>NC_064620.1:438077958-438702958 GCF_023898315.1 Schistocerca nitens | reverse complement strand
CTATCCAGACTGCAGGCTGCTACCATCTAAACAGTTACATGGCCAGCCATTACCGCACCCTCTTGGACATGCTGCACTTGCTGCCGTTGCAGGTTATCACCACGACCTCTCCTTTCTGCATGAGCACCCCAGTGTGCATTCATAAGTTTGGACGCCACCCCACCTGGATCCACAGGACAATTTAAGCCTGAAACAGATCCAATTTTACTGTGAGCTTCATGCACAGACCTCAGTGGTGCAGCCACAAATCACTTCATTTCTACCATCCTGAAGAGCAGCCACTGGGTTCTTGTCCCCAGGTTGGCCTTTCTGTACCATGACAAATCATGCATCGAGACTCTTCTTGCCTTGGCCTTCCTTGACGATGCAAATAGACAGTGGCGACTCCTTCCATCGCCTCCATCTGTAGTAACAGAACTCAAATTTACTACAGAACTCAATCTTGCTCCTCTCTCGTTCCTAGTATGAAGCCCATATTCTTCTGTAACCCTTCTTTCTCCTCCTTCCGCTACAGTGGCATTCCAAATCACCGTTACTATTGGATTTTCACATCCCTTTACATACTGTATTATCCTTTCAACATTCCCAAATACTTTTTCTAACTCTTCATCTTCATCTTGCGACATCAGCATATATACCTGAACTATCATTGTCGATGTTGCTTTGCAGTTGATTCTGAAAAGAACAACCCTATCACTGAACTGTTGACAGTAACACACTCTGCCCTGCCTTCTTATTCATAATGAATCCTACTCCTGTTACACCATTTTCTGCTGTTGATGATATCCTATACTCATCTGACCAGAAATTCTTGACTTCTTTCAATTTCACTTTGCTGACCCCTACTATATACAGAGTGAGCCTTTGTGTTTCCCTTTGTGGATTTTCTAGCTTCCCTACCAAGTTCTAACTTCTAACATTACACACCTCAACTCTTAGAACAATTATTCTTTCATTGGTTATTCAATCTTTTTCTCACGATCACTTCCCTCTTGGCAGACCCCTCCCTGAGTTCCAAATAGGGGACCATTCGGGAATCTTTTGTCGATGGAGAAACCAATTTCAATTACAGGCCACATGTCTTGTGGACGTATACTTGTGTCCAGAATTAAAGCAACAAACAGAAATTTTGCAAGATTGTGATTATTTTTCTACATGACAGTGAAAACAGGTAATAGTAAAGTACATACAATGTAAAGAGTACAGAATGCAAAATGTAAAGAACTGCAACATGCGTAACGCTGGACAAAAATTTTCTTCCCCCTCCCCCCCATCTTAACGGATTTGCACACACATTCCAACTGGTTAATGTGCTCAGTATAGGACGTGACCACTTCTGGCAGCAATACCGGCCTCACAATGATGGGGCACGTTGTGAATAATGTCATTAATCTCACATTAAGGCAATAATGATCTTTCTTCCTGTAGAGCTGCTCTTTTAAGTCATGGAGAATGGTTGGTGAATGCTAATGTGATACAACCCCTCTCCCTAGTGCATCCCTTAACATGCTCTATGGGGATCAAAATCGGGAGAGCGAGCAGGCCACACTCTGGGTGTAACATGTTCCATTTCCAAGGAAACATCAACCACCCGCTCTCTACGAGGTCAAGCATTACAGTCCATCAGTGCGAAGTCTGAGCACACAGCACCTTGTAACTACTGCACATGAGGTCCCAAGATCTCATCACAATACCTTATATCAGTTGAACCTTGCTGATTCACCCACACAGTTTCCTGATGATGTATTCGAATGGTCAACATAATCCCTTCCCTCACCATCACGAATCCTCCTTGATATCGGTTCCTGAAATCGTGTCCCATGTTCCCCCCAAATGGGGATCCATTGAGAATCACTCTCCAAGCAAATTGGGATTCATCTGTGAAAAAAAAAAAAAAAAGTTGGCCCACCATTCGAACATCCAGGTGGCATGTTGATGGCTTCACTCTAAACGTTCCTTTCTGTGAAGATGTGTCAGAGGTACACATACAGCAGTTTTCTGACAATAAAAGCCACTCTGCTGAAGCCTTCTTTACTGCATAAAGTTTGCCTCGCTACAACACGTCCAATGGGTGCTGCGAGATCAGATGACAGTTTCCATGCAGTACTAAGGTGGTACAGCCAAATAACGATCCTCTTTTTTGATGCCACACTTTGTCGGCACTGCCCTGGTCTTCGGAATACAGTTTTGGTCTCTATAAACTGTCGCCACATCCAAGAAATAACAAAACAATTCACATTAAGCCATTGGGCCTCACCAGTTTGCGACCGTCCTGCTTCCATTCTTCCTACAGCCCTCCACCACAGAGGGTGTTGTAGGTGTCTTCTCTGTGCCTTACTGTATGTGACTGTGTACACAGCAATTGTGTGTGTGGGACTACCCAGCAAGCACCATGCTGTTTAATAGGTGCCCTGATCTCATGGCTGGTGTGGCTGTCCATTGAATGGAATGTCATCTTCGGTGTAGAGCACAACAGTACAGACATCTGTTGACCATTTGTATTATTATATCATGAATTAGATACAGAGTGGAAAAATAGCTGTTTGTTGCTGGAAAAATAGCTGTTTGTTGCTTTAATTTTGGACACCAGTGTACAATATGTCTCTTTAATGCAGTTGTTTCCATTGCTTTCTGCACCATCATGTCACTGATCATTGCTGATTCTACCATCTTTAGAGGCAATTTCCCACCCCATGGGCAAGAGAGTGCCATGAACATCTGTCCACTCCTCCATCCTCTTTGACAAGGCCTTTGACAGAATGAGGGTAACTTATTATGCTAGAAGTCTTCGGCTGCAATGCTGATGATTTTCATTCAAAATTTAAGTGGTGGCAGGGTTCGAACCCGGGACTGAGGGTGTTTCGATTACTAATCATGCCTATTTCAAGACCATGGGTGTAAATATATCCAAAGGAAACACTTTAGTGAGTACAGCATGCATCATTAAATTAAGGAATATTCTTCTGAGGAATCCCAGAACTGAAGAAAGTATCTGCCATTATTCAGGGGAAATAGTTCGAAAGTGGATTATGTTGGGGCTACAAACAATTGAGTCAATGAAATTTGTATCAACTGACCTTTTGTGCTGAGAGACCTTTCTCAGCCTACAAAAATGTACTGAGAGAGAACAAAAAAAGTTTCACTTTATGAAACTCAGAAATACGGTCAACCTGTACCGCAATAAAAAATGTAATACAAAATTTATTATTAGTTGTATTATGAAACAGGTGGTAGTCAAATACACTGAAGCACTAAAGAAACTGGTATAGGCATGTGTATTCAAATACAAAGATATGTAAAAGCGTCTGGTGCAGTTGTTATATCTGTTACTGCTGCTACAGTAGCACTTTATCAAGATTTAAGTGAGTTTGAACGTGGCGTTACAGTCGGCGCATGATCGATGGGACACAGCATCTCCGAGGTAGTGAAGAAATGGGAATTTTCCTGTACAATGATTTCAGGCAAACCATCAAATCTCCGACATTGCTGCAGCCGGAAAAAGATCCTATAAGAATGGGACCAATGATGACTGAAGAGAATCGTTCAACATGACAGAAGTGTAACCTTTCCAGAAACTGCTGCAGGCTTCAATGCTGGGCCTTTAACAAGTGTCAGCGTTGAACCAGTCAACAAAACATCATTGATATGGGCTTTCAGAGCCAAAGATCCACTTGTGTACCCTTGATGACTGCACAACACAAAGCTTTACGCCTCGCATGGGTTCATCAACACTGACACATTGGGCTATCGATGACTGGAAACATGTTGTGTAGTCGGACGAGTCTCGTTTAAAATTGTGTTGAGCAGATGGACGTGTACAGTACGGAGACAACATCCTGAATCCATGGACCCTGCAGCAGGGGACTGTTCAAGCTGTTGGAGGCTCTGTAATGGTGCGAGGTGTGTCGAGTTGGAGAGATATGGGACCCCTGATATGTCTAGATACGACTCTGACAGGTAACACGTATGCAAGCATACTGTCTGGTCACCTACATCCATTCATGTCCATTGTGCATTCCGATGGACTTGGGCAATTCCAGCAGGACACTGCAATACTCCACATGTCCAGAATTGCTACAGATTGGCTCCAGGAACACTTTTCTGAGTTTAAACATATCCACTGACCACCAAACATCCCAGACATGAACATTATGAGCGTATCTGGCATTCCTTGCAATGTGCTGTTCATACTCTTACAGATTTATGGACAGCCCTGCAAGATTCATGGTGTCAATTCCCTCCAGCACTACTTCATACATTAGTAGAGTCCATGCTGCATCGTGTTTCGGCACTTCTGCTTGCTTGCAGTGGTCCTACATGATGCTACAACAGGTGTACTAGTATCTTTGACAGTTCAGTGTATAAGTATACACTGCAAGTGCATGTCTTTATGTGAGTTACACATTAAAATAATTAATTCTTCAGTAAAACACTTCTCATTTTTTTGAGTGCCAATGTATGGGATACTTAAATATTTATTCTCCACAACAATTAAAATAACTGTGAAAATCCAAAAACGGCTATTTGAAGAAAATGAAAGACTATAATCGATTTCATAAAAGAATAAAAATCTGGGCTCTAGTCATGACCCACACCACATGTGAATACTAACTCAGATCCCATAGTAAGGTTTTAATGTACAGCTTTTTCCTAAGAAGCCAGTGTTCAATATAGGATAAATTTTTTTTCTTACAACTCTTCATGTGTTCCCCAGTACGAGCCTGTTCTTGGAGAACTGCAACTTGATCTCACGATTAGCGTGTAGTACACATGGCGGTCGGAACACAAATGTACGCCACGAACAGTAACTTCTCACTATGTACCACAAAATTATGACTGATGGAGCCCCAAATTTACACTAGCTGTTGGTATGTAATTTTCCATGTCCTTATCCCTCAAGCTGAAGTACCAGTCAAAATAAAATGCCACTTTTTTTCATGCACACACTCACTTCACAACCATGGAGGACAGGAATAGGAGAACCATGGTGCCTCGTTTCGCCCAACAATTTCAATGATGAATTATTTTAACAAAAGTAAAAGTAAAAACTACCCCACTTACTGTATAGTGAAAAGGTGCTGGCAGTAACACAAGACAAATGACAAAAAATTTAAGGAATTTCAAATGACAAGAATGTAAAAGAATGCAAATTATACATAATTTGTGAGTAATAATAGTCACTCTCTTACCCCTTCCTGTTCATTTTTCTTCATACGTTTCTCTACTTTGTTTTTGCCTGGCCCTTTGCCATGAAATTTATGTGACAGGTACCTAGAAACAAATAATAAATATAATAAGAACAATACATATATTGATATTAGTCAGCAAACCACACTCCTTGATTAATCAAATCTCTCAACACACATTTCAATTAACACTAATGACATATATGCAACATCCCCAGTTGTAAATTTAGCATTGCATCATGATGTAATGCCCTCACACTAACCTCTGCATCACAATTTTACAACTGTTATATTACTAACGGCACTTTCAAGCTCTTTATTTTCCCCTATCTTGATAAAATTTTATGTTAATGTAAATTTTAGGTCAAGTCTGAAAAGGCGTTCATACCAAAACAAAGCCGTCAGTAAAAGTGACACATTAGCTCAGAAGAGCTTGAATCAGCGGAAGGTCTGTTCTTAAGTCATGCCACATAATGGGCTTACTGGTTGGTGTTTAATACCTTCCCACACTACTGTTTGCAGATGAAGAGGTGCTGATTACCATCAATACTGAAGAGATGCTAAAGCGTGAAAAAAGAATTAGTGCTAGAGTGCTAGTCCAGTATGGCATCCCTGAAAGCTCCTGTGAAGTCTGGAAACAAGCAGAGAAGTACTGGCAAAAAATCTGCGGGGTTAGATCATGAGTTGTGTCTGGATAGCTCAGTCAGCAACAGCATTGTCCATGAAAAGCAGGATTCTGGGTTCGAGACCAAGTTGGGCACACAGTTTTAAACTACCAGGAATTCTATCACCTACAATGGTTAACTCCTCATTTATGTATTCTTCCACCATTCACTGCTTTGTTTGCACCATATACTCCCTTAACATTATTTCTAATTCTTAAATATTTTTCATTTTCTTCCATATGAAAACATCTCCCTCTTAACACAAAATTCCAGGTACTTTTGTTACTGATGTTCAGTTTTTCTGTATCATCTCTTCCTTTTTTGCTCAAAGTGTAATTTTCTTTACGGTGTACCAATATGTTATTTTCATTACAGGACACACACATTGGCTGACGCTATCACTTATAGCAATACATTAAATTAACGTAACTGTTAACCTTAATGAAATCATGGCCTAAAAACATAAATGTACACTATACAATAAATAAATAAATTAATTAATTAATTAAAAAATTAATCACTGTACGGCAAGGGAAGACCAAGTGCAACAAACACATCACAAAAACCAAGTATATGGGAAAATATAGAATATACTTGAATGAAAGTTTGATGCAAATGTCATGCGAAATGATGTGCTGCATTAATATATTTCATACAGATCTTACTCACCTGAATGCTTCTTTGGCATTCAGAACATGACCATCATCATCGATATAATCAAGTTTTACATTAGGTTTGTATCCATCCTTTTCTTTAAACTCTGAAGTTGGCCCATTATACCGTTCACGTCGACCAAACTTATCATCATCTCTGTAAACAAAAAAATTTAAATTCTTAGTCGTGGATACAAATAACACAACAAAAAATGAAATACCTGAAAACAACATCTGAAACATACATATGGGTTTTGTCCTCAATAGAGTAATTCTGCGCCTGCAAATGAGCAAAACGAGAAGCTGACGGTTTGTTCATATCTTCCTTCTCAAGATAACCCTTGCTGACTGCTAAGCGCAGAGCTCCTGCTACTCCAACTCCAACATCGGGTTCTGCATCTAGAATGGGAACTTCTGCTGGTAGGACATCAACTGGTCTTTCATCTGTGCAAGACAACAAACAATGGTGAAAGTTAATTTAGCATTGGTACCTAACAACCTAGCAAGTGATTTTCTTCTTTACAAAATTTCTGGCTCACCAATTTCTACTTCATTCCAAGCCCCTCTTTTGCCTTCTTCATCTTGTTTGTTCTTCTCTTCCACCAATTCTCGTTCAAAGTCCTGAAAATGAAGGACGATCATTATGCATCAGCGTGGAAGCTGAGGGGGGGGGGGGGGGGGGGCGTGCAGGAGGGGGTAGTAGTAAGAGCACATCGTATGATAACCTGGAAGAGGCCAACAACTTACGAGGATGAGTGGGCACAAGGATTTACAGGAAGAAAATTTAATATTAAAGTCAAAATGCTATTCCTTATTCTTTTCTGTGTTTGTTATTTTCAAGTTCATACCAGCAGTTCTTCAGCATCCTCATCCCTATTTCCTGAAAGGCCATATGTTGGGATATCACCTAGAGTTCTACAAAATTCAGCTGTTGCATTGAGTACAATTGACCCTCCTTGTTCAGAGCCATCTTCTGCTGCCTCATCAAGAATAGTTTTGGCAACCTAAAACAAAATGAATGAGCTATATAAAATTTATTTTCAGAATGGAAAATATGAAATTATCTGTAAGATAGCAAAAACAATACGAAACAAAACAGTATTTTAATATGCCCCAGTAGTTACAGACATTTGTGATGTAATCAGCAAGTCATAACTGAAATTAATTACCTTCTCAACACTTGATGATTGTTCACTCATCTCCTTAAGTTTGAGTTTCCTTGCCTTTTTCAGAGCTAAATGAAGCTCAAGTTCACTTTCATCTTGATCGAGTTTGAGTCCATTCAAATCTTCAGGAGGAGCTGTAGAATTAAGCTTATAATAACTGGTTTGTTTCCAAAATAATATGGCAATATTGTTTATATAAGGAACAAGTAAAACCACTAAGTGCATCACTGACTAACGAGGCAGAATCAATCAACAGTTGGGTGTTGGTATGATCATGTACATAGTTATTCCCAATGTCATTTTACCAAACCGAAAGACTCCTTTCTAAACTACAGGATGGCAGAAATTGGAGACATTTGGGGGCAGGAGTGGCAGGAGTAAGAGAAGAAGCAAAAGAAATGATAGTCTGAAATAGTGTCACCCAGTAACCCCCAAACCCCTTATTCTCTGAAGAATCAGATCCCATGTGAAAGTTAGTTTTTCACACAAATCGATGTTTATGACTTCTTGTCTCCTGAACTGTGTGTCATATAATAATATCATTTTGCAGGTACATTCAGTGGTAGATGTAGACACTGGCTGCAAAAGTATCAAAAAGGTTTCAAAACACATGCAAAGTTTATTGAAAGTCACTAAGTGTTCTCATTCTCAAAAACTGGATGAATATAGTCTGAGTAACTTGAGTGCCATGAGATAGGCTGCCTTAAGAGACATACACAAGTTTATAAATTTAATACTTTACTTAATGCACTCAAACTGATATTAGTCTTGACCACCATATTTATTAATTTTATTCTGTCTTATGTGTTTCAATCTTACTTCTTTCTCAAACACTTTGCATGAGAAATACATGAAAAGTTATCAGTGAATAAACATTAAGATAGTTACATAAAGTGTACAACATAAAAATGTAAGTAGTATACACTCAGTGAAAAACATCGATAACTTTAAATAAAATGCAAATCATAAAAATCGAATATATGTAATACATTCATATGTAAAATCTACACAAGATTTGTCACACATTGATCAAAATATCTGATCCATCTTATGTAATGACATTTGAGTGCAAACTAACAGTACACACCAAAGCCTTAAGCCTTAGGTAAAGGAGACCGCTGAATGGCAGTACTACATGGTGGTTATGAAAGTCATATCTTCAAAAATATCAGAAGTATTGATACAATTCATTAATATAATACAGTGTTAATTTTCTGTTATATCCATTGCATCTATAAAAACTGGATATGTAATAGACAAAACGTAAAATTCTTTGTTATTAGTACTATAATAATGAGGTGTATCCACACTTCTGTAATTTTTTAATTTTTTTATTATTTTTTTAATTATATGACTTTCATATAACTGCAATATAGTAATGCCATGCAGCAGCTTTCTTTACCTAGTACTTTGGTGTGTACAGTTAAGACAGTTTGCATTCAAATGCTGTTACATTAGGTAGGCCAGATACTCTGTATCCATGTTTGACAAATCTGATTTAGGTTTTGCATATTGATGTATTACACATATTCTGTTTTTACAATGTGGATTTTACTAAATTTTATCAATGTTTTTTACTGTGTGTTTGCTTCTTCCGTTTTTACAGTGTACGTTTTATGTAAATGTCCTCATGTTTTTTCACTGATAACTTTTTGTGTATTTTGTGTATTTGAGAATGAAGTAAGGTTCAGATACATAAGACAAAATAAAATTAATAAATATGGTGGTCAAGATTAATATCAGTTTATGGGTGCAATGATAGTGCAACAATATTTAAACATTTATACAAAATAAATTGATTAAAAAGTTAGTAACAAAACATTTAAATAAGATAATTACACAAAAATGGTGCTCAAACATACACACAAGTGCAAAGTGAAATAATAGCAATACTCTGCAATTATAATGCTGCAACCAACTTGAGGAATTTATCAATTGTTTAAACCCCATGGTCTAGAAGGAACTGAGAATAATGCTAAAAATTTACAAACCATCATCAATGCTCTGAATATCGCTAGCCAAAATGGAGTGCATATCTACAGACAAACTGAAGAACTGAGTGCAAGAGTCGAATAATAACCAAAGGCAAAATTCTAAGAAAAACAAGAAAAACTTTTCACACTATATTTTATAAACAATTTATTAAATATTTGCATTTAATATGGACTGTAACCCAAAATGAGTTATAGTGTAAGTTTCCTACATCTTATTTTATCCATAAAGACCATGGACAGGATGAGAAGGAAAGTACCTCTTCCTAGACTTCTCTAGTCCTTTTCCTTGACCCCTCCTCTTCCCCCTTCAATCCTTCTGATGGAAGGAGCAACCAGCTCAGTAAGCTTGCATAATTATAACCTCCTTTTATGTGTGCATTCTGCTGCCACTTGGCGAGTACATTTTGTATCTATTCAATTACACTATATTTCCAAAAGTTTTTAGTGGGATACAAATAATGGAAGGAGTAAAAATAATAACTCACTATATAGCTTAGACCTTGAGTAGGTAATAGACAAACAAATACGACTGAGAAAGGTGATGGCTCTCCAATGAATCCTTTGTACAAAAGCAAGCAATAGCCTCACTTTCGTTTATGTACCTATTAACAACTTGTGGCCTCAACTATTTGGTGTGTTGTTACTTTTAATCCTTCAATGATTTATGTCTAGTAAAGACTGACAATGCTGACTGTCTACAGTATTAAATGTTTTGTCAAGGTATCAATAAAACTTACGTGGTAGATCATCTACATCCATCACTTCATCTGGTTCTTGTTTCACAACAACTTGATTCAATGGATTTATAACACACTCATCTGCATCACTACCTTCTTCCCGTTTAATAGATCTTGTAGCGAAGTCCCACGTGCTGGGTACCTGATTAGCTAACTCCTCTGCTTTCAGAGGTTTCTTGCGAATTTTTCGAACCTTTACATGAAATAGAACAAAATCTTAATTTCGGTTAGGTGTCACTGAACAACCTGTCTCTCTTAGATTACAAGTGCAGATATTAGTGCTTCATCATAGCTTACATAACTGGCTCAATACAGTAAATATTAAATAAATGGATAAATATTTAACCATTTATCATTAAAATTTATCAACTGAAAATGGGTACTTACCTTCTTTTTGGGTTTTTTGAACTTTACTTCTACTTCTTCTGCAGTATAGTACTCCGATGCAAGCTGTGGTGCAGGAAGGACAAGGGATTCCACTCTTTTCTTTTGCAGGCGATTACGCACTGCCTCTAAGGCTTGCTTTTGTTTTTCTGCATTAACATCTTCTCCTATGAAAAGAGAAAGACATCTGTGATGCACTTGAACAGATCACAAATAAAAATTTCCAGAGCCACACAGAGATTATTTTCTGTAAGAACCTGTTTACATCTCAGACTTCAGCAGTACTCAGAGTGAACTATGGTTATTAATTTGCTCATTATTGCGAAACTAACCTATTGCAAAACTTTGTTTCGTTGCACCCTTGATTTCCTCGTCATATTTACTTAGGATTTCTTTTCTCCTATAATTTCCAAATTCATCAAAACCTTCGTCTTCGTAAACATTATAGCCCCTCGAATTTGGTTTTAGTTTCTTATTTTCAACATTCTGCAAGAAAAGTGTATGAAGTATTAGGTACAAAACTTTAACACTCTAAAGCTGTGACGACCAGACAGGCTTTCAAACTTTACCTTCTCATAGCGTTCCTCATCCATGAGATTCACATTCACTAAAACATCATCTTCCTCATCCAACACATCCTTGTCTTTAAGTGTCAGAATAACCTCTCTCTCTTCCATAAACCGGTCCTGAAAATGAAGAGAGTTTAGTGGATCAAATATTTAACTTTATCAACTGACCTAACATGTGCAAAATATGTTACATTCTTACAACAGCATGTTCAACACGAAGTCCACGAAGATCCTTTGATGTATAGGCTTCTCGTTTTTCATTTCTCATCTCATCTTCCACCAAGTCTCCAACTCCAAACTCAGCATCAAGCTCTTCCAGCATTTTTGCCTGTGTACAGACAAAAAAGTGGGAAATAACAACAACAAAGATATGTGAAAGTACTGGTAATAAAAAAGCTACATAATACATCATTATGTTGCAGCAAATGGCCACACCTGTTTCTCTGCTTTTTCCTTTTCTTGTTGTAGTTTTCTGTTCTTCTGGACCCAAGCTGCCACATCACTGTATTCTTCATCATCAGATTCTCCTAAGGGTTTTACTTTCAGCATCTTTGATTCTAAGAGCCTCCTTTCCCTGTGTTCCTGCACCTTCTGTCTGACTTTTTCAGTTTTCACCTTCTCTGTTATGCTTTCTAAAAAACAAAAAAGAAAAAGTAAAATTAAAGTATAGGACCACACACCATTTTGTTTGTTTTTAACTGTTATAAGCTTTCTACACCACTAACCTGCAGGCTTATGAACAAACTCTCCCATGTCTGTTCCACCAAGTGTTGCTCCCGATTCCTCTCTCTCTTTCATTTTTTCTTTCTGTTCAGCCGTTGGGGCAGCAGGCTCTACTGCCAATGGTTTCAACCCCAGTCGTGCTCGCAATCTATTTGTCTCTTCAATTGATAATGACTGGTAGGACTGAGTGTCAGTTGCAGGAGTAGCAGTGGCAGTGGCGGCATTAGTAGGAGGAGCAGCAGCAGCAGCAGCAGCAGCAGCAGCAGCATCATTTTCTTTGCTCTTTGATAACGATATTGATGGCGGAGGTGGTGGTGAAGGTCTTGCCGAGATTTTTGGAGGGGGTGGTACAACCACAACATCATCATCTAAAAAGAATTTTTTTTTGTTCAATTGTTGAAAACAAAAACCACAACAGTGAAACAAATCAAATATATTTTTACTATGCTTCAAATACTTAAGTATTTTGTTAATTACAGAACTACAGAAACTGCAACAGTGAAACAAATCAAATATATTTTTACTACGCTTTAAATACTTCAGTATTTTGTTAATTACAGAACTACAGAAACTGCAACACAAAAAGGCAGCAAGAACTGTAATAACATTAAATGTCATTGGTTCACACAGGTGGAGGTTTCACTGAGGTAAACAGAAAATGTAAAACTGGAAACACTGATTATTTCAGTTAACAAAATATTTCATTTTCATTAATGAACTAATAAAATAAATATACACATATACATGCATAATATATATACAAATTCTACCCTATCAATTTAAAAAATAAAAAGTTATCTAATGGGAAACACAATTTCCACTCTAATGCTATCAACTTTCATTCCTTCAGGTATCCTCCTGGGCAATTTAATCAAAACCAACACAACATTCTGAACTTATTAAAAAAGAAAGAGCAGCAAGTGCAGCTGCTGCAGTATGGAGAATTAAGTTACTTAAGAGGCCTTATAACATATGGTTTGTTTTCAAATGAAATAATTCAACAAAATATCTCTCAGAAAACAATATTTTCAGCAAAATTAAAATGAATCTAAAAATAAAAAGCTCAAACAGAAAACAGATAGAAAATTATTACTACCTAATACAGAGGCTTGTTTGAAATATGAGCTATGCTTAAGTTGGAAATAGAACACTTTCAAATTAAATTAACGAAACAGGGACGAGGAGACACCTGACAGGAATTTATGAAACAAAGTGAGCTTATAACTCGCTATCCAAGAGAAAACATTTTCCACAGGCAGTGGTACCCTCATATACATCATTATTTTACTGACGGCTTTGTTTTGGTATGAACGCCTATTTTCTGCTACTCACTCGCCCATATCCACACTCTGTGAATGCAATGGAAACACTTAAGTTAGTCCTTCACTATTTCAGAGGCTAGTACAGCATGCACACACTTACTGACTTTCATGTTCCTCAATATTAACCTGCATCCTGTTACCAACATACTATATGCCAAAACACTTTCCTCACTTCCAACATTTAGTTTTACTAAAATCAAATGTTCTCATTTTTAATCAGTAAAAATGTTTCATTTCATTTGTATTATTATATTAAACACCAATACATAATTTACAAGTTCATAGTACACTCAGTGTATGGCAGAGAATACACTCAACCATATTCCACTCACAAATATGCCCTAATCCCTCTTACAACATGTAAAGGATACATAATTATTCACTAAATGTGTGTGGCTTGGACAGTGGACAGACATGGGGGAGGGGGAGGGGGGGGGGAAGCCTGCTATGTGAAAGAAAGAGTGAGAGAGAGAGAGAGAGAGAGAGAGAGCACGGATTGTGCATAACACCACTATTTGCTTTGTGTGCTGATAAACATATGACTAAAGCTGGAAGTTTAAAAGTTAGGGACAAAATTTTTGAATAGCTTGTAAAAGCACACTACTTACTTTGTGAAGAATTATGTAATTAGGAATACCATTCCCCTCATATTACACGTTCCTGAAGTGTGACCTACGACACAAATGGACTACTTGATATATGCCCAATGTGTGTGCTTTGGTGGCTCAACAATAAGTACCAGATTACAGAAGCCAAGACTCCATTGGACCCTAGGATTTTTTCTGACATTTAGTGTTTTTTTCACATCTGGCAGTTTTTGTTAAAGTGAAAAGTGCCAAGTTAGGAAATGGTTTGAAGTCTAAATTAAACTTAAGTTTTCCTGTAAATGGCTAAAACAATTCAAAGATAGGAAGAAAGCAACAGCATACCACCTTCAACGAGACCACGCCTAGAAAAGCATTGTGGTATTCAAATTGACCTAGTTGTGGACGATTTTATTTTCACACCAAATACAGTGTAAATTATAAGGCCACTATCACTAGATTACTTTGCAGTGTGTTTTTAACCTCAAACTGCATTGACTTCTCATTTCCTCATAATCATTCTGTCATCTCAATTTCTGAGGTGTAGTCCTAATATTTATGGAACAGGTGTGAAAATTACAATGATGTATACCTATATTCAATTATTTGGATGATGTAAAACAATCTACAGTTAGAAAATGATGACCTGGTTGATTTTTGCTGTATTTTTGCACGTATTTGCAATCTTATTAAGGTGCTCTGCAAATCAATGTTAAAGAGAAGAAGATCACTCAGCCATAGTCAACAGAAAATAGGTGCCATAACACTGATGTGGTCCATCCACACATTTAACATCAAATTGCAAATTAGAATCATCAGTAAGAATATGAAAGACAGAGGGCATCGATGTAATATGCTGGAAGAAGCAGTGCTGTAATACTTTTGATTATTTTGCCATTTTTTATTTAATGAACACAGCATAATAATGCAAGTCCATCACACTGATGCTGGGCTATCTAAAAGCGTTGGAGAAAAGTATAAGCACTATCTGATGTCACTACCACGAAAAACACATGAGTGAGTGCAGTTTATTTGGAAACAAGCATTCAATGTCCAGTGACAAATCTGTTTTAAAAGTTATCCAAAAACAAATTAACCTGAAAATTAAAATATTGAGTAGTACATTTACATGTTCATAGATGAAATAAGAAATGAAACATAGAAAATTTGTGTGTGTTCAATAAATGACATTTCCATGTTTGGAAGGTTTTGTACAGTGAACATGGGAAGTACTAGGTTGTATCCTATGTTCAGTATAGAAGCCAGAGAGATCATTGTAGAATCTAAGTTTCTAATGTGTTTCTATAATGTTTCAGTTTTTGCAGGAAGTTTGACAAGTTTAATAACTTTTACTGTATAATTTAAACTGCATGGTTTTTTCTTTTTAGTTCTCCAGTCCTTCTACATATGAATGATGTACTAAACTGTTTTCAAAATCTATGTAGATTAACAGATCTACTAATCACACAGAAGACAGCTAAGAAAACAGCTTTTTTGACTTGTTCTGCAGAATAATACCAGGTCCTCCAATTAATTAAAAACAGGTTTAAAGGATATTTTCCTAGCACTCATGACTACAAACACAATTTGATTAAACTGCAGTGTGTTAGATAATGTTTCAAATCAAGCTGCCTTCCCACTAACATACTAACGAACAAAGGCTGGCAGAGTTCAAGGAAACTTTTTCAAAATGATTTTTCTCCATTCCTAGAGAAAGGGGGGCTCGAGGGGGGAGGGATGGGGGGGGGGGGGGGGGACGAGTTATTTCAATGATGACAAAGTACGTCCATGGACATGAATAATACTACAGGTGTGTTACAAATGGAATTCTCAGTAGACCTAAAGACCTAAATCAATGACAATGTGCAGCGGCATCAAATATGTAAAGATGCAAGTATAATAGAAATAAAAGAAAACTTAAGTTTTTAATGTAAGTAACACAGTCTACATAGTAGTTAGGAAAGTTGATATAACTTATTTGCAGCGTCTCTGCAGACTGCGCACATTGCAGGACCTTTTGCAGTTCTTCTGATGGGAAGTTCTGGTATGTTTGGTTTACGAAGAAGATGTCGTGTCACATGAATTTAACTAAGTTCTGGAGTTGACAAACACCTGTGTCAAGACTTTAGCAGAAAACGCTAAGATTACAGATGTGCTGGTATGCTCCAATGGATTCTAAACAAGTATTAAGTCAATTAAAAATAGTTCTTCAGAAATACTTTAACTGCTCGTGCATGTGTGTGTGTGTGTGTGTGTGTGTGTGTGTGTGTGTGTGAGAGTGGGTGGGTGGGTGTGCGCGCACGCGCATGTGTTTAAGAGGGTCTTTTTGCTGAAAGCTTGCTTGTTTGACAGTCTTTTTATTGTGCCTATTTATAACTCAACATCTCCGCTATATGGTAAGCAGCAATCTATCCTTTTCATAATATTATCCCTATTCCATCTTGGATCTGCCTTTGTTTGATTCTGCCTAATATGTTAGTCTATAGTAACTAGTTTTGTCAGTTCTCCCTTGGTGGTGATGATGAGGTCCCATACTCCAAGGAGCATAGGGGACGATGCGGGAGACCCGCACTGCCGTACTAGGCAAGGTCCTAGCGGAGGTGGTTTGCCATTGCCTTGCTCCGACCGAAATGAGGATGAATGATGATGACGATGATGATGATGAAGATGACAACAACAACACCCAGTCATCTCGAGGCAGGGAAAATCCGCCGGGAATCGAACCCGGGACCCTGTGCATGGGAAGCGAGAACGCTACTTCAAAGTAATCTAGTGATGTAATGGCCTTATAATTTACATTGTATTTGGTTTGAAAATAAAATCATCCACAACTTGGTATGTAGCTAGTATCCACTAGCTATGAAATAATGACTACATATCAGAAAATTAATTTTATATAACTGAACTGCTCAGCAGTTTCTTTGAAAAATGGTGTAAGCTGAATTTCATCAGTGCTCCCTTGAAATATAATTTCCAGCCCCATTTGACCATGTTTGCACTAATACAGATAAAATTTACAGTAGCAGATCACTCTTGAAATAAAGAGTGTCTAGCACAACAAGAAGTAATTGCCAGAGATGAAGAGAAATTTGCATTATCAAGTTTCTTTGTCAGACATTATTAAGCATATATTCTACTAATTCTGCCATCATGCTTAACCGACAAGATATAAGAATAAATGCTGAGAAATAACTCAACTCTTATTCACTAACTGCTCATAATAGTTGGAAAGGTTGCACTTATTGCTGACAGCAACATGAAACTGTGGACACTAAGTTTCAACATTATGGGAAAAGAGGCTTGATTACTGGTCAACTGAAGAAGAGAAAAGGATAGGGTGCAAAGAAAACTGAAGGTAATGATGAAAATAGTTCTCAAATTTACCCTTCCAAAAACTTATCTTCTCTGTTACACTCTTCCCCCTTTCTCCTGTTACTAATTCTTTCTGCAGTTAGGCATTTTCTTTTCTTTTTCAAATAGTTACTGCATGTGTCTTAGTTTTAATATCTACTGCTGTTCATGACAATTTTGAATAAGCACTTCCAAATATTGTAATCACAATTTGTTTCATCTTTATAGTCACTTCCAAAGTAATTTTACACTTCAATAAGAAGATGTGACCATCAAGAAGTTGCAATGTGAGTTGTCTTCATTCAGTGACTAGTTACAATAGCATTATCATCATCCTGTTGAACGTAATAGAGTCATACTGGCTAACTAAGGCATGCCACTACCATCATGTGTACATGATGAGAATGCCTTTGATCAAATGATAATTCTATTGAAACTGGTTGCTGAATAAAGTGAAGTCATATTGCAGCTTCCTAGCCATCACAGTTTTTTTACTGAAATACCTATACTCTGGAACACTATCTACAGTAAATCGAATATTACATGACCAAGCAAAACATGCTTTATACATCTACCAACACAAAAGATTGAAAATGATGACAATGGCTCACCAAAGTTAACCAGTATGGTTAAATTGCATTCAACAAGATAAAAATTCTATAAACAGGTCATAAATAATGTTATACTGCTGCTCCTCAAAGATCATGTCTCCCTTTTTCAAATCGTTGGAAGCTGTGAAGCACCACCATACACAATATACTTCAGTATCAGTTTGTTTAATCTTAATAACCAATCATGAACCCTGGAAGGTTCTGGGTGGAATACAAATAACAGAAGGTGTAAAAGGTAATTTGTCACTGTACAGTTGATGTGCTGGGCATAAGTAACACAATTCAAAACAGAAATTACTGTTCTTATGCTTTCTGACAATGTCCTTCCCAGTAGTTAACTTTTGTCAAACTTATTATCCAAAAGCTTAGTGGTGATTTCAATTTTTTTGCACCACTAGGCCAGTTACCTATAATCCTCGCACCATTTGTGAATTCTGATACAAAACTGAATGAAATCTGTTCTAAGAGTGAAGAGACAAAAAGTGATACTAGCTTTAATCTGCCATGGAACTTTTTAGAAGACCATGGTGATAAGAATAAATTTGATTAATTCAAAAGGAATTTTTTCTACAAAAAAACACATTTTTGTTTTCTTACTCACAAACGAAACTTTCCTACCCTCCAACCCTAAGGAATTTTACAACTTAAAGATAAGAAAAGACACTTACATGAGAAAGCATACCTTTTTGCAGTGGTAATTAAGTCAGTACATATAATTAATAACAGGACAAAGGGATCAAATGTCCTCTGTTCAAGCTTTGACCCCATCCCATGATGGAACATCTGCCACATTCATGCATATATTCTTTACTCCAGAGACTGACCAATTCTTTATCACAGGCCACAAAAATGCAGGCCTCATCTGTGCAAATACACCCTATTGCCAGAAAAATCTTGCTTGTTTAGTAGAACATGATGGAACCAATCAAATGACAGCATCTGCTACCCATAAATAGCTTAAAATAGTCAGTTCCGAAATTTCTATAGTACTTCTCATAACCTGTTCCAAAACGTTGCCAATGGTGGAAATGGGGGCATTTGGCAGACAAATGACTACTGTCATTACAAACAAGTCATAGCACAAATAGCAACCAGAATCCCACGGTAATTTGGGGTAGGAAAACTGGTAACAGACAGTGTGTCAAATAACTGAACTGGATTTGAAGATGACTTCTTCTGCCTAAATGTCCAATATTTTATTATTGGATGCCCTTCTCCCAAAAATGTGATTACGCAGTTCAAAATGTGCTCACTATGCATGATGACCTGGATCAGTTACGTCTACAAAATCCTCTCTATACGTACATAACAAAATCTAATGACCTAGATCAAATTTAATTCTGCTTCTACTAAACCACAAATACCCCAGATATCACAATGAATGATAAAGACAGAACTCCTGAAATAGTATTGCCAAAGGAATACCTCACACACAAAAGAACAATGAGAACTGTGACCTGCTTTAATTGTGTAGGATTAACAGTTTTAAACTATCATATATGTACTACATAGACATTGCTGCATAATAGTTTCTTCCACTCAACATATATTTATCACATAACAAATCATCATAAGCATTGGATGCTTAAATGTGAGGAAAGTCTAGTAAATCCTTTGTAGGCATTCAAAAATGTTTGCCTTATGAAGTTAAAATGGCTCCCTGCAATGAATGCTTGCCTACAGAAATCATCATCTCTGCTCCATAAAGATGGCCAGAAGTGTTGATTCTGATACCCAATTCACTGTGTCACCCACTGACTTCTGAATTATACATATCAAATGCACTACGACGAGTAATATTAAGTGAACTTACACAAATTGTGAAATTATGATTGAAGTCCACATGGAACCAATGAATAGTATTTCAAAATTGATATAAGAACTCTTACAAGTTCACAAAAAAACCTGTCTCCAAAGCAGACTAGACAGTGCGGTGGAAGGAAGGAAGACAGAATAACCAACTGCTGTTCAATACAATCCAAGAATGATTATTCCACATTTCATAATTACAGCTAAGTGATGTGCAGCACAGTGATTTATTCCATCTCTGGTCATGCATAAACCACCTGAATTTCACAATGATCTCTAAATGTGTAACTGCATTAGGACAAGATCTAAATGTAAAACCATTAATGAAGTCTTTAGCTTTCAAGATTTCAACATGTACTATACCTTGAACACATCCGTCTTAGACAGGCTTTCACAGAGGAGGCCCTGAAGGCACTGTCTTGATGAAGAACTTTTCTGAAATAGGACAAAAAAGCAGGCAAAATTACAGCCTTCTTTATAAACGGCCAGCTAACATATGTGACTCAAACAAACAGTTCAAATAATTATATTCTTGTAACTATGAATTTACATTAGCATTGAGTTCGAGACAGATATGCTAGCTGGCCTTTATTTTTACACCAATTAATAAATGCACTCTGTAAGTGTGGAGTGGGAGGGGTGGGGGTGGACACCTGTGTGAACCATGTCTTATTCTAATACACCAGGAAAAGTATACATTGCAGTGTAAAACAGAACACGTAACAAATAATAATGAATACATGACTGGATATTGGTTTCACAACATGCGTAAAAAGTTGCAGTATTTGTCCATAATGACTGTATATCCTGTACTGAAAGATTGAAATTCAAGTAGGATAACAATGGCCCCAACAAACACTTGACAATGACTCCACAGGACTTTGCTGGTTATTCACATTATTACTATATCTTCTTCACTTTTTTCTACTCTCTTCTTTTCTTTGTCATTATCTTCTCAGAAGTCTTTGGTCAAAGGAACTAAAGATTTGTCACTCTTTTCAGACACTACAGCTCTTGGATATAATGGTAATGGTAATGAAAAGAAACTTTCATTGCCTCTACCTTCACTTTCCTTAAGTTTTCTGTGCAGTAAAGATGTGAATAACAATTGACAAGAAATGATATTGTATATCTATTCACTCTCTAGTTGTGTGTGTGTGTGTGTGTGTGTGTGTGTGTATGTGTTTCTTCCAAGTACAAAGCAAACTTGATAAATACAGTAACTGTGTCATTAAATTAACATAAAAAGTTACAGTGGAAAACATATAGATGAAATTTGTGTTAAGAATTCAATTGTTTCATATTTTTTTAATTCAAAAATTTGTTTTTCCATATGTTCCACCTTGAGCGAACACAATTTCTTCTTTTTTTTTTTATTCATGCATGTTTAACTCAAATTACAGCAATATTAGTAGGTTTATTTTCTTCCTTCTTAGCACATGCTGTAGCTTTGTGTTAAAAAACTGATGATTCTACGAATTCGTGGAACATGTCTGGGTGAAAAGAAAACAACGTGTTTTCTTCCCTTCTTTCTTTAAAGGCAGAACCATACAAAATCAAATTTATCTGTAAGCAAACACAGATACAAAGATCAAGCTTGAAACTCAAGATAACTTTTCATTCCTGTATGTACTATGGCCTTCCCCCATGAACCATGCATGGACCTTGCCGTTGGTGGGGAGGCTTGCGTGCCTCAGCGATACAGATGGCCGTACCGTAGGTGCAACCACAACGGAGGGGTATCTGTTGAGAGGCCAGACAAACATGTGGTTCCTGAAGAGGGGCAGCAGCCTTTTCAGTAGTTGCAGGGGCAACAGTCTGGATGATTGACTGATCTGGCCTTGCAACATTAACCAAAACGGCCTTGCTGTGCTGGTACTGCGAACGGCTGAAAGCAAGGGGAAACTACAGCCGTAATTTTTCCCGAGGACATGCAGCTTTACTGTATGATTAAATGATGATGGCGTCCTCTTGGGTAAAATATTCCGGAGGTTTAATAGTCCCCCATTCGGATCTCCGGGCGGGGACTACTCAAGAGGACGTCGTTATCAGGAGAAAGAAAACTGGCATTCTACGGATCGGAGCGTGGAATGTCAGATCCCTTAATCGGGCAGGTAGGTTAGAAAATTTAAAAAGGGAAATGGATAGGTTAAAGTTAGATATAGTGGGAATTAGTGAAGTTCGGTGGCAGGAGGAACAAGACTTTTGGTCAGGTGATTACAGGGTTATAAATACAAAATCAAATAGGGGTAATGCAGGAGTAGGTTTAATAATGAATAAAATATTAGGAGTGCGGGTTAGCTACTACAAACAGCATAGTGAACGCATTATTGTGGCCAAGATAGACACAAAGCCCATGCCCACTACAGTAGTACAAGTTTATATGCCAACTAGCTCTGCAGATGATGAAGAAATTGATGAAATGTATGACGAGATAAAAGAAATTATTCAGGTAGTGAAGTGAGACGAAAATTTAATAGTCATGGGTGACTGGAATTCGTCAGTAGGAAAAGGGAGAGAAGGAAACATAGTAGGTGAATATGGATTGGGGGGAAGAAATGAAAGAGGAAGCCGCCTTGTAGAATTTTGCACAGAGCATAACTTAATCATAGCTACCACTTGGTTCAAGAATCATAAAAGGAGGTTGTATACCTGGAAGAATCCTGGAGATACTAATAGGTATCAGATAGATTATATAATGGTAAGACAGAGATTTAGGAACCAGGTTTTAAATTGTAAGACATTTCCAGGGGCAGATGTGGATTCTGACCACAATCTATTGGTTATGAACTGCAGAAAGGTGGGAATTTAAGGGATGGGACCTGGATAAACTGAAAGAACCAGAGGTTGTAGAGAGTTTCAGGAAGAGCATAAGGGAACAATTGACAGGAATGGGGGAAAGAAATACAGTAGAAGAAGAATAGGGAAGCTCTGAGGGATGAAGTAGTGAAGGCAGCAGAGGATCAAGTAGGTAAAAAGAAGAGGGCTAATAGAAATCCTTGGGTAACAGAAGAAATATTGAATTTAATTGATGAAAGGAGAAAATATAAAAATGCAGTAAATGAAGCAGGCAAAAGGGAATACAAACGTCTCAAAAATGAGATTGACAGAAAGTGCAAAATGGCTAAGCAGGGATGGCTAGAGGACAAATGTAAGGATGTAGAGGCTTGTCTCACTAGGGGTAAGATAGATACTGTCTACAGGAAAATTAAAGAGACCTTTGGAGAGAAGAAAACCACTTGTATGAATATCAAGAGCTCAGATGGCAACCCAGTTCTAAGCAAAGAAGGGAAGGCAGAAAGGTGGAAGGAGTATATAGAGGGTTTATACAAGGGCGATGTACTTGAGGACAATATTATGGAAATGGAAGAGGATGTAGATGAAGATGAAATGGGAGATAAGATACTGCGTGAAGAGTTTGACAGAGCACTGAAAGACCTGAGTCGAAACAAGGCCCCGGGAGTAGACAACATTCCATTAGAACTACTGATGGCCTTGGGAGAGCCAGTCATGACAAAACTCTACCATCTGGTGAGCAAGATGTATGAGACAGGCGAAATACCCACAGACTTCAAGAAGAATATAATAATTCCAATACCAAAGAAAGCAGGTGTTGACAGATGTGAAAATTACCGAACTATCAGTTTAATAAGTCACAGCTGCAAAATACTAACGCGAATTCTTTACAGACGAATGGAAAAACTGGTAGAAGCGGACCTCGGGGAAGATCAGTTTGGATTCCGTAGAAATGTTGGAACACGTGAGGCAATACTGACCTTACGACTTATCTTAGAAGAAAGATTAAGGAAAGGCAAACCTACGTTTCTAGCATTTGTAGACTTAGAGAAAGCTTTTGACAATGTTAACTGGAATACTCTCTTTCAAATTCTGAAGGTGGCAGGGGTAAAATACAGGGAGCGAAAGGCTATTTACAATTTGTACAGAAACCAGATGGCAGTTATAAGAGTCGAGGGGCATGAAAGGGAAGCAGTGGTTGGGAAAGGAGTGAGACAGGGTTGTAGCCTCTCCCCGATGTTATTTAATCTGTATATTGAGCAAGCAGTAAAGGAAACAAAAGAAAAATTCGGAGTAGGTATTAAAATTCATGGAGAAGAAGTAAAAACTTTGAGGTTCGCCGATGACATTGTAATTCAAGTAAAAACTTTGAGGTTCGCCGATGACATTGTAATTCTGTCAGAGACAGCAAAGGACTTGGAAGAGCAGTTGAACGGAATGGACAGTGTCTTGAAAGGAGGATATAAGATGAACATCAACAAAAGCAAAACGAGGATAATGGAATGTAGTCAAATTAAATCGGGTGATGCTGAGGGGATTAGATTAGGAAATGAGACACTTAAAGTAGTAAAGCAGTTTTGCTATTTAGGGAGTAAAATAACTGATGATGGTCGAAGTAGAGAGGATATAAAATGTAGACTGGCAATGGCAAGGAAATCGTTTCTGAAGAAGAGAAATTTGTTAACATCGAGTATAGATTTAAGTGTCAGGAAGTCGTTTCTGAAAGTATTTGTATGGAGTGTAGCCATGTATGGAAGTGAAACATGGACGATAACCAGTTTGGACAAGAAGAGAATAGAAGCTTTCGAAATGTGGTGCTACAGAAGAATGCTGAAGATAAGGTGGGTAGATCACGTAACTAATGAGGAGGTATTGAATAGGATTGGGGAGAAGAGAAGTTTGTGGCTCAACTTGACTAGAAGAAGGGATCGGTTGGTAGGACATGTTTTGAGGCATCAAGGGATCACAAATTTAGCATTGGAGGGCAGCGTGGAGGGTAAAAATCGTAGAGGGAGACCAAGAGATCAATACACTAAGCAGATTCAGAAGGATGTAGGTTGCAGTAGGTACTGGGAGATGAAGAAGCTTGCACAGGATAGAGTAGCATGGAGAGCTGCATCAAACCAGTCTCAGGACTGAAGACCACAACACACAACAACAATGTACTATGGCATAACATTTATGAGGAACTGTGAATTTATGAGAACAAAGTACTCTCCACAAACAAATTTAATAATTTTGCATCGAGTTCATAAGCTCGTGTCTGTTTATAACATTTGTTAAGAGCACAGAAACATGTAACAGAAAAAAATATTCACACTAGCGTTTGAGATTTTTTCCAGTAAGAAGTACACCCATTCACAACACGCCAACAGCTATGGTGAAACTGATGGGTTACTGTTTACTGAAAGTTGTTACTTGGGCGGAGAAGGGATAGTGTAGGATGCACTATTCATGGAGAGTATAGTGGAACAAAGCGAGTCATGCCTTTTGACAGATGCACAAGATGAAAGGTGTTCTGAAGGTAGAGCATATAAGACATACAGAGGTAGTGAGTGGGAGGGGAGGGGGAAACAAAAGGTGATAGGAAGAGGAGGGTGAAAATGAAGAGGGAGCTGTGGCAAACCACAAACTTGACCATCCAGTTTCCGAATGTGCTGACCGCCATAACACAAATGATTTCAACAGCTGTTTTACTATGTGGTCTATTTGGACACATGCCTCCAACACTAGTTTCTCTAAACTATGCAGATGGGAATTTCCTCTCAAGCATATCCTGTGCTCTCACTTTTCCCCTGGCCTAAACCTCCACCAACCTCTTCCTCAATGCCTCACCATACCTTTCCCTTTTTCCATTCTGTCCACACCACTCCACTTCCATCCACATCGTGAACTGCCTTTCTCACCACTCTCCCTCCCCCCATCTCCCCATGAGCTTATCTCCCTCCCCCCTCCCCCTTTCCCACCCCTCTCCTTTTCTCTCACTTCATCTCCACAAACCTTCCACCCTCACCCCTACTCACTGTATGTCTTACATTCTTCACCGTCTTAACTCCTCTCGTAGAGCTGTGAAACCTCTGAGTAAAGTGTCAAAAGATTACCTCACCCTCTATTCCACTTACCCTTCTTGCCTCATGTGTTCTCCCCCCCCCCCCCCCTCTGTTCACCTAAGCAACTGTTTCAATAACCAGTCTCCAGGTGGCGGTTGGAGTGTGAGTGCTCCACACATTAGTCTACTATAGGTGAGTAGTTGTCTTTCCCTTATTTTATATACTGTTCCATCCAGGATTCCCATCACTGTTGTATAATAATTGTAACACTATTTTGTAGCAATGGGGCCCACAGCAAAGATAATTTTTTTAAATTATATCTATTTGATGCACTGGCTGTTACTGTTAGGATTGAACTATCGTTATATTGTTCACAAATACATAGTTTTCACTGTGTAGCTGTTCTTAGGTAAAAAGTATAACCCATTAACAAACATACTCATCTACATCACACAATTTTAGAAGCACAGTGTGATTGGCCAGACTTAGAGATACAGGTACAATTCCGGGTGTTACAAATATAGATACACAGCATAGTCCCAAGTCCTGTCTGTAACCAACTACACACTGCTTTTAAAATTAAGTGACACGGAAAAATATGATGAATCTAAGCCAAGTACATGCACTTAATGGGTTATATCTTACACTTAAGAATCGTTCCATGCACAAAACCACATGGTAGCAAACAATATAAAATTAAATCACAGTTCAAACCAAACAATAGCCACTAGTAGAGTAAATTGATATCACTTAAGAAACTAACAGTGTTACACTACATTTATTCTCCAAAGAATTAAGCAGCAAATCATTCCAACTTGCATGATTTGTTGAATCTAACATCTGATGATAAAAGGCCCGAAGCATGCAGTCCACATAATTTTTTTAATCTTTTTTATAATTAATCCATTACAATACAATGTATGGCAAAGTGCAAAGATGTGTTTGAAAGAAGATTTAAATCACTTCCTGTTCACAATTATTCTTACAATAAGAGTTCAATAAAAATGGTGCAGTAGATAGAATAAGGAGCAATGATGCTTGCTCTCTCTCTCTCTCTCTCTCTCTCTCTCCCCCTCTCTCTCCCCACACACACATACAAATTTTGAGAGTATTGAAGTTGTTCACATTAAAATACGGGAATTATTAGTGGTAGTCAATACGAGATGAAATTTTGCCTGTTGAACATTTACAATGCCTGTTATGATTGCAAAGGCAGCAGCGAGAAACGCCACAACATCTATAATTGTCAATGCAAAGTTCAGCTTCTGCTCCCTACTTGTTACTGGTACACTTGGTATCTGCTGTCTTATGTTTACGACTGCTGCCAGCTGATCTCACAGCTGCAGCACTATAGCAGTATGGTGAACACGTGTGTGGCAACTGAAAAATAAATAGCGTAACAAGTGTGTTTCAACATGAATAACTGTATGATATGCTTTCACATAATCTTGTTACTTCTGTGTGTAACTTATACCACAACTGCTCCTTATGTACATGCATGCATGCCTAAGTGGCATCATTTTTATTGCTCACAGACAATGTTCACCCTCTTACATCCCTCCTCAGCATGGGACAGAGTTGTCCTTCCAGCCTTCTCTGCATGCTACATTCCACTGAGGTTGAAGCGTAACTTGAATCGACAGCTTATACTGATTTCTATCGAATCTACAGAGTGGCTTAAGGTGCTCCGGAAAGGCTCAAAATCATGAAAAGTTCAATTTTTACTTTTTTGCATTTTCTGAATCTGCAGACTATTACCTTTTAATAGATATATAATTTATTCAATTCCGAAGACTACAACTATTTTTAAATTTTTTTTGAAATGTGTTCTACATGGGCGTGACCCACTGTGGCGCTGTTAAACTGCTGTCAAATGGTGTTATTATTAACGTCCGTGTTCATCAGGTACATTTTAGCGATGTGAGATAAAGTATGTGTTGTGGCTAACCTGTGATGGTTCAATATATATCGCTGGTGTGATTGTCGATTGTTTCATGTTTATTTACTCTGTCGTTATCTCGAAAATATTCGTAATTAATTCTGTTTCTTGAGTCTCTGTTTTGTTGAAGTATGATAATGAGTAAAAGTAAAGTTATTAGAAATCCTCTGAAGGCTTTTAAGAAAAGGAGAAATGTTGGAAAGCCAAAGGTATGTGTTATTACTGTAAACAATAAAGACGATGAAAATCCCCAACATAGCTTGTGTCCCAAAGAAGAAGACAGTTGGTGTAAATATAACAAAGGATTGCTAACTGGTGAAGTGTACACTCATAAGCATAGTCTGCCTCATGCAATAATGGAGGTGATAAAACCTATTTTCAGAGACTTAGCAGCACCTGAACTGTTGAAAAAGTGTATTCACGGAAAAACTCAAAACCCCAATGAAAGTGTAAATAGTGTTATATGGTCGGGAATCCCCAAGACTGTATTTGTTGGAATAGAAACACTTCACTTTGGTGTGTATGATGCTGTTGCGACTTTCAATGATGGCAACATTGTAAGGTGCAAGGTATTTAGAAATATGGGAATGAAGATAGGTTCTAACATGGTACGAGCGATGCTTGCTTTAGACAAGGAACGCCTTCGGGCTGCAGACAGGGCTGTAAAGAGTCTAGAAATACAAGCAAGAGTAAACAGGAGGAGGAACAAGGGGAAGCTGGAGGAGGAGTTTGCAGAGGATGAAGATAATCCATCCTATGGACCTGGAATGCACAAAAAAGTTAATCCACCTTTGTCGCTCGAATCCCAAAACTTTTATTTTCTCATACTAATTACATGTTTTCTAAGGATCTTCCACACATATTTGTTTCAAACTTTCAGTAAATGTTATACAGTACCTTCTGCATAATTTAACACAGCCTTTTTCCAAAAAACTGTATATTTTTGAATATATAAATAAAAAATTGCAAAAAAATGTTGTGAATTTTCATTACAATTGAAAAAAAATCATCTTTAATAACTGAACTAAAATTTTGTAAAATCCCTGTGTTAAGTTGTAGCCCATATTCCAATAAATAATCTGTAAAAAGTTCAACTTCCTACCTCAAATACTTTGTGAGGAAAGATGTAATTTATAAGCGTTATTTTAACATTGCAAGTATAGGGCGTTCCGGAGCCCCTTAAGCAACATAGTAACTACCAAAAACTAGAATGCTTTTAATGCTTTAGATGTTAGAGGGCCTCAGAGTTATATCTTGGTGAAATAACAATGGTACACCTAATACATAAGTTGGACCTATTTCCAATGGTAACACAAAACCCTGGGGCTGCATCTTCGGGTAACTGACAAACCACTGAGTGTGTGTTTGTTTACATGAGGATTAAATGACAAGGTGGAGGTTTTAACACTGATAGCAATACTGGAGTTGTAGTACTTAGTGTGACTACGATTGTCTTGATTGTCCGGTTCACCTGAAATGATTCTTCAGGGTAAGTTTTTTAATTTATATTTTGGAAGAGTGAAGTGTTATTAAATAAATGGGTTAAAATCATCCTTACCTTACATGGCAATAAACCTACTTTTATATCATGCCTTCAATATTAAGGTTACGGGGTTACCATTTAAATAAATCATAAATACTTTATTTCTGGTGGCCTTTTGAATGCATTGGAAATAAGAGTAATGCTGCAGAAGACAGACACGTTGGGGAAAAAATACTTTAAAGAGTGGAAATGTGACTTCAGAGACTAAAACTGTGTTCAAGAGGTGCCATGAAAGTAGCTGAACACCCTAGAGAATTCGAAATTCTGAAGTCTGATGCTACAAAAACATTGAGGATTGTTTTTGAGTGAGTAACTGAAATTTGTCAACAGCTACACGCATCAATCTTGTTTCCCCAAGTAGTTACAATCCAAAAGAATAGACTAAACAACTTGATGCGTGAACCTGAAGAGCCTACTGAGGGGCGGTCTTTAACCCATTTTTAGGTTGTTTTTATAAAAGAGTTGAAGTTTACAGAACTAAGAATGTTCTGTCTGGATTTTCCTCACTTCTAAAAATAAATAATGCATGTTGCTACAACAGTTTATTTAAGTTGGTGATTGTGTTTTAGCCTTCCACAGAAAACTTAACGAATTAGCCCTCTTCTCCATTCATGGTTCAATATCTATTACATCACTTGAGGCCAAAGACAGCCTTGCCAAGAGAAAGAAAAAGCTTGATATGTCTTTCCAAGGAAGATGCTTACTACTTCCTGGTACCTACTTTTAATTATTTAAGCCAAAATTTATTTATTTATTCATCTGTGGAATAATATGCTTAGTGCAATGTCGTCAATACTTCATACAATGCTAAATCTTTCAGAAATACTAATCCTCAAGTTGAATAACAGACTGCCCTATATTCAGACGCGTGCCATATTTTGTGAAGTGCTTTCTTTCCAGATCAACTATTCTAAGAAAAAAAGCATTTGATGTTGACTGTCGCATAATTTGCAGGTTACATAAATGCTAAATATTCGTGATTTACACCTAACGTCAATACACGTCCAAATTTTTCTGCTACAGTGCTGTCATCTCCATTTACTTGTATATGTGACGGTTCAATTTCGTCATGCCACCGAGCAGTTTTGGACAGCTGACGAACTGCCCCTGAGCGTTTTGCGGGCGCCACTGGCTACTTACGCACTAAACGTTCGTCACAACTACTAGGGTGCGCTGCGGAGCTCGTTCTGGTGGCGAGGCTTTCCGAGCGTGGCCTCCCCTGACGAACTATCGGCCAGAAAACATCTGTTACCACACAAGCGGCCCGTAGGTTGGAGTGTCCCACGTGCTTCGACCTGCCGACGATTTGCACATACCAAGATTTGCCACCGGCATATTGCCTTGGGCCGATGTCGGCTCAGTTTGGTTCGTATGAAATGGAGCTCAAGTGTGTTTTTTTTTTTTGGGCTTGCTAAAAACTACTTGTGTGTCTGGGGTACTCTTATATGGGCGTCCACCACCGACAAGTAAAAGTGATTGTGCCATTTCAATTAACTGCGTGTGTGGTTTTTTCCCCTCTAAGCCCACCTATGATAAATGCTAGCCGCCCCCATTTCGAGTATTGAATATTCTGGATGGCCCTATTTTGGCTACAATGTGTTTCTTAAAACACTGTTTGATCTTTTCTGGAAAGATCTATTTGAATTTGAAATCATAGAGCGTTTTATGTAACTGTTTTGAAAATTTTAAAAAGGCAAATGTAAACTGATTCCGATATGTCTAGGATTTTATGTGATCAATAAAAATGTTTCCTGTATGTTGCTGCACACTTCTCAGTCCCACACCACCACTCCCAACGACAGTAGACTTGGCCACTGTTTCTATGTTTTGATACAGTGTATCGATACGTGGAACTGTTTCAGTGTTTCGGAACGGCTACGGTTCACTGTTTCGAAACAGTGGTGTTTCATTCCGCCCCCGTCTCGGATAACTGGACCAGATTCGATCTCGAGCCAGACACAGAAACTGTATCATTGTTTCAAAATAAGGCTGTTTCAGTCCACCTGTGCTTGGAACAGACTACTTGTATCGAAACAGTGATGTTTCATTCCCCTCTGTGTCGGACGAGATTCGGGCTCGGCACAGGTACTGAAACACATTCAACACATTCAACATACCACTTCATGAAACACTTTCAAGAGTGTCGAAATCTTTTTGACAAGCAATAGCGTGAAGCTTAAGATATCCAAAAATAAAGCTTCGTTTCTAGCTGACTGTCATATTCCAAAATGGCGTAACATTTGCTTTATAAACACTAACGAAACAATAAAACAATGCATACTATTCACATTCAAAATAATAAATATGTCAAAATCGTTCAGTTAAATTACACTTTTTGATAGCATACGCTTCCCTGTTCATGTACAGTAATCATATTAAGAAATGTAAGTAAGCCTACAACACTCTGAATAAAAAAAAGGCGTAGAGTGACAGTTATTAGACATATATATATAAATTTGATACAGGTATAATTGCAAGCAATCTGTTTGACGTATCACTGATAGTCTAATGGTGAACGGGAAGGACTAGGAAGCATGGTGAATTTATATTAACATTTCGAAACACCTTGAAAGACAAAATTTTTTCTGTTATGTTATTTATTCGAATTATTTGGCGTTATTTGTGAGTCTATAGTCACTCTGCCTATTATCCTGAATGATTCCCTTTGTGTGCATGGAAATTAGCAGGATGGGTATATTACCCATACTAACGGAATTTAGGAATCCCAGTAGCATATCCGTTGTTTCTGCAGTTTGCTCCCACCTCCCGCTCGTGGTGGCTCTTCTGTCTTCAGCTATGGCTGTCCTCAGCAAATTGAAAAGTATCAAAGTCACACAACACGAAAGCAGCGCATTTGCTGCAGGAAATACGAGACTGCCAAGACATCTAAGTGATAATTTCATACTTTCTGCGATATGATTAGCGCTTTCGTACCTCATTTGTGTTTATGTGGACATACTTATTCAGTAGACAGTCAAGATGATAAAATGTGTAGGTTTATTAGATTACAAAACACAAACTGTTTCACTATTTCGAAACAGCGTATCAAAACATTACATTGGATTGTTTCATTTGTTTCAAAACAGTTACATGTTTCAGTTTGCCCATCTCTAAACGACAGTAAAACCCCAAATTGCTTTTAACGAATATTTAAGTCCGCTCTTAAGAAATAAACATGAAAAATTCTGCAAATTAAAATCCAGTTTCACGCAATTTTTAACATGTCTGAAGGAGTTTCTCATTTATTTCAGTTATGTTGTATGACGGCAGTATATGGTAACCCATTCTTTTAGCCAACACATATCTGGATCGAATTTTACTGTAGCGACACTGGAAAAAGCGTTAAACGAATCAGAAAGTGTTAGGTTAGTTCAAGTAAATTTTTCACAAGTCACAACCGAGTGAATCCTTTCTCAAACTGTCTCCTGTGTACATGCGCGGTTTCGCAATGGTTTCGACCGTTGGAACCCTTCGAGTTTAAAAAACAACACCGCATGTTTCGTTGTCTGGCCACCATCAACATTAGCTGACATATTGCTCTCTTTGAGTTGCTCAAATGTTTCTCATGTAAATAATGGAACTGTGCACCAGTTACTTTTTTTTTTTTCTTCCTTGTTAGCACTATGCGTATTGAAAATTTACTCTCATTGTAGGGTGCCCATTTCATTATTAAAAAACGGGACATTTTAAGAAGTTAAGAAAGAGCCTGGGGCGACTGAGGAAAAGAACGGAACAAAAACTGTATTGATTAAATTCAATGGGCACAGTATAATATTAGCGCAAAGTTGACAATCGGCGCGGTGGCTGATGGGAGCGATTGTAAATGGGAAATGGCTTTAACGTCGCTCCCATCAGTCACCGCACCGAGTATCAACTTTGAGCACGTAGCACCTTTGCATCACGCACTCAGGTGATCCAAATGACTTTATACAATTATTCTGCTGCACTGTCATCCTACTTTTCACTTTTCTGCATTGTATCAAGAAATAAATTTTCGTTTCAACACCCACGTGATGTTTCTTCCTATTAACATGAGTCATCTCAGGACTTTCACCATGTCCAATAGCAACGTCTGATTTGCACTAGACACATTTTACAGTTTCCTCACGACCAGTGATAAAAGTAAATTTACTTTTTTATATTGCTGTTAAAATTACATTTTAGCATGCTGTAACAGTGAACATGAATCGGTATTATCAACAGCACAAAATGTTAACAGTAAATGAACAAAGATTGTAAGACAAGTTGTACAAGTGCCGCTTCATTTCGTATGTAGTTGCGCAAAGTGCAGTAAATTGCTACTCAAACATCCTATAGCTTAAAATACTTTGGTCCAGTGGAATCACAAAGACATGGAACATTTGAGCATTTCTAAAAAAGCTTTCAGGACATTTTCGGAAAAAAACGGGGCTATCCCGGGAATAACGTGACGAATGGACAACCTACCTCACTGTCAAGTGCAAAAATTCACATAAATATTTTGTGTGCTGTTTGTACTTGTGTTGAGCACTGCACTGATCTGTGCCGTCTTTTTAATGGTGTATGATATCGTGATATCGTTCTGCGCCTACTACATTATGCAAAAAAAAGTGCGAAATTTTACGAATAATATGAGTGATGGTTTGCACGCATGTGGCCTCCTACATAATGGAGGAGTCACAGTACCTTCCAACATCAAAATGAGGATTACAGCGCAAGGCAGACAGCAAGCACAACACAATACTAATGCAAATATTTGATCACGACAATGAAAAATTTAGTGCATGACCAAATACGTAAGTCGTGCAGTGTTTCATTATTTAAATATCAAACGACAGTTGCACGCTTTCCAAAAACATCGGTTATGTTGGATGAAACCGAGTCTAAACGTTTCTGCTTCCCACTAACAGCACAGCATACACATTTCCACCTGTGCCCGATTACCTCCATAAAGGAAGCCAAGTTCATGTCGGTATGCTATTTATAGCAATGAGTATAGTATGTGAGCCCCAATTATCAGACATCTGATCGGATCCTTATACGGGAGAGAAAATTTGTGCAGTCTGAAAGTGAAACTGCTGGCCGAAGTTCTAGGCGACTGATGACCACAGAAGTTAAGTCGCATAGTGCTCAGAGCCATTTTTTGAAAGTGAAATTAACAGAGGACACTGAGATCCTTTTGATTTTTATAGCCCAGGCTTTATATATATGCAATACATTTCTGCAGAAAAATTCCACAATAATTTACAAAATTTTCACAAGGCTGATAATAGTACCATTCCTTCAAAAAGCTAGCAAGCAAATAGTACTTATTTTCTTCAATGAGAATGCTACGAGACAGAACACGAAAAGTAATTTTTGATAACATTTCTCTCCTCTTGGAGAACAGCGGTTCTCATTTTATTACTTCACGAACGCTAATTGCTCACAGTTATTAATTAGCGTTCGTGGAGTCGTAGCGCCTGCTTCGTTTACTGCCACCGTCTACCATCATGGTGGGTCTGAAGATGGTCTAAAACAGTAAACCTAAAATAACAAACAAAAAATAAATTAAAAAAATTTCTTGCAGTTGTGATGATTGTGAATGTGTATTTTTAACGAACACAAAAACCTACGCGCATGCGCACGCTGAGCTCTTTGAGCAGGGTTATTGAACACTTTCGAGCCAGTCGGAAGAACTTCCTGTGATCACTCGAAACTAGTTGCTACCGACCACTGGCCGCCATTCGAACAGCCTTCACCCAAGGTTCGTTTGAGCAGTTGCCAGAGAGCACCATAAAACAGGCCGTACTGCTCATGCGCAGCTATGACGACGTAGCAGCCCGTGCTTTGTGTTTGCTCTGCTCTTACGGTCAGGGTTGACAAATTAGTGGAATTTCAGCTAAATTTGACGGATTTTACACACTATCAGTGGGTGAAATTTTGCATTTAGCGTGAAAATCCTAAACTGGCAACAATGTGGCTCCAGCTAGCTTACTAATCAGATTTCGATATAGTGTTTCTCCTGCCTCAGCACAACAGAACAATCCGTTTCCAGTCTTAGTTCTTTGCTTTTAGCATTGCAGTTACAAGTTTCCGTGGACCAAAGTCAGTACAATGCATAGTGTTGAACTGTTAATGTTTATGGTGCAGTTAATCGCGTTGTAATAAGTGATTTTCTTTACTTTTTTATTAGCTGTCTCATCAAAATGTCTAAGCAAAAAGTTTAGAAGAGAGTGGCTTAGCAATAAACAATTGAAAACTGGCTTCTTGAGATCCCCGCCGATCCTTCTAGTGTGCGATGTCGATTTTGCCTGTGTAATTTAAATTAGCGTCTGTCGGATTTATTGAATCATTCAAAAATCATGAAAAAGCTGCAGCACCCTTTACTACACAGGGGCAGTTGAAACTAGATGCACATATAGTTAGGCAGTCCATTGAAGTTACTATTGCAGAAGCTGCATTATGTTTATTAGTGGCTAACCATTCCGCAATAAGATCTGTGGATCACCTCCGCAGCCTTTCAAAAATGTGTTTTATAGGTGCTGACCATGTCTCTCAGATAGGCTTGCACAGGAGCAAGTGTAGTGGTGTGATTAAAAGCATTCTTTACCCACATTTCAAGGCCAGTCTGAAAAAGGGCATGGGAGACGGATATTTCAGTGTACTTTTGGATGAATCTAGAGACATTAGTGCCAATAATGTGTTAGCTGCGTATGTGATATACTTTTCTGGGGCCCACATTCCACATTCTAGGGAACTGTAGAGTTAGAGGAAGGCAACACAGTGGCAGTAACCAATAGTTTGAAAACTTTGCTTAATGAGTACGGCTTGAACATTCATTAATGCACGGTTTGGGTACTGACAATGCAGCGGTTATGGTAAGCATCAATAGCTGTATGTATCAGAATTTGAAAAGAGAAGTTTTAATTTCTTGTGTCTGCCATTCCATGCAGCTGGCAGTATCTTCTGCCGCAGTTGAAACTTTGCCTCGGAATTTGGAATTTTTGCTGTCAGAAACGTATTCTTGAAAGTGATAAAAGAACCAATAGTATCGCTGGCTAAGGAAATGGGCTTGTCACAGATAGTACAGTAACAAACATTGATTTTCAGTGGTCCGAGCTCACTACTATCCAATGGAAGCAAATCAACAATACGGCGGCGTTCTGGGATGACATTAGGTCATAAAGAGATTCCAGCGGCTTAATTCCTTTCCGAGAACTCTAAGCTCCGGCTATTATGCTTTTGGTTTTCCCATGGTCCAGTGAAGAGGTGGAAAGGGACTTGAGCCAACTAAATTTGATAAAAACGTCTCTCCGGAACAGACTAACTACTATCGTGGTGAACGCCATAATTACAATACGAGATGGTCTTAACCCGTGTTGGCAAGTGCTGTCACGATTACGAGTTGCCGGAGAATTTCTCCAAGAAATCGCCACCGTGAGAGCAGATGCCCCAGGGATATGTTCACTCAGTCCCACTACTTCAGCAGACAACCTACTGCAGGATCCGGAAAAAATGAAATACTGTGGCTTGAACTACATTGATGTAGTGAGTGGAATCAGAACTTAGTAAACTTCCTTTTAATAGCAGCAGCAGCAGTAGGAGTAGTAGTAGTAGTAGTAGTAATATGCCACGACGATTGCAAAAAATTTGTTTGTACGTTATCAATAACAATAATAATCTTTTAGAGGAATTTTAAGTTGAGTTTAGGGGAGTACATTTTTCTATGTTGGCAACGCTGCAAATGCTTCTCGTCGCATTAATGTGCAGAATTTCGAGCGTGGTGGGAATCACGTGCATCCCTGCGGCATGTTGTTGAAGGGGCCTAGGTTAGGGAGCTGTACCTGGAGCAATTGTTTTATCACTTCTACCCGATAAGGTATGTAAATAAGGAAGCAGTTCTTGGCGTAACATTCATTTCAAAACTAGACTCTACAACTCACCAAAGTACTTAACATTTTGCTATGTGGTGACTTTTGACATAGATTTTTTTTTATTCGTATTCTGCAATATTGTTATGTAGCATTTCCAATTAGGTTTAATCTACACAGCACTGCAAAAAGCTAGTAAGAAGGAATACAAATTTCTTGCAAAAATAAAAGAAACACTGCCTTGTGTAGCTTGCCCCAGAATAAAGGACATTAAATTATTTCAGAACTATTTCAAAATGTGTAAAAGATCAACAAGGCCGTCTGTGAGGCAGAAACTGAGAGTTTATATTCTACTCTATAAATAAATACAAAGCCATGTGGGAGTTAAAACGACGCCGCCAGTCTACAATTTGCCAAAACCACATTAATGCAATAAATGCTCAAAATGATGTCCGTCAACCTCAATGCATTTGGCAATACGTGTAACGACATCCTCTCATCAGAGAGTAGTTCGCCTTCCGCAATGTTCGCACAGGCACTGACAATACGTTGACGCATGTTGTCGGTGGATCACAATAGCAAATATCCTTCAACTTTCCCCACAGAAAGAAATCCAGGGACGGCAGATCCGGCGAACGTGCACGCCATGGTATGGTGCTTCGACGACCAATCCACCTGTCATGAAATATGCTATTCAATACCGCTTCAACCGCACGCGAGCTATGTGCCGGACATCCATCATGTTGGAAATACATCACCATTCTGTCATGCAGTGAAACATCTTGCATTAACATCGGAGAACATTACGTAGGAAATCAACATACATTGCACCATTTAGATTGCTATCGATAAAATGGGGGCCAGTTATCCTTCCTCCCATAATGCCGCACCATAAATTAACCCGCCAAGGTCGCTGATGTTCCACTTGTCGCAGCCACCGTGGATTTTCCGTTGCCCAATAATGCATATTATGCCGGTCTACGTTACCGCTGTTGGTGAATGAGGCTTTGTCGCAAAATAGAATGGGTGCAAAAAAATTGTCATTGTCCCGTAATTTCTCTTGTGCCCAGTGGCAGAACTGTAAACGACGTTCAAAGTCATCGCCATGCAATTCCTGGTGCATAGAAATACGGTACGGGTGCAATCGATGTTTATGTAGCATTCTCAACACCAACGTTTTAGAGATTCCCGATTCTCGCGCAATTTGTCTGCTACTGATGTGCGGATTAGCCGCGACACCAGCTAAAATACCTACTTGGGCATCATCATTTGTTGCAGGTCGTGGTTGACATTTCACATGTAGCTGAACACTTCCTGTTTCCTTAAATAAAATAACTATCCGGCTAACGGTCCGGACACTTGAATGATGTCGTCAAGGATACCGAGCAGCATACATTTTTATCACAATAGCCATACATCAACATGATATCGACCTTTTCCGCAATTGGTAAACGGTCCATTTTAACATGGGAAATGTGAAGCAAATACCGTCCGCACTGGCGGAATGTTACGTGATACCACGTACTTACATGTTTGTGACTATTACAGCGCCATCTATCACAAACCGAAAAAAGTGGTCCAACTAAAACATTCATATTTCTTAACATACTACACAAATATTAAATAAAAAATGGGGGTTCCTATTTTTAGAAAACGCAGTTGATATCCGTTTCACCTATGGCAGCGCCATCTAGCAGGCCAACCATAGTGCCATCTGGTTTGCCCCCTCATGCTAGACGAGTTTCGTTCTTTGTAGTTTTTTCGTTTGATGCTTATTTCGTGAGATATTTGGCCCGGTCACTATCAATGGACCACCCTGTATATTGTATTTGAAATTGAAGCTTTCTTTACAGTTCGGAATCATGTCTTCTAAAGGGGAACACATTAAGCTAGAACTCGAGCAGAAACTCAAAATTTTAGATAAGTTAAATCATGGTACTTCGCAAAAAGACATTGCTGCTGAGTGCAATGTTGGACGAGCAACTATTTATGACACCAAAAAGAAAGATGTTATGCGACGGTACTCACCACAAAGCCGGTCGGTGTGGCCGTTCGAATCTTGCCTAGGGCATGGATGTGTGTGGTGTCCTTAGGTTAGTTAGGTTAAAGAAGTTCTAAGTTGTAGGGGACTGATGACCTCAGATGTTAAGTCCCATAGTGCTCAGAGCCATTTGAACCATTTTGAACTCAACACAAATGGATGGTGAGTTGCGAAAACAAATGTTTATGCGGTAGAGTGAGAATGAAGAACTGGACATAGCTGCTTATAGATGTTTCATAGAACAACGCAGTGAAGGAATTCCAGCCAGTGGCCCGATTATAAAGAAAAAAAGCAGCTACATTTAACAAACGACTTGGCGGTAGTAACTTGTTTGCAGCAAGCGAAGGTAGGTTATCAAACTGGAAAAAAACGATATGGCATTTGGCAGCTGACAGTCACCGGGTAAAGTAGCTCAGCTAACGATAAGGATGCTGATGAGTTTGTAAGCAAGCTACGGAAGATAATAGAGGAAGAAGATTTAACTGCTGATACCTTGTATAATGCTGATGAAACAGGATTCTTTTACCCGATGCTTCCTTCAAAAACATTAGCTGCCAAGAACGAGAGGGAAGCTCGTGGTTAAAAGCAACAGAAACGGCATGTTGTAATGCAAATATGAGCCATAAACTACAGCTTCTGGTGATTGGAAAATCCCAACATCCTCGTTGTTTTCAACACACTGACATAAATACTGTACAACTCTATCAGTGAAGTGATGGGCAGACAAATATTCTCTCGGTGGTTCCATGAAACATTTGTACAAGCACTGAGAAAACAGCTAAATAAGAAAAAGCTTCCACTGAAAGCTATCCTTATAACTGATAATGCTCCCAGTCATCCTTCAGATGTTTCTTAAAGTCCGATGGCATACAAGCACTCTTTCTCCCACCCAATGTGACAGCCCTAATTCAGCCCATGGGCCAGGGAATTTTGGAATCAATTAAACGTCATTATCAACATTCACTTCTCGTCTCCTTGCTGAACGAAAGTGAAAACGACTCTGTCGATACTATGCTGAAGGCGTGGAAAGCAATTAACGTAAGTGATGTTTTCCAAGCAGCCGAAGCATGGGATAAAGTGGAAAGCGCTACCGTAATGAAGAGCTACGAGAATTGTGGCCATCCATTGATGCCGAGTTGCATCCAGTAGTGTGTGACAGCGATGAGACAGTCAAGTTCTCACACTCCTGGTGCTTTAGCTGCCGAGGTCTTCCTGAAGTACATTATGCAACAACCAGATACATGCAGTACCGATGTATCATCATTGCGACAGTTAAAAATTATGGACATGTTTCACAGTAAGTGATAAGACTGTATAATTATGTACAGTGTATTTTACACTCAAGGACTAAGTTTTCTTTGAAAATTAATGTATTTTTGGATTTAAAATAGTATGTCTTCTATGTTTTAAAATTGTATCCTTCAACTTACTAAAGTACAGTACACTATATGCCCTGTGTTTTCAAAATAAAGAAAAAGCAAAAAAAATGAATAAAATAAATTTCAGACACTCAATAATCCGGCACCCATATGTGCCAGGAATGGCCGGATTAGCACGAGTCTAGTGTTATCACGATACATATACATGGGCTACGTGGAGAATGACCCCACTATAACTCAGCTTGCTCTGCGTGTGCGCGAATCTAGCAGCTTGGGCGCGTTGGAAAAAAATTTTCCGGATAGCATCAGGCTACTTGCTGCTACTGGGCTCATACGCGAGTTCAGCTCTGCGCATGCGCAACAGCTCGCTGGCAACAGCTCAAACGAACCTCCAGTCAGAAACCATGGGAACTGGGATTTTTTTTTTTTTTTTTTTTTTTGTTTGGGTTTAAGGGCGCTCAACTGCTGAGGTCATTAGCGCCCAGTCGCTGTTGTGAGAGCACATGGAATCTGGTAAAACTCAAGAGGATGGGGGGACACCAGAAGGAACTGACAAATATGCAGATAAAATAAGTAAAAAGGTTAAATGTCTTTGGACAAGCCAGTTAAAGTTATAAAACGCAGAATACGAGCAGCTGCTCGAGCGTCATCAGCTAAAACATCTGGTAAAGTAGATGGCAGGGATAGGACAACACGAAATTGACTAAAACGGGGACACGACAATAAAACATGGCGCACTGTTAATGCCTGACCACAAGGGCACTGCAGGGCTGCGTCACCGGAGAGCAGGTAGCGGTGGCTAAACCGGCAATGCCCAATCCGCAACCTGGTCAGAAGGACCTCCTCGCGCCGAGATGGTCGGGAGGATGTTGTCCAAGCAGTTGGGAGCGGTTTTACTGCCCGGAGCTTGTTTCCTTGGAGGGATGACCAAGCATCACACCACAACGACACAAGCCTCTTACATACATCCCCACGAACGTCAGATGACGGGACACAATGGGAGGCTGGCCGAGGCAGGAGGACTGCAGCCTTGGCTGCAGCATCCGCAGCCTCATTCCCAGGCACTCCTACATGTCCGGGAACCCACAGAAAGCTGACAGAACCACCATTATCAGCGAAAGAATGGAGGGACTGCTGTATCCGTTGAATCAAGGGATGGACCGGATAGGGAGCTCCAAGGCTCTGAAGAGCACTGAGTGAGTCAGAGCAGAGTACATACGATGAATGGCGGTGGTGGCGGGCACACTGAACGGCCTGATGGAGAGCAAAAAGCTCGGCCGTAAAGCTGGAACATTGGTCGAGGAGCCGGTATTTAAAGGTGGCGGCCCCGACGACAAAGGCACAGCCGACACCATCGTCAGTTTTGGAGCCATCGGTGTAAATAAAGGTGTGACCGGCAAGTCGAGCACGAAGTTCGACAAACCGTGAGCAATACACTGCAGCCGGAGTACCCTCCTTCGGGAGTGAGCTGAGGTCGAGATAAATACGAACCGGAGCCTGGAGCCAAGGCGGTGTCGGGCTCTCACCCTCTCTGAAGGTGGTAGGGAGGGCAAAATCCAATTGTCGAAGCAGGCGACGGAAGCGGACTCCGGGGGGCAGCAGGGCAGACACATACAACCCGTACTGACGGTCGAGAGAATCGGCGAAGAAGGACTTGTAAGAGGGGTGGTCGGGCATAGACAACAGCCGGCAGGCATACCAACACAGCAGTACGTCGCGCCGGTAGGTCAATGGTAACTCGGCAGCTTCAGCATAAAGACTCTCGACAGGACTAGTGTAGAAGGCTCCGGTCGCAAGACGTATCCCCCGATGGTGGATGGAGTTGAGCCGGCATAAGAGGGATGGCCGAGCGGACGAGTAGACGAAGCTCCCATAATCCAGCTTCGATCGGACTATGGACTGATACAAGCGAAGCAGGACAGTGCGATCCGCTCCCCAAGATGAACCGCTAAGAACTCTGAGGACATTAAGGGAACGTGTACAACGGGCCGCCAAATAAGAGACATGTGGAGACCAACACAGTTTCCTGTCCAACGTGAGCCCTAGAAACGTAGTTGTGTCCACGAATGGGAGAACAACGGGACCGAGATGTAAGGATGGCGGAAGGAACGCTTTATATCGCCAAAAGTTGATACAAACCGTCTTCTCTTCAGAGAACCGGAAGCCATTTGCCACGCTCCATGAGTAGAGGCTGTCTAGACAACGCTGAAGGCAGCGCTCCAGGAGGCATGTTCGCTGGGCACTGCAGTAGATCGCGAAGTCATCGACAAAGAGAGAGCATGAGACATTAGGTGGAATGCAATCCATAATTGGATTGATCGCGATGGCAAAAAGGGCTACGCTCAAGACGGAGCCCTGAGGCACTCCGTTCTCCTGGAGGAAGACGTCGGACAATACGGAAGCCACACGTACCCTAAACTTTCGATCCGTTAAAAAGGAATCATTAAAAAGGGGCAGGCGACCGCGTAGGCCCCACCTGTGCATAGTGCGGAGGATACCTCCTCTCCAACAGGTATCATAAGCCTTCTCCAAGTCGAAGAACACGGCTACCGTTTGGCGCCTTCGCAAAAAGTTGTTCATGATGAATGTCGACAAGGTCACAAGGTGGTCAACAGCGGAGCGGCGGCGACGAAAGCCGCATTGGACATTATTAAGTAGCCGTCGAGATTCAAGAATCCAGACTAACCGAGCATTAACCATGCGCTCCATCACCTTACAGACACAGCTTGTAAGAGAAATGGGGCGGTAACTAGAAGGAAGGTGTCTATCCTTCCCGGGTTTGGGTATAGGAACAACAACGGCGTCACGCCAACGCATGGGGACTTGACCTTCGGTCCAGACGCGATTGTAGGTACGAAGAAGGAAGCTTTTGCCCGCCGGAGAAAGGTGTGCCAGCATCTGAACGTGAATGGCATCTGGCCCCGGAGCAGAGGACCGGGACAGTGCAAGCGCACGTTCGAGTTCCCGCATAGTAAAGGGGGCATTATAAGTTTCCAGATTCAGCGAGTGGAAGGAAGGTCGCCGAGCCTCTTCTGCCTCTTTCCTGGGAAGGAAGGCAGGATGGTAATGGGCGGAGCTTGAAACCTCCGCGAAAAAGCGGCCAAAGGCGTTGGAGACAGCCACAGGATCAACAAGGACCTCATTACCTGAGGTCAGGCCAGGTGCCGAGGAGTGGGCCTTAATGCCCGACAGCCGGCGCAGGCTACCCCAAACGACGGAAGAGGGAGTAAAACTGTTAAAGGACCTGGTGAAAGAGGCCCAACAAGCTTTTTTGCTGTCTTTGATGACTCTACGGCATTGCGCTTGGAGTCGTTTGTATTCAATACAATTCGCCAACGTAGGATGGCGGCGAAAGGTGCGTAAAGCACGTCGTCGAGCACGGATAGCGTCCCTACAAGCCTCGTTCCACCAGGGGACGGAAACGCGACGTGAAGAAGAAGTAGTACGAGGAATGGAACGTTCGGCAGCATTGATGATAACAGCCGTGAGGTATTCGACCTGACTGTCACAACTGGGAAAATCGTGGTCCGGGAAGGTCGCCAGGGAGGAGTAAAGTCCCCAGTCAGCTTTCAGTATGTTCCAGCTCGAAGGACGTGGGGATGGGGTGTGGTGCAGGAGACGAATGACACAGGGGAAGTGGTCGCTCGAATAGGTGTCAGAAAGGACATACCACTTGAACCAACAGGCAAGAGCAGTAGAACAGATCGAGAGGTCCAAGTGGGAGTAGGTATGAGTAGAGTCCGAGAGGAAAGTCGAGGCGCCAGTATTGAGGCAGACAAGATTGAGATGGTTGAAGACATCCGCCAAGAGTGAGCCTCTTTGATAGGATGCAGGAGAGCCCCAAAGGGGATGATGGGCATTGAAGTCGCCAAACAATAAAAACGGCGGGGGAAGCTGAACGATCAGGTGCATCATGTCAGCCTGACTAACAGCAGATGACGGTGGAGTGTAGATGGTACAAACTGAAAAAGTAAAAGCAGAAAGAGTAATGTGGACAGCTATTGCTTGGAGTGGGGTGGTCAATGGGATGGGATGGTAATAGACGTCGTCCTGAATGAGCAACATGACCCCACCATGAGCTGGGACACCGTCCACAGGGGTGAGGTCATACCGCTCCGAGGTATAGTGGGGAAAGGCAATACGGTCAGTTGGGCGCAACTTGGTTTCCTGGAGACCAAGGACGAGCGGACAGTGCAGGCGGAGGAGCAGTTGTAATTCCTCCCGATTAGATCGAATACCTCTTATGTTCCAATGAAACAACGCCATCGCTAGTCAAAAAGTTGGAAGAACGAGACGGGGGAAGAGCTGGTCACCTTGACGGCCGCGGAGGGCCAGGTTGCGAGGGAACAACGCTACAACCGACGGGAGGCGGATCCGGTTCCATCGACTCGTCGCCAGCTGCGGCCGCTGTCCCTGGTTGTGTAGGAGGGGCAGCATCGTTTGCCGACGAAAAGCCAGCTGAGCGCCTGACAGCAGAGCGTCCCGGCGAAAATGAGGACGGCCGGGAGCAGCGACTCACGGATGGAGCGTCAGACGAAACGCGCCGGGGTGGAGAGGGGGATAGAGACTTCTTCTTGGAGGCCTTCTTGGAAGGCCGAGGAGGCACAGGGATGGTGGGCTGAACCCGAAGAAGGTCCTCACGCGCGGGGTCCGTTTTGGAACGCCGGACCTCTGAAGCTGGGGTCCGGAACGTTTCCCCGATGGACGCCTGAGAAGAGGATCGCTTCTCAGGTGGCGTGGGGGCAGGAGGAGGAGGAAGGGTGGCCCCTGGGGCAGAGGGGGTGGGGGCCACGGGGGAGGAGGATTTGGAAGGGAGGGATTTGGGAGGCGGAGGCAGAGCCCCTTGATGGGCGGAGGAGGCGGAGGGGGGACAGGATAGAGGTGAGGATACCGCGGAAGGAGTGGACACAACTGAGGCAAACGAAGTGGTCAATGGCACGGGATGGAGGTGGTCATACTTCTTCCTGGCCTCAGAATAAGAGAGCCGATCCAAAGTTTTGATTTCTTGTATCTTCTTCTCCTTCTGATATGCGGGGCAGTCTGAGGATCTAGGCGAGTGGACACCAGGACAATTAATGCACCGAGGTGGTGGGGTGCATGTATGTTCCTCACGAAGAGGACGTCCACAATCGCCACAAAGGGGCTCAGCCTCACACCGTGACGACATGTGCCCAAAGTGCAAACACCTAAAACAGCGCATAGGAGGCGGGACGTAAGGGCGCACGTCGCACCGGTAGCACATCACCTTTACCTTCTCCGGGAGAACGTCCCCCTCGAAGGCGAGGATAAAGGCCCCGGTGTCGATGCGACGGTCTTTGGGGCCGCGCTGGACTCGCCGGACGAAATGCACGCCTCGGCGCTCCAGGTTGGCCCTGAGCTCCTCATCAGATTGTAGCAGGAGGTCACGATGAAAAATAACCCCCTGCATTCTATTTAGTGCCAGATGTGGCGCCTGGAGCGCCGCCGACTGTGTGGCGGAGGTGGTCTTGATAAGAACGGACCCTGAACGCATCTTGCTGAGAGCCTCGATTTCCCCGAAGATGTCCTCAATGTGCTGAACAAAGAACATGGGCTTGGAGGTGGCGAATGTCCCCCATCGGTTCGAGAACAGACCAAATAGCGGGGGAAGTACTTCGCCCCAAGCCGGCGGGCCTGTCCCTCCTCCCATGGAGTGGCCAAGGGGGAAAGGGCAGGAGAACCAGAACTAGAAACGGTACCTTTTCTTTTGAAAGACTCGGCCGCAGAGCGACCTGATACGTGTTGACGTTTCATCTGCGAAACGTCCGCCCCGATACCACCCACTCCGACCAGGGGCTGTCCCCACGGGTGCCACCCAGCCGCAGCAAGGGCCACCTGGCAGGATGACCATTGCCGGGAGTCCTGATGCCCCAAGGAGACGGGCATCTACTCCTTGGCCGACGTGGGGAGGGTGCAGCTCAGGTATCGGCAGTACGATCCCTGTGTTGTCAGGGGGCTACAACCTAGAGGGTACATGACGACCCCACCACAACGGGCTGGCTACCGTGCTGGATTTCTGGTGCCATGGAAAGTCCATCATGATCACTGGTGCAGATGGAGATGCACTACGGGCGTAACTTGGACAACCCATCAGGCGTTTAGGCCCAATTTAAGGAATAGTGGGTATGGTTACAACGCCGGTGCAATGCTGAGTGCCAAGGTCTTAGTGCACTTAGGACCTGTGGTACACCACGTAAGGTGTCCTTCCCCAAAAGGCTCGTACTTCTGTAGAATTTTGAAAAATGGAGGTCAAACCCCAAGGGGGACCATCACATGGAAGGCCGAAACGGTTGAAACTCCTTTTAGTCGCCTCTTACGACAGGCAGGAATACCTCGGGCCTATTCTTACCCCGGACCCGCAGGGGGATGGGAACTGGGAGAATACCTGGTCGAGCGCATTCACGTGCTTTCAACGGTTGCAACAGTATCTTGAGCGAACCCAGTGAGTTACGACGGATGAGTCGTGATAGGTTTCTTTCTTATAGTGAAGGCAATCGCAACATAAAACTTTCGAACATGACAAAAAAGTGCGATTTGGCACAGTCTTCATTGCGCGGCATTCCCAATACCGAGGAAGCATTGTTAAATGATGACGCTAATGGTTTCTCTTGCTGCAAAATGAAGAACATTTGCATGTCAACTTTCAGTGATGCGGAAACTATTCTTTTAAAATCGTTTCAAGGAATGAGAAGTGGCAGCGTTCCTATGGGAGGGGCAATTCTACAAGGGAAAGCTCGGGAAATCGCCCTGAAGATCGGCATTGAAAATTTCTATACGTCAGACGGATGGTAAGGTCGTTTTATAAAACATCACAATCTCTCACTGCATTGAAGAGAGAGTGAGGTTGTGGACGCAGAAAATATAAACCACTGGAAGAAGACTATATTGCCGCAATTAATACAGCATTATGAGCCCAGAGACATTTTCAACGCAGATGAAACGCGTTTTTCACCTTTTACTTCTGCGAAAACTTATTCTCTTAAGGGAGAAAAATTCCATAGATGTAACAAAAGTAAAGAAAGAATGACTGTGCTACTGTATGACAATATTGATCAGAGTGAGAAGTTGCCACCACTGATAATAAGTGGAATTTAAGACACTCAGATGTTTTAAAAACATTAACGCACTGCCTTGTACTTACAAGTACAACAACAATGGCCACCAAAGTGCACAAGTCACCTGCATCCAGTGGACTTGGGCATAAGACACTCTATTAAAGCAAAATACAGGGTAGCAATCATCCAGAAATCTATTATATTCCTTGAGAGGAAGGAAGTGATGAGGCTTCATATTTTACAAGTTAGGCACTTGTTTGTTGCTGCATGGAACTGTGTAACGCGACATACTGAGTTACACTGTTTTGCAAAGGCTGGTTGTGCTACATTAGTTGCAAACGAAGATGACATTGTTGCACAAGAAGAATGGAGTAGGGACACGTGTTCTGAAAATGTGACATCCCAGGGCATTGTTTCAAGTTCTGCAGCTGCTGCACAATGACTGGGTACTGCCAGAAAGCATTTTTTGCTGTTTAATGTAGAAGACTCAATTATAGCAAACATCAACCAACTGGGCTGACAACTTCTGTCATTACTATTTGCAGGAAGAATAAAACAAACAATTCTTCTTGAGTTTAAAAAAATAAAGAGTGTGTCCTACAAAAAGAATGATAATTGTGTAGGCTATATTTAAATTTCTAGCAGACTGTTGGTAAGTTTGTGATTAAATAACTCTTACATCACCTAAATATGCATGAATTATAATTCCAGGTCACTCCTTTCATGTACCTATGCGACACCCTCTTTTAAGGAAAAAATAGCTGGGACCTCAGTGACTGTAACACAATAGTATCAGAGTTTTCGGTAAATACAAACTATGTTCTGATTCTAAATGTTGAAACACTTTGACAGTTAAGTTCCTGGTATTATAGGACACTGATCTGAAAGAACATCTTGTACTTGAACAGAACCGAACTTAATCGAACCCTGCCCCCCTTCCCCGGAAGAAAAAATTATCTACACCCCTGATAATAAGAAAGCAGTCATGACATTGTCAAAAGGTCCAGAAGAAAATTTTAAAAAAAGAGAACGAAAGGGTATGCACCTGGTTATGTGCTGTTGAGCCATGGGCAAGAAGAAAAATCTTTCATTATTGATTACAATATAAAAAACAAAATCCCAAAGGATGAAATGGATATTAGCTGAACATGAAAGATCATAATAGTACTACTAGTGATGAAAATGATAAACTGATACCAAAACAAACTGAATCATAACAAGCAAATAATTTAGGAGTAAAGGTAATAATTCACAAAATCTGCCACTCAGTGAATTGTTAGCTTTACTCCTAAATTATTTCTACCAGAACTTTCCATTAACAAATGAATGAATCACAATAAGATAATTCAAAACAAAAGATGTGCAATGAATTTAATGGTTTTAATAACGCAAGAAGAAACACACTTTTATTCGATGCTGAAGACTGGAAAATTATAAACACTGGAGCCTACGTTTTGTATCTGAATTTATTTGTTGAAGTGAAGAATGATTCTGGTAAAAGATTAAAAATTCAAGCCCAAGTTGATGCCGTATAGTGTCCTCAAAAATTTGGATCTAATTACCAAGAAATTATTATCAGTGACAAACATTAATTGTAACATAAAAACAAGGAAACCACAGAAATTTCTTCACCTTGAAATTCCTGGTATTAGATGTTGAATATAATGGCACAGCATGGTTTTCAGTCTATAAAATGATTATACGTAGAGAATATTAAAATAACACCACAGCTAACTGCTAAGGTTGCAAGGCTTTGAAGGGAAAACAAAACTGTGTTCCATGAAAAGAGAGCAGATGAACTGACTGCAACAGTAATTATGTTGACTCATTACGTATTTGACCTAATGATCAAAATTAAATATAATATATGCTATAAACACTATGAGTCCTTGAAATTAAATAAAAGAAGGGGTCAGTTGATAGGTCATATTCTGAGACATCAAAAAATCATTAATTTATGGAAGTGTGGAGGTTAAAAATTTCAGATGGAGACCAACAGACGAGTGTAGTAGGCAAGTTCAAATGAATGTGGGTTGCAGTAATTATTCAAAGGTGAAGAGGCTTTCACAAGATTGAATAGCTTGGAGACTTGCAACAAACCAGTCTTCTGAGTGAAGAAGATGAAAATGATGCCACCACTGACAACAACAACAACAACAACAACAACAACAACACATTGCATAAAACAATGGAAAGCCATCTGGTGGGGGAGGGGGGTGTATGGGATGAAATACATGGGGTACATTCCAGTAAGTTGAGATGGAGATCCCAACTGAGGAAAGTGACATGCATGGCAATCGGCAATTCCATCCATGGTCGCGTGTCAGGAGGAGACATCCCTCATTTGCAAAAAGGACAGAGTACACAGGATGGTCACCAAATTGGCAAATACCAAGTAAATAAGAAACCAGGAGTTGGCTCTGTTGTATATTTGTAGATGGGGAACCCTGCTTCTGCGAGGAGACTGTCAACGGGACTAGTGTGAAAGGCACCAATAGCCAGACATACCCCACAAAGGTGAACAGTCAAGTAGCTGAAAAGTGGAAGAAGCCACTAAGTCATAAACCTATCTATCATAATCTAGTCTGGACAAGACCAGAGCACAGTAAAGATGGAGAAGAGTGGTACGGTCTGCACTCCAAGATGTGTGGGCCATGAAGCAGAGAGCATTAAGCTTCCACATGCATGTAGTCTTTAGGTGGTGAATATCGGGCAGCCATGTCAGCTTCTTGTCAAAAATAAGGCCCAAGAGATGGGACAGTGCTACAACACCGAAGAGGTGGATGCCTAAATAAAGTTCTGGATCAGCATGTACTGTGGGTCGATGACAAAGATGCATAACCCACATTTTGGAGGGAGAAAACTGGAAGCCATAGGACGGGGCTTACGCACAGGCCCGTCAGTTGGCACCTTGGAGCTGGCGCTCAGCAGATGCTAGAGTGGGAGCTGCACCAGATTCCAAAATCGTCGACATATAACGCCAGGGTAACCAGAATCCTGACAGAGATTACAAGTCCACTGGTGGCTATCAGGAAGATTGTGACACTTAGCACAGAACCCTGTGGGATACCGTTCTCTTGAATCAGAGGGGTGCCGAGTGGAGTGCCACCTCGAACCTGGAAGAGCTGGTGACATAAAAACTCGCAGATAAAAATCTGAAGGGGACCACGGAAGACCCAGTAATGGAGGGTAACTAAAATGCGATTGCACCAAGCCATGTCGTATGCCTCATGTAGGTCACAGAAGACCACGACAAGGTGCCGGCGGCTAGTAAAAGCCTGTCGGATGGCTCTTTCCAAACAAGGTAAAAGGTCAGTTGGAGATCATCCTGCCCGGAAGACTAACTGATATTGGGACAAAAGGCCCCAATATTCAGGTACACAACATAATCTGAAGCTAACCATCCTCTGGAGCGGTTTACATAGTACATTCATCAGGCTAATTGGGCAGCAGCTCTCAAGAGATGTTGGATTTTTCCTGGGCTTAAGGATGAGGATAACTATACTGTCTTGCCATTGTGACAGAAAAGCACCCATGAGCCAAATGTGGTTGAAGACCCTGAGGAGATGTTGCTCTGGGGGACATCCAAGTATTGGATCATCTGATTGTGGATGGAATCCAGGCCTGGGGCAATGTCTTGTGAAGAGGTAACAGCCTGCAAGAATTCCCATTCAGTGAAGGGTCCATTTAGAGCTCAGCATGGTGAAGGATGAAACACAGGAGGGTCTGTTCACCTCTGCGTTTCTGTCGGAGACGGGTAGCAGGATAGGAAGAGGACGCCGATGCTGTCACAAAGTGTGTCACGAGATGTTCTGCAAGGACCAATGGATCAGTGCACAGAGCACCTTGCAGATTAAGACCTTGGACAGTTGACTGTCGCTGATGACCCAGAAGGCTACAGAGTTTGTATCAAGAGGCATACATCCCCAGGGAGGAAACAGTGCTCCCAGCATTCCCTTTTACTATGCTTAATAAGGTAACAAGCCTTAGCACAGATATGCTTAAAAGCGAGGAGGTTAGTCTGTGAAGGCTGTCGTTTAAATCGCTGCAGCACCCGTCGGCACTCCTGGACAGCGATTGCGACATCCTTTGTCCAGCACAGTACTGGTCAACGACGAGGGGGATCTGTGGTTAGGTAGACAGCAGTGGGAGCAACATGAAGAATAGTGGAAAAGATGCCTTGCACGACTGCATCAATTGAATTTGAGAGGGAGGTGTCGAGGTGCACAGCTGACGTATATAAAGGCCAACTGGCCCTGCGGAATAACCAATGTGGGGGCCTGTCTGGCTGGTGGCAGCAGGGGAATGTTATAATCACCGGAAAGTGGTCACTGTCACAAAGGTCATCATGGGACAACCGATGTAGGGAAGCCACGAGAGCAGGGGAGGAGATCGTAAGATCAATAACAGCAAAGGTGCCATGTGTTGAAATTTTAAGTATGTGTTTTTTCACAGAGAATTATTCTCACAATACAGGTTCCTGCTGGGGAGACATTTTTCATCTGCGACTTTCAGCACAATGGCCCATGAATCTCAAAATAATTCATCTTCAACTGGTGATAACAAGCACCCAATATCATGGAAAACAATGCCCCAGATCAACTAGTATCTGGACAGACTGTTTGTCAATGGAATTTTTCGACACTTTGGCAACTGTTACCCAAGGACAGTATTCATCTACAGTGGCCTCACCTCCATGAATGGTCACCTCTTTTGGTTTTCCTGCTTTCAGAGGTTGAAACCACTATATGATGACAGAGAATGACTGTACTGTGTTGAAGAGCTACCTCAACCACAATATGGCAATGGCTATAGGTATTGGCAGTTGCCTGGCATGCACGGAATTGCCCCTTCTTCTGACATCTCTCAGTTTAATAAACGTCAAACATTATTTTTTCTTTACAGTAGCACACAACATGCCCACAATGAAAACATATTAGCATGTTGGCCTCCGTTCTCCAATTGTCTTTTTTTCTCTGCAAGTTCAAATTGGCATGGGAGCTGGTTGTTTCTGTGTAGTCGATTCCTGTGGCCATGTGACAGTTGTAGTATCAGTAATATGGCTCTGAGTATATTGCTCTATGTCAGTTTGCTCTGCAGAAATCAGTGCCCATATAAAGGAATCTCTTCTCGAAATAGAAATGCTAGCTACTCCTGGTTCAAAATTTGATGACACTACTTACGGCCATCCTTGTTTGACATTGCCTCTATGTGCTGGCACCACTAGATTAAGTCATCTACTGTGGTGACAGTCTTCAAATGGAGAGCAGAGGCCACATCCTTCATTAGATTTGAAGTTTTGTCAACTTCTGTCATATGTATGTTTGCTGTGTGACAGTGCCCAAGCACACTGTGTACATGTCTGTTAAGTTTCCCCAGCCATTTGGGTCTATTCTTCATTTTTTCTTTGGCTATGCAGATTTGCTATTGATTGTCATCATTAACATCTTAATTTTTTTCCTGAAATTTCTCCCAGCTCCTGAACATTTCCTCACTGTTCTGATATCATCTCAGAAAATGTAGACATCGGCAGGACTATCATGTTGTCCCATCTGTAATACTTAGTGACAAATGGATTCCTTTAGTCATGTCATCGGAAACTGGCCAGCACTTAACAAAAACTATGTTTGATATCTGATGTGCATCAGACTCAATAATACTTCTGTCTCCACTGGTACCATTCCAATGGAGGCTATGGGAGGAATGAATTACATGCAGTTGGGTTCCTGCGCCTATGACGATAGGATGTCCATTGACCCACCTAAGTCACCAGCTGGCTATTTTAACTGCTACACTACAGTAGACAATGAAGAGCAAGAAGAAATTCTCTAGGAACTCTAATTTCCTGGAGAGTGAAACACTACTGAGACAATTTAGAGAATCAGCATTTGCAACCTACTGCGTAAGAATTCTGCTGCCACCAATGTCCAGGACTAAAACCGGTACAAAGTAACCTCTGACATGTACTGTACAGTGGCTTTCAGTATCTGCATGTAAATCTGGGTGGTTTCAAACAGACCTGAAGCCTAGCCCAAAGCAGAGTTGGAAGGTGACTGGCTGCAAGTTGGCGAAGCCAATGAATGTGAATACAACTCTACAGAATGATCTGTAGCGCAGACCAAGATCCAGCTCAGGCTGAAAGGTGACTGGCTGTGAGTTGGTGAAGCTGTATCAAATGCTTCTGCTATTCACTTGTTCGCATGTGGTATATTTGGCTTTGCTGTTGCTCATTAAACTATTACATGTTAAAATATGCTTTTATCAATAATGTTCTTTCATATTTTTGAAACTGAAATCTAGACTGGCCATCACGTAAAATGTAACACTTCAATTTCTAACAAAAACTGACATTTTTGACACTAATCCATTATCTTATGATGGAATATTGTACTATGATCCCATCCAAGTGTCCAACAATGATAAAAGACATTTATAAGCAAATATAACTACCGTATTTACTCGAATCTAAGCCACACTTTTTTTCCGGTTTTTGTAATCCAAAAAACCGCCTGCGGCTTAGAATCGAGTGCAAAGCGGAAATTCTGAAAAATGTTGGTAGGTGCGGCCACGACTAATTTCTGTCCTCTAATATATGTAGGGCTTCGCAGGCACAAGGATAAATACTGGCACCAAAACCTCTGCGTCAGTAAATAAATTAAAAAAAAGACGGAAGACGAGATTTCTTTCTCTGCTCTGAGTTTCGACCACTGCCTTTTCATACATTATCCAACAGAGTAAATACAAATTCCATATTGTTCATCTTCGAATGTAGCAGCATTGCAATGTACTACGAAAATCCGACTGGCAAGACTGTTTGGGATGTTTGTCAGTATGGCCAACTCTGCGTTCTGAATTTTTTTCTACCTGTGAGAAGAGATGGTTGCTAATAGGAACGTTTATGAACGTGAATACAAATATAAACATTTTGCCATGTATTCTTTCGTGTTTGCTGCTATCTCATTTAAATCCTGTCTGCCTAATAAACTACGAAACCAGAGTGAGACAACAGCAAACGCGGAAGAATATACATATCATGTCATGTTTATATTCGTATTATTCTTATGCCGAATAGCGATAATGTCAGAAATGAAGCACGGCAATTGATTAGATTTTTAAATCTAAGATGACTCTAATTTCTGTGCAGAATGTAATTTACTAAAGAGGCGTCTGCAAAGATTTTCAAACGGAGAAAATTTTTCGCTAAACTCTCGTTCAGAACATCTTCTATCATTCGCAGTCTATTATTTGGTTCTTGTTGATCATTATCAAAGAAAGCAGCAGTGTAAGTAAGGGTCGACAGAAGCGTCCGATCCCACGCGTCGGCTTTGACCCGTGACGTAAGGGTGTTGTCGCGTGTGACGTCATGACAGCGCGGAGTTTGGTTTGCGAGTGTGGCGTGTTTGTAGATGCCGTCGTGTTGTGGTTTGTTGTGATCTCTGGTGGTATGTTCAGGGTCTTCGTTTGTGTGGTGTAATGGGCTCAGTTTGCTTTTGCTCACTATCCAGAATTGTTCGAGTGTCGGCTGTGTTTGTAGTGGAATTCGTTTCAGTGAGTTAACGATTTTGTGTGAAGGTTAATTTAGTGTTGTTCGATGTACATCGTGTGGTAATTTTAGTAAGATTAATAGGTTGTTGTTTTTGTTCAGGACTGGATATGACGAATAAAATTAACAGTGCGCAGGTCAAGGGAAGTGTTCGATCCCAATGTGTGGCTGTGTATGTTGATATTGGTATCGGGAGATGTTTTTGAGCTATATAGGCCAAGGGAAGTGTTTGATCCTAATTTATGGGATCGGGAGCTGCTGTTGAGCTATATAGGTCAAGGGAAGTGTCCGATTCCAGATGATTTTGTGTTTAGTGGTATTTGGGGAGTTTTGTGATGTCAGTTTTTTTCGTCGGTTTGTATGGGGGTGGGTGTCTTAATTTGTTTATACTTAGTTTGCCCCCACTCAAAAACACCCCATTTCCCGCGCTTGTCCCGTTAGTGTCGTTATGCTTTTTGTGGAAAGTTTTTTTTTTTTTTTATTTTGGTTTTAGGGCGCAAAACTGCTATGGTCATTAGCGCCCGGTCCGCGACTGAGGAAAGAATAAAAACTGAAAATGGAAAACAGCAAAAATGGGAACAAAAACTCAAAAAATTGGACACGAAAAGCAGAAACAAGGCTTAAAAGTCCACTACAGAGAGGGGTTGGTGGTCCCCGATAAAACTTCAAATGACTGACGTCATTTCACTGACACTAATAAACTGGAGAACGCGGTCGGCTGAGCGCGTGTCATCTGCTAAAATCGACGATAGATCAGGCGATAGCTGTAGACGGGAGCGTAACGGATTAAAATAGGGGCATTCAATTAAAAGGTGTCTTACCGTCCACAGCTGAGAGCAGTGGGGACAGAGTGGGGGAGGATCGCCGCTTAAAAGATGCCGATGGCTAAAACGACAGTGCCCTATCCGGAGTCTAGCTAAAATTACCTCCTCCCGACGACGCGTTCGGGAGGAAGAGGTCCAAGCGCAAGGAAGGGCTTTCACTTCCCGCAATTTATTACGGGGAAGTGTTGACCAATGCGCATGCCATAAATGAGCAACTTTGCGACATAAACCGCTCCGTAGATCGGTGAAGGGAAGCGACTGAATAGCTGGCCGAGGAAGAGAAACTGCAGCCTTGGCTGCTATATCAGCCGCCTCATTCCCACAGATACCAGCGTGTCCCGGGAGCCAGAGGAACGCCACCGAGACGCCCCCCAGGTGGAGCAAGCGCAGACAGTCCTGAATCCGGTGGACCAGAGGGTGCACAGGGTAAAGAGCTTGGAGACTGAGGAGAGAGCTGAGAGAATCTGAGCAGATTACGTACTGTATCCGCTGATGGCGGCGGATGTAGTGGACAGCCTGGAGAACAGCGAAAAGCTCCGCAGTATAAACAGAACACTGGTCGGGAAGCCGAAAGTGATTTGGGGCGTCGCCAACAATATAGGCACTCCCTACACCCAACGATGTTTTCGAGCCGTCGGTGTAAATAAAGGTGGCGTCTGTCATTTGTGCACATAGAGCAGCAAATGCCCGACGATAAACAAGTGAAGGCGTACCATCCTTGGGAAATTGACAAAGATCACGGAGCAGACAGATCCGGGGACGAAGCAAAGGCGGTGCCGTACCCCAAGTTGTCAAGAAGGTTTTAGGAAAGCGGAAGGAAAGAGAATGGAGCAGTTGACGGAAGCGGACTCCCGGGGGTAGTAGGGAGGAGGAGCGGCCTGCATACCCTACATCAAAGGAGGCGTCGAAAAAAGGGTCGTGGGCTGGATTAGCAGGCATGGAAGACAGATGGCTAGCATAACGGCTCAGAAGGACCGCTCGCCGATTGGACAGCGGAGGTTCAGCAGTCTCAGCATAAAGGCTTTCCACAGGGCTAGTGTAAAAAGCTCCAGACGCTAAACGTAATCCACGGTGGTGGAGAGAGTCGAGACGCCGAAGAATAGACGGCCTAGCAGAGGAGTAGACGATGCTTCCATAGTCCAATTTCGAGCGCACTAAGGCGCGATAGAGGCGGAGAAGGACCACTCGGTCCGCTCCCCAGGAGGTACCATTCAGGACACGGAGGGCGTTGAGCGTTCGCAGACAGCGAGCCGAAAGATAGGAAACGTGGGAGGACCAGCACAGTTTTCTGTCAAACATAAGACCCAAGAATTTAGTGACGTCTGAAAACGGAAGGTTGACAGGACCTAGATGTAAGCAGGGCGGAAGAAACTCCTTACGTCGCCAAAAATTAATACAAACGGTCTTACTGGGAGAAAAACGGAAGCCGGTTTCGAGGCTCCAAGAGTGGAGGCGATCGAGACATCCTTGAAGACGTCGTTCAAGAAGGCTGGTCCGTTGAGTGCTGTAGTAGATCGCAAAATCGTCCACAAAGAGGGAGCCCGAGACGTCAGGAAGAAGACAATCCATAATTGGATTTATAGCGATGGCAAACAGTACAACACTCAGCACGGAGCCCTGGGGTACCCCGTTTTCTTGAGAGAAAGTACGGGAGAGAGTAGTGTTCACCCGCACCCTAAATGTTCGCTCTGCCATAAATTCGCGAAGAAAAAGGGGCAGCCGGCCTCGAAAGCCCCAAGAGAACAGTGTGCGGAGGATGCCTGTCCTCCAACAGGTATCGTATGCTCTCTCCAGATCAAAAAATATTGCTACTGTTTGGCGTTTCCGGAGAAAATTGTTCATGATATAAGTGGAGAGAGCAACAAGATGGTCAACGGCAGAGCGATGCTTTCGGAATCCGCATTGGGCAGGTGTTAAAAGACTGCGGGATTCCAGCCACCAAGCTAAACGGTAATTCAACATACGCTCCAAAATCTTACAGACACTACTCGTGAGAGAAATGGGGCGATAACTAGAGGGGAGATGTTTGTCCTTTCCAGGTTTCGGAATGGGAACGACGATAGCTTCCCGCCATCGTCTGGGAAAGGTACTGTCGGTCCAAATTCGATGATAAAGGCGAAGGAGGTAACGCAGACTATGGGTTGATAAATGCAGCAACATTTGGACATGGATACCATCCGATCCAGGGGCGGAGGAGCGAGAAGAAGAGAGGGCATGTTGGAGTTCCCGCATGGAGAAAACAGTATTGTAGCTTTCGCGATTTTGAGAGGAGAAAGCAAGAGGTCGCACTTCCGCTGCACGTTTCTTCGGGAGAAACGCTGGCGGGTAATTTGAAGAGCTCGAAATCTCAGCAAAGTGCTGACCCAATGAGTTAGAAATTGCGACGGGGTCCACTAAGGTATCATGCGCGACAGTGAGCCCAGAGACCGGGGAGAAACTAGGCGCGCCTGAGAACCGTCGAAGCCGACTCCAAACTTCCGAGGAGGGAGTGAAGGTGTTAAAGGAGCTAATAAAGAATTGCCAGCTTGCCTTCTTGCTATCGCGGATGACGCGACGGCATCGCGCACGGAGTTGCTTATAGCGGATACAGTTTGCTAAAGTAGGATGGTGACGGAAAATGCGAAGAGCACGTCGCCGCTCACGGATTGCGTCACGGCATGCCTCGTTCCACCAAGGAACTGGGGGGCGCCGGGGCAATTCGGAGGTGCGTGGAATGGAACGTTCCGCAGCTGTAAGAATAACGTCGGTAATATGTGTGACCTCATCGTCGACGCTGGGAAAGCGACGGTCATCGAATGTCGCTAGAGACGAAAAAAGTGTCCAATCGGCTTGGGCAAACTTCCAGCGTCGCGGGCGCATATATGGCAGTTGAGGCTGCAGCCGAAGGACACATGGAAAGTGGTCACTCGAGTGTGTATCATCAAGGGCGAACCATTCGAAGCGCCGAGCAAGCGGAACAGTACCGATCGCAAGGTCCAAATGAGATAAATTTGTCGTGGAGGCAGACAAAAACGTGGGGACCCCAGTGTTGAGGCAAACTAGATCCGCTTGGTGGAAGACGTCTAGCAATAGGGAGCCACGTGGACAAGGATGTGGAGATCCCCAAAGCGGGTGGTGGGCATTGAAGTCCCCAACCAGCAAATAGGGGGGTGGAAGCTGACCAAGAAGATGAAGGAGATCAGCTCGTGCCATTGGTGTGGACGATGGAATGTATACAGTACAAAGAGAGAACGTGTATCCAGAAAGGGAAACACGGACGGCGACAGCTTGGAAGGAACTGTCTAAGGGGATTGGATGATAATGGAGAGTATCATGGAGAAGAATCATGAGTCCTCCATGGGCTGGAGTGCCTTCCACAGAGGGGAGGTCATATCGGACGGACTGAAAATGAGGGAGAACAAAGCGGTCATTAGGACGCAGCTTTGTTTCCTGAAGACAGAAGATGACCGGCGAGTAGGATCGTAAGAGGATCGACAATTCATCCCGATTGGCTCGAATGCCGCGGATATTCCAGTGGATAATGGACATAGGGTGAACAGAAAATGGAGGAATGTGACCAAGGGTGCTGTCAACTCAACGACTGCTCAGAGCTTGCGACCGACAGCATGGAATGGCATTCGGCCGAAGGCAGAAGATCCTGATCCATAGGTTGGTCAGGAGCAGCTCCTGCCACCAGCGATCGGCCGGTTGACCGGCCACCAGCAGTGCGCCTCGGCGACACAGAAGACGGCCGAGGGCGATTTCCGCCAGGTGGCGCTGTGGATGGGACACGCCTTGGCGGAGAAGGAGAGGAACTGGGTTTCTTTGTAGCCTTCTTGGAAGTATGAGGTTTAGAGGAAGGAGGAACCGATGGTGGTGAAGTTGCCGTACGTAAAAACTCTTCACGAGTATGCTCTTTCTTCGAAGACTTGGTGTCTGACTTTTGGGCTCGAGATTTAGCAGAACCCGACGAAGGGTGAGCCAAAGAGTGGGCAGGCGAAAGTGGTGAAGTTGAACGGGCGATCTTTGCGCTGGCCGATCGGACGACCGTGGCACTAAAGGTGAGGTCGCAAGTCTGCGTGGCCGCCTCCTTTGTTGGCCGAGGAGAAGCAAGGACAGTGCTGTATTTGCCTGTCTGAGGCACGGTGGGCTGTCGACTGGCGAACAACTTCCGAGCAGCAAAGGTCGACACCTTTTCCTTCACTCTTATTTCCTGGATGAGCTTTTCGTCCTTAAAAACTGGGCAATCTCTAGAGGAAGCAGCGTGGTCACCCATACAGTTGATGCAGCGAGGGGATGGAGGTGGACAAGCACCCTCATGGGCATCCCTGCCACACGTAACACATTTGGCCGGATTAGAACAGGACTGGCTGGTGTGATTGAATCGCTGGCACCGATAGCAACGCGTAGGGTTTGGGACGTAAGGACGAACGGAAATTATCTCATAGCCTGCTTTGATTTTCGATGGGAGTTGCACTTTGTCAAATGTCAAAAAGACAGTGCGGGTTGGAATGATCTTCGTGTCAACCCTTTTCATAACCCTATGAACAGCCGTTACGCCCTGGTCTGACAGGTAGTGCTGAATTTCTTCGTCAGACAGTCCATCGAGGGAGCGTGTATAAACAACTCCACGCGAGGAATTTGAGGTACGGTGCGGTTCCACCCGGACAGGGAAAGTGTGTAGTAGTGAGGTACGCAGCAATTTTTGTGCCTGGAGGGCACTGTGTGTTTCTAACAACAGGGTGCCATTCCGTAATCTGGAACAAGACTTTACAGGACCTGCAATTGCGTCGACACCTTTCTGAATTATGAAAGGGTTGACTGTGGAGAAGTTGTGACATTCGTCAGACCGAGAAACAACAAGGAACTGTGGCAACGATGGAAGAACTGACTGTGGTTGAGACTCAGTGAACTTACGTTTGTGAGCAGACATAGTGGAAGATGAGGAAACCATTGCGGAAGAATCCCCCATGATTACCGGCGTCTCCGATGGCGCGCTCCTCCCTTGTGGGGGCCCTCTCTGAGGGCACTCCCGCCTTAGGTGATTGTTCACACCTCAGGTCACACCTCCCGACAAACGGACGGAGGGACCAATCGGCACTTTCGGAAGGTATCAGCTCGGGTAATCACCCCTCCCTGGGCCTGGCCGTTACCAGGGGGTACGTACGTGTCCTACCTGTCTACCCGGGGCGGGGAATTACGCGTTACCCCGTCACCGGCTACGCATGGAAGTGCGTGGGTCGGCCTTCAGACACGCACAGGGAGGAAGAAAGAGAAAGGGAAAGGGAAAGGAAAGAAGAGGTCTCAAACGCCGCAACGGAGAAAAGGGTAGAGAGAAGAGGTAAGGAAAAGAGAGGGACAAGGGAAGGACGAAGACTTACAAGTAAAGAAGGCGAAGAATGTGGTGCATTTACGAGCGTCCGTCTCCGGACGTAGGCACAAACCATTCCCCCAGAGGGGGAGAAAAGGAAGGAAAGAGCCAGAGGTGAGGGGGGGGGGGGGGGCGAAGATGGGGGATGGGGAAGGATGCGGAAAGGGAAGGTATGCAGCCCGGAAAGGAAGGAAGGCCACATCAGCTCGGGGTCCCGTGTTCGCTACGCACGTATCCACAAAAGAGTTGTGGATACCCTGGGGGGTTTGTGGAAAGTGTGTGTGTTTGTTTTTCGATGTATTTTCGATCCCATAATGTGTACGTACCGACTTTATATGCGCCATATTGGAATCGTGGTTTATGGTCGTTTCCGCCATATTTGTGTCGTCATGCGTCAAAGCAGACGGGCAGGACCGGACGCTTCCGTATTTCCGTAAGTAACAACAAATAGCAATCTCTTGCCATTGTTTCGCTAATGAGCCGATTCCTTCCTCTATCTCTCTCTTTAAAAAAAAAAAAAAAAAATTGTAAGTGGCGGTAGTACGCACAAAAGCAAGCCATGCCACGAGCGGCAACAGGTCGTAAACGCTCATTATCAGAATGCGACAAACAATGCATGACACAGTACAGTAATGCATTTCCAGCTTTGAGTGAGGTAAACACCTATAACAAAGAGAACGGCACTTATCAGATCAAAGAAAAATAAGCAATCACATCAAACCAGACAAAGCACGTGAAAAAGGAAGGGTACCCGTATAAATACGGACGGAGCACCTGACGCATAGCAACGGCTACCTGGTAAAGCTTAACTGCTAAGCCTACGACTCGAACCAAACTACTATAGCTGCATCGTCACTCATTCGACCTAAATTGTGTCCCATATTACAATGGACCAACTTTTTTTCAATTTGGAGGTGCGGCCTAAACTTTTCTCTCCCCTTGATGACTGGGTGTTGTGTGACGTCCTTAGGTTAGTTAGGTTTAAGTAGTTCTAAGTTCTAGGGGACTGATGACCATAAATGTTAAGTCCCATTGTGCTCAGAGCCATTTTTTCTCTCCCCTTGTATTTCGAGTCTCAGATTTCAGGTGCGGCTTAGATCCGGGAATTTTTTTTTTCCTCGATTTTGAGTCTCATTTTTCAGCTGCGGCTTAGATTTGAGTGTGGCTTAAATTCGAGTAAATACGGTAATTAAGCCAGAACTGCACACTTCAAGGAAATTTGAGTAAGTTGCTAAAGGTAATGTACATCTGTTATACACATCACAGTTTCCCTCACAGACCTTGTAGATGATCTCCGAGACCTCTATTCGCACCTTCAAAAGCATTTAGTGTCACCTCTTGCACCAATGATGACATTCAACCTTTCAAGCATGCTCATAATTAATGTGGTAATGCCCTGTTCATGAATCGTATCACATTCTTCTAGGAAGGCAATATGTAGATCCTGGAGGATCTCTGGATAGTGGTGATGGGCTCTTCTCCCCAGCTGGTCCCAAACATGCTCAGTAGGATTCAAATCAGGGCTTCGATCAGGCCAATCCATAGAATGAATCCCTGTTTCATTCAAGAACTCTTGCACAATTCTCACACCATGTGGGTGAGCATGAGTAAAATCATTACCAATAAATGGAGTGAAAGGCACAACATGCTCCAGAAGGCTTTCCTCAACATACCAACGACTGGTAAGGCTCCTGTGCCCCAGAAAGACAAAATCTGTACCTGCAGCTGTATTGATTCCTGCCCACACCACCACAGAACCACCCTGAAAAGGCATCCTGGATGAGAAAGTGCAAGGGAAATACCTTTTCCCTGGCCTTCTCCAGACCCTCTCGCTTCGGTCAGGTAATTGACGCCAAATCACGACTCATCTATGAAAATCACTTGAGTCCACTGTTGTGTTGTCCAGCCAAGATTTTCCTTGCAAAATGTAGATGAGCTGTGCAATGCTCTGATGAGTCCGTGCTTCAATAGCAGTGGTGTGATGGTTGCAGAACCTGAAGTTGTAAAAAGCAGTCATCTCTCTGCGGTGTTGCTCTTCTCGGGCTTGCTCTTGGTCTCCTTGCAAAGGCTCCAGTTTCCCTGCACCTTCATACAGTTCTGGAAATCGTGGAAGGTGTAGTCCTCAACACTTCTGCAATGTAGTGCATGCTGTGGCCATCTTCCACCAAAGCGACAGTTTTCACAGCTTGTTCAGGGCTTAACGGCATGTTTACTGTAGAAAGCCAATTACAAAAATTACAGAAAAATCCTACAAACACATATGACTCAAAGGGGAAAAATTCTGGGTACAACAATAAGCGCTACAAGAGTGGGAAAACATTACTCAGTCACATTCATTGGTGTGTTTTCCAGGTTGCATGGGAAACAACAATTGGGACTAGTGCAATAAACAATCAACACTTCACTGTTTGCCCGAAAAGCAATGCCAACAACATAACCCATCTCAAAAAATTCATTGAAGTCCTTCACTTTGATTAAATTGATAATTATAAAATGATTACACATCATTTATTGAGTGTTGCATTTTCTGTGCCAGTCAGTGTAACAGTGATGAGATGGCATTGAGAAATATAATATGACACAAACAAAACTACATTTGCAGTGACAGTAAATATTAGGTTTTGATTAAATCAAAAATATGGGTTAAATTTAAGTGTTTACTAGCCTACCCAGCAACATAACTGACTTTTTAACAATAAGAGATACAGCTCTAAATCATTAGAATTATTAGTGTTTTATTTCTGGATTATAAACTGTAAACATATATAATTTAATATGTTCACAGCTGTGGCTGAAATGATAGGACATTAAAAGAAAACTGGCAGTGTAAAGACATCAAAACACTGTGTGTGTGTGTGTGTGTGTGTAAAATTGTGAGCATTGAGACTTTTCATTTATCAGGAGCTATATAAGGAGTGGAATTTTAGCATGATTTATACTAATAACAAATCTGAACCAAAGTTCACCTGTGTTACATGCATAGAGCATACTTATGTTCTGTGTGTAGGCTATATCTATATTCTGAGTTCTTGATGTTCACTTTATTACCATGAAATTTCTATATCATTGTGAGATGATTCTTGGATGAAAAAAGCTTTAAGAATGAGAAATGTCAATGTAATTCATGTCATGTCTATAATCTGCACCTATACTGGCTCCTGGAAAAGGCGAGAGAGTCTGAACCAATGTAATATCAACCTCTACTGTTATAAAAATGGTTCAAATGGCTCTGAGCACTATGGGACTCAACTGCTGAGGTCATTAGTCCCCTAGAACTTAGAACTACTTAAACCTAACTAACCTAAGGACATCACACACATCCATGCCCGAGGCAGGATTCGAACCTGCGACCGTAGCGGTCTCGCGGTTCCAGACTGCAGCGCCAGAACCGCGCGGCCACTTCGGCCGGCTTCTACTGTTATAGTCTTACAGGAATGCAGCAAGAATGACTTGTTGATCCTCAAAAGTACTCGAATCTAATTATACTGGAAACAATGCTGTAATGCAAACAAATTGGCTTCCTTGCAAAGCAGCAATTACACACTTCTGGGTCATTACTTCATATCATATTCAATGTACTTACCATAGCATCCCACATTAAGTGAAAACTTTTAGCCTACAATCAAACTAAGAACGTAATAACTTTCATTTGCGAAATACTTAGTTTTCACCTTCTGTGCAATTGATGAATAATGCAATACACAAAAATGTTTCATCTGTGCCAAGTGGTTAGAAGGAAGCAAGGCCAGTTTACAAGAAGGGTAGCAGAAGTTACCCTCAAATCTAGCATCCAGTATCACTGACAACTGCAGAGTTAAAACATAATGAAGTATCTCCAAGAGAATGACACCCTCCGTGGCATCCAGCATGCATTCCAAAACATTAATCAAGCAAACCCCAGCCTGGGCTTTTCTCTTGTGACATTCTCAAAGTCATGGAGCATGAAAATCTGAACTTCCCAAAACCACAAGTCAGTGACACAGCACACCAACATTTATTAACAAAAAGCACAACTTTGAGCATTATTGAGTGAGAGTTCCTCTACATGCAGAATGCAGCAAGTTGTCTTGGATGGAGTTAACATCAAATGCAGAAGTAGCTTCAGATGCATCCCCACAAAAGTGTGTTGTGGACCACGTTGCGTACTGATAACATGGTTGACTGATTTGGGGAGGGGGGGGGGGGCGACCAAAAAGCATGGTCATAAGTCCCATCAGATTAGGGAAAGATGGGGAAGGAAACCAGCTGTGCTCTTTCAAATGAACCATCCCAGCATTTGCCTGAAGCGATTTAGGGAAAACCAAAATCAGGATGGCCAGACATGGGTTTGATCCACCGCCCTCTCGAATCCAAGAGACCTCCCTTGGTATTAAAACCTGGCAGACAATGTTAGCAGTAACTTCATGACCTCTGCAGATGCATTTCTCAGTAACGGAGTATTATCTGCAAAAAGCTGAAGAACTGTTCAGTCAAATCTTGATAAGTGTTAGATATGGTTCAAAGATTGGCAGTTTGCTTTAAATGTCTACAAATGTTAAATTTCACTCCTCATAAAATGCGGAGATCTAGCACTGTGGGACTACAATATAAACAAATCATACACTCAGTTAACTCGTTTAAGTAACCGGATGCAACAGTTTCAGTGATATGAAATGGAATGATAAGGGCTCAATGATAGGCAAAGCAGCTGGCAGGCATCAGTTCATTGACCAGTAGGATACTGAGGAAATGCAGTAAATTTACAAGAGAGATTACTTAAAAATCACTTGTACGGATCATCCTACAATATTCCTCACGTGCTTAGATATAATACCAATAGGACTTACAGGGGATAATTATTTTACACAAAATGGGCAGCACATACGGTCACTGATCTGCCTGACTTGCGGAAGAGTGTCACCGAAGTGCTGAGAAACTGTAGACGCTTGAAGATACGCTAATAGCCCAGCAAATGCCTTCTTAAAAAGTGTCACGAACCAGTATTAAATTAAGAATCTAATTATCGTTCCTGCAGCAACCGCTAGAAAAAGATTAGATGGTACTTACGGCGCTCATAGAAGCTTTTAAGCAGTCAATCTTCTCTTGCTAAATGCGAGTGCAACAACAAGAAAATTTAATACAAGGTGTAATAAGAATTATGCTATTTCATACATTTCTTGGTGAGTTGTAGAGTATTGGTGTAAATAAACAAGAAAACGCTAGATCAACAAAGTTCCTCTCTTTGGCCATCTTTTTTCAGTGTCCACACAGTCCGCATATTATGACCAATATCCAGTCTGACAATAAATGTAACCCTTAAAAGTTATCAGATCTTACCTTCGCTTTCGTAGCTGTCGTGCTTCGGCGCATATTCTCCATTTCTTTCTTTCGAAGTTAGTTTGTCTTTCTTTTTCTCCTTATGATGTTTCTTGTGATGGCGATGCCTTTCCTTCCTCTCGGGACTTCGTGATCTACTACGATGTTTCTTTTTCTTTGATTCACTGTGTTTATGTTTCTTTGTGGAACCCATTCCGAGTTACTAAACTTCAAACAGTAGCTCCAATACCTTACTTTTCCTATTTTGAGGAAAATGGACGCCACGTTTCGCAAATGTTACAAAGACGACTCAAACGCGAAACGTATGACAAAGATATTATGACGTACGTGTTGTTTTACACGGTAGCAAAACAAATGTAGAGCGAAAAACGTGTTTTGGATGGGAAAAAGAGTGTTGTGAGATATACGACGGCTTTTTTGTTACTAGAGCGTAATCTACGACTTTTGCAACCAACAAAATGCTGACATTACGAGAAAAACAGATTGGTAAGTCAAAATGGTAACATTTTTGGAAGCGTGCAGCAGTGATGACAAGTGATTCGAACCAGGTTTGGTTATGGTAGGTAATGTTTATGTCATGTCTCATTATTTTAAGGTGCTTTAAAGCAGATGCTAAACTTGAACCAGCCTCATTCGAAAACCCAGTCTGCGGAACCCGTGTTTAAAATCCTCATTTATGATAGATGTGGTCAGGACATAATTTCTCCGCTGGTGTCCATAAAGGAGCTAAGAGAGCTGGGAGTAACTCTTCATGTGTAAGTGAATTACCGAAACAAGTATACCGACTATTCTTCAATTCCATCGATTTTAGCTGTATTCCATTCTTGTTGGAGTCATTTCAGAATCTTATCGTTATCGTTATAGGCAGCTTCACTCGGACAGAGATCCAATACCAGATGTTCCGGCAGTATACTTCTGTCTTCCCACTGAAGAAAATTTAGGCCGTATCAGCCAAGACTTTCAAAATAATTTGTATGATGCTTATCACTTAAATTTTATATCGCCAATTTCAAGACAGAAACTTGAAGATTTAGCATCAGCTGCACTGCAAGCAAACTGTGTGTCTCAGATACAAAAGGTATTGTGTATGATATCATTCTGTATTTTAGTGACATTTGTAGTTCCGTGATAGCGTTCCTATTAATTCTCTTTTGTGACAGGTGTATGATCAGTATCTGAATTTCATTTCCTTGGAAGATGATATGTTCATTCTAAAGCACCAGAATAGTGATTCTGTATCATACTATGGTATGTATTCTGGTAATGATAAACGTTATTTGCTTCCACTAATGTAATTTCACTTTACTTATAGTGATATTTTCTTTTCCAGCTATAAATAGGGGTGAGATCAAGGACACCGAAATGGAAAGTATAATGGATAGTGTAGTTGACAGCTTGTTTTCAGTCTTTGCAACATTGGGTAAGTTTTTAATAGCTGTATGGGAACACACATTTAATTAAAAAAACTGTGCAATCATTTCTATGACATGTATCCTCACAACGAACTGCAAACTAACATGCTGAAATGTATGTAGATAGCTACATGTGACCAGTGTAAAACTTATATTTTCTGAAACAATTTGAAAATTTCGTGTTTGGATTGCATTCATATTGCCTTTTTTATCCAGCTAGTTGGTTAGTTATTCCATATGTCAGTTGCACACATTGTTTGCTGATTATTTATTTGATTTGTTTTTAAACAAGGGTAAATTGTAGACAGTGTTTTACCACAGTATAATTTGCCACTTATCAAACAAAATTTAAGAGCAATTGGGAGGGGTAGAGGGGTAGGGCAGAGGGGGGGGGGGGGTCGCTGTTTCATTTAGTAGTGTAGTGAAGAGTTGTATATCTTTGGAACACCAGTGGATAATTTACGACGAATTTCATGAGAATATTATAATACTGAAAATTTCCTATTTGAAGCAACAAATGAAAATAAGGAAACAACCCTCCTCATTTACAGACAAGTTGTGGCCACTATATAAATAAATGTAATGTATCAGAAAGGTCCACTAGCTGGGTTTAGTGGATGTCATAATATGTCAGCAGTGCTGTGAACATTGTTGTGGTCTTCAGTCTGAAGATGTTTTTTGGATGTGGCTGTCCACATTTATATATCCTGTGCAAGTCTCTTCATCTTTGCCTAAGTACTGACCCATTTGAACTGACTTATTGTAGCTAAATATTGCTCTCCCTTTATAATTTTTATCCTCCACATTTGCCCTGGTTACCAAATCAATAATTTCTTCATACCTTGAGATATGTCCTGTCAACCAATGACTGCTTATAGTTAACTTGTGCCATAATTTCTTTTCTCCCCAGTTCAACTCAGTACCTCCCCATTACTCATCTTATCGTTAGATAATCTCTTCTTGTCTGAATGACGTACTGTACAAGGCTACACTCCAGACAAGTACCTTCAGGAAAGACAACACTTATATACAATGAAAAACAATTTCTCTCTCTCTCTCTCTCTCTCTCTCTCTCTCTCTCTCTCTCTCTCTCTCTTCCTTTTTCCTTTTTTCTGAAATGCATTTCTTTCTGTTGCTGTGCCATGGTGCATATAAAAGCCTCCAAAATCAGAGGCAGGTCCTAATAACCCAGATAAATGATTCCAAAAATCAAATTAATTTATGTGGATCTCCATCTTCCATTGAACTATTTAGGTCTTGTAGGCAACATAATCCAAGCTTCCGACCACAGCCTTCATCAGAAAAAGAGATGCACACACCCTTCATTCATGCAATCAAGCATACCTCGCTCACATGACCATCATCTGCAGCAGCTCAGGCCAGAATGTGATGGCATTCTGGCCAGAGCTGCCACAATTGGCAGTCTTGTTTGTGTGAATGAGGGGTGCGTGTTTCTCTTTTTCTGACGAAGACTGTGGTCAAAATCTTATGTGTAAGTGTCTTTTAATTGTGCCTGTCTGCAACTTAAAGTGTCATCTTTATAGTAAATACTGAACTATCTCTTCCTATACTGCTGATATTCCTACCTGGAGATTCCCTTGTTTGAAATGTGGAAACATACATTTCCATCTTTCTTTGAATCTGTTCTGTTTGCCAATAACTGGCACAATGAATGTCAGTAGTACTAGAGATGTGCTGTATGATGCCAGTAATTTGAAACATGTTTTTCTCCCCATTGCCATGTTTTATAGACTATGACACACTTTTTTCTTCGAAAAATTGCCTCCAAAATTCAGGTGTGTCTTACACTTGAAATTAATATACAAATGTCCAGTGTTTGATTTAAAATCCCTGCCAGTCTTAAAAATTGCCACACATTCAATGCCACAGGGGACCTATCTCTGTCTAACAATACTGGATTTAACTGAAACAGCAGTGCACCGATGCGACGAACATGAATTGTTGGTATTCAGAGGCTTGCAAACACTGTCTTCCTCCTGCCCAACCATTATAAACCCTGTGATGCGTCATTGCAGTCTACAGTGCCAGTGAACTTGAATTGAAACTGATTTGTGTTGTTGGTAATAGTACAATGTTTTTGTTAGTAACAAGTTTTGTAATGGAAAAAAATAAAAATTATTCATGTGATGCAGGCTATAAATTGAAAGTAGTAGCATATGCAGAACAACATGGAAACAGAGCAGCTGAACGGCATTTTGGCCCTTAAGCAACAGAAAAGCCATTCATGATTTGTGGGCTAGTGAAGAAGAACTGCAAAAATTGAAGTAGACTAAAGGGGCAATTGAGAACTGACTGCCAAGTTGCCAAAACTAGAAGATGGCATATTGAAATGAATTCAAGAACACTGGCATTGGAATTAATACAAAAGTTATTCAAATACATACTCATAAACTAGCACTACTGTGGAATTTAACAGACTTAAAGGGTGGAGTTGGTTGCTGCTACAGTTTTGTGAAGTGTCATGGACTTAGCATGCGAATCAAAACCAAAATATCTCAGCAAATGCCACAACTGTGTGAAGAGAAAATATTATCTTTACAATTGCTTTATTATTCAACATTGAAAGAAAATGAGTGTGGACTTAAACCAAATAGCAAATATTGACAAAACTCCTCTCACATTTGATGTGCTGAGTAATGGAACTGTTGCCATGAAAGGTGCTAAAATGTAACTATAAAAACAAGTGGACATGAAAAAATACACTACACTGTTGTCCTTTTATGTTTTGCTGATTGTGCTAAACTTAATCCAATGACCATTTTCAAGTGCAAAACCTTCTGTAATACTGCCAGGTGTTGTTGCTCTTCTACATGACAAGGGTTGGATGGACGAGACTGGTATGAAATTATGGATTGACAGTGTGTTGGAGAGAAGAAAAGATCATTTATTGAAGAAGAGTTCTTCTTCTTTATCAGTTTAGCAGTCATTTGAAAAATTCTGTGAAAGAGAAATTGAGACAGGGAAATACAGAACTTGCTGTTATTTCAGGAGAACATACTTCACAATTGCAACCTCATGATGTCTTGATAAATAAACCATTGAAACTGCGTATGAGAGAATAATGGAACAAACGGATGATGGATGAAACCCAACATGAGTTCACACTGAAGGGAGCTTTAAAATGATCTACAATCACACAAGTGCATCAGTGGGTGAAACAGTCATGGCCGAGAGTGATAGAAGACATTATTGTTAAATCTTTCAAGAAGTGTGGCATAAGTAACACTGTCAATGGCAGTGAAGATCATCTTATATATGAAGAGAACAACAGTGAGGAGGAAGAGGAAAGTTCAGATAATGATTTTCAGGGATTTTAAAGGTCAGTTTGGTTTTATAAACGATGAATTTTTATTAGTCTGGCTTTGCAGTCTAATAATAAAAATTGTAAAAATTATGTTTTTTTTTTTAAAAAAAAAAGAACAGTGCCTAAAAATTAAGATGCGTCTTACAGTCCGAAGCATCATGTAGCCTGTAAAATATAGTACTCTGATATGCAAAACCAACCAATTTTACAACGAAATATGAACCAAACTTAGAAAACAAATGTGCATCATGGAACACAGAAGAACTATACATATTGTAAACAAAACAATGAAGCCATTATTACGTCACTTTTCAAAGAATATAACAGTGTCTCGCATCATTCAGTTGATGATGTTAGCTTTCTCTCTTTTTCTGGCACACACTCACTCACTCACTCAGCTTATGCAGCTGCAGAAGTATGCATATTGGTGTATATATTTGTGAGAATGTATATTTGTACTGTAAAAAAGTGCAAATGGTCAAAAAGTAGTAGATTTTTATATACATTTATGTGTCACTTATTATTCCTCACTTTTGTTTGAAATATTGGAGAATGTGTGTTGCAATTATCCTGTCTCAAGCTTTGAGTACTGCTAAAGCATTGGACCACATGGATGTTGACTGGCATGTAAGGAAGATGTCGATCAGGTGATAAGAGTTCTGGAGGTAATCTTGGCAGTAAAGGAAAAATACTTGGAAAATTAGTAACTCCAAACTGTATAGATAATTAGTAGTTTATGCTAAATGAGATACGCAGCCCTAAACTGAGTCTCCTGTATGAAATGAAATGAAGCCAGTTCTAAAGCAGAGGCATTGACAATGATTTTAGCACTGTTCCAATTACTCCAGAAAATTCTTAATCTGTCTGCCCATCAGAAGCATCTGCAAAAGTGTTACAGTAGTTAAGAGAGATTTCAGTCAGAACAGCCTCTGTCTTCTTTGTGGAAGGAGAAAGAGTGCTTGAAGACAGTTGACAACATTTGGGGTGTATCCCCACCTAGTGTTCCATAATATATCTCTCACTCCTTGCTCTTTCTTAGTTATTGAAAAGTGTCTTCCGCCAGGTGTAATCAGCTACTTATCAGTTCTTTCAACGGTTCCTATACCAGTTTTGTGAATATTAAACCTCCTTTACCAGGAAAATTATTAGTACTCTCCAGAGCAGTATCAGTTACATGGATAATTTACTCATTTCATGTCAGTTTTTACCATCACATTAAAGACATTCATCCATACCAAGTACATATAGAAGATTCCTGAAGTTTTTCATAATTATATTTGTGATAAAAGAGAAATCTTGCTCTGAATGTACAGATTAGAATGATGTTCTGATGGACTAAAAAATCCCTATACGTCTGCATTCAGTACTGTGCAGTCTGCTGCGTAACCATTTTCAAATGATTGTCGTAAGTACGAGGGTTGTTTTTAAGTAAGGGCCGTTCGCGCGTATAGTCCCGTAGTTCGCGCGGACGCCGCAACAAGCCACCGCGCCACTTGCCGGCATCCTTCCCGTTCACACTGATGCAAGTTGCAGCTCTGTACCTGACGTGTACGCATCACTGTGCTACTTTATAATGTTTACGATTATTGAATCGACCGCCGCGTGTGAGATATGGTCAGTGATACATTTTTTGACCGAGAGAAGCCTATCAGCTGCAGAAATTCATCGTCAGTTAACAGAAGTTTATGGCTTGAATGCAATGAGTGAAGGTAAAGTGCGTCAGTGGGTTAGAGAGTTTAAAAATGGCTGTCAAATCGTCCATGACGAAGAACTCTCAGGCCGGCCCTCTGTGATCACTGATGATTTGATGGCTGCAGTCGAAACAAAGATTCATGAGGACAGAAGATTCACAATTTCCACTCTTTCTTTGGAATTTCCACAAGTTTCAAGATCGGTTTTGTACAAAATTGTGTCTGAAAACCTAAACTTTAAGAAACTGTGTTCTCGGTGGGTACCCAGACTCCTCACAGAGGACCACAAAGGGAAGAGATTTGCCACTTCATTGGACTTTTTGATTCATTACGAGAAAGAAGGGGATGACATGTTGAGTCAAATTGTCACTGGAGATGAAACATGGGTATCCCATATCACTCCCGAAAGCAAGCGACAATCGATGGAATGGCGACACACAACCTCACCTGTCAAGGTCAAAGCCAAACAGAAGCTGTGAAAGCGCAAGATTATGGCAACTGTGTTCTCGGACCGGCGCAGTGTTTTGCTAGTGGACTTTATGCCACGATGAACGACAATCAACTCAGATGCCTACTGTGCAACTCTAACGAAGCTCCGCTGAGCAACTCAAAACAAAAGGAGCGGCATGCTGACAAAAGGAGTTTTGCTCCTGCACGTTAACGCTAGGCCTCACACCTCTCAAAAGACTCAGGATTTGATTGATTCTTTTGGCTGGGAAGTTTTGGACCATGCACCATACAGCCCCAACCTTGCATCTAGCGATTTTCACCTTTTCCGGTACCTGAAACACCATCTTGGCGGGCAGCGCTTCAATGACGACGATGAAGTGAAAGCGGCCGTGAACTCTTGGCTGTCGGAGCAGGCGGCCGAATTCTTTGAAGAGGGAATTAAATACTTAGTTGTACAGTATGACAAGTGCTTAAATAAACAAGGCAGCTATGTAGAAAAATAGGTAAAAGTGTGTAGAATCAGAAAATAAAAGTTTTTTTACAAAAGTATTTGTATCTTTTTTTTAAAATAAAAACGGCCCTTACTTAAAAAACAACCCTCGTACATAGCAGAGTAACATAGTTAAGACACAAAATATGAAACAACCATTGGTCTGTAGCAGAAAGAGTGAAAAGGTGGCTTACATAATGTAACACTATCAAATAGACAAATTTGGGCCGCAGTTGGAGGTGACTCCTTAATGGCCAGAAGGGCCCCGCCCCACCATACTCTGAACTGCCAGTAGCGGGGCCAGATCTTGCCACTACTGTTCCCTCACACTCCCCTTTGTGCATCCTTCCAGAGTGACAAACCTGTTTTCTTTTACCCACCCCAGTCAGCTAATGTTGAGGGCTAGTGTCATGTAGCCCATACTCCCACCCTACTCCTGGCTCTTAAAACTGCAGTTGTAGAGATGTGACCAACAAGCTGTTTCCCCTTCTTGACCTCCCCTCTTGCTGGACAGACCAGCTCATGCATACCCCTCTTTCCCTGCACCCCAGTAAACCCTGATGTGTTTGTCACATTGGCACTCTCATACCTGTCCATATGTCTACACAATGCCTTACTCCCCCCTCCCCTCTGCCAGGTGGCTCATGGCTCTTTCACGAGTTTGTGCATGGTGCACACTGGGCCCAAGCCCTGAGCTGTTGTGGCCCACTCTTCCATCCTGGGCTGCATTTCCTTTCCCGTGCCCCTCCCACCCTGTCATCGATCTTCCCCTGTACCCTTTCCTTATCCTCTCTCATTGTTGTTACTTATGTCAAACTGGATATCCATCTGGTTTCTTGTATTCTTTTCAGTTTTTGGCCACCTCGGCCGCTTCTTTTAGATGCTTGTGGTCCCCCCTCTAAATTTTCTCTCCATAGTTTGAGCCACCTGGGGAAGAACTTCCTCCCTAGAATTTTTTTTACGGCATAGATTCCTCTCCCACTCTTCCTGCCTAGCTGTAACCCCCTACACTGCTAGGTCACCAGCATGTGTAGTCAGTCTGTGTGATGGGGCTGTTATGTAGCCATCTGGCTGAGACCCCTGACAACAAAGGGATCACACTTCTGATACCTAAACTGTTGCCTCCCTGTATATGCCTAGGAGTGGTTGCTTGTCATTCTGGAGCATTGGAACTACTAGCAACACTTGCCAAGCCAGATGACCCTTGCTGTGGCTGGTTGGTCCCCACAGGAAGAGCCCTTGTTGGGTGTGCATGGTATCAGGATGGATGCTTCGAGTATGAAACACATTAGGTTTCAAAAATCTGGCTTTTCTTCTGCGGTCATCTCTTCGGTTGGCAATGGATCATTTAGTACCACTTCTTATGACGCTGTGGCCTTCCCTTCCCTGGCAGTATGGCCAGGCTAGCTGGCTTGGGGTCAAATGCTTTCCCTTGTACGTGGTCTGCACTGATAGGGACACTTTCATCGCTACCATGCTTTTAGTTTTTGTGGAAAATACTGAAGGCAAGTATGGTGAAATGGAGTCCCTCAGTAAGATGTGGTCAGGTTCACTGTTGATCAGAACTACTTCTACTGCCCAGTCTGCAGCCCATTGTGCTTGTGACCATCTTGGCAACATTTCAGTGTCCATTACTTCTTGCCAGTCTTTGAATATGGTCCAGGAAGTCATTTTTCATGAGGACCTCATCCTTGAAACTGATGAGGAACTCTGGGCAAGTCTTGAATGACAGGCCATTCATTTTGTGCAGCATGTTCCGAAAGGTCACATGGAGAGATAATTACATCAATACCAGTGCCGTTATTCTGACATTTGAGGGAGATACCCTACCGGAGAAGGCCAAGGTTATAGTATATTGGTGTGACATGAAGCCATATGTTCCACCGCCCATGAGGTGTTTTCGGTGTTTGGGTTTCGGATACATCTTCTCGCAGTATGGAGAAACTGCTGTGCAGTGAATGTGGAGACCCACTCCATGAGGGGAGCCCTTGTATTCTGCTGCCTGTTTGTGTTAATTATCACAGCCATCACTCTCTACGATCACCAGATTGCCCACTTTGTGAGAAGGAAAAGAAGATAGTGGAGCATACGTCCCTTGATCATTTTCCTACACTGAGGCTCATCAGAAATATGACCACCTTCACCCTGTGTCGATGACATCTAACTTTGCCTCTCTTGTGCCTTTTCTCCCTCCTCCTTACCCTAGTCCCACCCCCCTCCCTTGTCCCATCCCCTGCAGTTCCCATGCCCTCCCCTCTGATTGCGGTCCCCCCTCCCCAGCTGGAGAAGCGTCATCCTTCTTTGGTGCCCTCCAGAGATGGGGCTCCCTCCTGGGATCCCTCCCCCCAGTGACTCCCAGGCCAGAGACCTGCTACTGCAACTTGGCTGCGGGACTAACAGCCTGTGTGCAGCAAGATTGCTCGTTCTCTCGTTGCTCGAGATCTTGCAGAAGCCTGGTCTCTCTCTCTCTCTCTCTCTCTCTCTCTCTCTCTCTCTCTCTCTCTCTCTCTGCACGTGCGTGTGTGGTTGCTCGTGTGTGTGTGTGGGGGGGGGGGGGGGGGGCTGCCCTCCGCGACCTATGAAAGAGAAGAAGGCCCCACCGGTGCTTCTGGAGATGCCATCTGCCCCCTCACAACCTGAGTCTGACATTTCATTTATGGATATGAACTTGTCCTCATTGGTGATGGTTGGTGACTCGTCAGTGTGATTGGCTCCAGACATTTCCCTCCCATTTGGATCCCCATTGCACGATATTCAGAGGAACTGTAATGGATACTACCATCACCTTGCAGTGTTGCAGTCCCTTATTTCGTGTTACTTGGTACCATGTGTCATTCTCCAAGAATCTCAGTTTACTGATGTTCACCCACTGACCCTTCATGGGTCTTGTGCTTTCTATTGGAACTGGGTTGGCGCTTGATGGCTTTAGGTGGAGTTTGGACATTGATCCATATGGACGTTGTTAGTACATGGATCCCCCTTCATGTCACATTGGAAGCAGTTGCCATCTGGGTCCGCTTCGACTCTGCAATCATGGTTTGGAATCTCTGACACCCTCCTGCCAGGACACCTAAACCTGCTGCCCTAACACCCCTCCTTCAGCATCTCCCCCTCGCTTCCTCCTCCTTGGGGATTTTACTGTCCATCATATTTTGTGGAGCAGTGCTTTTTTGTCTAGATGGGGGCTCCTCATTGACCAGTTTTTTGTGTATCACGACCTGTGCCTTCTTAATGATAGTTCTCCTACACATTTTAGTGCTGCCTATGGCGTTTTGTGTGCCATTGCTCTTTCGCTCACTTCCCTGGCCTTATTCCTTTCTTACACTGATTGCTACATGATGACCTCTGTGATAGTGACCACTTCCCATTGATTCTCTCATTCCCTTCCTACCTCATGATGCCCACGTTACCCCGCTGACTGGCCTTTATATACCTCCTGGGTAATGTTCACACGTTCGTTGTCAGGTTGTATTGTTGAAGTCATTCATGATCTGTCTGATAAGATAATTCATGCCACCAACATTAGTGTTCCCCACTCAATGGGTGTCATTCAGTGCCAGCCAGTTCTGAAGTACAGCATGGCTTCATCACAGGTGTAGGCTACACCCTGCACCCTCTCTGGTTGTCAGTGGTAGTCTCCCATTCTGGTCCTTGCCCTTCCAGGTGGCCTTTGTACAGACGATCAGTTCTCATGGAACACCTCACGACCCATTTTGCAATGGCATTGGCATCAGCCTCCTATTCAGCTGCCTTCCTCCTCCAGAAACAGTGGACTGAAGCTTCCCACTTCAGATTTACCCCTCATCAGGCAGAATTCTATGATGAACCATTTACTGAATGGGAACTCTATGTGTTTAGCCGCATCTGGTACCAAGGATTTTTCCCCTCCAGTATTGTATATATAAATATACCTTCATAAGAAGCAAAAATACACTAAAATCACATCCTGCAGTGGAGATGAATAAAACAATCCTGCCAAAGGCGTCATCAGTAGTTAAAATTAAAATATCACGTCCATCTGCACGGCATTTGGCACGATTGTTTTATGCATCTCTACTGCAGTATGTGATTTTAGTGTATTTTTGCTTCTGATGAAAGTATATTTAGATATACTGAAACTGTGGTTAAGGATTTCAATAAATCTCTATCCTGCAACTGTTTGGCTGTTATCATTTACCCTGAAGATTTTCAACAGTTGCTGCTTCAGCATTGTTTAAAAGTTTGAGATCATGTACAGGAACTGAAACTCCTGGCCCAGGCACACCCCTTGTGCTTGTATTTACAGGTAACACCACATTAAAAAGCCACTGACGCCCCTGTGCTATGGAGCTATACCTTCCACCAAAAGGATGACCTGACTGGGGAAAGAACCGAGGGAGCGGTTGCTGTGTTTGTTGTTAACACACACCATTCTTCTGTTCTCTCCTTGGTTATTGACTTACAGGCAGTAGCCATTGTTATTAATGTGGGTCAGAAGATCACTATCTCCTCCCTATATTTACCTCCACAGGAAGCAATAGAGTCTGAGCCTCCAGCAGGCCTTATCGCACAACTCCCCCACCCGTTTCTCCTACTGGGTGACTTGAATGCCCATAATGTATTACGGGGTTTGACCTATACTTGCCCCAGGGGTTAAGTTGTGGAGAACCTCATAGTGTCTTGGAGCTTTACATCCTCATCACAGGCAATCCCACTTATTTCTCTGCTGCTACTGGGTCGTTCTCAGTCATCAACTTCTCTTCCTGCTCACCAGTCCTTGCAGGCTCAGCACAGTGGGAGGCTACTGATGACTTTCAGTCCAGTAACCACTTTGTATTGTGGATCCACACACCGAAAGGAGGATTGCTTGAACAGTAGCCACCAAAATGGATGATCAGCAAGGGTAACTGGGTGCTTTTCAGCAAGCTGGCTGTGACTGAACACCGCAACTGTGCCCAGAATGGGTGAACCACATCGAGCAAATGGTCCATTGTGCCACTGACTTATCCATCCCAAAGCCTTCAGGTTATCTTAGGAGATGACCTATACCTTGGTGACTGATCAGTGCCTTCAGCAATCCAGGACAGGCATGCAGATCTTCTATGGTTTAAATGCTGCCCAACAGCAGACAACATCACAGCCTTTCGAGTTGTGAGAACCAAGCCTTGACGTGCATTCCTGGACTCCGTCACTCATTCCGCTTGTTCTAAAAAAGTATGGCAAGCCATCAGAAGAATTTCCAGTAAACACAGTCATTTACCATTAGCAGCACTTCTGAAAAAAGGGTGTCTCCAAACAATGCCTGGAGACATTGCTGATGACGGCAGTGGATTTTGCAGCAAGTACGGCCAATGCCAGTCAGGGTCGAGCGTTTCACCACTACTGTGCAACTGCAGAGAGGGGCAAGTTGGACTTCAGATTCAGCAATTCTGAGTCTGACAACTGCCCTCTCTCCATTGGAATTGGCACTTTCTGAGACTTGTTTTAATGCATCCAGCATGACCAAATCCAGTGCCACATGCTTCGACATCTGCTGGTAACACCAAAGGACACCACCTGCGGGTGCAAGGGTTAGAATAGGCCCGAGGTATTCTTGCCTCTCGTAAGAGGCGACTAAAAGGAGTCTCACACATTTTGGCCTTTATTTCATGGTCCCCTGTTGGGTTTGACCTCCATTTTTCAAAATTTTCCCAAAGAGCGAGCCAATTGGGTGAGGGCCCCTTATGTGGTGCATAGTGTCCATCATGTGCTGAGACCTCCCACATCTTTCATTGACGTGGATCTGCACTTCTGCTCATTCTCCAGCTGTTGGGTGAGGTCACCCTACTGGGTGCATTTTCGTCCATCCTCTGTGCACTATTGCTTTCTGCGCTCTTGATGGTAATAGATTTCTTAGCTCATTTGTGCCTGGTATCCAGCAGGGTAGCCAGTCCGTGTGGTGGGGCCACCATGTACCCTTCTGGTTGTAGCCCTCTGACCTTACAGGGATCGCTCTGCAGATGCCTGTGCCATTAACTCCCCATGTACGCCAAGGAGTAGATGCCCATCACCCCGGGGCATCAGGCTCCCGGCAATGGGCATCCTGTCAGGTGGCCTTTGCTGTGGCTGGGTGGTGCCCGTGGGGAGGGCCCATGGTCGGACTGGGTGGCATCAGGGCAGATGACACACCATGAAACATAGTACGTCATCTCTTGCTGGTGGTCCAACAACAGTAGTCTCTAAGTGATCAAGGTCTAACTTCAGTGCTAAGAAATACGACCCCAAATCGTCCCCCACCCCCCACCCCACCATCACCACCACTACGGACACACCATGAGAGGAACACGAGGCTAAGGATGACAGCGAAGGTTGTTCACCCCAGTACCCCGTATGTACAAGAGTTGATAGGGAATCTTTCTTGTCAATGAAACCTCAGCTTTTTGTGGAGCATTTAGAGGACAAGTTTGGGGAGGTAGAGGGCTTGTCCAAAATGTGGTCAGGTTTGGTCTTAATCAAAAACAGCATCCTCTCCCTGTCACAGGCACTACTCGCCTGTGACAAGCTGGGGGATGTTTATGTTTCCATCACACCCCATAAGAGCTTAAATAAGGTCCAGGGTATCATATTTTACAGGGACCTTCTTTTGCAGTATTACGAAGAGTGGCGAGGTGTCCATTTCATCCGGCGCATCCAGCAGGGTCCAAGGGATAATTAAGTTACCACCGGTGCCTTCACCTTGGCCTTCAATGGTGACATATTATCCGAAAAGGTCAAGGCGATGGTCTACCTCTGTGACATAAAGCAATATATCCCTCCTCTGATACAGTGCTTTAAATGGTGGAAGTTCGGCCATATGTTTTCCCACTGTACTTCCAGCGTCACCTGTCGGGATGGTCCCAATACTCCCTGTGCCCTGTCTCCCATCTGTGTCAACTGTGGGGAGCACCATTCGCCTTGCTAGCCGGACTTCAGGATTCTCCATAAAGAAAGAAAACTAATGGAATACAAGACCCTGGACCGACTGATCTACACTGAGGCTAAGAAAAACAATGGAGGCTACATTCTGTGCATATGATGTCACGTACGCCGCCGCCGCTATGACAACGGTTCTACCATCTTCCATTCCCCCATGTACAGTTGGCTCTCAGAGCTGTCAGACTCCACCTGCCCCCTTGATCGTGGGTGCCACTTCCCTCCATGTTGCTCCTGCACAACATACTTCAGGAGGAACACCCCCCCCCCCCCCCCCTCCCAACCATCGAGGACATCAGTCCTCACTTCTCAGCCAGAGAAGCATAAGTCTTCTTCAGCTCCTCTTGCCAGGAAGGGATCCCTTGGGTCACTCCTTCCCCAGGTTCCTACCAGTGGCAAAGCTGACACCTGCCAGTGGCTGAGGCAACCACAGGTAGCTGGCCTTAGGGCTTCCCGGTCCTCCTCAGTCCCTGAGACTGAGTTGGTGAAGCCCTCCCAGCTGCAAAAACCTAAGGAGCAGCGAGAAAAACCTAAAAAGAAAAAGACCCCCAAGAACTTAGGCAATGCAGTGGCACCCACACCACCGCTGCCTACAAGCTCTGTGTCTGAGGTTGAGGTGGAGATTCTGGCATCCGCTGAGGACCTAGATCTCGCTGGGCCCTCAGACACAATGGATGTCGATCGCGCAGGTACTCATCTGGTGGCAGCAGGTGATCCTGAGGTGTAGATTGCCTCATTGAGTGTTTCATGCCTTCCCAGTCGCATGATCACGTAATCCTCCAGTGGAATTGCAGCGGTTTTTTCCACCACCTGGCTGAGCTATGGCAACTGTTAAGCTTTACACCTGCTTTCTGCATTGCCCTCCACGAAACATGGTTCCCGGCAATGCGGACACCTGCCCTCCGCGGCTACAAGGGATATTACAGGAACTGTAGCGATTATAATAGTGTGTCAGGTGGAGTTTGTGTCTATGTCCTGAACTCAATATGTAGTGAACCTGTGCCCCTTCAACCCCCAATTGAAGCTGTTGCTGTCAGGATAGGGATGATGCAGGAATAACTGTCTGCAATATATCCAGATGGTGCAGTACCCCTGAACATATTGGTTGCACTGATTGATCAACTCCCTAAAACTTTCCTACTTTCGGGAGATTTTAAAGCGCATAATCCCTTGTGGGATAGCGCCATGCTTACTGGCCAAGGTAGGGAGGTCGAAAATTTCTGTCACATCTCGACCTCTGCCCCCACACATATCAGTTTGGCCCATGGCACATATTTGGCCATTGATCTCTCGGTTAGCAGTCCTGGCCTTCTCCCATCTATCCACTGGAGAGCACATGACGACCTGTGAGGTAATGACCAGTTCCCGATCTTCCTGTCACTCCCCCGGCGTCATGCCCATGGGCGCCTATCCAAATGGACTTTTAAACAAGGCAGACTGGGAAGCCTTTACCTCTTCTGTCACTGCTGAATATTCCCCTCATGGTGCCATTGATGTTGTCTTTGAGCAGGTCACTACGACGATTATTTCTGCAGTGGAAATCGTGATCCCTCGTTCTTTAGTGTGCCCCCGACAAAAGACAGTCCCTTGGTGGTTGCCGGAAGTCGCTGATGTAACTAAAGAGCATCGGCGAGCTCTACAGCGCCGTAAGTGCCACCCTTCCCTAGAGCACCTAATAGCCATTAAGAGGCTCTGTGCCTGCCTTCGCCAGCTTGTTAAACAACAGAAACAGGAGTGTTGGGTGAGGTACGTTTTGACCATTGACTTCCTTACGTTACCTTCCCAAGTCTGGACGAAGATCAGACATCTTTTTGGGTACCAGACCCCAGCAGGTGTCCCAGGCATTAATATCAATGGCGTGTTATCTACCGACGTAAATTGCCAAGCGCTTTGCTGAGCACTGTGCTCTAGCCTCTGTGTCAGAGAACTACCCCCCCACCCCCCTCCCGGCCTTTCACAGCCCCAAACGGCAGATGGAAAGAAAAATCCCCTCGTTCACCACACGCCACAGGAACCTTATAACGCCCCACTTACAGAGTGGGAGCTCCTGAGTGCCATTGCACATTGCCCCCGACACAGCTCCTGGGCCACATCAGATCCACAGTCAGATGATTAAACATCTCTCGCCTTACTACAAGCGACATCTTCTCGTCATCTTCAACCGGATCTGGCGCAATGGCATCTTTCCATCGCAGTGGCAGGAGAGCATCATCATTCCAGTGCTAAAACCCAGTCAAAACCTGCTTGATGTGAATAGCTACCGGCCCGTCATCCTCAATAACTTTCTTTGTAAGCTGCTGGAACGTATGGTGTGTCGGCAGTTGGGTTGGGTCCTGGAGTCACATGGCCTGCTGGCTCCGCGCCAGGGCAGCTTCTGCCAAGGTCGCTGTAGCACTCATAATCTTCTGTCTCTCGAGTCTGCCATCTGAACAGCCTTTTCCAGATGCCAGCATCTAGTTGCCATCTCTTTTGACTTATGTAAAGCATACGACACGACCTGGTAACATCATATCCTTGCCACATTGTATGAGTGGGGTCTCCAAGGCCCACCACCGATCCTTATCCAAAACTTCCTGTCACTCTGTACTTTCCACGTCCACGTTGGTGCCTCCCATAGTTGCCCCCATTTTCAGGAGAATGGCGTTCCGCAGGGCTTTGTATTGAGTATCTCTGTATTTTTAATGGCTATTAACAGTCCATCAGCAGCTGTAGGGCCGTTGGTCTCACATTCTCAATAAAAAGGCGCGGTCATGGGCTCTAGCCCGCAGCTTCCAGTTTTCAGCCGCGAAGTCGAATGTCATGCATTTCTGTCGGCATCACACCGTTCACCCAAAACCAGAACTTTACCTTCATGACAATCCACTCACTGTAGTGGAGACATATCAATTCTTAGGACTGATTTTTGACACCCGATTGACTTGGCTACCTCACCTTCGTCAGCTTAAGCGGAAGTGCTGGCAGCACCTCAATACCCTCCGCTGCCTGAGCAACACCAACTGGGGTGCAGATCACTCTATGCTGCTGCAGCTCTACAGAGCCCTTGTTAAACCCGCTGTGACTATAGGAGTCTGGTTTACAGTTCGACGGTGATCTCAGCGTTGCGTTTACTTGACCCAGTGCACCACTGTGGCGTTTGCCTAGCAACGGGAGCTTTTAGAATGAGTCCGGTAACCAGTGTCCTGGTGGAGGCCGGAGTCCCTCCATTGAAGGTTAGGTGTGCACAACTGCTTGCCAGCTATGTTGCACAAGTTCATAGTTCTCCTGCTTGTCTGAATTACTGCCTCCTTTCCCCAACCACAGCAGTTCATCTCCCACATCAGTGGCCCAGGTCAGGGCTTAGGATTGCAGTTCGTGCGTCCAGTCCCTTCTGTCTGAACTGGAGTTCTTCCCATTACCACCTCTCCTGGAGGTCCATTCACGTACACCTCCATGGTGTACACCTAGGCTGCAGATTTTTCTGGACCTTTTGCATGGCCCTAAGGACTCCATTAACCCTTCGGCTCTTCGCTATCACTTCCTTTTGATTTTCAACATGTACCAGGCCATGAAGTGGTTTACACTGATGGCTCGATGGCTGATGGTCTCGTAGGCTTTGTGTATGCTCTTGAAGGACATACTGAACAGCACTCCTTGGAGGACATACTGAACAGCACTCCTTACCAGTTGGCTGCAGTGTTTTCATTGCAGAGCTGGTGGCCATATCTCGTGCTCTTGAGCACGTCCCGCTCATGCCCTGGTGAGTCATTTCTCCTGTGTACTGACTCCTTGAGCAGCCTACAAGGTATCAACCAGTGCTACCCTCGCCATCCTGTGGTAGCATCCATTCAGGAGTCTGTCTATGTCCTGGAATGGTCCTGTCGTTCAGTGGTGTTTGTTTGGACCACAGGATACATTGGAATCTCAGGCAATGAACTTGCCGACAAGCTGGCCAAACAGGCTACGCAGAAACCGCTTCCGGATATGGGCGTATCCGAACTGACCTGCATTCTGTCTTATGCTGCAGGGTTTTTCGGCTTTGGGAGACAGAATGGCATAACAGTATGCACAACAAACTGTGTATCATTAAGGAGACTACAAATTTCTTCCATGCGGTCCTCTTGCAGGGAATGAGTTGTCCTCTGCCAGCTCTGCATTGACCTTACGTGGCTAACATGTGGTTACCTCCTCCGTCGCAAGGACCCACCTCAGTGCCACTGAGGCTTAGAAATGATGGTCATCCACGTCTTGCTGGAGTGCCCACTTTTACCAACTCTGCAGTGGACTTTTAACTTTCCCAGCCCCCTACCTTCTGTGTTGAGTGACAACGCCTCAACAGCAGCTTTAGTTTTATGTTTTATTCACGAGGGTGTGTTTTATCATTTGATCTAAGTTTTAGTGCATGTCCTTTGTCCCTCTGTGCCCTCCACCATAGTGTTTTTAGGGTGGAGGTTTTAATGTTTTGGCAGAGTGGCTGGCTTCTTCTTTCTATTCTCATGGTCAGCCAGCCATGGTAATCTGCTCTCTTGTTTTGATATCTTCTACATGTTTCTTGTGTATTGCTGTGGTTTTCTTGTCCTGTTTTGTCCATTGTAATGTGTTTTGTCCTTCTGTTGTTCTTCTGGTTCTTCCTTTCTCCTGTTATTGTGCCGTATGTCTTCCTTGTTTTCTTCTTTCCCTCAGGTAATTGATCTACTGGGAACAAGGGACCAATGACCTTGCAGTTTGGTCCTCCCCCCCCCCCCCCCCCTTTTTAAAACAACCAACCAACTAGCAAACCAGCCAACCAAAGGACACCCGCCTTCAATGTTTTAATCTTATATGCAGACAGACAACTTTCCCAGCTCCTGGAGGTAGACAATTCTCATACCTCTCCTCAAACCAGGAAAGGACTGTACATGTCACAGTAGTTACTGGAGCATAGCCTGAATGAGCTGTGTAGGTGTGTGTGGTTAACCATCTTCTGATCTGGTTATTAGAAACCAGGCAACTCCTTAGCCGCTTTAAGTGCGGATTCTGGAGGTTGTGGTCCACTGTCTATAACCTTACCCTACTAGAGGCAGCTGTTCAGCAGCTTTTGTACATAAACATCACTGTCTCGGTATATTCGTTCATATCAGCAAGGTGTATAACACAACTTGGAGACACAATATTCTCAAGCAACCCCATCATTGGGGCTTTAATGTGGTCCTTCCTTTTTTTAGGTCCCAAGTTGGTGACGTGCTGTCAGATCGTTTTGAGCGGCAGAACGGTGTTTCTTAAGGCAGTGTTTTAAGTGTTACCCTCTTTACCATAGCCATAAACAGTATAATGTCTATGGTAAGGGCTCCTTATTTGTGGACAATTTTGCTGTTTTCTGTTCGTCCTCTGGTGTTGCAACAGCGACCCATTGCAATTTACAGTGCGGAATTTAGAAGAATGGACTGCAAGAAGGGTTTTCAGTTTTCTGCATATAAGTGTTTGTGTGTGGGGGTGGGGGGGGGGGGGGTGTTAATCATTCTTGTCGTATTTTTGATTTACTTGATTTGCATATGAGAGACACTGTTCTACATTTTAAAGACTCATTGAGGTTTCTGGGCCTCATGTTGGGCTGCAAACTGTCATGATTACCACACCTAAAGGCACTGAATATCAGCCGGCCGAAGTGGCCGAGCGGTTCTAGGCGCTACAGTCTGGAACCGCGCGACCGCTACTGTCGCAGGTTCGAATCCTGCCTCGGGCATGGGTGTGTGTGATGTCCTTCGGTTAGTTAGGTTTAAGCAGTTCTAAGTTCTAGGGGCTGATGACCTCAGAAGTTAAGTCCCATAGTGCTCAGAGCCATTTTGAACTGAATATCATAAAGCGCCTTAGTCACAGGTCTTGGGGAGCAGACAGGGCACTTCTCCTCCAGTTTTATAGGGCTTCTGTGTGTTCATGGCTGTACTATGGATTCACAGTGTATTGGTCAGTGAGGCCATCTTACTTGAAGATTATTGATGCTATCCACGTGAGGGGATTAGGCTAGCCATGGGTGCTTAAAGGACCAACCCCATATGCAGTCTCTGTGCTGAGGCTAGGGAGCCACCACTCACCATCCGCCAGCAGCACCTAATGGCACATCAGTCATGTAAGTTCCTCGCTTCTCTGGCATCACCTGCATACCATACTGTTGCTTGTGTGCTTCTGGAACGCCTTTTCTTCAGTCATCCATGAGCAACAATACCATTTGCGATCCGTGTGCAGCGTGCCTGGAATCACTTGGTGTAAAGCATCCAAAGCCAGGGTTTTAACCGCCTGCCGCTATGGTTACTGCAGAGGCCCAGGGTAATTTTATATTTTGTGCAATACAGGAGAGATTCCACTCCTGCATATGTTTTTAATACTTAATTTTCTTCCGTTTTAACCGAGGACAACAATTCTACAGCTGTCTTCATGGGTGGTTTAAAACAGGGAGGGGGGGGGGGGGGGGACTCCTTCGGTTTGCACTCTTGTTTTCTCTGGTCATGTCCTCAAGGTTCGACTGCCTGGAAGCTTTACTGTATTCAGTGCAGAACTATGTGCGGTCTAGTGGGCTGAAGCAGATTAGGCATGCTTAGAGTGCTAAATTCCGTGTCGGTTCTGATTCTCTGATTGCCCTTCGCTCTCTGTAAAACATTGGTACCTGACAGATAAAGTAGTTCAGAATATCCAGGATGCCTTTCTCCAACTACAGTCACTGAGGAAGGAGATGGCTTTCTGCTGGAAAGCAGGGTACATGGGTCTTGCGGAAGATGAAAGGGCGGATGTAGCAGCCAAGGAGGTGTGTGGTGAGTGTCAGTTATTTCAGTGTGCTATCGTTTCTCCATGCTGTTACTTCGCTGTTGAGGTACAGAGTCATGTGTTGGTGGGAAGACAAGTGACTGGAAGTGACGGACTGTGTCTACTAAAGCCAACTACAGAGCCATGATGTACTTCCTTTCAGCCACAGTAATGGGATGAGTTTCACCTTACCCGTCTTCGCATAGGCCACAGCCCAATAATGCTTGGCTTCTTCCTCCAGCAAGAGGACCCTCCAGTGTGTGGTGCACATGGCATACGGATCACTGTGCACCACATTTTACTAGACTATGTTCAGTTTTCAGACAAGAGAGCAGCGGCAGATTTGCCAGCAGTTCTGCCCTCTATTTTAAGTGACATTAAAATGAATGTGGTTTGAGTATTATGGTTTTGTGATCGGTCCAATTTGTTTCCTGAGATTTTAGGGAGATGTTGTTAATGTGTTAAAAGGGTGACAGGCTCACCCATGTTTTTCTCATAACTGGTCAGCCGGCTCCAAACACACACACACACACACACACACACACACACACATGATAATCTCTCAATAGCATTCATTATTCTGGACTTGTGTGGTTGTAACTTGAGTATTCTTACAGTGATTTTAAAATGAATAAACTAGATTGTTTCCTAAAAATGCCCTTTCATTTATTAAGTATAGAACAGAAGCTAGAAATCAAGTGGTTAGATGCCCATCAACAAAAGAATTCTAAATGTCTCAACTCAATACTAACAAGAGCAGTACTTTCAGGAATACATCTTTCTGCAAAAAGTTGTGGATAACAGTGAGTAGAGAGAAACAAATGTTATTTTGTTTCTATTGTGTGTTATTTAGTTTTAAAGAACTACGTACAACAGCCTTGGCTATAAGACTCTCAAGATTTAAGTGATCGAATTAAGAAACATTAGCAAAGTGAACCATATTTAGAAAACGCTTGTAAATACAAAGTGTGTGGCATCATTAACTTCGTTGCTCAGATTGATTCAACATATAAAATGCCAATCAGAAACATAATGAATTAGTTACCAAGAATAGACATGTATTATTAGTAGATTGCATAACGTTTTTTGGAACTCGTGAGTTAGTAGTAAGAGCTCCCATTGAAAAATAGGAGTCAGCTAACTGTGGTAATTTCTTAATTTGTTATCTCTTCTAGGAAATGTTGACAGTCTATTAGATGACCACTTAAAAAGCTAGATACTACTTTTGTCTGTAAATACTGTATATGTCACATATTATACAAAACAAACTTTTAGATTGTATGAATCAAGTTTACGTGGAAGAATTGATTAAATACATTAGTGCTGCCACTTTTGTTTCTGTGCACTCAGACTAAACAACAGATGCTACTTGCAAAAGTCAGTTTGTCGGTTTACTGTGGTATATTAACAGGAAGAAAATTGTTGAAAGAGTCTTTTTCCTCTGACATACATATGAAAATGATGTTTATATAACATTTGTTATGAACAATGCCAGTATTAAGTTTATTGTCTTATTATCTAGACCCTACCTATTATGAACATCAGCCTCCATTGACTGAAGTTAAAACATTCTTCAAGCATTTCTAACTGAAACTGTGCAGCAGTGAATGCAAATACGAGGGCGGTTCAGAAAGTAACCTCCGATTGGTCACAGTGCGGGTTGTGGGGGGAGTAGCGACGCCATCTGTGCGTTCACGCACTCAACAGGTCAGTCGGCATCAAGCCGTGGTCGAGTGAACGTCGTACCTGCGCTAGTTTAGTTTTTGTGGCAGTTTGAAATGTGTGCTGCAATAGAAAACCCCGCCAAATGTGAAGTGTGTGCTGTCATAAGGTTTTTTACAGCCAAAGGATATTCTGCAGCAGCTATTCATCGTGAGCTTTGTGCCGTGTACGGACCAAGAGTTATGAGTGAAGGAGTTGTCCGTGAATGGGTACGTTTATTTAAAAGTGGACGAGAAAACGTTCATGATGAAGAGAGGAGTGGTAGACCATCATTGGTGACTGACGAACTCGTTCAGACAGTTGATGCAAAAGTTTGTGAAAATCGACGTTTCTCAATGTCGGAGTTGTCTACTGGTTTTCCACAGATTTCTAAGACTCTCTTGTACGAGATAGTGACAGCAAGATTGGGCTACCGTAAGTTCTGTGCACGATGGGTGCCCAAAATTCTTACCGACCACCACAAAACTCAAAGAATGGCCTCTGCATTAGACTTTCTGTCACGTTATGAGGACGAAGGAGAACCATTGTTAAACAGAATCGTGACCGGTGACGAAACCTGGATTAAGTACGTGAACCCTGAGACAAAAGAACAATCAAAGATGTGGGCACATTCAAATTCGCCTACCAAACCAAGAAAAGCCTCGCAAGATTTTTCTGCCAGAAAACTGATGGCAACGGTGTTTTGGGATGCCAAAGGGGTGTTGTTGGTTGAATTCATGGAACGTGGTACGACCATTAATCAAGACGTGTACTGTGAAACAATAAAAAAGTTACGACGGGCTATACAGAACAAACGCCGTGGTATGCTGACTTCCGGTATCGTTTTTTTGCACGATAACTCCCGTCCTCACTCTGCTCGCAGAACAACGGCCCTTCTTGAGTCCTTCAAGTGGGACGTTATCAACCATCCACCTTACAGCCCAGACCTGGCGCCAAGTGATTATCACCTCTTCATGCATTTGAAGAAATGGCTCGGGTCACAGCGGTTTGATGACGACGAAGAGCTCAAAGATGCGGTCACAGGCTGGCTCCAGGCACAAGCGGGTGATTTTTATGCAGAAGGAATTTCAAAGCTTGTGAAGAGATACGATAAGTGCCTCAATCGCTATGGAGACTATGTAGAAAAATAGTGCAAAGATGTAGTTGTAAGATGTATATATTAAAATATTTTTATTTAACTTGGTGTATTTTTTTAAATCAACCGGAGGTTACTTTCTGAACGGCCCTCGTAGTATTATCCAGACAATGAAGACCAATGTGGCATAATGTTATCGTTCAGAAAATTTGTGGTTGCTATGGGCCCTGTAGCATCTAAAAGACAAATTTTACCATAAACAAAATTCTAAAAGTGTAGACCAAGTTTCTTAGTTTCTTAGCACACTTGTATCATTTGGCCTAGTGGTCTAATAGTGGTACACGTGCCTGAAAACTGAAAGGTCATGTGAATGAATCCTAGTCAGGCTATGGAATCTTCAGTCTGTCTTTAACCTAGCTTCATATCTCAGTTATGTGAAATTTGCTAGGAATGACACAGTCCAAATTCCACATTAAACTGAAGATACCCTTTCCTCTGTACAGTTTCTGCGGTAGGTTAGGGATATGTGAGTCACCAATTGGCATCCAGTTGAGAGACTTGAATCGGGCCACTGAGCCACACACCATTAGGTAGCTTGTGGAGTATGATGGAGATGTAGATATTACAAAACCTTTCACCTGACTCCATCAACCTCCTGACCCCACCGACACCCCGCACCCCTACCTTCTACCTTCTTCCTAAAATTCACAAACCCAATCATCCCGGCTGCCCCATTGCAGCTGGTTACCAAGCCCCCACAGAACATATCTCTGCCTACATAGATCAACACCTTCAACCCATTACATGCAGTCTCCCATCCTTCATCAAAGACACCAACCACTTTCTCAAACGCATGGAATCCTTACCCAATCTGTTAACCCCGGAAACCATCCTTGTAACCATTGATGCCACTTCCTTATACACAAATATTCCGCACGTCCAGGGCCTCGTTGCGATGGAGCACTTCCTTTTACGCCGGTCACCTGCCACCCTACCTAAAACCTGTTTCCTCATTACCTTAGCCAGCTACATCCTGACTCACAACTTCTTCACTTTCGAAGGCCAGACATACCAACAATTAAAGGGAACAGCCATGGGTACCAGGATGGCCCCCTCGTATGCCAACCTATTTATGGGTCGCTTAGAGGAAGCCTTCTTGGTTGCCCAGGCCTGCCAACCCAAAGTTTGGTACAGATTTATTGATGACATCTTCATGATCTGGACTCACAGTGAAGAAGAACTCCAGAATTTCCTCTCCAACCTCAACTCCTTTGGTTCCATCAGATTCACCTGATTCTACTCCAAATCCCATGCCACTTTCCTCGACGTTGACCTCCATCTGTCCAATGGCCAGCTTCACACGTCCCTCCACATCAAACCCACCAACAAGCAACAGTACCTCCATTATGACAGTTGCCACCCATTCCACATCAAAGGGTCCATTCCCTACAGCCTAGGTCTTCGTGGCAAACGAATCTGCTCCAGTCCGGAATCCCTGAACCATTACACCAACAACCTGAAAACAGCTTTCGCATCCCGCAACTACTCTCCCAACTTGGTACAGAAGCAAATAACCAGAGCCACTTCCTCATCCCCTCAAACCCAGAACCTCCCACAGAAGAACCCCAAAAGTGCCCCACTTGTGACAGGATACTTTCCGGGACTGGATCAGACTCTGAATGTGGCTTTCCAGCAGGGATACGACTTCCTCAAATCCTGCCCTGAAATGAGATCCATCCTTCATGAAATCCTCCCCACTCCACCAAGAGTGTCTTTCCGCCATCCACCTAACCTTCGTAACCTCTTGGTTCATCCCTATGAAATCCCCAAACCACCTTCCCTACCCTCTGGCTCCTACCCTGGTAACCGCCCCCCGGTGTAAAACCTGTCCCATGCACCCTCCCACCACCATCTACTCCAGTCCTGTAACCCAGAAGGTGTACACGATCAAAGGCAGAGCCACGTGTGAAAGCACCCACATGATTTACCAACTGACCTGCCTACACTGTGAAGCTTTCTATGTGAGAATGACCAGCAACAAACTGTCCATTCGCATGAATGGACACAGGCAGACAGTGTTTGTTGGTAATGAGGATCACCCTGTGGCTAAACATGCCTTGGTGCACGGCCAGCACATCTTGGCACAGTGTTACACCATCCGGGTTATCTGGATGCTTCCCACTAACACCAACCTGTCAGAACTCCGGAGATGGGAACTTTGCCCTTCAGTACATCCTCTCTTCTCGTTACCCACCAGGCCTCAACCTCCGCTAATTTCAAGTTGCCGCCGCTCATACCTCACCTGTCATTCAACAACATCTTTGCGTCTGTACTTCCGCCTCTACTGACATCTCTGCCCAAACTCTTTGCCTTTACAAATGTCTGCTTGTGTCTGTGTATGTGCAGATGGATATGTGTGTGTGTGTGTGTGTGTGTGTGTGTGTGTGTGTGTGTGTGTGTGTGTGTGCGCGTGCGCATGCACGCGAGTGTATACTTGTTCTTTTTTCCCCCTAAGGTAAGTCTTTCCGCTCCCGGTATTGGAATGACTCCTTACCCTCTCCCTTAAAACCCACATCCTTTCGTCTTTCCCTCACCTTCCCTCTTTCCTGACGAAGCAACCGTTGGTTGCGAAAGCTTGAATTTTGTGTGTATGTTTGTGTGTCTATCGACATGCCAGTGCTTTCGTTTGGTAAGTCACATCATCTTTGTTTTTAGATATATTTTTCCCACGTGGAATGTTTCCCTCATATAAAGTGTTGAGGAGGGTGTCCCATTACACCTTCTAGTCGCTAGTCACTTATCTGCCAAGCATTCTCGCTTGGCTTGTGAACACCTTAAACATCAAAATGTTATTTCTGCTTACCTCTCAGTATTGTATAATGCTGGATTGGCTCCGGTGATGTGGAGATGCTTGTCCTCAAGCTACCTCAAGGAAAATTATTCTTGCAGCAAGAATGGCCTCTGGTGATGTGGAGGTGAGTTGTTCTCCAGCTGCTGCAGAGAAAATTATTCTCAGAGCAGGTCCAGCCAGTGTGTTGTCAGCCTGCAATGTTGTTGATGGCCCAGTTCCAGGATGAGCCGATCGCAGGAGTAACCAGATTTCTCATAGAATGTGAGAGCAATCTACTGGATACTGTCCAACAGCTGCAGGATGCCTATTTCTTCATGCATCAGATGAATTGAAAACAGACTTGGGAGGTACAGAGTGAGTTTCAATGCTCAGTTCTGCACCCTCTGCTATGCCGCAATGTGAGAGTCGGCAGCCTTTCCCCACACCACAGCCATGTACTCTCTAGCAATGACCTGACCAGCGTTAGGTAGAGCAGGATCCGTGGTGCAGAGACAGTGACAATCGGGAATTAAGCGGAGGATATGGAGTGGAGAGATGCCCCACTGCTCTGCTTCTGATGCCACATATATGCGGGGTCCAGGTGTCTTTTTGTCAAGGATCACCCTCAGGTATCTTACGGTCTTTGTCCATGGGGTGGGGCCTCCTATGATGTTGACAAGTGGCAGATCTGGCAGCAGCATCCTTCGACTGAAGACTACTGCCTGGCTCTTGGCAGCATTGAATTTAAGTTGCCACTTCAGTACCCATGCTCGCCATTCATCACACCCAAGTTGTAGGCAGCTTCTTATTGTCTTGAACAGCATTGTATCGCCAGGATAAAGTGCCAGTTCTATGCATGCCACCATGGTGCATCAGCAGTGTAGGAGTAGTACAGCAAGGGGCCGAGGACCAACCACTGCAGCACCCCTACGCATATCTGCCACTCTATGAATAACCCATTGTCTGCCCTTACATGGAAGGTCCTCTCAGCTAGGTAGGACTCAAGAAGGACCCCTTGTGATGTCAGTATCCGGAGTACAAAGAGTTTATACACAAGGCCTTCATGCCACATGAATCAGATGCTATGCACACATGAATCAGATGCTATGCACACATTAAGAAGCAGCACCCCAAGGAAATCCCTTGTTTCTAGTGCCCTCATTGCCAATTGCACCAGTTGCAGCAGCTGGTGAGAAGTCGAGTAACCGCTCTGAAGTCCAAACTGTTCATCTGAGTGTTTTGTTTTCATCATCATCATCATCTCATCATCACCAATGTGCAAGTCACCCAATGTGGCTTCATGTGAAATAAGATGTGCAACCCAGCAGCTGAACTTCCCCAGATGGGGCCTCCTGGCCAACAATGGCACATGATCATTTTATTTCATTTGCACTGTCAAGGAGACCTGCTGCATGGCACTCTTCCTTTCATTCCTCCTGGAAGGAATCCACTGCCGTGTGTTGCCTCCGCTTTGATCATATCAGGCTAACTCTTAGTTTTATATCTAAAAACAAAGATGATGTGACTTACCAAATGAAAGTGCTGGCAGGTCGACAGACACACAAACAAACACAATATGTCTGCTTGTGTCTGTGTATGTGTGGATGGATATGTGTGTGTGTGCGAGTGTATACCCATCCTTTTTTCCCCCTAAGGTAAGTCTTTCCGCTCCCAGGATTGGAATGACTCCTTACCCTCTCCCTTAAAAAGGGAGCGAAAGCTTGAATTCTGTGTGTAGTTTGTGTTTGTTTGTGTGTCTGTCGACCTGCCAGCACTTTCATTTGGTAAGTCACATCATCTTTGTTTTTAGATATATTTTTCCTATGTGGAATGTTTCCCTCTATTATAACTCTTAGTTTTGTTTTACATAATGAGTCACTCCCACATTTTAGTTGCGGAGCCTTACAGACACCCCATATCCTGGTAGAATTCTCTGGTCCTCCATGCTAAGCATGACCTTCCAAATTCTTTGCATCAGATATTGACAGATAATTGATCGATGGCTGAACTTGTTCTCTGTTTTCTCCATGAAAGGGTTTTTGTTTTCAGGTATAAGGTCGTAAGCAGTCTTTAGTCTTTGGGATAGGAGTAGGGTGGTTGTGGTTTGGGGTGTCCCACAGCATGCTGGGTCTGGGGGACCCCCGACTTTACCTTCATCTACATCTACATCTACATGACTACTCTGCAATTCACATTTAAGTGCTTGGCGGAGGGTTCATCGAACCAAATCGTACTATCTCTCTACCATTCCACTCCCGAACAGCACGCAGGAAAAACGAACACCTAAACCTTTCTGTTCGAGCTCTTATTTTATTTTGATGATCATTCCTACCTATGTAGGTTGGGCTCAACAAAATATTTTCGCATTCGGAAGAGAAAGTTGGTGACTGAAATTTCGTAAATAGATCTCGCCGCGACGAAAAATGTCTTTGCTGTAATGACTTCCATCCCAGTTCGCGTATCATATACGCCACACTCTCTCCCCTATTACGCGATAATACAAAACGAGCTGCCCTTTTTTGCACCCTTTCGATGTCCTCCGTCAATCCACACCGCGCAGCAATATTCTAACAGAGGACGAACGAGTGTAGTGTAAGCTGTCTCTTTAGTGGACTTGTTGCATCTTCTGAGTGTCCTGCCAATGAAACGCAACCTTTGGCTCGCCTTCCCCACAATATTATCTATGTGGTCTTTCCAACTGAAGTTGTTCGTAATTTTAACACCCAGGTACTTAGTTGAATTGACAGCCTTGAGAATGGTACTATTTACCGAGTAATCGAATTCCAACGGATTTCTTTTGGAACTCATGTGGATCACCTCACACTTTTTGTTATTTAGCGTCAACTGCCACCTGCCACACCATACAGCAATCTTTTCTAAATCGCTTTGCAACTGATACTGGTCTTCGGATGACCTTACTAGACGGTAAATTACAGCATCATCTGCGAACAACCTAAGAGAACTGCCCAGATTGTCACCCAGGTCATTTATATATATCAGGAACAGCAGAGGTCCCAGGATGCTTCCCTGGGGAACTCCTGATATCACTTCAGTTTTACTCGATGATTTGCCGTCTATTACTACGAACTGCGACCTTCCTGACAGGAAATCACGAATCCAGTCGCACAACTGAGATGATACCCCATAGGCCCGCAGCTTGATTAGAAGTCGCTTGTGAGGAACGGTGTCAAAAGCTTTCCGGAAATCTAGAAATACGGAATCAACTTGAGATCCCCAGTCGATAGCGGCCATTACTTTGTGCGAATAAAGAGCTAGCTGTGTTGCACAAGAACGATGTTTTCTGAAACCATGCTGATTACGTATCAATAGATCTTTCCCTTCGAGGTGATTCATAATGTTTGAATACAGTATATGCTCCAAAACCCTGCTGCAAACCGACGTCAATGATATAGGTCTGTAGTTAGATGGATTACTCCTACTACCCTTCTTAAACACTGGTGCGACCTGCGCAATTTTCCAATCTGTAGGTACAGATCTATCGGTGAGCGAGCAGTTGTATATGATTGCTAAGTAGGGAGCTATTGTATCAGCGTAATCTGAAAGGAACCTAATCGGTATACAATCTGGATCTGAAGACTTGCCCGTATCAAGCGATTTGAGTTGCTTCGCAACCCCTAACATATCTACTTCTAAGAAACTCATGCTAGCAGCTGTTCGTGTTTCAAATTCTGGAATATTCCATTCATCTTCCCTGGTGAAGGAATTTCGGAAAACTGCGTTCAATAACTCCGCTTTAGCGGCACAGTCGTCGGTAACAGTACCATCGGCACTGCGCAGCGAAGGTATTGACTGCGTCTTGCCGCTTGTGTACTTTACATACGACCAGAATTTCTTCGGATTTTCTACCAAATTTCGAGACAATGTTTCGTTGTGGAACCTATTAAAGGCATCTCGCATTGAAGTCCGTGCCAAATATCACGCGTCTGTAAATTTTAGCCAATCTTCGGGATTTCGCGTTCTTCTGAACTTCGCATGCTTTTTCTGTTGCCTCTGCAACAGCGTTCGGACCTGTTTTGTGTACCATGGGGGATCAGTTCCATCTCCTACCAATTTACGAGGTATGAATCTCTCAACTGCTGTTGCTACTGTATCTTTGAATTTGAGCCACATCTCGTCTACATTTGCATAGTCAGTTCGGAAGGAATGGAGATTGTCTCTTAGGAAGGCTTCTAGTGACACTTTATCCGCTTTTTTAAATAAAATTATTTTGCGTTTGTTTCTGGTGGATTTGGAAGAAACGGTATTGAGCCTAGCTACAACGACCTTGTGATCACTAATCCCTGTATCAGTCATGATGCTCTCTATCAGCTCTGGATTGTTTGTGGCTAAGAGGCCAAGTGTGTTTTCACAACCATTTAAAATTCGCGTGGGTTCGTGGACTAACTGCTCGAAATAATTTTCGGACAAAGCATTTAGGACAATCTCGGAAGATGTTTTCTGCCTACCACCGGTTTTGAACAAGTATTTTTGCCAACATATCGAGGGAAGGTTGAAGTCCCCACCAACTATAACCGTATGAGTGGGGTATTTATTTGTTACGAGACTCAAATTTTCTCTGAACTGTTCAGCAACTATATCATCGGAGTCTGGGGGTTGGTAGAAGGAGCCAATTATTAACTTAGTTCGGCTGTTAAGTATAACCTCCACCCATACCAATTCGCATGGAGTATCTACTTCGACTTCACTACAAGATAAACCACTACTGACAGACACAAACACTCCACCACCAATTCTGCCTGATCTATCTTTCCTGAACACCGTCTGAGACTTCGTAAAAATTTCTGCAGAACTTATTTCAGGCTTTAGCCAGCTTTCTGTACCTATAACGATTTCAGCTTCCGTGCTTTCTATTAGCCTTGAAGCTCAGGGACTTTCCCAGCACAACTACAGCAATTTACAACTACAATGCCGACTGTTCCTTGATCCAAGCACGTCCTGTATTTGCCATGCACCCTTTGAGAATGCAGCCCACCCCGTACTTTCCCGAGGCCTTCTAACCTAAAAAACCGCCCAGTCCACGCCACACAGCCTCCGCTACCCGTGTAGCCACCAGCTGAGTGTAGCGAACTCCTGACCTATTCAGCGGAACCCGAAACCCCACCACCCTATGGCGCAAGTCAAGGAATCTGCAGCCAACACGGTCGCAAAACCGTCTGAGCCTCTGATTCAGACCCTCCACCCGGCTCTGCACCAAAGGTCCGCAGTCGGTTCTGTCAACGATGCTGCAGATGGTGAGCTCTGCCTTCATCTCATAAGCAAGACCGGCAGCCTTCACCAAATCAGATAGCCGCTGGAATCCAGAGAGAATTTCCTCAGATCCAAAGCGACACACGTCATTAGTGCCGACATGTGCCACCACCTGCAGCTGGCTGCACCCTGTGCTCTTCATGGCATCCGGAAGGACCCTTTCCACATCGGGAATGACTCCACCCGGAAAGCACACGGAGTGCACACTGGATTTCTTCCCCTCCTTAGCCGCCATATCCCTAAGGGGCCCCATTACGCGCCTAACATTGGAGCTCCCAACTACCAATAAGCCCACCCTCTGCGATTGCCCGGACCTTGAAGGCTGAGAATCATCCTCTGAAACAGGGCAGGCAGCTGCATCTGGCTCAGCCAGAGACAGTGCCTGAAACCTGTCAGACGCACCGGGGAGGCTTTCTGATCAGCCTTCGGGGACGTCTTTCGCTGCCTGCCACGCCTTGGAACGACCTCCCAATCAACCACAGGCGAGGGCTCATCCCCACTGCGGGCAGCAACCGGGGCAACCACAGTGGCAGACCGATCTGGGGACAGACGGGACGAGATGACATCCCCGTGATACCCAAGTCCGGCTCCCCACAGTGGTGCCCATTGGCAACAGCCTCAAGCTGCACGACCGAAGTCAGCGCCGCTTGCAGCTGTGAGCAAAGGGATGCCAACTCAGCCCTCATCCGAACACAGCAATCACAGTCCCTGTCCATTCTAATCGATGTTGAACAACAGTTACTGAAACACGAGTCCGTGCCTAGATAACGCAAGGGAAACACGCAAAGAATGTATTAGCTAACCTGTACAAATGCCTAATGACTGTGCTACAATCTGCCTGAACTTACGATTACAGTAGCTAAAACTCGAAATTACACCTCCTATACGAAACTCACACGCAATTTTAGTAAGAATCTACGAAGTAAGCACTAAAGCGTGATGCTACAACTCTCAAATACTATAATACACCTGAAATTTATGAATTACACAATGCAAGTACCCAAAAACACGCAAAGAAATTAAGAATTAAACTATGTAACAAATAAGTAAGCTATGGGTATACGACTTGCTGCTGCAGCTGCTTATCCAACGGCGGCAGGGAGCACACTGGCTGTGACCAACTGACACTGGCCGTTCAAAACAAAAACAGAAGGACGACGACTACGCGAATTTACACTATTCAGGTACTAGAGCGCGATGCTACAGCTCTCAAATACTATAATACGCCCGAAATTTATGAATTAAACAATGCAAGTACCCAAAAACAATCAAATAAATTAAGAATTAAACTATGTAACAAATAAGTAAGCTAGGTGTATACAACTTGCTGCTGCAGCTGCTTATCCAATGGCGGCAGGGAGCACACTTGACCAGCTCACTCTTTCATCCCTCTTTTACTTAATTTTAATTGCTTGTATGTGCAGTTTGTCTCCCCTCTGCCGCACACTATTTTCTGTTTGAGAGGTAACACTGTTGAATAGCGGGTGCTTTGTAATGCCTTTACTGCACTGGAGCAGAGGTTGTTGTGGGTGAGGTGATTCCCACCGCATGCAGACGTCCAAGGGCACCCAGTTACTGCCTTACCCTATTTCTCTCCTCATGTTTTTATTACTGACAGTCTAATTTATGACCCTTGCAATTTTAATCTTCTCACTTTTACTGTACTGAATTTGCCGACTCAGCAACATTCTTTGCTCTGTATCTGTTTTTGCCATTGATGGGGCTGGCTGATGGGTCTTTTCTTGCCAGTGGATGAGCCCTTGTAGGTTGGTGGATAATAATCAAATGGTTGATGCTTTGTTGTGTTGTTATGAAAAGACACTTAAATTGTCTGTGCATGCTTTACACCTACCTTTGCTGTTAACTGGAACCTGAAAACTATTTTTGCAGTCAGCCAGAAAGCAAAGGAGACCACACTGACCATTATTTCCAGTCCACAAGTCCACATTACTCTTTGTGCTCACTGAAAGAAAGTGTTCCTACTTGCTATTTACTCAATGGGATCAGGAGTTATGACTATAAAGAAAAGTCTTGAGTTTTAACTGATTGATATATTCTGTAAAAGTTCACACATACAAAATACAGTAATATCCCTAATAATAATAATTACGATAATAATATCATCATTCCTATCAAAATCAGTCTATTGCCTTGGCTTCTGATCACCAAAAGTTAACTGCTCACATTAAAAGTGGAAAATAATCTTGCTACTTGCCACACAGTGTTGTCAACATTACAGGTGGCACACAAACAGTTAGTTCCATGAAATCTAAGTGTTCCAGGATGGCATACAGTTTTCACAAGTTCATTTCCTACATTTAGTTAAAACGCATTCAAGTGTCCCAGCTCTGACATCAACCATGACACAATGACACAGGCATTTGACTGATGTAAATAGATTGATATCTCTGTGTGAAGTGTCTCTTTCCATTGCTTCTGCGGCTGGTTTTACATAGGGGTGCAGCTGACCACCAAATGGAACATTTGGTATCAAATGTCCCAGTCACAGGGAACAGTATCTAAATGGCCCCTTTCTCGGACACACATTGATTAACAACTTTATTGTTTAACAATTTACAGTCTTCTTAATTTTTATATAAATGGGGTAAGTTTGCTTTAGTTACTGAACAAGTTTTAGCATGACTGCATTTAAACTTCATCAGTTAGAATTTTTAGAACTGAACCAGCAGTAGAACAGGACCTCAGAACTGCCGCTCTGATTCCTTGTAATTGTTGTTATTTAGAATACAGTCTTGAAACTTGGTACAGCTGTATTATTGCATGAGTGTAATCAAGTGCTCTAATTAGAACTTTCTATAACAAATACAAATAATACTTAATCTACCATGAATAAGGACATTTTTGTTGCAAATTTGGTTTTTAATACATACCTTGAAAACTAATAGATGTAGCTTGTTCATGTCACATTCTTATTGTTTTACATTAAACTAAAGCTACATACTAATTTTTAGCTTTCTGAGTCTAATATTTAGCAGCTTAAATTTTGGTAAAAACATTAATTTTAACCAAAATATTGTTTTGATCAAGTTATGACTTGTAACTTTTAATTGTGACATATATATGCCTATTCTGAACAGTTTTTAGTTTTATTATTCAGTGCCACTTATTCTTAAGATCGTATATTTTTCCTAACATATGCATTTGGTCATTCTGAGACTTTAATATACTTGAGCATACACGGACGAATTTGGAAAAGTTATTTTACTTTTTAATTTCACATTTTTAAAAATTATTCTGCAATCCTTTGTATGTTAAGCACTGGTGCGTTATGATGAAGTGGTGCTGTTAGTAGTGGATTGGGGTAAGTCCAGGCACACTTGCTCGACTCTCTACCTCTTACAATGATACAGTGGTTGCTTTGCCTCACACTGGAGAATTCATGTCTGACACCGATACCAGCCAGATCCGTACACTTCTCCATAAATTCTTTCTCATCTCCTGCAGCATATTGCCTCCAATGCCTTGATCTAGCTGCTCCACCATACTTTCATCTTCAGAACATGTCTATCACAGGTGTCACTGATTCCACATGAACTACCCCGGGATTGAGAGAGTGATGACCTTGCCATTTAGTCTCTTAAATCCCAGTCAACAAACCAATCAACCAAAAATTTATAATAAACTTTTTAAAAAGGTCTAATTAAAAGAATTTAATCGATATTAAATGGCAGAGCAGTCCACTTATTCCACTGCAAACATTTTTGCAATGTTTTCAACTCCTGTAAAGAGGTAGTACAATTGTTTCCCATGTAGGAATGAAACCATTTCCCCTTTTTTTCCATATATGCTGCATGATATGCTAATCTTTAATGTAACTTTTGTTGTTGACTTCTGTTAGTTACAACAGCTATAAATATTATGAGTAAGACACTTCTCTTATAAACTCTTAGTATGCAGCATTAAGAGGTAGTTTATATTCTTTGTAAGTGACCAACCACGCTGCTGATACCGCCAACTTTAGCTTAGAAACTAACCCATATTTTCACAAAGCAATATAAGGGTGATTCAGCTGCCCCTATCCCTGGGATTTATGCAACCCAAAATGCATTAAAATACTCCGCACAAGATTTTTGTATTCACTCACTCACTATGTGCAAACTGTTAGTCCTACAGAAAAATGTGAACAGGACCTTTTGGAGGAAATTTCATGTATTTAAATTTTGTACTGGGCTACATTATCATTAGCAGTTGTAGTTTTCAAATTATTTAGGAAAAATGTACAGAAGTATCCATCAAGCATGTCTGCACCATTTTCAGTAAACCACACACAGAGGAGTTATATTAATCATGACATGTGAAGGAAGGTCATTTTGAGTAAGGCAGACAGCTTGTGCTGTCTTCTTTGCATTAAAGATTGATTTAGATTTTTAAGATTATAAATTGTGTTTCCTAATTATATGTTTGAAAACTTGTAAAGTATCATATTACGGCATATGTTGCTTGTATTTGATAAGTATCCTGTAAATTGAACCAGTAATGTAAATTGGTACATAATGAGAGCAAAATTCTGATCCTCTCGCTTCACTAGTGATTTCCATCCTTAACAATCTGTATCACAAGAGACTTCATTAGTATCAAACTGGCAGTGTAAAAGATACAGAAAGAGTTGCAGATGATAGCTTCTACACTTAGAACAGGATATGAAGAAAGCATTGTTTACAATTCATTTTCATTGAAATTTTCTAGGAGCTGTTCCAATTATTCGCAGTCCTCGTGGAAATGCAGCAGAGATGGTTGCTGAGAAGCTAGACAAGAAACTTAGAGAGAATTTAAGAGACACTAGAAACAGTTTATTCATTATGGATGCTACACAAACTGGTCATTTCAGGTAAAACTTTTCTCTCTGAAATCCTGAGAATTCGTTTGATACAGTGTTAAGTCTCGTTATGAAATTGTTAACATTTTTATTTGTGTCGAACGAAAGCTATAGTATAGAAGTGCTGTTTTGACACATTTCATTGCTTCAAATTTCATTGTGAAGGACATTAATAGGGGACCACTCTGTCAAACTCATCTCTTGTTAAACAATGGCAACTCCAGATTGGAAAATCAACAATATTAAGAAAAAGACAGATTACTACTCTCTGTTAAGATGACCCATTGGATTGCAGACAGGTGCAATCAAAAGGCTGTTACACATTATAGCTTCCAGCCAAAGGCTTCTCCAGCAAAGAACACACACACACACACACACTACACATTATAGCTTCCAGCCAAAGGCTTCTCCAGCAAAGAACACACACACACACACACACACACAAAAAAAAAAGGGCGCACCACCTGCACACCTGACCGCTACCTCCAACAGCTCCGACGAATGTCGCAATTCTGGTCGGAGCTGCTGATGGTAGCAGTCGTTAGTGCATGAGGTGTCCTGAGTTGTGTGAATATGAGAGTGTGTTCTTTGCTAAAGAAGGCTTTGGCTGAAAGCTATGATGTTTAACTGTCTTTTTATTGCGCCTGTCTGCAGTCAACGGGTCATCTTTACTGTGCGTAGCAATTTACCCTTTTCTTAATATTGTTAATCTCATGTTAATTTGGAAAAAGGGAAAAGAACCTTCCAATTTGATCACTATTACCACTTCTGAACAGTCCTCCACATGTAATTTTTGTTGCAAAGTACCCATTGTCATACTTTCTGTACTTAAAAAGTTCTTTAATACCTTTTGTCTCCTTTGACCACAGCCTCATATTTGGTTTGTAAGCTCTGATCTTAAGGTGTGTGGTTTCATCCATGCTGTTGAGATTTTTAATCGTTTCTTTTAGTCTGATTTATTTTCAGGCTTAACCTCCCCCTCCCTCCCCCCCCCCCCCTTTTCCTCCTTCTTTGTGGGTATGTATGTTGTGTGCATGGGCTCCAAGCTATTGCAGCCTTTCATCTCTCTTGGACTCCATTCCTTTCCCCATTTCTCCTTCACATCCTAGCTAATCCCTCTCCTGTCCCCCCCCCCCCCCCCTTCTCCTCCGGTGTTTCACTTTATGAAGGCCTGATTATTCCCTCAGTTTCACTAGTCCTTTTAGGTCTTGTCTCATGTTTCGATTCTCTTTTTTTTCCTGTAGTGTGAGCCATTTGGTGGGGGGGGGGGGGACTCCCTCTCTTAACATCTCAGATCTCAGGCACGGGTTCCTCCCCCCCCCCCCCCCCATCCCCCCTTCCCCATCATATCCCCGCCCCTCCACTGCTAGGTCACCAGCAAGTGTAGCCAGCCCATGTGGTGAGGTTGTCGTGTACCCGCCTAGATGAACCCCCTGATAATGCACAGAAAATGCTTCTGGTTCCTGAACTGTCACCACCTTGTGTATTCCTAGAAGTGGTTGCACTTCTTTTTAGGGCATCAGAACTCCTGCAATGACTGCCTTGCCAGGTGGTCCGTGCTGCAGCTGGATGGCACCCACACGGTGAGCCCCTAATTGGAGTGGGTGGTATCAGGGCAGACACTCTGCACATGCAGCATGCTGAGCTCCTTGCTTCTGATGACTCCTCCACAGCCATATCTTCAGACAGGAATGGTTCTGTCTCTGCTCCTACTTTTACTTCTTTGGCCTTTCCCTCCCTAGCCAACACCTGGGAGGAGGGCCGGGTCTACTGGCTTGGGGCAAAATTCTTTCCCCATTACTTGGTTTGTTCCAAACTTTTGCTGCTACCAATCTTCTCTTTTCTGTAGTACATATTGAAGATAAGTTTGATGAAGTTGACTCACTTAGAAGAGGCAATCTGGTTCCCTACTGATTAAAACCTCTTCTGCCAGCCAGTCGGCTTCCATTTGTGCTTTCGATTGCTTAGGGAACATCCCAATAAGCATTATTCCCCACCAGTCCTTAAATGTGACCCAGGACATTATTTTTCAAAGGGACTTCCTCCTTTGATCTGACAAGAAACTCGGGACTAATCTGGCATGGTACGCATGGCACAGCATTCATTTCGTCACTGAGTCCGGAGAGGTCCTAAGGACAATCGTGTTGTGTAACACTTGTGATACTAAATGTAACTGGGTTTTCCCTTTTGATGCTAGTCAGTTGCCAGGATGAGCATTACTGCGAAGGGCATTTGATTCTAAAGCATTGTGTCAGGGTGAAAATACGAAATTAATTAATTTTTCTCTCTTAACAAGATGTGGGCAGGGTGGGTTCTTCCTTGGCTCGGGTATGAGGTAGAATGAAACAGCATTTTTACATAAGATAACTTTTATTGAAGATTCGTACAACTGTTTTCTTACTCGATGTTCTGGCTTGGAGAGCGGCAGCTGTGTCATTTGTGAAGCCTTCTGCTGCGGCAGCGGCGGCGTCTGATTACGCGTGGCAGTGTGTATCTCGTGTCGCCGTCTTGCCCAGTTGACTGAAGACGCGCATCGTGCTGTGGCCCGTTTAATTTTTGAGAGCAAAGTCGTGCATCGGATGGTGATAGCTTGGATGTGGTGTCCCAGTGTTTCTCTTCTCTAAGCGGCCGCGTGTGTTGTGTGTCGGCCAGCGGAGCGGCGCGGCGGGGGAAGGCCAGTGTCCCAGACTCGAACAACGGACTCCGCTTGCCAGTCTTCGGCTGTCAGATCTTCATCCCAGCTCACAGGTGACTGCTGATGTGAGGCCGTCTCCTTGCCGTCCTCACAAGTCACCCGGGTATGTCAAAATCAGTCTTTAAATACCTTTTAACTTCTGTCGCCGAGGCTGCTGCTTGCTATTCCATTACAGTGGCGTACTTGGTGTGTCTGTGCATGATGTAGTCTCTTCTTGCATGACAGTCTTCAGCACCGAAACTGACTGAAAACTACTGCTACTCTTCTTCACTTCTTCGTGTGTAGGGCCCACTGCATCTCGCGTATTTATTCACTTCAGTCCAATGGAGGTGAACGACTTCACAGTCATTGCCTCGTCTGTCATGTTGAAAAGCTTCTCGAAGAATCTTCTTAACGTCGGTCATTGGCTCTTGGAATGTAGGCGAGGGCCTTTGCTCACATGTGACAACTGAGAAACACGTGAGCCGGTCGGGCGATGCCCTGACGGCTGAATCGACAGCGTCCACTTATGTGGGGAGGGCGATGGCTTCTGAACTTGCTGACTTCACGGTCATTGTCTCTTCTGCTCTGCCCGCTGTTTGCCAGTATGTAACTCTCTAAACTAAACCAAGTTATTCATTAATTTTCTAATTTCTACTTCACTTTGATTTCACTAATTTATTTACTTATCTTAAGTACCACTCAACAGTTGATACCAGCACTTTCACCCTGGCTTTTGTGGGGGATACCCTTCCAGAAAAAGTCAAAGTTATTGTTTACTGTTGTGATGTGAAGCACTATACCCCACCTCCCATGCACAGTTTCCACTGACTGATGTAGTCACGTGTCTTTGTAATTGAGGTGAATCCTATTTTTGGCGACAGTGGCCAACATCTCCATGTGGGAGTCCTTTACCCTTCTGTCCAAGTGCAGGAAATATTCTGTTCTACATTCTCCTCACTCACTGGATTGCTTAAAAAGGAAAGAAAGATTCAGGAATTTAAAACTCTAGACCATCTCTTTCTAATCTGAGGCCCGACAGAAATTTGACTGTCAATGTCTTAAATGTCTACCTTTGCTTCTCACTGAACCTTTCCTTCTCCTTGAACAGAGAAAAACGTCTTCCCTGGTACCCCCCACCCCCCGGTGTCTCCAGGATGAAACGCCCATTACTTCAAGTCAGATGCTGGATCCACACTCTGTGGGTCTTGTGGCTGCTCATTCTCTTTCAGATCCTTATATTGCTGCAACTTGCTATCTTCCTGACCACATCTCTCACCCTCCAAAGGAGGAGGAGAAGGAGGAGGAGGAGGAGAAGAAGAAGAAGGTGAAGAAGATGCATGTGTCTCATGACGAGACCACACCAACATATCAGGGTGTCAACCCCCGCCTCTCAATCAGAGTCCAATCTTACATTCATGGTTGTCACTCTGCCCTTACCAGTGACGGACACCAATTCGGCACAATGACAAATTCTGGTCCATTTGACATCCATCCAGCCTCTTGTACTACTCTACTCTGCAGCTTATGTTGTATTGCATGTCAGTCCTGTGCTTGCCTCTGGTGGTGTTTGTTAAGTTTGTCCACACGGACATTGGTAGTTCTTGGGTTCATCTTTATACCGTGCTAGAAGCGATGGCCATTCAGATCCATTTAGATTCTGTGGTAACGATATGCTGTCTGTCTCCCCTCAGACTGACCACCTACACTTCCTGCTCTTCTTGCTCTCCTTAGACTGCTCCCTCCTCCTCTCCCTTCTCCTTGGGGATTTTAATGCCCATAAACCTCTGTGGGATGGCTCTGCGACCACTGACCCAGGTGGGATTGTTGAAGACCTTCTGGCAGGGCTTGATCTCTGCCTCCTCAACATGGGAGCTCAACACACTTCAGTGTGGCACGTGGCACTTTCTCAGCCATTGATCTTTCTGTTTGTAGCCCTGGATTCCCCACTCCCCTGCCCCCCCCCCCCCCCTGTTCAGTGGGGAGTTAATGACGGTGTGTGCAACAGTGACCATTTTCTAATCATCTTATCTTTTCTCCAGCATCACTCAGCTGGACACCCTCCCAGATGGGCTTTAACTAATGCAGACTGGAATGTCTTCCTTGGTTGCCATCCCAGCCGCTCCACAACACAATGTCTATGAAGAATCCATACAGAGTTTGATCGACGCCTCCATATGGCAGCTGCTTCAGCGATTCCTTCTTCTTGAGGTTCTCCCTGATGTAAGACTGTCCTTTGGTGGACCTCCAAAATTGCTGTGGCTATTAAAGGCTGCCATTGTGCCTTCCAAAGCTACAGATGGTATCCACCTCTCGACCAACTCCTGGCCTGTAAACAACCTTGTGCCGAGGCCCATTATCTTCTAAAGCAGCAGGTACGGATTTGTTGGTAACAATATTCATTGCCATAGGGCTGCATACTCCATCTTTGCAGGTATGGGAAAATATCAGGCAGCACATTATTGGCTTCTGTCCTCCTAGAACTGTCGTGAGAAATTCCCCGAATGGTGTTATTCTCACCAGTCCAGACTCTATCGCTGAGCATTTTGCTTGACATTTCACTCAGGCCTCACTGTCAGCCCTCTGTCCACGCCAGTTCGTCTTCTCAAATACTGTCTGGAATGGTTTCCCTCTGCCTGGAGTCTTGTAATGTCCCGTTTAGCAAATGAGAATTTGCCTGCGCCCTTGATTTCTGCCTCAACATGGCTCCTGGACCAGACTGGGTGCACAATCAAACGCTTCAATGCTTATTGGTGGCTAGCCAAAGTCATATACTTGCCCTTTTTAGTCATCTCTCGATTGGAGGGGAATTACCTTCCCAGTGGCAAAAAAGTGTCTTTATTCCAGTTTTGCTATTGGGTAAACCGCCTCTCCCAATTGACAGCTATTGTCTGATTTGTTTAATCAGTGTCCTCTGCTAGTTACTTGGATGTATGGTGAATCGAAGGTTGTAGTGGGTCCTTGATCCCCAGAACCCTTTGGCTTTGACCCAGTGTGGTTTTCATCAAGGCCTCTCTCATCATCATCATCTTGGACAGTTTCCGGCCACTGGCTGGGTCTGTCGGGAACACAAGCCTCTCCATCGTGTTCTGTCTTTCCACCATTCCCCCTCTTCCACCTTCCTCCAGTTCTCTCCTCTTCTCGTCACACATTCCTTCACTCCCTTCACCCATCTATCTCTTGGTCTTCCTCTGGGCCTCTTCCCCTCCAGTTGCAGATCAAACATCCTCTTTGGAATTCTTCCCTCATCCATTCTCTTCATGTGTCCATACCACTGCAGTCATGATTTTTCTATCCTGTCCTGTACTGGTTCCTCCTTTAGTCTTTCCCTCACATACACATTTCGCAATCTGTCTCGTCTTGTTACACTCAACCTGCTCCTCTGGAACTTCATTTTACTAGCCTGTATTCTACTTTTGTCGCTTTTGCGCATTACCCATGTCTCACTTCCGTATGTCAATATGGGGACAAAGTAGGTTCGGTATATAATTCCCTTGGATTTCTGTGGCACCTCCTTGCTCCAAATAAGCCCCCTAATGCATTTGTAGAACTGCCCTGCTTTTCTGCACCTTTCATTTATTTCCATTGCATTTCCCCCCTTGCTTTCAATCATGCTTCCCAGGTACTTGAAGTTCTGTACCACTTGTAGTTTTTCCCCTCCACAAGTTATATCCACATTTGGCCTATTCTTCTTCCTTGTTGTGACAATTATTTCACTTTTCTTTGCAGAGAAATGCATTCCATATTGTGCTGCCGTTGCCTCCCATACATCTAACTGCTCTTGCACCTCCTCGCAATTTCCCCATAACATCAGGTCATCGGCAAAAAGCACTGCTTTCATTTTATGATCTCCAAATCAAGGCCTCTCTACTGCAGATAATTTATTCCTGGAGTATACTATCTGAACAACCTTTGCCCAATGCTGACACATTGTTACAGTCTTCTTTGATCTACATAAAGCTTATGATAGCTCTTGCACCACATCATCACATGTTGGGCCCTCTGTGGCCTGCTCCTGATTTTTATTCGGAACTTCCTTTCATGTCGCACTTTTCAGGTACGGGTTGGCACCTCCTGTAGCACCTTCTGTCTGCAGGAGAATGGGGTTCCACATGGTTCCATTGTGTGTCCCTCTCTTTTTAGAGCTGACAATGGTCTGGTGGCAGCTGCGGGGCCTACGGTGCCGCCCTTTGCAAGCTGATGATTTTTGCATTTATTTTTGTTATTCATTTATGGGCGTTGCTGAACACTGCAGGGAGCACTACACCAAGCACAGTCTTGGGCTCCAGCTCATGGCATACATTTTTCCAGCTGCCAACACTTGCATTATGCATTTCTGTTGACCCCATTCGGATCTGCATCTTGACGGCCAGGCCTCCTCATCAGTTTTTGGGACAGGTCTTTGATGCCCAGTCGACATGGCTTCTCCATCTTAGTCAGCTAAAGTGGACACGTTGGTCCCAATTAAGTACTCGTCGATGCCTCAGCAGCACTACTTGGAATGCAGATCACACTACTCTGATACGGCTCTACACAGCATTGGTCCACTGCTGTCTAGATTATGGGAGTCTCGCATGTGACTTGACACCACCTTTGACATTACAGATGCTGGACCCAATACACCATTGTGGGGTATGACTGGCAACTAGTGCCGTTCAGACTAGCCCAGTGATCAGCCTCCTAGCTAAGGCAAGGGTTGCACCGTTGCCGGTTCTGTGCCAACAACAGTTTATCACTTTGCATTACGCATTCGCTGCTCCATAGTGCTCCCAAACTACCATATCCTCTTTCCAGATTCTGAGATCCACCTCTGGCAACTGTGGCCCATGTCTGGAGTTATGATTGCCATCTGCATCTGGTCCCTGTTTTCTGAACTTCAGCTTTAAAAACTAAACTCCTCCCACACAGGCCATGAAGACCGAAAGGCACCGACTGGCCGCCGTGTCATTCTCAACCCACAGGCGTCACTGGATGCAGATATGGAGGGGCATGTGGTCAGCACACCGCTCTCCCAGGCGTATGTCAGTTTCTGAGACCGGAGCTGCTACTTCTCAATCAAGTAGCTTCTCAGTTTGCATCACAAGGGCTGAGTGCACCCCGCTTGCCAACAGCACTCGGCAGACTGGATGATCACCCATCCAAGCGCTAGCCCATCCCGACAATGCTTAACTTCGGTGATCTGACGGGAACTGGTGTTACCACTGCAGCAAGCCGTTGGCGAAATTCGGCTTTCCCTCAACCAATTCTTCTTTGGGCCCGCAGACGTATGCCTCCCTGGTGCACCCCCGTCCACAGATTTGTCTTGACCTAGCACAAGACTGAAAAGACCCCGCTCATCGTGAGGCCCTCCACTGCCAGTTTTCTTCCATTCTTGGCATGTTTCAAAACTCAGTAGTAGTCTATACTAATGACTCGGTGGTTGCCACTCACGCTGGCTTTGCTTACATTCATGTGGGATGTAATGAACTATGCTCGTTGCCGTAAGGCTGCAGTGTTTTCACAACAGAGTTGGTAGCCATCTCTCGTGCTCTTGAGCATATCTGTTCCTGCACTGGTGAGTCCTTTCTCATCTCTAGCGATTCTTTGGGCAGTGATGAGTGTGACACTCATTGGTCCTAACCATCTAGGATTTTCATTTTCCCCTCAAACAACTTGGACGCTTGGTGGTCTTTGTCTGGATCCTGGCTCACGTTGGGATGCTGGCGAATGAACTCATTGACAGGCGGGCCTAATTGACTACCAGCTACCTGGCTCTTGAGGTCGATATTATGGAATCAGAACTTCAGTCAGTTTTATGCCATCAAGTTTTAAGGATTTGGAATACAGAGTGGCGTATTCTGACTTTGCTAAACAAACTATGGACGATAAAGGAGACCACGAATTTGTGGAGGTCCTTTATGCAGGTGTCTCAAAGGACTCTATTGTCTTTTGCTGGATCCACATCGATCGTACTTAACTGACTCGTGGTCATTTCCTCTGACACAGGGATCTACCACACTATAGTTGTGCATGTTTGATGGTGTTCCACATTTGGCTGGACTGCCTTAACCTAGCCAACGTGAAGTGGACTCTTAATCTTCCTGACTTGCTACCCTTTGTGTTAGCGGATGATGCCTCAGCTGCTGGCATGGTCATATGGTTTATTCATGAAGGAAGTTTTTTCCAGTCTCTTTAAGAGAGGGAGTCTCAGTCATGTTCCCCCAGTGAGGGGTTGACAGGCTGCCCTGTTGCCTGCTCTTCCCCAAACAGGCAGCATTTGCCTGGGCTTGCTGCTCCACCCCAGCCCTCTTCCTATCTGCTCTTTTGCCCTTCTTCCTCCTTCTTACGTGTTCTGTTTGACTTATAGTTCTTCTGCTGTTTTCCTGTGCTTCTCTCACCCTAACTGTGTCGCTATTGTTGTTGAGGTATTGTTGGGTGGTGTGCCTCTGGTAAATGGCAGGATGTATGTCCCCAGTCACACTCCCTGTCTTTTGGTGCCTCCAGCTGCCCCTTGGATGGGGCACCTCACCTGCCTTTCTCCCTTCCCCCCCTTTACTTCCTCCGTGTTCCTTTCCCTAGGCTTTGTTGATCTTCAGTAGACCTTGGGGGTTTTGTTCCCTTGGATTTTGCACACCCTTTTGTTGACTTGCCAGTTCCAGGTAGGAGGGACTGATGGCATTTCAGTTGGTGTCTTTAATCAGCAAACCAACCAACCTACCAGGCTTTATGCATCAGTATAACTTCTGTTCTTACCCCTAATGGCCTAGTTTAGCTCCACTTTAACTTCCTCATTAAACATCTCGACAGGACCATTGCCACCAAAGGGGTTTGAAAGTGAAATTTATTTGTTAATGGCTGTGAGCTTGTTGCTTCAATACAGGGCCTACATAATTAGAGCCAAGTGTTGCACTTTGATGAATGCAATATTTTAAAGCATTAAAAGGAGGTGGAATGCTGCTGGTATGTATAACACAAAAGACAAGAAAAGTCAGACACTCACATTTTGAAGTGAGTGATAACAGTTTAGTGGTGTGGGTCTAGTGTCATATTATGTGCAAAAATTAAAAATTGAATTTAGAATTAGTGGTGCAATCATATAAGTACTGTGTTTGGTAAGTGCCGCTGCCATAAATATTTAACATGTCGGTGAATCTATTGTAACCCACACCGAGAAGCTTTTCCTATGTGCTTCTTCTTTTTGTATTCTGTTCTTTGCAAAACTTGAAACCTTTGTAGACTGACCAAAAACTTGAAACCTTTGTAGACTTGACCATCCAAGATCACCCCAGATTCAAGGGGGACTAGTATTGTAAGAAGGTTTACAAAAGTTAAGTTCTGTGTAATAAGAAATACAGAATAAAATAGGGGTAATGCAGGAGTTTGTTTGATAATGAATAGGAAAAAGCTACTACAAACAGCATAGTGAACGCATTATTGTGGCCAAGATGGATATGAAGCCCACGCCTACCACAGTAATACAAGTATATATGCCAACTAGCTTCGCAGATGACGAAGAGATTGATGAAATGTATGATGAGATAAAAGAAATTATTCAGATAGTGAAGAGAGACGAAAATTTAATAGTCATGGGTGACTGGAACTCGATAGTAGGAAAAGGAAGAGAAGGAAATGTAGTAGGTGAATATGGAATGGGAGTAAGGAATGAAAGAGGAAGCCGCCTGGTAGAATTTTGAACAGAGCATAACTTAATCATAGCTAACACTTGGTTCAAGAATCATAAAAGAAGGTTGTATACATGGAAGAAGCCTGGAGATACTGGTTGGTCTCAGATAGATTATATAATGGTAAGACAGAGATTGAGGAACCAGGTTTTAAATTGTAAGGCATTTCCAGGAGCAGATGTGGACTCTGGCCACAATTTATTGGTTATGAACTGTGGATTAAAACTGAAGAAATTGCAAAAAGGTGGAAAGTTGATGATATGGGACCTGGGTAAACTGAAAGAAGCAGAGGTTGTTGAGAGCTTCAGGGAGAGCATTATGGAACGATTGACAAGAATGGGGGGAAGAAAAACAGTAGAAGAAAAATGAGTAGCTTTGAGAGACGAAATAGTGAAGGTAGCAGAGGATCAAGTAGGTAAAAAGACAAGGGCTAATAGAAATCCTTGGATAACAGAAGAGATATTGAATTTAATTGATGAAAGGAGAAAATATAAAAATGCAGTAAATGAAGCAGGCAAAAAGGAATACAAATGTCTCAAAAATGAGATTGACAGAAAGTGCACAATGGCTAAGCAGGGATGGCTAGAGGACAAATGTAAGGATGTAGAGGCGCATATCACTTGGGGTAAGATAGATACTGCCTACAGGAAAATTAAAGAGATCTTTGGAGAAAAGAGAACCACTTGCATGAATATCAATAGCTCAGATGGAAACCCAGTTCTAAGCAAAGAAGGGAAAACAGAAAGGTGGAAGGAGTATATAGAGGGTCTATACAAGGGCGATGTTCTTGAGGACAATATTGTAGAAATGGAAGAGAATGTAGATGAAGATGAAATAGGAGATATGATACTGCGTGAAGAGTTTGACAAAGCACTGAAAGACCTAAGTTGAAACAAGGCCCCAGGAGTAGACAACATTCCATTAGAACTACTGACAGCCTTGGAGAGCCAGGCTTAACAAAACTCTACCATCTAGTGAGCAAGATGTATGAGAGAGGCAAAATACCCTCAGACTTTAAGAACGATATAATAATTCCAATCCCAAAGAAAGCAGGTGTTGACAGATGTGAAATTACTGAACTATCAGTTTAATAAGCCATGGTTGCAAAATACTAACACAAATTCTTTACAGACGAATGGAAAAACTGGTAGAAGCTGACCTCAGGGAAGATCAGTTTGGATTCCATAGAAATATTGGAACACGTGAGGCTATACTGACCCTACGACTTATCTTAGGAAATAGATTAAGGAAAGGCAAACCTACATTTCTAGCATTTGTAGACTCAGAGAAAGCTTTTGACAATGTTAACTGGAATACTCTCTTTCAAATTCTGAAGGTGGCAGAGGTAAAATACAGGGAGCGAAAGGCTATTTACAATTTGTACAGAAACCAGATGGCAGTTATAAGAGTCGAGGGGCATGAAAGGGAAGCAGTGGTTGGGAAAGGAGTGAGACAGGGTTGTAGCCTCTCCCCGATGTCATTCAATCTGTATATTGAGCATGCAGTAAAGGAAACAAAAGAAAAATCCGGAGTGGGAGTTAAAATCCATGGAGAAGAAATAAAAACTTCGAGGTTCGCCGATGACATTGTAATTCTGTCAGAGACAGCAAAGGACCTGGAACAGCGGCTGAACGGAATGAAAAGTGTTTTGAAAGGAGGATATAAGATGAACATCAACAAAAGCAAAATGAGGATAATGGAATGTAGTCGAATTAAATCGGGTGATGCTGCGGGAATTAGATTAGGAAATGAAACGCTTATAGTAGTAAATGAGTTTTGCTATTTGGGGAGCAAAATAACTGATGATGGTCGAAGTAGTGAGGATATTAAATGTAGACTAGCAATGGCAAGGAAAACGTTTCTGAAGAAGAGAAATTGGTTGACATTGAGTATAGATTTAAGTGTCAGGAAGTCGTTTGTGAAAGTATTTGTATGGAGTGTAGCCATGTAGGGAAGTGAAACGTGGACGATAAATAGTTTAGACAAGAAGAGAATAGAAGCTTTTGAAATGTGGTGCTACAGAAGAATGCTGAAGATTAGATGGGTAGATCACATAACTAATGTGGAGGTATTGAATAGAATTGGGGAGAAGAGAAATTTGCAGCACAACTTGACTAGAAGATGGGATCGGTTGGTAGGGCATGTTCTGAGGCATCAAGGGATCACCAATTTAGTATTGGAGGGCAGCGGGGAGGGTAAAAATGGTAGAGGAAGACCAAGAGATGAATACACTAAACAGATTCAGAAGGATGTAGGTTGCAGTAGGTACTGGGAGATGAAGAAGCTTGCACAGGATAGAGTAGCATGGAGAGCTGCATCAAACCAGTCTCTGGACTGTGAAGACCACAACAACAACAAGAAATACAGATATGAGATGGAATGGCAATAGGAATTCTTCAGGTGCTGCACTCAAATGTAGTGTAGTGATTACAGTACAAACAGTTTCCATTGTCTAGGAAGCTGCAGATATGAGTATACCTCTTCTTACCATATTAATTGCTTGTGACTGTTTCCTATTATTTGTGCTAGCCAAAATGATTGTAATTACAAAAACTGACACATTGATATATGGGTGGCATTGTGGAAAAAGAAAACAGGAAGAAAAATCTTTGAAGTTAGATAATACCTTGGGAAAATGAGAAATGAGGAAGATGTCCAAGATTTATTTGTTTTCCACTGTTTTCATTCACATTTGTGTTTCAAAAAACATAAAGTCAGTGACTAATGGTAAAAGAATTGAGTTGTTATTTCTACTTCTGTTGTGAGTCATGATCATACAAAAGTGACTTATCAAATTTGCATCTGTGCAACAACAAATATTGTGTCTTGCAAACATTCAAATTATGTAAACTATTCAGAATATTCCAATACTTTGACAATATGAATTCAGTCTTCTTTTTTTCGTACCATATCCTCACCCAATTGTCGAAGATATGTAGGAATTTTGAGATCCATGTATAACTGGCTGGGGAAATTCATTTCAAAGGTATACTATTTCCATTAGGAGCATGTCTAATAAAGCACTGTGGTGTTCAAACCAACCTTTGTGTTGATTACAGCTTTACTTTTTTACTAGACTGGAATGAAAATATATCAGATGAGTGATGCTACTAATGAATGTGAATTATTCTGGGTAGAAAGCAGAAGAACCAGTATTCGTGCTTCTCCAGAATAGGTTCCTCAAGAATTATTGCTGAATGGCTTCACAGTGTATGTGGACCATTATTACAATGCACCTGCAGTTGGTGATTACATGTGGCATCAAAAGACAACAGCTGTTGGCACCTTTCTGGTGAACACCAAGGAGCTCGCAAAAAATATAGTCAAACTAGAAACTGAGAATGAGCAAAATAATTTCATCCGAACAAAATCACCAGTTGTGGTAGAGATGTTCTAATGCTGTCAATGTGTCACACACATTTCATAGCTGATATTCTTTTGCAATCGCCAGCAAGGGCTGTTACCAAAACCAGGCCAAAAACTTTTTTAGTTTACTTCATTTATGTGAAAGTTGTTGACTGATCAGGTCAGATGATTACATGCTATCCATTTACAACAAAGAATGGTAGCTGATTTTTTAAAATTTTTTGTCATCACTACCAAAAATGTTTTCACTTAGTTTCAGGAAATCAGCTTCAAAGTGAAAGACAACAAAAAGTTATAAAAAATAGTAATCCTGGCACATTGCAAGCCAAACTGTTTTGAATGCAAGTACAAAGATAAATTGAAAAATAATAATTATAATTTATACATTATTATAATTATTATAATAATTATTATTATTATGATTGTCATCATCATCATTTGCAGCTGCAACTAAATTTTCAGGCACTGGTTGAGGTATGTTTAAGTTGCAGACACTTCTTTTTATCACCTAGCGTTTTAGGAACAAACAGTTGTTAATGTTATCACATGAACATCTCAGATGAAATTTTTATGTACAAATAATGAATTCTGTAGTGATTGCCTCATAAATCAAATAATGTATGTCAACTACATAAAAGAAAAACTCACAAAATTAGTCAGTCCTTGAAAATGAACTTGTAACTATAAAATAGGTTGGACTTCAGTAGAAAAATTAAATATTGTAACTGAAAATGGTGACCAGTGATTGACATACTTCTAACCTTGAAGTGGGACTCTGGGACAATAAATTTTGCTTTATTGAGGTTTTGGAATTTATAGTGTAGTGTAGTTTTCAAACTGCAATTATGCCCAGAAAAATAACAAAATTATAGTTACAATTGTCTTCAGTATATTTTAAATCTAGATCTGAATTGGAACCACAGAAGTTGCCTTCTGAGGCAGAATACTCAAAACAGTTTATCAGACTTTTCAGAATTTCATTTGAATCCAAATTCTCTATTAAAATCATCAAAACATGAATGAAACACAATTGACCACTCACAATAAAGGGAAGGAGTCCACTTCAAGTCGAAGCAAGTGAAAATGGGCGAATGACATTTTCATCCCTAAGGTCCCCTACATCTACATCTATTCTCCGCAAGCCACCTGACGGTGTGTGGCGGGGGTACCTTGAGTACCTCTATCGGTTCTCCCATCTATTCCGGTCTCGTATTGTTCGTGGAACAATGGAACTGTTATTAAGATGATAGGGGCATGCAATAAATGTAAACTGTTTCTACCTTGCGTTTCACAGGCTGAAGTCCACCAGTAGCAATATTGTGTTGTGCAAAACCCAAGCATGTATCTGGTGCCATCAGCCTGTCCCATAAGTAGTGCCGGAGTTCAAATATTTTGAGCAATTGCAAAATATAAGCATTTGCTCTTGTTATGATGTAAAACATATTTATGAGGTTATTTTTTCTGGTGTTTCTGTGATTTTCTGAGCTCCTCTGTAGTAAAATAGTAATAAATATTTTGCTTTAGTTTTCAGAGACCACTCCTAATAGTATTAGATAGAAATGTGGATATGGCAACACCCTTACATCACACTTGGACATACCAGGCGTTGGCACATGATGTTCTGGATCTTGCTCTCAATCGAGTTGTAGTGGAGGAGAATGTTGGTCGTTCACCTGCAGGAGGAGCAAAAGTAAAAACTCGGGCCTGTGATTTGGACAACCGTGACAAGTTCTGGGCTACACACAAGGGCAGGTAAACTTAGTTTCTTCTAAAGAACAAAACACATCTGCCAAAAAGATATGGAAACTTGAGTTACTAACAAAGTTTCTATTTTTTATTTGTTCTTGAAGTTTTTTTACTAATTTATTTGACATACATGTGACGAAACATTGAATATATAAAGTATGATCATTGAGATTGTGGGTGAAGTGATAATTGATAAATATGTTACTCTGCTGTAGACAGCATGTTTCATTTGGATTTTTAACTTCACTATACTTCTTGGTGATCAGTTAGCCCAAGGAGAAGCATCATCATGTCAGAATTTATTGTGCAGCATTTAGCCACTTGACACATTTGTATCATATCTTCTGAATAAGAGTTGGAAAAGTATCCCCCTCTTCCTCTTAGGTTCTCAACCCTCACACTGATTGGCAACAGCTCACCGTGCTTTTCTGTCTTCGGCCTTCCTCTTGATAGCTGGTATCCATCATGATCTGCGTGATGTATTCTAGTCTGTCTGCCTTGTGTGCTCTTCCCCTTTGTTGAATCTACGATGATACTTCTAATGAGACATCAGGATTTGGCAGATGGCCGACCCTCATGTTCCTTTAGTGTTGAATAAGCTTCCAAAGACATGGCTTTCTTCCTCCACTTCGTGGATGACGATGATTTTGGTTTTTGGGGCACTCAGTGATGTGATTATCAGCCCCCGTACAAATTCCCAATGTTTTCACTGTCCAGTCTTGCCATTATCTGGATGATGATGAAATGATGAGGACAACACAAACACCATGTTACCTGGCAGAGAAAATCCCTGACCCAGCCTGGAATCGAACCTGGGACCCCATGATCCAGAGGAAGCAATGCTAACCACTTGACCACGAACTGTGGACCCATCCTGTAGAGCACCTCTTCATTTGATACTTTGTCTACTCAGGCAATCTTTAGCATTCTGCAATAGCATCACACCTTGAAGGCCATTATTTTGTGTGCTTTTTTTTTTTTTTTTTTTTTTTTTTTTTTTTTTTTTTTTTTAGTGTCAGTGTTTTGCTTCCATACATCAACACACATCAGACACATGTTTTTATGATGAAGTCTTTTCTGAGATATTTGTCTATGCAGATAGATGTGGAAATATTTGTTCTCATGTTAAAAGCATTCTTTGCCTGGTGGATTTGGCTTACAATATCATTTGATCTTCCACCTTGTGTACTTTTACTCCCTAGGTAGGCAAAGGATTTTGTTTCTAGTCGTTCATTGTTAGGCGAACATTGAGCAGTGCTGTTTTGTCTGCTCAGCACAAAGATTTTTGTTTTAGGTTTGTTAATTCTTGTGTTACGGGAAGAGTTGAGGGTGGTTCCTGTCTGTGCTAGCATCAGTTCTGATTGTTCTGCATTTTGACTTAACACTTCAGTATTATCAGCAGATCTCATGTCTGTTTTTTGTCATGGACTTTAATTCCTCCTGTGGTTCATAATTTCTCTTTGCCTCCACTGTTGCCCTCTGGAAGCATCTATTGAACAAAGCAGGAGAGAGTGAGCAGTCCTGTTGTATACTATGCTTAATAGTAGCTGCTTGATATTCTCCACATCTTACTATAGCCACCTCTTCTCAATACGATCTCTATACTACTCTTCTGTCCTTACATTTTACACAACTCTCTTTCAACATTTCGAATCACTGTCACCATTCTGCACTGTCAGATGCTTTTTCTAAGTCAACAAAGGCAATATACGTGTTCTGAGCCTTCTGTAGTCTTTTCTCAAGAACTGATGTTAAGCCACGTACTGCTTCTTCTGTGCTCAAACCACTTCTAAAGCCAAATTGGTCATCTCTAATTCTCTGATCATTCCCTCTGTCCTGCCTATCATCCATATAATGTGAAAATATTCTTGTTTTGCACTAATCCAGACTGATTAAAAACTACATCTACATCTGCATCAGTCACCACATGGTGCGTGGCGGATGGACCTTGTACCACTACTAGCCACTTCCTTTCCTGTTCCGCCGAGAAATGGAACAAGGGAAAAACTGCTGTCTGTATGCCTCTGCAAGAGCCCTAGTTTCTCATCTTCGTAGTCCTTAAGCGAAATGTGCATTGATGACTGTAGAATAATTCTGTAGTTGCCACAAATACTAGTTCTCTAACATTCCTCAATAGTGATTCATGAAAAGATCATTGTCTTCCTTTCAGGGATTCCCATTTGAGTTCAAGAAGCACCTCTAAAATAATGGCATCTTGATCAGACCTACTCGTAACAGATCTAGCAGTACATCTCTGAATTGCTTCAATGTCTTTCTTTAGTTTGATGTGGTGGGGACCAATCCATGTTCAAGAATGGATTATTCTATAGTTCTGTTGTGTGGTCTCTGTGTAGATAAACTACACTTTCCTAATAGTGTCCAAATAAGTCAAAGTCTACCATTCATCTTCCTTATCATCGACTTTATGTGCTCATTCTATTTCATGTTGCTTTGCAGTGTTATGCTTAGATATTTAATTGACATAACTGTGTCAACCAGAACAACGCTGATATTGTGTTCAAGCATTACAGGTTTGTTTTTCCTATTTGTGTGCATGAACTTACATTTTTCTGCGTGTAGAGCAAGCTGTCATTCATTGCCCAAAATAGAAATGATGTCAAAAATCATCCTGTATCCTCCTACAGTCATTCAGTGGCAGCATTTTACCATGCACTACAGTGTCATCAGCTACCAGTTGCGAACTGGTGCTCACCCCGTCCGTCAGATGTTTTATGTATATAGAGAACAAGAGCAGTCCTTTCACACCTCCTGGCAGTATTCTTGTCTGCAATGAACACTTGCTGTCCTGGGCAACATATGAAAAGTTTGAGCCACTTGCATGTCTCAGAATTTATTCCATATGCTCGTACTTCTGTTAAGTCTGCAGTGAGTCACTGTATCAAATGCTTTCAAGAAATCTATGAATATGGACTCTGCTTGTTGCCCATTATCCATGGTTTGTAGGATATCGTGCAAGAAAAGAGCAGGCTGAGCTTCACATGAGCAGTGCTTTCTAAATCTGTGCAGATTTTTGAAAATAAACATTTCCTGTCTCAAGGAAATTTATTATACCAAAACTTAAGACATGTTCAAGAATTTTGGAGCAAACTGTTGTTACGGATATTGGCCTTCAGTTTTGCAGGTCCATTCTTTTACCTTTCTTATTTATAGGAGTCACCTGCACTTCTTTCCAGTCGCTTGAGACTTTGTACTGAGTGATACATTCACAATAAGTGCAAGCTAAGTAAGGGGCCAGCGCCAAAGATACTCTCCGTAAAATAAGATTGGGATTCCATGTGTACCTGGCTTCTTACTTGTTTTCATCTCTTTCAATTGCATCTCAATGCCTGGAATGTTTGTGTCTATCTCCTTCATACAGAAGTCTGTGTGAAGCCAAATGATGGTGTGTCTGTATGTTCCTTTTAGATAAATGGTTTTTTACATGGAAATTTATAACATCCACTTCTCCTTTGCCATGCCAGACAGGTTGCCGAGTGGCTAAATAGAAGCTACTGATATGCTTAGTGTCTTTAAATAGGGCCAGAATTTTCTCTTGTTGGGATTTATTGCTAAGGTTTGACAGATGTAAGTTATTATGGCTTCCCTCATTGAACTTTTTATAGATACGTGAATTTCTCCTAAATTTACCTTTCAACATTTCCACATTCTTTTTTAAATCAAGAATGCAAAAATTTCTGTTTCCTCAACATTTTTCAGATTTTGTTATTAAACTTTGGTGGGTGTTTTGCATCCTTAATCTGCTTACTCGGCACATATTCTCCAGAGCTCAATTTATAATCAGTGTGGACTTAGCCCATAATTCCTATATGTCCATCATACTGGAACTAAATAATGCTCAGTCATTGTCTAAGTAAGATGTAACAAGTGCTTGTTTGCTCTTTTCAGCCTTAAAAAAGTCTCCCAGCCTTTGTGGATTTATAAACTAATCATTATGTCCTAAAGAGAATGTTGACTACCAGGCATGGAACATATTGTAAGGAGCAATAGACAGCAGCAGATCCCCCTGGTTCCACCACAGGAAAGCAATTACAATGAAGTTTCCCACTCCTTCTATAGCAGGAGACCAATAATATCAGTGGTTTTAAAACTGGGGTGTAGTGTTATGCTCAGTAGAGGGAGGAGTCACGATGAAATATAATGCACACAAAAGGAGGTTATGGCAATATGGCCAAAACTTCAGTTTTATTCAGTGGCAGTTATTTCTGATCATGGAAGCTTGTGTAATTGTAGTCTTAAGTATTTATTTTTCATTTCAACAGCTGCTATACCTCAGGTAGAGTGGACATCTACAGTGCCATGTACAAAGCACTAAGGGATTCTGTTGAAGTATAGGTAATGGAGATAATGTCAGTAAAGTACAATTACTGTGATGTAAAATGCACGAACTTCTTGCCAAATGGGCTTCTTGATATATCTGCTTTTTAGTTCGTCAGAGGGAAGATAGCATAATCCAGGGGAAAACAATTTTTATTTATTTGGTTATTATATTAAAAGCTGAACTAATTGCAATATGTGTGTGACATTAAAACCGCCTTGAATGTAAGTTACAAGAATGATCAAGTCTTTTGAATATTTTTTAATTTTATGTTAATCAACATAATAGATACTGGATCATATTTGTTTATTTTCAAGGAAATTCACTGTTCTGTTCATTTGTAACAGAATAAATTGGAAAGAGTTTACTCTCTTTACTCCATTCCCACCTGAATGAAGCAAGTAATGAATTCATGTTATTCCTCATTTCCCCAGTTGGATTATTTGAGTGCTTTGGCAGTTTTCCACCAAGCATCAGTTTTCGTCCTGCATTTTGAGCTGTGGATCTCGTGAATGACATAAGCACTTGTGACCTTAATATTATTTTGTTATCATCTTAATATTCTTTACGTGCACCTGCATAGGTCTCATTCAGTAATAAAGGTAGGTAGCATGCGAGAAACAACAGATTCCAATAACAAATGCTCTCTTTGCTGTTCACAAAGAGGTGAAAACTGAAATGGTGGTTGCTCAAATTCCTTTTGATTCACTACCGATCAACAAGCAACTGGGCATGAGCCAGCACCTGCAAATGTAAACAAAACACAATACAGTGCTGCTCTTAACCCTCATCTATCATTTATATAAGTGAAAATAGTTGTTTGATGATGTTTGTTTGCTTTGTTCACTTGTATGTCGATCAGATTTAAAGAGGAAGAGAGTAAATGCAGATGTGGTAAAAGGGGACCAGTGTCAGATACTGTGGTATGCGGAGTGCCTTCGATTGCAAAAATAGTGGCCAGAGTATGAATCAGAGCACCCGCTCATGCTATGTACATCCATACAGGGGAAACTAAAGGGTACATCCAACACAAACAGTCATGATGCATTGTGGAATTGCTTTTGGTTGCAGTGTGAATTCCATGCCAGTAAACATGATGTCATGTACTTGCACCTTCATTCTGTTGAACTCCCAGAGCAAACCATGAAACAAATGGAGGATTTGGGGCAGAATACAGATGGATAAATATCTGGCACTCTTTTTACCACCGCCCCTGAAATTCAGACAGTGCTGCAGGGAAAAGAATGTTCTGCGTGTGGGGTTATTTCTTTCAGTAGGTACTCCAGCCACCCACGCTTTACTTGATGACAAGACCTTGAGACTGTGGAGTCAGTACTTCCTTACATATTTATTTAATAGCTATGGGAGGACTCTAGTAGGAGCCCAATGGAAATGTTAAACTCTTAGCATGCTTGGATGCAGCAATGGCTAAGAACTGTTTATGAGCTGTTGATAAGGACATGAAAATCTTGTTAGGTGGTAACTCGCTGAGCAACATAAAATCAACAGTGTTTAACAAAATAAAGTAAAAGTTGTGATTTTATGGTTATGTACCACAAAATCAGTGGTTTTTGTTGAAATGTTGGGGAAAATAGCATTTTCCACTGTTCTGGGGTAAGAAAACATTGTAAATTTGAGGATGTCAGTTAACAGCTGTTTAATACATTTGCTCCAGCACTGGCAGTTATGTTTCTCACTGTGAGGTTGTGTGCGTATTTGTGCCTTGCTTAATCTGACAGCACTGCTTGTCCTCCTCCTTGCCATGGGACAAAGCTTGTACTCAAAAGCCTTAGGCTACTATCTTAATATAGGGTGTCCATAATTAAAATTCCAGTTTCAGAATGCTGTAGAAATAAAACCATTGCTCAGGGTGACGTCAAATTTGAACACCATATTATTGACACAGAAGGAAACATCATGGGAAAAAAATAAATACAAATTTACCAATAGGTGGCACTGTAAGCATCATAATGTAAATGGGTACAGCAACAAATGACAGATCATTCGCAATATGACAGCTGTGGTTTGAGTTGCACATTATACCATCTGTATTGTTCAATTGTATGACTGCACAAGTTCAGCAGTCAACAATTGTGCACTGTTAATTAGGTAAGCCCATCCACCACAGGAAGGTCATACCACATTGGATAGGGAAAATCAATTTGTAGTTGTCATGAGCCCAAAAACTGCACAAAAAGCAAAATGACTATGGTTTTCAATTGTACTGAGGCCAAAAACTGCACAAAAAATCAAAATGACACCGTTTTCTAATTGTCGTGAGATTGGCGCAAGACATGTTCAGTATGCTGTCCACCGTTTTGTGCCACAAGTTGAAATCGAGAAACAGAACATTCCACAACAAATTGCAGTGTCTTGGGGGTCATGTTCAGAATATGTTGCACAATGAGTGCCTTCAGTTCAGCAACTTTCATAATTGGAACACTGAACTCAACATCTTTCGGATAACCCCTCAGACATAAGTCACATGGATTAAGATCAGGTGATCTGTACAGTCAGGCTGTAGGGAAATGATGGCTGATAATTCTAACACTTTCAAAATGTCTCAGCAGCAGCTGCTTCACCGGTTGTGTGCAGTGTGTAGAGGAGCACCATCTTTCATAAAACTGATCCTACCCTCACAACCACACTGTTGAATGCTTGGAATGACGTTGATGCGCGAAAGACTATGATAGGATTTGCCAGTGCCAGCACAGGTAAAACAAGTTGGGTCTGTTTCAAGAGATTGAGAAGGTCCAAAGAAGAGCGGCAAGATTTGTGACTGGTACATTTAGCCATCGCGAGAGCGTTACAGATCTCATAGAAAGTTTGAAGTGGGACACACTTGCAGATAGACGGTGCGCGAAACAGAAGGGGACGTTCACTAAATTTCGAAATCCGATCTTCACTGAGGATGTAGAGCATATATTATTACCACCAACTGTGAAATTGCGCAATGATCACCTATTCTTTGAATCATAAGGGAAATAAGAGCTCACACTGAGGCCGTCAGACAGTCGTTTTCCCCTTGCGCGATCCGCCAGTGGAACAGAGGGGGGGAAATATAACTTTGGCATGAAATGTGCCTTCCGCCACACACCGCTTGGTGGCTAGTGGAGTATATATGTAGATGTAACGCATCCCACAGGACTCATCGCCTTCAAAAAAAAAATATACAATAAATATTGTCATCAGCCTGCAACACACAGTCACCTTTGCAGAATGAATGGTACTGGTTGACGTGAATGCAAATTTGCCCATATTCTGCAGTTCTGCAAATTGACATGCCCTTGGAGATGGGAATGGGCTTCGTCTGTTCACAGAATGCTCCATGGCCATTCATTATCCACTTCCATGTGAGCAAGGAATTTCAGAGCAAACATTTGTCAAGCTGTCAGGTCAGCAGGAAGCAACTCGTGAACATGAGTGCTTTTGTATGGCTAGCAATGCAGGGTATTTTGTAGGATTTGTGCACAGTGCTTGTAATCATGTACTAAGATTCGGCAATTCCCCATGCACTGCATGTTTGCATACCATTGCTCGACCCCTCTTGACAGATGTCGGATCAAATACTTTCTTCCCTCTGCCACATTCACTTCAAAATAATCTTGATTTTGAATTCTGTAATCATTTTCACCAGACCCTTACAGACATTGCACCAGTGCCTTTCTTCATAGTATGCCCAGAATTTCTGCACTGCTGCTGGCACACATTTCCATTAATGTAAAAGAGCTTTAGCAGGACTGCACAATCCTTCAAGGAGACAGTCACATTTTGCATCTCGGACGCAAACGGCAGAACAGCCACAAGCTGCTTGTCTGTTGGTGTGCATATTCTGACGCTTACAGCACTGTTTTTACGTATTTATGTATTTATTTACTTGTTTATTTTCGTTTCCCCTAAGTTAATAATATGCTGTTCAAAGTTGACATCATTCTGATGAGTGGTTCTCTTCCTACAATGTTTCAAAACTTGATCATTACTTATGGACACCCTGTATATTGATCTTTTATTTTGAATATTGTGTAAGTCTATACAAAAAGGAGATATTACATAAAACAAAAAAATTACACTATATTAATCACATATAATGTGACATCGTTTTTGTTTTTAACAAAAAAAAAAAAAATACTTAAACAACCTCCAATATAAGATCTGTACGTGATTGTGCGAGTGTTTGTTGTTAAAGACAATCAGTACAAAATTTGCAGAGATATTGTTAGTGAATAGACATTGTGACAGAATGTCAAAACAAAGATTATTTAGCATTTTTGCAGTTCCTTGTGGAAGTATTTTCATATCAGTTCATGCTGATTCATCAAGTGCCTTTCTTTGAGCATCAGTCTCTTCTTCGATAATCCTTTCACTGTTACAACTTCCTGTTGAAAGCTATACAAAACACATCCCACTTTTTTATACTGACCTTCTGTTTTTACAGTACATGTAACCAGGAAGGTGGTCTGCTTTAAAAATAATACATAATATTATGAAAAGGATAGACTGCTGTGCACCATATTGTGGAGATGTTGAGTCACCAAGACACCAGAGACTGTGTGTGTGTGTGTGTGTGTGTGTGTGTGTGTGTGTGTGTTTTGTCTACTTCAGACAAAGGCCTTTTGGCCAAAAGCTCACTTGTTTAGCTGTGTTTTTGTTGCACCTGTCTGTGACTCAATCTATCCTTCTCATAATAGTAATGCACAGAAGTTCTGGTTGAGAATAAAAAATTATTTTGAGATAAAGAGATGACTCATCGAAAGGCAGAAGTGCTGCATCATCGACAGATACACCAACAAAAGGTACAGTTCTTTGCTTTGCTAGCTTTCAGAATGAAATCCCTTTCTCAAGCTGTTGGAAAAACATCGCGCACATGCGCGCACGCACCCAGACACACACTGGTCTCCCTACATTGTACTCATTCGACTGCCAGCTCTTTCCTGGCCTACAGTGAATGTACTGGAGTGAGGTGGGGATGCAGGTTGGGGTGTGGTGTGAGGTAGAGAGAGGTAGGAGGCAGGGAGGGGGTTGGTGGGGGAGCGTCTAGTGGTTCATGGGAGAGGGGCGAGCTGTCCGTGGGCTAGCTAGGGGTTCAAATAGAGGGGGCACAGGTGGCAGATGGCATATGGCTGACAGCTGAGAACGCGATCTCATAGACTAAGGCGTGAGGTGACAGTGCACAAGTAGCTGACACATTGGGTGGGGGTAATGGGAAAATGGATGGTGTACACACACACACACTGTTGTTGGAGGGGGGGGGGGGACAGTGAGTTACCTTAGGTTTAGGCCAGGGAGGTTACAGGAGTGAAGGATGTGCTCTAATGATGGTTCCCATCTGTGCAGCTCAGAAAAGCTGGTGGTGGCGGGGAAGATCCAGATGGCATGGATTGTGAAGAATCCATTGAGATCTCGCATGTTGTGCTCTGCTGCATGTTTTGACACTGGGTGGTCCACTTTTTTTAAAAAACAGTTTGATATTGGCCATTCATTCTAGCTGATGGCTGGTTGGTTGTCATAGCAAAGTAAAATGCTGTGCAGTGGTTGCAGCCAAGCTGGTATATAACATGGCCTGTGATGGGACTGAAATAGAAGGTGGTGGGTGGTTGGATAGGACAGGTCTTGCCTCTGGGTCTTCCACAAGGCTATGATCCCTGTGGCAGGGCCCGCATCTCGTGGTCGTGCGGTAGCGTTCTCGCTTCCCACGCCCGGGTTCCCGGGTTCGATTCCCGGCGGGGTCAGGGATTTTCTCTGCCTCGTGATGGCTGGGTGTTGTGTGATGTCCTTAGGTTAGTTAGGTTTAAGTAGTTCTAAGTTCTAGGGGACTGATGACCATAGATGTTAAGTCCCATAGTGCTCAGAGCCAGAGCCTGTGGCAGGGGATTGGGGGTGGGAGTGGCATAGGGATGCACTAGGATGTTGTAGAGGTTGGGTGGGTGGCAGGACACCACTTTAGGAGGGGATGAAAATATCTGCCTCCCACCTCTCTCCATCCCTCACCACACCCCATCCTGCACCCCCACCTCAGCCCAGTACAGTCACTGTGGGCCAGAAAAGAGCTGGCAGTCAAATGAGCCCAATTCATGGAGACAGGTGTGTGCTTGTGGTGTGTGTGTGGGGGGGGGGGGGGGGTGTTTGTGTGTGTGTTTTCCCTACAGCTTGATAAAGGAATTTCATTCCAAAAGCTACCAAAGCAAAGCTCTGTACCTTTTTGTTTGTGTATCTGTCTACGTCACAGTGCTTCTGCCTTTTGATAATATTGTCATTATTCCATCCTGGATTTCCCATTGTGTGATTTTAAGTAATAGACACCATGGACGTGCAAATAAGGGAACATCTGATGAAACTGTAACTAGCAGCAGGAATACTCCTAGCATCTTCAGACAAGGATTTTGTTCATGTGTGAAATGAAGATGAATCATTGGTGAATAAAGTGAACAAATCTACCATAGAGGAATATTCAGAGTCTGATTCATTATCAAAGGGAGATGATGAAGCTCAGGAATGGCAGCAAATGAGAATAAGAAGTCCAGTAGCAAATGAGTATTCAGAAGAAGAGGACTGGTTAATTGCATGCATTGATTTCAATGACCCTGTTTCTGTATAAAAATTGTTGCTACTCACCATATAACGGAGATGCTGAGTCGCAGATAGGCACAACAAAAAAGATTCTCACAATTGTAGCTTTCAGCCACAACACACACACACACACACACACACACACACACACACACACACACACGACTGCAGTCTCACGCAACTGAAATCACACTGCAAGCAGCAGAACCAGTGCACGATGGAAGTGGCAACTGGTTGGGGGTAAGGAGGAGGCTGGGGTGGGGAGGGGGAGGGATAGTATGGTGGTAGTGGCAGACAGTGAAGTGATTGCAGGGAAAGTTCCCACCTGCGCAATTCAGAAAAGCTGGTGTTAGTGGGAAGGATTCATATGGCACAGGCTGTGAAGCAGTCATTGAAATTGCGCAGGTGGGAACTTTCCCTGCAATACATCCTATGTTCCTGTAACACTCCTTGTCGTTAGTCACTGTCCTCACCCATCCTGCCCAATCCCTGTTCCCATTCCAGCACTACACAGCCGTCATTTCACCACCACAACCAGTCTTTTTATTTCTCTCCTTTTCTGCTACCTTCTCCCCCCCTCCCCCCCCCTGCCCTTCCCCACATCTCCCCTGCCCTCCATCTAAACTGCATCACTTCACTGTCTGCCACCCCCACCATACTATCCCTCCCCCTCCCCACCTCAGCCTCCTCCTCCTTACCCCCAACCAGTCACCACTCCCATAATGCACTGATGCTGCTGCTCGCAGTGTGATTTCGGTTGCCTGAGACTGCAGTCGTGTGTGCGAGTTGTGTGTGTGTGTGTGTGTGTGTATGTGTGTGTGTATTGTTGACAAAGACCTTAATGACCGAAAGCTATAATTGTGAGAATCTTTTTGTTGTGCCTATCTGTAACTCAGCATCTCCACTATATGGTGAGTAGCAACTTTCCTTCTCTAATATTGTTACATTCCTTCCATGATTTCCCATTGTTTCATTATTTTATTATTATGTTGTCATGAGATGTGGCAGCTGTCTAATATTGGCATCGAGTATGTCAGTTCGCCGTTTGATCACAAAGTGAATTGGATTCCAGTGGAGGCGACATTCATTAAAGAATATGCCACTGACTTAATTAATATGACTGATTCAAAGTTAAAACAGCGTGGAGAATGTTTCAGTATTTTGGGGGAAGATATTTTTTATAATTAAATATATAAGAACCTGTTACAGTGTAGTAATAGGAGGAGAGGTGTACTCCTATGTGGTGTGTCCCAGGTGGCGGATAGGGGGGTCCTCACCAGCTTGCTGATGGACTTGAGCGAAATAAAATAGCTCTCACGTACCAAACATACATCCCATCAATCTCATTTTTCACCATACATAATTCACCCATCACCTTTCCAGATCACATCTGGAATTATAAACCCTGACTTTGGTCAGACACTTGATCATTGATCAGATAATCAGACAAATATGAGGAGTCTTATATTGAAAGAATCCACCAGTTTGGACAGTCATGACGAGATTATCCAGGTGAAGATGCCATTCGGATACGGTGGGGTGTCACATAGAGGACAAAGGCGAGTCGGAGCACCTAGTGATGCACTGAATAAACAAACAAACATGCAACATATTACACATAAGAATGTGCTAAAATTTAACAAACCAGGAAGATTTTCATATTTTGTAACAGTAAATATTAATTCTTTAAGAAAAGTTGGTAAATTGAAACATTTAACAGATGTCCCAGATCAACAGAATATAGTTATCACAGCCCTTCAGGAGTTACGCAATACTGACCAGGAGATGATCAAATCAGGAGGATATCGACTTTATAACGGACCACAAAGAGAAAGGGTAGTAGAAAATTTTCTCCAATTCAGTGTGGGTTTCTTTGTACACAAAAGAATATTGGATTTCATTGAGCATTTCTCATCCAATTCTTCAAGAATGGCATTGTTAACAATTAAGGTGGAAAACAAAAGATACACACTGATAAATATTCATGCTCCAACTAATGTTAAAAATAGAACTGACAAGGATGGAACTGAAAAATTTGGAGATGAACTTGATCAACTAGTAAGGACCATACCGGAAACTAACATTCAAATTCTGCTTGGAGACTGTAATGCGAAGATAGGACGAGAGAAGAAATTTCGAGGTGTGGTGGGCCGATAGCCAGCGCATAAACTTACAACCAAGAACAGGGAATGGTTAATTGAATTTTGTACTACAAATGGATTGAAGACAACAAGGTTTAAGAGAAGACCACATAAGTTAATGACATGGAAATGTCCTAACGTCAACCTAGGAAGTTCCAGATAGATCATGTGGCCATGGCTCAGAAATTCTGTAAGGAAATCTATAATGTTAAAGTACTGCGTGGTGTCGATGTTGATTCAGACCACAACATTTCAAAAATTAAAATCAAACTGACACCTTAAAAGAAAAAGAAAAAAGAAAAGAAAAAAAACTCAAAAGTTAGATCCAAATGACCCTAGTATATTATTAATAATCAGATATATTACGAGAGATCAAGAATACCTTTAAGTGACAATCTAGAAGCCACTGTCAATCGATTATAAGCCTTGGCTCAAGAAGTAGCTCCTGTACGTTAATGCAAGAAACATGCTTGGTGGAATGAGGAATGCGATGTAGCGATTCAACGTAGACATAAGGCCTGGTGAAATGACCAACAAGAGAGAACTGAAAGCTCCAGGAAGGAATTAATAAATCCTAGATGAAGATGATCAACTGCCAAAGAAATTTGAAGGGTCAAAAGGCAGTTTCGTAAGGACTCTAAAATCTATCGAGGATGCTTTCAATTGCCACAAGACAAGAGATTACTGTCAGACATTCAAACAGTACCAATCGAAATACACTTCACTTACTCTTATGATGAAGGATGCAAATGGAAAGGTAGTGCATAACAATTATGACAATTCAATGATAGTGGCTAAATACTTCAGTTACTAAATAGCGCGGAACCTGAACATCATTTGGAATTTGACCCCTATCCAAGAAACAAAATGCATTTAGAGAAAGTTATACCACCACATCGAGATGAAGTACAAGCAATGATTAACTCACTTCGGAACTATAAAGCAGCAGGTGAGAACCAACTAGTGGCAGAACTTTGGAAATATGCAAATGTACAAATTATTCTGAACTTACACAAACATCTTACTGACATTTGGAATACTGAGAACAGAGGAATGGAATGTTGCAATAATCCATCCACTACACAAAAAAGAAGATAGATTGGATCCAAATAATTAGAGGGGTATATCCCTGCTGGATGTTACTTATAAAATTTTTTCCAAGGTTCTGTATTTCAGAATTCATGAACAGCTTGATGGTGAACTAGGCGAATATCAAGGAAGCTTTTGTCCAGGAAGAAGCTGTCCTGATCAAATTATTAGTCTCAAATGGATAATGAAACATCAAAGAGTCAGGGACAAGAAACTAGTGATCACATTTGTCAATTTTAAAAAAGCCTACGATAGTATCCGTCGTGAATCTCTACTGTCAATTCTTAAAGAATTTGGTTTACATCAGAAACTTGTCAACCTCATTGCAGTCACCCTTCAAAATACTAAAGCTAGAACAAGGTTCAGAAATTAATTCTCTAAACCTTTTAAGAGTCATACTGGCCTTCGACAAGGCGGTGGATTGTCTCCGTTATTGTTCAATTGTGTGCTGGAGAAAATCATGCGTGAATGGAACAAGATATGCCCACCATCTGGTAAGATTGGAAGAAAGATTCGACTTAACTGCCTTGCATTTGCAGGTGATTTGGCGCTGTTAGCAAACAATGTTGATGAAGCAAAGGTTCAGATACAACAACTAGAATGATTAATGGCAAAGATCAGATTGCAAATTTCGTTTGAGAAAACAGAAGTTATGCCCAGCTTTCCAGTTGACATATCCCATATCATACTCCATAATGATAAAAAAATTAAAGTAGTAAAAAAGTTTAAATATCTTGGTGAGATTATTACCTGGACTGTTAATGAAAGAGCATCAATAGATAGCAGAACATTAAAACTTCAGCGAGCGCAGAGAACCACGTGGCCAACCTACAAAAAACGATCTCTCTCAATAATTGCTAAACTTCGACATTACTCCTCTGTCGTTAAACTGGAAGCAACATATGCAAGTGAAACACTATTCAGACTAAATACTCAAGCAACAGCTGACAAATTGCAGAAAGTTGATAGAAGTATACTCCAAACAATTATCAATAAGGAACACCAAGTTAATGTGCAGTGGGGACTTTCGCTCAATTCAGTAGTGTATAAAGAAAGTGAATCCATTATTGATACAATGCGGAAAAGGAGGATTGCATTTTTGGGCCACATATCTCGCCCACCAAATACAAGAATCCTGAAGCAACTTTTTGACTACTTCTGGAACAGTAAAACCAGAAACATCTGGTTTAAAGCAGTACAAAGTGATCTGGATGAACTGAAGATCGCCACACACCAAATTCAACACAGAGAAGAGAAACTGCTTCTGAAGAACAAATACATATGGCTGACATTCAAACCATTAGAACCGAAGAAGTATGTCATATCTGCAGAAGAACGAGCAGCCAGATCACAGCAAATGAAGAAGTTTTGGGAAACGAAGAAATTGCTGACTGCTAAGACCTAAACTTAATCATTGTAGACTCTGTTGTATTATGTTTGATTTTGGTGATCCAATGTGGGCATAAACTATGTAAATAAATAAAAAATAAATGAATAAAATAAGAATATTGATGAGAGATAATAATTGGGCTTATTACAAACAGTTATTCATAACATTGGAGAATCTGGGGTGGAATAATTATAATATTATGAAAAGGATAGATTTCTACCTACCACACAGAGGAAATGTTGAGCTGCAGATGGGCGCTACAGAAAGACTGTTAAACATGTGAGCTTTTAGGTAAAAGGCCTTCTTCTAAAGGAGACAAAACACACACACACACACACATGACCACTGTCTCTGGCCACCGAGGCTGGAATGCGGGTCACTGGGCTTGATGGGAAGAGCAGTGGATGCTGGGAGTAAGGAGGAGGCTGGGATGTGAAGGGAGAGGGATAGCAGGGCAGGGGTATGGAACAGTAAAGTTCTGCTTGTGGGAGCATGCAGGGACGTGATGGGTTACGGGAACATGTATGTGATGTATTGCAGGGAGAGTTCTCACCTGTGCTGGTCAGAAAAACTCATGTCGTAGGAATGATTTCGATGATACAGGCAATGAAGTAGTCATTGAAATGAAGAATGTTGTATTGGGCAGCATGCTCAGCAACTGAGTGTTCAAGTTCTCTTGGATACAGTTTGTTGTGACCATTCATGTGGACAGACAGCTTGGTGGTTATCATGCCCATATGGAACACAGCACATGGTTGCAGCTTAGCTTGTAGATCGCATGACTGCTTTAACAGATACCCCTGCCTTTGATGGGATAGGTGAAGCTTTGACTAGATTGGAGTAGGTGGTGTTGGGAGGATGTATGGGACAGATCTTGACTCTAGGTCTGTTACAGGAATATGAACCATGAGGCAAGAGGTTGGGAGCATGGATGGAGTATGAGTGGACGAAGACTTTGTGTAGGTTCTGTGGGCACCAGAATACCACTGTGGGATGAGTGTAAACGATAGTCATAGGATATTCCTTTCATTGCATGACATGAAGTAGTTGGAACCTTGGTGGAGAATGTAATTCAGTTGCTCCTGTCTGGGTGGTACTGAGTCACAAGAGGAATTTTTCCTTGGTAACTGGATGGTGGAACTTTGGGGGATGCTGGGTGATGGGAGAGATAAGGCATGGGAGATCTGTTTCTGTACAAGATTGGGAGAGTAATTTCGGCTCGTGTAAGCCCTAGTGAGGTCCTTAGTGTATATGGAGAGGAACTATTCATCACTGCAGATGCGATAGCCATAGGTGACTAGACTGTTTGGAAGGGACTTCTTGTTATTGAATGGATGGCAACTGTTGAAGTGGAGGTAACCCCCTGCGGGTCCGGGGTAAGAATAGGCCCGAGGTATTCCTGCCTGTCGTAAGAGGCGACTAAAAGGAGTTTCAACCGTTTCGGCCTTCCATGTGATGGTCCCCCTTGGGGTTTGACCTCCATTTTTCAAAATTCTACAGAAGTACGAGCCTTTTGGGGAAGGACGCCTTACGTGGTGTACCACTGGTCCTCAGTGCACTAAGACCTTGGCACTCAGCATTGTAACGGCGTTGTAACCATACCCACTATTCCTCAAATTGGGCCTAAACGCCTGATGGGTTGTACAAGTTATGCCCATAGTGCGTCCCCATCTGCACCTACAATCATGATGGACTTTCCATGGCACCAGAAATCCAGCACGGTAGCCAGCCCGTTGTGGTGGGGTCGTCATGTACCCTCTAGGTTGTAGCCCCCTGACAGCACAGGGATCGTACTGCCGATACCTGAGCTGCACCCTCCCCATGTCGGCCAAGGAGTAGATGCCCATCTCCTTGGGGCATCAGGACTCCCGGCAACGGTCATCCTGCCAGGTGGCCCTTGCTGAGGCTGGGTGGCGCCCGTGGGGAGAGCCCCTGGTCGGAGTGGGTGGTATCGGGGCGGACGTTTCGCAGATGAAACGTCAACACGTATCAGGTCGCTCTGCGGCCGCGTCTTTCAAAAGGAAAGGTACTGTCTCTAGTTCTGGTTCTCCTGTCCTTTCCCCCTTGGCCACTCCCTGGGAGGAGGGACAGGCCCGCCAGCTTGGGGCGAAGTACTTCCCCCGCTATTTGGTCTGTTCTCGAACCGATGGGGGGATGTTCGCCACCTCCAAGCCCATGTTCTTTGTTCAGCACATTGAGGACATCTTCGGGGAAATCGAGGCTCTCAGTAAGATGCGTTCGGGGTCCGTTCTTATAAAGACCACCTCCGCCACACAGTCGGTGGCGCTCCAGGCGTGCGACCGCCTAGGGGATATCCCAGTGTCCATTGTCCCGCATCTGGCACTAAATAGGACGCAGGGGGTTATTTTTCATCGGGACCTCCTGCTGCAATCTGATGAGGAGCTCAGGGCCAACCTGGAGCGCCGAGGCGTGCATTTCATCCGGCGAGTCCAGCGCGGCCCCAAAGACCGTCGCATCGACACCGCGACACCGGGGCCTTTATCCTCGCCTTCGAGGGGGACGTTCTCCCGGAGAAGGTAAAGGTGATGTGCTACCGGTGCGACGTGCGACCTTACGTCCCGCCTCCTATGCGCTGTTTTCGGTGTTTGCGCTTTGGGCACATGTCGTCACGGTGTGAGGCTGAGCCCCTTTGTGGCGATTGTGGACATCTTCTTCGTGAGGAACATACATGCACCCCACCACCTCGGTGCGTTAATTGTCCTGGCATCCACTCGCCTAGATCCTCAGACTGCCCCGCATATCAGAAGGAGAAGAAGATACAAGAACTCAAAACTTTGGATCGTCTCTCTTATTCTGAGGCCAGGAAGAAGTATGACCGCCTCCATCCCATGCCGTTGACCACTTCATTTGCTTCAGTTGTGTCCCCTCCTTCCGCGGTATCCTCACCCCTAACCTGTCCCCCCTCCGCCTCCTCCCCCCATCCGGGGTCTCTGCCTCCGCCTCCCAAATCCCTCCCTTCCAAATCCTCCTCCCCTGTGGCCCCCACCCCCTCTGCCCCAGGGGCCACCATTCCCCCCCCCCCCCCTCTTCGCCTGAGAAGCGATCCTCTTCTCAGGCGTCCATCGGGGAAATGTTCCGGACCCCAGCTCCAGAGGTCCGGCGTTCCAAAACGGACCCTGCGCGTGAGGACCTTCTTCGGGTCCAGCCCACCACCCCTGTGCCTCCTCGGACTTCCAAGAAGGCCTCCAAGAAGAAGTCTCTATCCCCCTCTCCACCCCGGCGCGTTTCATCTGACGCTCCATCCGTGAGTCGCTGCTCCCGGCCGTCGTCAGTTTCGCCGGGACGCTCTGCTGCCAGGCGCTCAGCTGACCTCTTGTCGGCAAATGATGCTGCCCCTCCTACACCACCAGGGACAGCGGCCGCAGCTGGCGATGACTCGATGGAACAGGATCCGCCTCCCGCCGGTTGTAGCGTTGTTCCCTCGAAACCTGGCCCTCCGCGGCCGTCGAGGTGACCAGCTCTTCCCCCGTCTCGTTCCCCCTCTTTTTTGACTAGCGATGGCCTTGTTACATTGGTACATAAGAGGTATTCGATCTAATCGGAAGGAATTACAACTGCTCCTCCGCCTGCACTGTCCGCTCGTCCTTGGTCTCCAGGAAACCAAGTTGCGCCCGACTGACCGTATTGCCTTTACCCACTATACCTCGGAGCGGTATGACCTCACCCCTGTGGACGGTATCCCAGCTCATGGTGGGGTCATGTTGCTCGTTCGGGACGATGTCTATTACCATCGCATCCCATTGACCACCCCACTCCAAGCAATAGCTGTCCATATTACTCTTTCTGCTTTTACTTTTTCAGTTTGTACCATCTACACTCCATCGTCATCCGCTGTTAGTCGGGCTGACATGATGCACCTGATTGTTCAGCTTCCGCCGCCTTTGGCGACTTCAATGCCCATCATCCCCTTTGGGGCTCTCCTGCATCCTGTCAAAGAGGCTCACTCTTGGCGGATGTCTTCAACCATCTCAATCTTGTCTGCCTCAATACTGGCACCCCGACTTTCCTCTCGGACTCTACTCATACCTACTCCCACTTGGACCTCTCGATCTGTTCTACCACTCTTGCCCGTCGGTTCGAGTGGTATGTCCTTTCTGACACCTATTCGAGCGACCACTTCCCCTGTGTCGTTCGTCTCCTGCACCACACCGCATCCCCACGTCCTTCGAGCTGGAACATACCTAAAGCTGACTGGGGACTTTACTCCTCCCTGACGATCTTTCCGGACCACGATTTTCTCAGTTGTGACAGTCAGGTCGAATACCTCACGGCTGTTATCATCAATGCTGCCGAACGTTCCATTCCTCGTACTACCTCTTCTTCACGTCGTTTTTCCGTCCCCTGGTGGAACGAGGCTTGTAGAGACGCTATCCGTGCTCGACGACGTGCTTTACGCACCTTTCGCCGCCATCCTACGTTGGCGAATTGTATTGAATACAAACGACTCCGAGCGCAATGCCGTAGAGTCATCAAAGACAGCAAAAAGCTTGTTGGACCTCTTTCACCAGCTCCTTTAACAGTTTTACTCCCTCTTCCGTCGTTTGGGGTGGCCTGCGCCGGCTGTCGGGCATTAAGGCCCACTTCTCGGTACCTGGCCTGACCTCAGGTAATGAGGTCCTCATTGATCCTGTGGCTGTCTCCAACGCCTTCAGCCGGTTTTTCGTGGAGGTTTCAAGCTCCGCCCATTACCACCCTGCCTTCCTTCCCAGGAAAGAGGCAGAAGAGGCTCGGCGACCTTCCTTCCACTCGCTGAATCTGGAAACTTATAATGCCCCCTTTACTATGCGGGAACTCGAACGTGCGCTTGCACTGTCCCGGTCCTCTGCTCCGGAGCCAGATGCCATTCACGTTCAGATGCTGGCACACCTTTCTCCGGCGGGCAAAAGCTTCCTTCTTCGCACCTACAATCGCGTCTGGACCGAAGGTCAAGTCCTCATGCGTTGGCATGACGCCGTCGTTGTTCCTATACCCAAACCCGGGAAGGATAGACACCTTCCTTCTAGTTACCGCCCCATTTCTCTTACAAGCTGTGTCTGTAAGGTGATGGAGCACATGGTTCATGCTCGGTTAGTTTGGATTCTTGAATCTCGACGGCTACTTACCAATGTCCAATGCGGCTTTCGTCGCCGCCGCTCCGCTGTTGACCACCTTGTGACCTTGTCGACATTCATCATGAACAACTTTTTGCGAAGGCGCCAAACGGTAGCTGTGTTCTTCGATTTGGAGAAGGCTTATGATACCTGTTGGAGAGGAGGTATCCTCCGCACTATGCACAGGTGGGGCCTACGCGGTCGCCTGCCCCTTTTTATTGATTCCTTTTTAACAGATCGAAAGTTTAGGGTACGTGTGGGTTCCGTATTGTCTGACGTCTTCCTCCAGGAGAACGGAGTGCCTCAGGGCTCCGTCTTGAGCGTAGCCCTTTTTGCCATCGCGATCAATCCAGTTATGGATTGCATTCCACCTAATGTCTCAGGCTCTCTCTTTGTCGATGACTTCGCGATCTACTGCAGTGCCCAGCGAACATGCCTCCTGGAGCGCTGCCTTCAGCGTTGTCTAGACAGCCTATACTCATGGAGCGTGGCAAATGGCTTCCGGTTCTCTGAAGAGAAGACGGTTTGTATCAACTTTTGGCGATATAAAGCATTCCTTCCGCCATCCTTACATCTCGGTCCCGTTGTTCTCCCGTTCGTGGAAACAACTAAGTTTCTAGGGCTCACGTTGGACAGGAAACTGTGTTGGTCTCCACATGTCTCTTATTTGGCGTTGTACATGTTCCCTTAATGTCCTCAGAGTTCTTAGTGGTTCATCTTGGGGAGCGGATCGCACTGTCCTGCTTCGCTTGTATCAGTCCATAGTCCGATCGAAGCTGGATTATGGGAGCTTCGTCTACTCGTCTGCTCGGCCATCCCTCTTACGCCGGCTCAACTCCATCCACCATCGGGGGATACCTCTTGTGACCGGAGCCTTCTACACTAGTCCTGTCGAGAGTCTTTATGCTGAAGCTGCCGAATTACCATTGACCTACCGGCGCGACGTACTGCTGTGTCGGTATGCCTGCCGGCTGTTGTCTATGCCCGACCATCCCTCTTACCAGTCCTTCTTCGCCGATTCTCTCGACCGTCAGTACGGGTTGTATGTGTCTGCCCTGCTGCCCCCCGGAGTCCGCTTCCGTCACCTGCTTCGACAATTGGATTTTGCCCTCCCTACCACCTTCAGAGAGGGTGAGAGCCCGACACCACCTTGGCTCCAGGCTCCGGTTCATATTTATCTCGACCTCAGCTCACTCCCGAAGGACGGTACTCCGGCTGCAGTGTATTGCTCACGGTTTGTCGAACTTCGTGCTCGACTTGCCGGTCACACCTTTATTTACACCGATGGCTCCAAAACTGACGATGGTGTCGGCTGTGCCTTTGTCGTCGGGGCCGCCACCTTTAAATACCGGCTCCTCGACCAATGTTCCAGCTTTACGGCCGAGCTTTTTGCTCTCCATCAGGCCGTTCAGTATGCCCGCCGCCACCGCCATTCATCGTATGTACTCTGCTCTGACTCACTCAGTGCTCTTCAGAGCCTTGGAGCTCCCTATCCGGTCCATCCTTTGGTTCAACGGATACAGCAGTCCCTCCATTCTTTCGCTGATAATGGTTCTCCTGTCAGCTTTCTGTGGGTTCCCGGACATGTAGGAGTGCCTGTGAATGAGGCTGCGGATGCTGCAGCCAAGGCTGCAGTTCTCCTGCCTCGGCCAGCCTCCCATTGTGTCCCATCATCTGACGTTCGTGGGGATGTTTGTAAGAGGCTTGTGTCGATGTGGTGGGATGCTTGGTCATCCCTCCAAGGAAACAAGCTCCGGGCAGTAAAACCGCTCCCAACTGCTTGGACAACCTCCTCCCGACCATCTCGGCGAGAGGAGGTCCTTCTGACCAGGTTGCGTATTGGGCATTGCCGGTTTAGCCACCGCTACCTGCTCTCCGGTGACGCAGCCCTGCAGTGCCCTTGTGGTCAGGCATTAACAGTGCGCCATGTTTTATTGTCGTGTCCCCGCTTTAGTCAATCTCGTGTTGTTCTGTCCCTGCCATCTACTTTACCGGATATTTTAGCTGATGACGCTCGAGCAGCTGCTCGTGTTCTGCGTTTTATAACTTTGACTGGCTTGTCCAAAGACATCTAACCTTTTTACTTATTTTATCTACATCTTTGTCAGGTCTTTCTGGTGTCCCCCCTCCCCTTGAGTTTTACTAGATTCCATGTGCTCTAACAACTGTGACTGGGCGCTAATGACCTCAGTAGTTGAGCGCCCTTAAGCCCCACCAAAAAAAAAAAAAAAAAAAAAAAAGTGGAGGTATTGCTGGTGGTTGTGAGGTTTGATATGGACAGAGATATTGACATAGCCATCTTTGAAGTGGAGGTCAACATTGAGTAAGGTAGCTTGTTGGATTGAGGGGGACCAGGTGAAATGAATGAGGGAGAGGTGTTGAGGTTCTGGAGGGATGTGTATAGTGTGCCCTCATAGTCAGTCCATATCACAAAGATGTCCTCAGTGAATTTGAACCAGATATAGGTGGGTAGGTTATGGATAATAGGCTGAAGATGTTGGTCTTTGAGAGCAGAGATTCTCTCCATGGATGCACAGTAACTGCCCACAGTGGGGCATCTTGGTTGGTTGGATTTGTGGACTTTAGGAAGCTTGTAGAAGATGGGAGTGCAGGGAGTGGTATGGGTGAGGAGAGAGGTAAACTCAGGGGTGACGTTCTGGAATGGTCGTAAGGATTTGAAGAAAGACTGGAGATCATGTTGGATTTATGGAATGGCATCACTATTGCAGGGTTTGTAGGGGGATGAATGTGACGGCTGACATAGTCCTTCCACCAGATAATCCCTATAGTTAAAAATCACAGTGGTGGAGTCTTTGTCATCTGGTAGGATTATAAGATCTGGATCAGTTTTTAGGTGGTGGATTGTGGTTCTTTCTGTAGATGTAAAGTTACCTTCCCTGTTGAGAGATTTATGGCGAGATAGGGTTTGAGAGTCAAGAAATTCTGGAATGTTAACAGGGGGTGATTTGGGGAGCAGTGGATATGGATCACAGTTGGATGGAGGAGTGAACTGATCAGGTGGAGTTCAACATTGGTTTTGAGTTGAGTCTGATTGGTAGGGTTGGTGGTGAAAAAGTATTTCTACTGTGGTTACTGGGAGAAGGAGAGAAGGTCTCTAACAAGTCCAGCATCTTTGAATTTGGGAGTGGGCAAAAGGTAAGACCTTTAGAAAGGACTGATACTTCTGTAGGACTAGGGCTTTGGGAGGAAAGATTCATGACTGTGTTTCGGGTCTGTTAGGTTCTTAATTCGTTGGGAGTGAGTGTCTGAGGATGTGATAAATATAGTAGGTCTGTGAGGCAAGGTTTGTCAGCTATGAGGGGATGTGGGAGAGGTTTGGAGGCTGTTGTAGAAGTGGTAGACAGTGGTAGTCCAAGGCGGGAGTAGAAGGAGAACGAGTTGGAGAGTTTTTCTGAGGTGGTGTTGTGCATGCTGCCTTAGTTCCTGGAGGGCAAGTTTTTCATTTTGAGAGTGAGACATAGCAATTTGGGATTGTAGAGAACGAGAATTTTATGGATGGAGAGAAGATATTGCAAAGAGATTTGGACCTGATTTACATGGTTTCACAGATTAGATTAGATTAGATTAGTACTTGTTCCATAGATCATGAATAAGACACTTCGTAATGATGTGGAACTGATGTGGAACGTGTCAGACTAAGTTGTTGAGGGCTTAAGGACTGGTGGAATCTGAACAGATGGAAGTCATCGTGGAATGACAGGCTGCTGCTGGAGATGGGTAATTTGATGGTAAAGCTACTTGGGGGGGGGGGGGGAATTCCATGACCAGGCAACACCATAAGAACAGTATGTGGGACTGAGTTCTGGGTGTATTGGCACAAATGGGAGGAGCAAAGATCCATGGTGTAGGATAAAAACATGTAAAAATACCTTTCAAAAACTCACAAAAACGTGAAATACTTAAAAATATATGGAAAAAATCATAAGTATGGCAGAACAGATGAAAGATGGGGGGAAAGGGTGAAACTGACAAAGCAGGTCCAAGATCAAAAGGTGAAAATGAATGGAAACTGACCTGAAAACACAAGGGTCAAAGGAAAAAAAATGAATAAAAAGATGATAATGTTGGATGCAGGTCAGTGAGTGAATATGTATGAAGAAGAGGGACTGTGGACGTGATTGGGTTAAGAAAGGCTGGGATGTGTGTACTAGAATAAGAGAGGAGAAAGAGGGAACTCTCTCTGCAATATATCCTACATTCCTGTGACCCTGCTGGCCTCAACCTTCATTAGTCCCTGTCCTTCACCCTTTTATCCCCTTCTGTGCTGCCACTTCAGCACTACACAGCTCCCTATTCCAACAATACACCCACAGTCATTTTCCCCTGCTCCACATCTCTCTTTTTCTACTCCCCCTTCCCAACTAGCTCCAGTCAACCTACCAACTGTACCTAGCTTTCCCACCCTGTCCCCACCAAACTCCTGTATGCTCCCACAAGCTGCACTTTACTGTCCCCCTCCACTACCCTGCTATCCCTCCCTCTTTCTGGCCCTAGCTTCCTTCTTATTCCCACTACCTAGACTGCTTCACAGTTGTGTGCAGTTGCTTGCAGTCCAAACCCGGTTGCCAGAGATAGTGACTATGGCTTTGTGCTGTGCGGTGACAGGTCGTAAACACTCATTATCAGAATGCGACAAACAATGTGTGACACAGGACAGTAATGCATTTTCAGCTTTGAGTGACGTAAACACCTATAACAAAGAGAACGGCACTTTTCAGATCAAATAAAAATAAGTAATCAATTCAAACCAGACAAAGCACGTGAAAAAGGAAGGGTACCCGTATAAATACGGACGGAGCGCCTGACGCATAGCAACGGCTACCTGGTAAAGCTTAACTGCTAAGCTTACGACTTGAACCAAACTACTATAGCTGTATCGTCATTCATTTGACCTAAATTGTGTCTCATATTACAATGGACCAACTTTGTTTCGATTTGGAGGTGCGGCCTAAAACTTTTCTCTCCCCTCGAATTTCGAGTCTCACATTTCAGGTGCAGTTAGATTCAGGAAAATTGTTTTTTCCTCGATTTCGAGTCTCATTTTTCAGGTGTGGCTTAGATTCGAGTGCGGCTTAAATTCGAGTAAATACGGTATGTTGTCTACTTTAGAAGAAGGCCTTGTGGCTGAAAGCTCACATGTTTAGCAGTTTTTTGTTGTTGTGCCTGTCTGCAACTCAACATCTCCTCTATATATGGTGAGTTGCTTACTATTCTTTTCATAATATTGTCATTATTCCATCTTTGATTTTCCATTATTTAAATAATGTTTTAAAAAGATGAGGAGGCAAGTGGCTCATTTGAAAGTTAAGGAGGGATTGAAGTGCACTGGATTGCATCTTCAGACAAGGTATTAACCTCAGTCATCACAGATCCAGACAGATCAGTCATCTTAGTCTTAACTTAATGTTTTAACCCAAGGACAACAAGCTTTATCCCTGTTAAATATAGACAAGGGAAGGATTTTGCAGTCTGTATTTGGAATGATTGTTCTGAGTGGTGCAGATACTGTGAAGATGTGTAAATCTCTTCAGAATTTTATGGAAAAGCAAATATTAATGAAACTAGGAAATGTTGGTGTAGTCAGATGTCTGCAGGCAACAGAAATTGTAACCAACAGGTTTCAGTTGTGACACTGGAGGTTATTTGGATTGTGTGTTCCTTTGTGGAAAAGGAGAGGTCATTTTCTAACTACAGTGAAGAAACTAGCACAAAAATTGTGGTAATGCTGTCGTTTGAAATACTATCTGAAGTGTTTGGCTGAACACCTACTTCCCTTAAAGTGCTATTTTTTTGTTTATGTATGAAGATAACATGAATGTTTGTTTTTTTCTCAAGACAACATAATGTAAATAAATGTGATGAGTATTGTGTTGTAAATATAATGTGAATTATAGTTACAGTTCCATTTTCAACATTAAAATGGTTAAATAGAATAAAAATAAATAACCAAAAGAGAAACAAGCTGGCGCCAAAATACACAAAAAGTAATACTGAAATTGGCCATAAAATACAACAACTTTTTTCCTGTTCCTGGCTATTGATAAGGATTAGCGAGGTGAGCACAGCTTATGTGAGTACTGAAACATACTTTATTGTTAAAAATATGTGCTCACTGATGCTTGTCATTAAAAAATGATAAATATGAACAAGACCTTGTGAAATAGTGTGTCCCACCTTGTTGCTGAGCCTGTTTGTCAGCAGTTACTGGGAACTCATCCACGGCTAGTAGATATAGTCTTCTGAAGCAAAGCATGTAGTTTCCTGTCTGTTGCTTAACATTGGACTGAAAGGGTTAGCACAATGTGGCGTCACTATATTCGAGCTGCCTAATGGACTCGTAGTATATGTTGCAATTGTAATTGCTTAAATATAGTGCCCACCACTACTGCACTTGTCATCTTTTCTGGTAATTTAGTGTTTGTGGTCTGTAACTAAACTATTTTTTCCATACTGGTACACATGTAATTTATTTATCCTATAAATAGCTTTGAACACCTCCTTCTCAATCTTGAGTGTAGTTCTTAGTAATTGACGCAAATGCTATTAACTGTTCTGTGACAGCAAAATGTTTGTGCGGTAGTACATCTCTATTCAGTACTGTGAGGAACTGGTTGCCAGGGTGAAATGCCTGCTCACTGTGAATGGGTTTAAACACAGAGCAGTGTGATGCAATGTTGTCTTCTTATTATCAACTTAATGTATTTTCATCCTAGATAGTGAAAATGTTATAAACTAACTGCAGTTTTAAACTTGATGATATGAAAACTTGTTATATGAGTGGTGTAACTCAGGTACTTATCTTGTCTTCTGCTTGTTGTCCTGGAATTACTGCTAAGAACAGGATTCAGATGTAACGTTCATTCAGCAATCTACATGGATAAAGTAACAGATAAGCCTGTACACTTTCAATGGCATCTTTATTACTCAGAGTGACGCAGGTAGTCCCATCACAAAACCTCTGATCCACAGTGCTCTCTAGTGAGCCAACTGAAGCTCTTATGTAGGCATTTGAGTAGTTGCCTGATTGTTAACAGTACAATTTTTAGATATTGCTGTTAACAATTATCACATCAATTTAATTTGACATATGTGCAATAACAATCAGATAATCTTATCAGTTTGAGATGCGCAGTTCAGTGAAAAAAAAAAAAAAAAAAAAAAAAAAAAAGGCAGTCTCATCACACAAGTTTACATCACATACATATAACAAACAATGAATTTTACAGTTTCCTCAATTACATGAAGACAAAATTAAGCACAGCTCCCCTACAATGTTTTCAGTATATGTTTGAATAGAGTTTGTTTTGAGTATTAACAGTTGTTCTGTTTTTTGTACAGAAAGTATGTTTTGATGATCTGTTGTGATGTTTTGAATTGTCTAATTCCACAAATTGTCTTAATTACTTCGAAAATTAGCAACTTTCATTACATAAATTAGTCCTACCTATGGATAATAGCAGTTCACATGTTATTCCCAACTTTGTTTCTTATATTTTGGCCAGATGAAAATGAGTACCATTGCATTACACAATTTCTTTATATGGTAGGTAGAAAAAAAATTCAGTAATTTAATACATTCCTATCAACTGACTGAGTTCTGTAGGTTTGATGTGTTGATGTTTCATAATCATTTACATTTTACCTCATCCACAGGGCAAAGATAACTGGTACTTACACAGTTATCATGCTAACTGTAATGTGAGCGATCACTTTCCCTTAAAGAACTAAGAGTTACGGTACTGATCAGTACAGTATATTTCCTAAACTGGTCTGTTACATAACAGCAGACTTAAAAATAATTTTAAATTTGGGAAAGGCTTGTTAGCATGAGCTGGACCACTTGTACATATTTAATGCTATTTTGTGGAGTTGGCTTAGTGAATAAATGATCTGGAGAACATTGGGTGTAAACTTACCATAATAGTTATATTTGTCTGGAAATAAGTATGCTGCTTTAAAATTTTGCAACTCTGGCAGTTTTATCAGTGGTATCTCTATGCTCTGCTATAGGCTTGAGCCCTCTGTAATACAAATGTCATTTGTTAAGTGAGAAATGTTACTTGTGTTTGTGCAGATAGCCGCAAATACATATTGGTGAGATAAATCTTCAAAAAATACTGGCCTCCATTTAAATTTCCCAGAAATTCTTCTAGTCTTGGAAATATTTATAGTGGACTGAACATTTGTTATGGCTGAAAAATCCACAAATTCCAATAGACCTTTATGGCTTTTTTATTACAACCGTCAGTGTTTCCATTGGCTGACTGAAACGTGTGTAATAACTAAGTCATGCATTCTACTTATCTCCTGACTTTAACTGGTTTATTTATCTTTCAGATTTAACTGAATCCTATATTGCAAGAGGTACAGGATGTGCCATGCAAAAATACAGCTGTGCTGATGAATTAAATGAAATCATTCTTGAAATGCTTTTATATAGTGTAATTCAGATTCAGCCAGTCACTATTGACCTGCCCCAGCTTTGCGTTTGTAGCACTAAGTATCCATGTTTGGTGTAGTGGTAATAAATTATATATACAAAGCTTCCTCGTAAATCTATTAGTGTAAACTGTATCAAAATTCATACAATAGTTCCTGAGATCAGCATTCCCATACAGACATAAAAATGCAGTGGGGACTTAAAATTAGTAGTATTTGTAGATCGATATTCCATGCATAGCATATCTGTGTTGCTAAACAGTATCACGGATGATGCTTGTTGTACACCAGCAGTTTGCCTGAACGACCAACAACCCTGCGGATAGAGAAGCATCACATACTTGCATACTTCAAAGGCGTCACCACCCAGAACTTCAGCTGCCAGCGAGTGCCTTATCGCAGCCCGTAGATGACAGGCAAGCACAACTAGAGCTAGAGGTCCTCCACATTGGGGGGGGGGGGGGGGGGGGGGGGTTACTTCCCTCTGCCAAGTCACATTGTGGAAATAGAGCCACAAGTATACCTCCACACACCAGCCATTTATAGCGTCACAGCTCCACTTGTTGGCAGTTCTCCAGATTCTCTGGGCCAGCTCATGCGCCAGCTGATACTAGCCCTTCAATTAGAGCCCAACTGGGGCTACCACCGAGGGACTTCAGACCACTCCAATGTCGTCTCTGAGAAGTATCTTTGGCCAACTGCTGCCGAGTACATTCTCCTTCCTTCCAGTGGGAAGCTTCATTTGAATAGTCTCTATGTCCCACAGTTTCAGTTAACTTTGCTGTTTTCCAGGTGAATGCGTGATAGAATACTGAGAGAGTTTAGTATTAAGTTTTGTAAGAAGAAGGTATACACCTTTTTTCTTATTGATTTGAGACATGGTGTTTCTTAGGCATCTCTCTGTGTGTGGTATAGCAATACTAACTGCTCTTCAGTGTCAACTTTAAACTTGAAGGTGTTAAAAACATACAATCTAATAATGTTAGCTGTCACCAATACACCGCCTACAAGAAGTGTTAGTATTTTAGCTAAATGTTTATAGCCTACTAGTCCCGTAATGGAATCCAAAGTTGTTGCACTGTAGGGACTAACCCCATTGCTTTTTTTTTTTTTTTTTTTTTGCCCCCCTCATGCTTGATACAAATCGGTTCAGTGGACTATGAGTTCAATGTTCACAAACAGTGAAGTACTAGCAGACATGCAAACATGATTGTTCTCTTCCCTTCTTAATACAGGTGATCTTCTACAATCTTGGAGTATACCACACAGTTGATTATCAGGCCTGTGGAGGCATTTCACTAGCTTACACAGTGCATTTGTGTGTGCTAAATGTACTCTGCTAGCCAAGTAGCTGCTTCTTGTGTGTAGTACATAACCTGGTCTACTAAGAACCCTACACCAAATGTTGGAAGTAAAATAATTTGCATCTAAGATGATTGCAGGATCATCTGAGGCTCAAAATCAAACCTTGATCCAAGCCTCAATCTGGGGTATGCAAATTAGTTGTGATAATATTGCTGCAAATCACAAGCTACTCTTTCACCTGGCCTGTGAGGCCAGCTGTCTTTACCATTTCAGCCAAGCATTATGTTCGCTGACATGAACACAGTTTTCAGCTTGCTGCATGCATTGCACTCGGTAGCCAATGACTGAGCCTTCTCCAAATCTTAGTTGGGACCTCCCAGCAGACATAACAAGTGAACACTGGCCTTGCTGTGACATGTTGGCTATTTTTAGCATTCCTGTCCTCTGCAGTTCTCTTAACATTTCTGGCCAATCTGACCTAGAGCCAACAGACAAGGCATCCATTGCTGGCTTAAACGTATTCTCAATAATGGGCAGCACCTCATAAGTGGTGTTGGGTTCCAAGGAGGCAGCCAGGCAGCTTATAAATTGGACTTCTGTTTCAGTATTTGCTGCCTTGCATTGATTAAAAATGGTATCTACAAAAAGAATTAAAACAAGAAAAGAGAAGGAATTGAAAGAAGAAACAGCTCTGGTCTATTTTATATAGTGATTAACCGTAGCAAAAGTCTCGTATGGGACTCAAATGCAAGCACTGAGAACATGCTGGTACAGAGTGCAACTACACTGCACACAGTTAACCTGTTAATGGTCTCTCTCTCTCTCTCTCTCTCTCTCTCTCTCTCTGTGTGTGTGTGTGTGTGTGTGTGTGTGTGTGTGTGTGTGTCACTCATTCTATAAGAGGCACATGCACAACTGTAATAAAAACACATTGCTTAGATGTGTCATCACGTCTCCAGATATTTGTTTTGATAGGTATATTCATAGATTCTTGATGCCGCTTAGCAAAGGTAACAGTATTGTTTAGTCCAGGCTGATGACCCTCATTTGCAATCGAAAATCTCCTTTATTTTATCCCTTAAAATCTTATGTAACATCTTCAACTCAGTTTGTTTTCTGGATGCCTTTTGAGGTCTGCCCTGAATAATCATGTAAATAAGGGAGATTGTGTTTCTCATGCTCTGACAGACTTGTAAGCAGTTCTTCGGGTACATCGTATTCTTGTATTGGCCCCATTCAGTGAAGACATCTTCTGTAGTAATTTCTTCCATTGTATCTCAGAATAAATTGATGTTTTGACAGTGATGGGAGTAGGTTTTGCAAGCCAGTACACAGGATAATTATTATGTGCTGACGTATTCTCCAGATGCATGCACTTTCTAAACAAAACAAAAGCTGTGGAGGGGAGGGGAGGGGTGCAGCACCCATGATTACAGATTGATGCTGTTATCATCTTTCTTTGTGGTGGAGAGGATAATGGAGTGCTACCCACAGTGATAGTGATTTTGATGCATTCATGAATGTTACAGTTAGGTGTTTGAAAATAAACAACAGGTTCAAATGGGTAGTCTGACAAAATTTAATTGTCTTTATTTCAGGAGGGAGGTATAGGTTGAGAAATGTTAAGAAGGAAGAGCAGGACACTCACCCCAGGTTGAAAGGGATCACCCTGTAGTGAGGATGAGAGTAGACAGAGATCTTTGATCTGGAGTTAAAATTCTGTGCAAGTGAGAATGTGGACGCAGAAAGTGTTCTGCACAGAGGTAAATGGATAATACAGCCTGGCTTTACTAGTGATCTTTCTTGTATTTGTCCCATGCCACACTCATCAGCTGTTGTCTACCATGGTAATCAGCAATGCTAGGGTAAGTGCCACATTAGGCCACTTTTTCTGCATCTGACTCTCCCAAGGAAAGCTGTTGATGTTGTTCCTTAAGATAATGCACTCTAAAACAAAAAATGTGACATACCATGAACGAATTGTCCAAGTACATGTACAGGCAAAGAAATGATTACTGTTTCAGAAAAATTAAATGATTTATTCAAGTGAAAAAATGTCACAAATTGAGCAAGTCAATAATGCATGGTCCACCTTCGTCTTGGCATTGATGGAGTTGTTGAACGTCCTCCTGGGGTAAGGGCTATCACTCCAAATTCTCTCCAGTTGGTATGTCAGATCTCTGAAATCCCAAGATAGTTGGAGGATCCTGCCCATAATACTCCAAAAATTCTCATTTGGGAAGAGATTTGGTGACCTTGTTGGCTAAGGTAGGGTTTGGCAATAACGAAGACAAGCAGTACAAACTGTCTCCATGTCGGGCCGGGCATTATCTTGGTGAAATGTAAGCTCAGGATGGCTTGTCATGAAGGGCAACAAAATGGGGTGAGGAATGTCATTGATGTACCATTGTGCTGTAAAGACGCTGAAGATGACAACCAAAAGAGGTCCTGTTATGAAAAGAAATGACACCCCAGACTATTGCTCCTGGTTGTCGGACTCAATTGCAGACAGCAGTCAGTTTGGTATCCTGCCACTGTCCGGGGCATCTCCAGACACACCTTTGCCTTGGAGTCTCGTTGACTGGAGTAGGATTGTCTTCATTGATGAGTCCTGCTTTGAATTTAGCATTGATGACTGGCGAAGATATGTCTGGAGATGCCCCAGACAGCAGTGGCATACCAACCTAACTGGTGCTCGCCATTTCTGTCCCATTCGCATAATTCCTTTTTTTTTTCTTTCTTTTCTTTTTTAAGTGTATTTACCTTGTTGCTTTATGACACCCTTGACAAACAGTACAGTGGAAAAATACTGTCACCATACGTAAATAATCATGAAAATCAATGTTACACCTTGTAACTACATCCCAAAACACACACCAGAGACATAGTGGACTGCCTATATTGCATGTAGTATCACATTGTATGCTGTCCCTTGCCATTGCACATCACCAAATGCCCTGCCTTGTCATGTGCACACCACTATAACTACATCCAAACCAGGCCAAAAATTTATATAATCTTTTCTTATAGGAAAATACATTATTTTTCAATGTCATAAAAAATTCCCAAACTTAGAAAGTCAAATAATTTAGTGCTAACAGCTTGAACTCCTGTCATCTGATGCTGTAATTACTGGTATCCTAGATAGCTGCTAGATGACAATGCTATAATCTACAAGCACTGCTATCACCTCTGCAGCGCTGACTATGGAGACACGCCTGTCCTGCCTGCCTATCAGTGCTTGTGGGCCTCCTTTAAAGCCAGCAGTGCAGCTGCTCAGTCAGTCAGTTGGGATTTCACTGTGCTATTGAATTACTATCTCCCTGCATCATTGTTTGGTTCTGGATTTGTTATGTCTTAGGTTTTTGATATTGGTTCACTTGTTGGACCTGGTATTCCGCCATGCCATCTCTGTTGCTCGTATTTCTCTTCTTGTTGCCCACCTGTTTACTCTCCGATGGCTCGCTGTTGATGCTTTGGTGAGTTGAGGGCTGCACAGATTCTGTAGTCATTCCAGGTCTTGTTTGTGGTCACTATATAATTGTTGTTTCAAATTAAAATATAATGATGAGTGTTATGTTGTATTAGTTTCAGCATAGTGATATCTGATGTTCATCATAATTTTTCTCTGATCCACCTGTTTCACTTTGACTGATAGTAATTCATAATATAATTATTTTGCTAGCTGACTTGAATTTTTTTATTTTATTTAAATGTCAAATTCCATAGGACCAAATTGAGGAGCAAACTCCAAAGTCATGGAATTTGTCAGTACATAAAATTACAACATAAAAGTAATAACAGGTAAAAATAAAATGTTAATGAACCCAAAAATATCAAGCCATAAGTGTAAGTAAACGCAATCAACAATATATCGTAAGAATCAGCTTAATTTTTCAAGGAACTCCTCTACAGAATAGAGGGAGTGACACATGGGGAAACTCTTCAGTTCCGACTTGAGAGTGTGTGGATTACTGCTAAGATTATTGAATTCTTGTGGTAGCTTATTGAAAATGAATGAAACAGTATGCGGCACACCTTTCTGCATAAGAGTTATGGAAGTCTGATCCAAATGCAGGTTGGATTAATGCCGAGTATTAACTGAGTGAAAGCTGCTTATTCTTGGGAATAAGCTGATATTGTTAACAATAAAAAACATTAAAGAATATACATATTGAGAGGCCAGTGTCAAAATACCCAGACTTGTGAACAGGGGTTGACAAGTTTGTGATCTTAACACCACTTATTGCCCGAACCACCTGTTTCTGAGCCAAAAATATGCTTTTAGAATGGGAAGAGTTACCCCAGAATATATTTCCATACGGCATAAGCGAATGAAAATAAGCCAAGTGGGCTAATTTTTGTGTCGAACGATCGCTTACTTCAGATACTGTTTGAATAGTAAAAATGGCAGCATTAAGTCTTGGAACAAGATCCTGAATGTGGGCTTTCCACAACAGTTTACTATCTATCTGAACACCTAGAAATTTGAACTGATCAGTTTCACTAATCATATGCCCATTCTGTGAAATTATGATGTCGGGTTTTGTTGAATTGTGTGCTAAAAACTGTAAAAACTGAGCCTTACTGTGATTCAACATTAGTTTATTTTTTGCAAGCCTTGAACTTATGTCATGAACTGCACTATTTGAAACTGAGTCAGTGTCACACACAACATCCTTTATAAATAACGAACAGGAGTGGCCTCAACACTAATCCTTGGGACACCCCCCATTTTACCATACCCACTCAAACCCCACATCACAGCCATTCTCAACACTGTGAACAATGACCTTTTGCTGTCTGCTGTTAAAGTAAGAGGTGAACCAATTGTGAGCTACTCCCCATATTTCGTAATGGTCCAACCTCTGGAGCAATATTTTGTGGTCAACATAATCAAATGCCTTAGTTAAATCAAAAAATATGCCTAGCATTTGAATCCTTTTGTTCGACCCATCCAGTACCTCACAGAGAAAAGAGAGTATAGTATTTTCAGTTGTTAAACGACTTCTAAAGCTGAACTGTACATTTGATAGCAAATCATGTGATATAAAATGATAATTATCCTTAAATACACAGCCTTTTCAATAACATTAGGTCTAAATTATCCCTTTCTCCCTTTTTGTAAAGCGGCTTTACTACAGAGTACTTTAATCAATCAGGAACCTGATGTACTTTAATATTCTGCTAGCAGTCCATCATATCCATGAGAGTCCTTATCTTCAGTGATTTAATTATTGACTCGATCTCCCCCTTGTCTGTATCATAGAGGAGTATTTCAGACATCAATCTCAGAAAGACATTTCCCAAGAGAGTTATATGATTCCCTGTAGAAACTAAGTTTTTATGTTTTTATTTAATTCATCACCAGCACTCAGAAAATGATTGTTAAATACTGTATATATATATATATATATATATATATATATATCTGATTTATCAGTAACAGAAATATTGCCTGCATCTCGTGGTCGTGTGGTAGCATTCTCGCTTCCCACGCCCGGGTTCCCGGGTTCGATTCCCGGCGGGGTCAGGGATTTTCTCTGCCTCGTGATGGCTGGGTGTTGTGTGTGATGTCCTTAGGTTAGTTAGGTTTAAGTAGTTCTAAGTTCTAGGGGACTGATGACCATAGATGTTAAGTCCCATAGTGCTCAGAGCCATTTGACCATTTTTTGAACAGAAATATTTTTTCTACAAACTGACTTTATATCGTCGACCTTGTGCTGCTGACCACACACTTCCTTCCCAACTGACCATATGGTTTTAATTTTATCCTGTGAATTAGCTATTCTATTTGCATACCACATACTATTTGCCTTCCTAACAACTTTTTAAAGCATCTTACAGTAATGTTTGTAATAGCTTGATTGTGTCTACTTCTAACATTTTGATATAATTCCCGCTTTGTTCCACAAGGTATCCTTATCCCACTAGTCAGCCACTCAGGCTGCCTTTTACTGCTAGTACTCCATTTAGAACGTTCTAATGGAAAGTAACCCTCAAAGAGCATGAGAAATGTGTTAGGGAAAGCATTATATTTGTTATCTATGTTACTGGCACTATAAACATCCTGCCACTCTTCTTCCTTGACAAGGTTTAAAAAACACTCGATTCCTGTTGGATTAATTTTCCTACATAGTTTGTAATTATACGTGACATTTGTTTGAGTACAAAAGCCTTTTAATATTTATGCATCATAGTCTGAAAGGCCATTCACCCTTTTTACTAACAGAATGCCCATCTAGTAATGAAGAATGAATATTGTCTATGGCTGTGCTACTGCTCACCTGCACCCTAGTTGGAAAAAAACACCGTCTGCATCAGATCATATGAATTTAGGAGATTTACCAACATCCTTTTTCCTGCACAATTGTATACAAAATTAATATTGAAGTCACTACATATGACTAATTTCTGGTACTTCCTATAAAGTGACTGAAGAACCCTCTCTAGCTTGAGCGAAATGCTCTGAAGTCAGAGTTAGGGGACCTATAAACAACAAAAAGTAGAAGTTTAGTTTCACTAAATTCAACTGCCCCTGCACAACATTCAAACATCTGTACAGTGCAGTGCTGTGATATGTCTATGGAATCAGACGGAATACTGTTTTTTACGTACATGGCCACTCCCCCACTCTATGAGGAACTCCTTGAAAAACAGCCAGCTAATCTGTATCCTGGCAAAGGAAGCCTCTGAATTGTCAAATTATTTAAGTGGTTCTATATACCAATAATTTCAGAGTCAACATCTATAAGCAGTTCACTAACTTTATCTCTAATACCACATATATTTTGATGAAGTATGCTAATGAGGAGGTATTGAATAGGATTGGGGAGAAGAGAAGTTTGTGGCACAACTTGACTAGAAGAAGGGATCGGTTGGTAGGACATGTTTTGAGGCATCAAGGGATCACAAATTTAGCATTGGAGGGCAGCGTGGAGGGTAAAAATCATAGAGGGAGACCAAGAGATGAATACACTAAGCAGATTCAGAAGGATGTAGGTTGCAGTAGGTACTGCGAGATGAAGAAGCTTGCACAGGATAGAGTAGCATGGAGAGCTGCATCAAACCAGTCTCAGGACTGAAGACCACAACAACAACAACAACAACAACAACATGCTAATGCCTGCTCTACTTGGAAACATGACGTCCTGTTAAGGTGATTCCTTAGAGGGACTTCCTTTGAACAGATATACCTATCAGCTGACTTCATTCTAAAATAAGGAGCAGCTTTAATGCCAACTACTGCCAGATTTTTTTCCAGAGTGATCCCATCACCACCACCACCACCATCACCATCACCACCAACACCACCCACCACACTTGTCACCTATAAGCTCTGCCAGCCTCCCCTACCCATACCTATTGAGGTGCAAGGCCATGCCTAGTAAAACCCGATCTACTGATAGACTTAGCTGGCACCACTGCAATGTGACCCATGCCTTCTGCCATCAGTGCCTTCTCTAGCCCCATATTAACATGCCTAACAGTGCATTAAGATGAGGCCGATCATGACGATGCCACAGTTGCATGATATGCACATTAGTGCCACCAGTTTGAGTAGCGATTGTTACCAGGTCGCCACCTATATCATATTCCCCGTCCCTGTGAAGACTACTCCCTGCTCTGCCCACTATCACTACCTGAACCTCCTTCATAAAATTCCTACTTAACTCCCCTATGCTGTCAGTCACCTGAGCCAACCCTGCACTAGGTTTCACGATGCTGATGACCTGGTACTCACTCCCCAACACTTCCTGCAACTGCTGGCCTACATTTCTACCATGTGAACTACCTAGCAGCAGAACCTTCTTCTTTCTGTTAGACTTTGCAACTGACTTAGGCCTCCTAACTGCTGAGGACACCTACACCTACAGCTACAAGAGGCTCCTCACCACTCATCTTTGACAGTTGGTCAAATCTATTGCATATATGCAAAGTACAACTGTCTGAATACCTCCTCTTTCTAGCTGCCTTCTTGCCAACTGTCAGTTCCCATTCTCCAGTACCCTTCACACTCCTCAATCTATCTAGTTCCTTGTTTCTTGTAACTGCACCTGAAGGCTTCAGATCTTATGCTCCTGCTCCTCTATCAACTTATTTCTACTACAGAGTCTGCATTCCCAGGAGAGGATCTTGTTAGAATGCCCACTGCACCCCCCCCCCCCCAGTAAAAATACTTTGAACAAATCCCACACTGTAACCCACTACTCACAAACCTACAGTAGAGCCCACACTTCTCACTCGTGGTAAAATTTTACAGTTACTGAAAAAAACTAAATGTCTATGTTACCTAAGTTCAGTTCAGATAATTCAGTTTAAAACTAAGCAAATAGTACCTTACTCACCACTAGTAACAGAAATGTGAAATTGCATAATTACATGAAAATATATATGTTGTTCCTATGTCTTGAATGGAGAAGTACATGCAAGAGAATCACTAATCATCCTGTAATTAAGAAGCAAGGTTGAAGGTTGCAGTCACAAATAATCATAATATATAAATAAATGAAGCAATTATAACACCCTACAGCTATTATTTACAAACAAAACAAGGATTCAATATGAGGTGACAACCAAATAAAGATGGCAAGGCAAGGAGAAAATTTCTTACCTTGATGGTGATAGGTTGCTTTTTAAGTGAAAAGTCCATTTCTTAACATTTCAAATTCCAGCCCCTTACAGAATTTTAAGTCCAGGTATGTTGTTACTTAAAATGTTACAGGAATATCTTCATTTGAAATATCTTAAAGGGCAATAAACACCAGAAAGACCAAGTGTCAAGACTTATTTTTCATCTTTATTTTAGTTCAGTGATAAGTTATAAATTTGTAATTTATTTCTGTGATAGATTATAAATTTTACAGTAATGGTGATAAAATATAAATATCCTTTAAAAACATGTTTGAAGTGAGTTATGAGCAATTTCACACATAATTTCCTTTTTTCTATGAAAGGTCTAAAACAATCTGGCATATGGAGAGGTTGGGTGCAATGGGATCAGTATTAGCATATTTCTTTCCCGCTTACTGTGCCAGTAGATTGTTTTGTCTTCTCTGAGAAAAAAATCCCAAACCTGTATTTGATGCTGCTTCATGTCAGTGGTAGGAATACAGTTTCCAAAATTCGTTACTCACTCAACAAACGTGACATATTTGTAGCAGAATTACAGAAAACATCAAATCCTGATAATTATGTTAACAAACCTCACGCAAGTGCAAATGCACAAGGGTGGTTTAGTTGTGACAGCATCTGTTACATTCATTACTCCTGTTATTGAAGTAATTCTGTAAACTAACTACAGTGGGCAGTACCTGTCAAGGAAAAGGTAACAAACCTACTCCACTTTTCAAGTGATAGGTGGTGTGTGCGTCATTGTGATCTGAGACATACTTGGACGTGGGCCTTTTACACAGTGTTGTGGCCTGAGTTGCACTATGCTTGGTCTCCAAATCGTTAAAGAGAATTCTGTATCAGAGCACTGTACTTAACCCAATATTTGTCCAGTGAATAGATTCCATTTCTGAAGTGTGATTCTGTAGGGACTGCAAACTGCAAATCTTCTGGCTGGCATATCTCTTCATTTGACTTTAAAAAATTTCCAACCTTAAATTTCTGTAGATGTAGAAATAGGTGGGAAATCTGAGGGCGTTAAAAATTGTGAATTTGGAAGATGTTTCAACAATTCCCACTTAAGTTACATCCCTTTTCCTATTTTGAAGGTCCATTCTTGTGATGAAAACATTTTTTTGCTATATTTTTCCCTTTTGTTCTGTTTTGAGATCCCATTTCATTGGAGAAACACCGTGTGACGAAGGATTTTTTTCCTTTGTTTCTTTCACAATCTAGTGCTGTTCTCTTGTTATTTTTCCATACAGTCACCAAAATACTGGCATATTTTTATCACCAGTTATAGATTTACCAGTAACCAGGCAATCAGTGAGAACAACCCCTCTTTTGAATCCCAGAAAGTATTACGTATGTAGTCAATTGACTGAATGTAATCGAAAACAGTTTTTGTTGTTGTAGGGCCCACTGATTTGACTGTTATTTTATTTCTCCCATAAAGTGGTGAACCCATGCCTTCATCTATATTAACAAATCTGGGCACAAATCAGTTAGATTCTTTTAAAAGTGGCCTTGAACAATGATGGAGAAATTTATTTTCAAATTGGTCTGTAGTGAACATTCATCAGAGATGGTGCCCATCTTGCATAAAGCTTTCAGGCAGTTAATTCTACATGTACAATATATTTAATCATTCGTGTGCTTATGGTGTCAGCTATTTAATACACCTTAATAACTGCTTGTCCTGTACAATATTAAGTTAATATGAGGGTTGGAATTTTAATAGTGGCAACTATTTATTTACAGCTCGTACAAAATAGATACATGTTTCAAAGTTTTACTGACCTTCAAAGTAGTCACCAGCATTGTGTAAATCACAATGCTGTTCATTTTTGGAACACAACCTATGACCAGCTTTAAGACAGAGGTGATGACACTTTCTGCAGGACCTGACCATCATTTTGCAGGACAATGCTCAAGCACGTACAGCACAAGCTGTTACTCATTTGTTTGACTGATGGGCTGGTAAGTGCTTTACCACCTACTGCAGTCCCCTGACTTAAGTGAGTTCAACTCAGTTTCTTAACTGAAGCAAACACTTCACAGCATTTGCTTCAGAGCTGCTACAGATTCGTCGGGCAATAGACCATGCCACTCAAACTGTCAACACAACTGGCACTGCTACAACTTCCACATGGCTGGCAATGGGTTATACACAATGGTGGTGACTACTTTGAAGGTCAGTAAAACTTTGAAACACGTATCTATTTTGTACGAGCTGTAAATAAGTAGTTTCCACTGTTATTGTTCCAACCTCATATCAGTACCTTATCTGTAGCAGGCTGAGCACTTTTCACTTTGTCCTTGTGCACGAATCAAACTGTAAGTGTAGGTTATATTACTTAAACTCTTTGTCAGATTATTTATGATGCTAATCAATTATGAGACAGAATTGATGCCCAGTATGTAGCTTCCGGAGGCAAAACGCATAATACTGCCAGTAAGGTACACATAAAAATAAAAGTGACACTCTATCCTAGCTTTTGGAACAAATAGTTTCTTCCTCAAAGAGGTGAGAGGGATAGATTGGGGGAGGTTAAAAGAAAGAACAGGTCACTCACATCCCAGAATGAGAGGGATCTGTCTTTTTTTTGTTTGATTAATTTTATTTTGATAGTGAAGTATAAATTTTAGGTGTTTGTATAAATAAAATGTAAATTTTGATATCACATAGACATGAAAATGAATGGTTATGAGGAAGCTAACACAGTTTGTACTGAATTTGAATGCAAATTGCAAAGTACTCTATTAATTGTTGCAGCCCATTTCCAATTGTGGCTGAGGCAATTCAGGAAGAACTGGAACAATATAGATCATCAGAGGATGAAGTTAAGAAATTAAAGGAATCAATGGTAAGTTTATCTTCCTTTTTTTCAGTATTTGTAGTAGTATTCATTTGCCTTAATGGTTGGCTGTTGTAAAGGTGGCAGGGGTGTCAACCAACTGCCGTGGAAGCAAAGCTACTTAGCTGATCTTATTTGAAGGGGTCATATTTCAAATGATGCTATTAATAAATGCTTTGATATTATGATGTGGTTGGGGGGCAGAAAGCTAATACTGTCTTCAATGACTCGGTCATGTACTGTGTGCAGAAGTCAGTATGATGATATTCGTTAACTACACACTGGAGAGAAAGAGAGATGAAAGTCAGTCAAGGCAACAACATTGTACACACATATGACAAGTAACATATTTTAGTAATCAGGGTTTTCACTGGTTTGTGGTTGTTCTCCATTTTTTCTTTTCTTCTGCTAATATCTTCATCCCTCGATAAATAATGCCCCCAACACCCTCTATAACAGTGGTTGCCAATCGGATGGTAATTATCCCATGAGGGGTAAAAACTAAACAGTTTGATTTTGTTTCTGTGGAACATATCTATTTAGTGCTTTGAACATGTTGAGTTTTTACCTACAGAACATCATTTGCAGTAAGTTGTTTTTGATGATTCAAAGGCAACAATTTGAAGTTAGTGGCAAAATGCATCCTGATCAGTGTGGTGTACCATGAGCTACTGCAACTGGGTCAAACAGTGAATGCTGAATGTTATGGAACACACTCACACAATATGAATTATACATTTAATGACAAAACATCCTCTGGATGCTTGAGACATGACGAAGTGAGTGCTTCATTATCAGTGCCAAACCATGTTGCAAATCGAGTGAAGGAAACCTTGGAGGGACTTCAATTGGATGTCTTACCCCACTGTGTTCACCAGACATCACCCTTTCTGATTACCATTTGTTTCAGACATCACCCTTTCTGATTACCATTTGTTTCTTTCCATGCAGTGTAGATTTTCTGAACAACTCTTCACATCTTTTAATGAGCTCTATCTCTAATGACCGTACTATCTTTCCTTTTTAGATGATGTTACAGATAGCTCAGACATATTTTAATGTTTTAATGTGCACTTGAGGGTAGCCGGCCGGTGTGGCCGTGCGGTTCTAGGCGCTTCAGTCTGGGACCGCGTGACCGCTACGGTCGCAGGTTCGAATCCTGCCTCGGGCATGGATGTGTGTGATGTCCTTAGGTTAGTTAGGTTTAATTAGTTCTAAGTTCTAGGCGACTGATGACCTCAGAAGTTAAGTCGCATAGTGCTCAGAGCCATTTTTTTGCACTTGAGGGTAGATTTTAGCTTTATTTAAGTCACAGATTTTTAAGATGATGACAGATAAGTTAACGAAAATACCTTTCCTGACAGTGCTGTTGGATGTTTTTAGATGCTCAAAACATTTTTGTTAATTAATTTAGGTGAACAATTCTACATATCAAGTCTTAAGGATGCATCATATTATCATATGTGCCAAACCAGAACTATATCGGAGATCTCTAAGATGAGATATTTGAGTTAAATGTAATGAATGATGCTGTGCTTTTGCGCAAAAGCCTCAGCAATCACTCATTTGTTTTCATTGTGAGAATCGGAGGTCTAGGTTTATGATCAACCTACTATTGAGTTTTTCTTGATCAAGCATTCTATATAGTTGAACATAGCAAAAAAAAATTATGCATGTTTATCAAGGTGAGGAAACTTGTCTTATTGATTTGGGAGAAAGATTTATAGTGATATAAAATACATCAGTACTCTAACAATTCCAATACAAACAGTGAAAGGCACTTTTGTGCAATTGAGACTGGGTTTTTGAGATGAACTTCATTTGGACTCAGTTACCGATAAAAGCCTTCTTACTAATGGTAAAAACTAATGGAAATATGACTTTTCTCAAATAGTTAAACTCTGACATGCTTTTTCCATGATATAAGAATGAAAACAATCAGTTATTGATAAAATTATTTAAATTGACAGATAAAAAATCTACTCATCAAGTGGCAGCAGAACACACACATAAAAGATTGTCGTGATTGGCAAGCTTTCGGAGCCAGTGGCTCCTTCTTCAGGCAGAAGGGTTGAAGCAGAAGGAAGAAGGGTGAAGGAAAAGGCCTGGAGAGGTCTAGGAAAAGGGATAGATTTTCCTTTTCCTCATTATTTAAAAACACATATATAACAATATATTTTCCTCATTATTTAAAAACACATATATAACAATATAGGAGGTACTGATGCTGTGTGAATGTGATGATGATGATCTGACAATCATTTGTGTAATAATTACAAATAAGCTACACATACAACATGAGAAACCCATCCAAAATACTGCAGTGGACATATTTAAATAACCCTTCAAATTTTCCCCGTAATCTTACATGCAATGTGATTTAAATTTCACTCTTTTGTAAGTAACAAAATTAATTATATTCTGCTGACCTCTTTGCACCAAGAATTGTGCAACCAATATTAGCTCACTCCTTGCACTAAGTTGTGCCTACACACATTTCACATACATGTTAAATTCATGTTTACCCTTTACAGAAGCAATATAATCCTACTATATTCTCACATACTACCATGAAATTACGCTTAATAAACACACTTATATCCACACTTATATCAATACAGCCCATGTTTTTCATACACAATGTCAACTCCGCAAGTGTTGCCTTTTTCTCGCCAGTTGGAGTATATTCTGAATCTCACTCTTTTAAGTTTTTGAATTGCTCAAATTTGAAACCTCTTTCCTCATTCACCAACAAACTTTTACTTTTACCAACCAAACTTGTGATTACCAATACAAAGCCATTTTTAGTTTCGAGAGGTGCCCACTTTATTTTTTCTTCAAAATCAGTCACCTCACTTAAAGGCTGCACATTTTTAATTTCACTCCTCTCTAAGCACTGCTCCCTCAAAAAATCATTTTCAATGACCCTTCCTTTCTCTTCCGTATTTTTGGCACACATTATAATTCCGGAATAGCCGTCATTTTCATTATCCATTCTTAGACTCTCCTGATCTACCTTCAACTCATCCGTGGGAATTAAATCGCCCTCAAAACCTATCATTTCATCATCCTCATAAGCATCAAATTTACTGCTCCCGTCCTCTGAATTAATGATATCAGTAGCTGCAACATTCTCACAACAACCACACAACTTAAAACTTTGGCTCTCTTAAACAAGTCCTTACCTATATTCACCAAATCACTGAAAACTTTACCACAATTAATTTCATAACATCTATCAAATACTCATAAGATTCATTACTTAAAACATCTGTTACACCTGTCGATACATTGTAGAGATCGTCACATATTACTTCATCAGCCTCCTCCGATACAACACACAAATTGTCACTACTGCATTACACCACATCAGAATTCACAATACATTCAATTTTCACCAAATTCGGAACTGTCTCTGTCTCTGTAACATTTTCTCTACTCTCAGATGACTCCAACACACTGCATTCTGATCTAGTATCTATCACATTACTTTCACATTCGTCTTTCCACATCCACTCATAATTCATGCTTTTATCAAAAGTCATCAGTTCACTTCCATCAATAGAAATAAATGAACCAATACTTTCCTGCAAGATATCTACATCAGTAGCTTCAACCTTCACAGCTCCAGCACATAAAACATCACCTTTACATCCCTTTAACAATAAATCACCCAGTCCCACTAATAAATAATAAAACTTGTCACAAGCTGACAAGACTATTGCTACACCACCTTTACAAATACCTTCACATACTTCTGTCGATGTACCACAAAATTCATCTCCACTTGATGAGACTACTGCTTTGCCGCGTTCACAGATAGCTTCATTTAATTTCTCTGATACAAAATTATCTTGCTAATGATCAGTGCCTCATTTACAATTTATCATACATTCCACCACTGCCAAATTCAGATTCACCTCTGTCTCTGTTTTGATCACAGAATCTCTCAGAAAACGTAAATTCATTCCATCAGTCACTTCCCAAATAAATTCTCCTGGCCCTTATCATCTTTATCAAATCTCTCAGCACATTTTATCAACTTTCATTTGCCCTCTTTATGGTTGTGCTGTTTAAAATTATTCCATATTTTATTTTTATTTCTTATATCTTCCATCTCCAGTATTATGGCTTATTTGCCACATTGTTGACACCCATAGAATTTTTAAAATAACTTGTTCTTTTCAACACCAGTTTATTTCACCACCTACAGACCTGAGATGCAGTCATCTCAAGTTTCTTGACCTCTTATTCTGGTATTGCATTTCATGAGGTTTCCGCTCCTCATATCTTAGTTCCTGGTTTTGATTTCCATTATGAAAGTTTCTGTTTCCATTTTCTCTTTGATAATAATTATTATGGTGATAATTATTTCTGTTATGATCACTATCATTATTGTGGATATTACTGTTGTGGATATTCCCATTCTGTTACCCATTTTCCTGTGTGCTGTTCCCACTATAAGGCTTGAATTTCAATGCCTGTTCAAGCTTCTCAGCAAAATCTAAAAACTCATCAATGGAATTTGTCGGGTTGTAAGATTTCATTGTAAATATTCTGGTAAGTGCCTCTTCAGCACCGTGATATCAATCAGCACTCCCAATGGGCGATTTATTTGCATCAAATTAGCTGGTTAACACACACAAAAATCCTGCATTGGCCCACTTCTGTGTTTGAAATCTGGTTCATTTAGAAACTCATTCTGAAGTTGCGTTTGTTTCCCTTCATTCCAGAGTTTGTTCAGGAAACAACTCCGAACACATCATAGGTAGTAAATGAAGCATTCATTAAATTTACCCGATTGTACATTGCCCTTGAGATGTCTTTTAGTGAAGTTAATCATTGCCTCTCCTGACATTCATCTCAAAAAGCCATCTTTACACACAGCAAGAAAATCAGCTGGGTGCTAATTTTCATCATTTGCATAACACTTTGTCATTCCTGATTAAACCATGGAACAGCTATCACAGAACTAAGCTGATTCGCTGCTAAAGAATTTAATTCTGTCATCCTGTCTTTAAACTGCTGTTCATGCTGCACAGCTTCTTTATTTAATATTGATTCAAAATGTTTTCTATATTTTTAGTCACTTCCTTTTCACAATCTGCTACTCGACCCAACAAATTGTTAACAGAGTTACTGGTCATATCCTCGAGGGCATTTTTGCCTCTACACCCAAATTTTTGCTTCACTGTCCAGTTCATCATGTATCTTTTCCATCTTGACCCCAAAATTTTTTTCCTCTGTGTTGACTCCTTAGATGTTTTGTCTGCTTCTGCCCTTATAGCTTCTAATTTTGAATGAATTATGCCTTCTGTATCGGATTTAATTTTCTTCATCTCAGCTTTTATATCTTCTGCTACACTTGTCTCTACTGAAGCTATCTCTGTTTTTATTGAACCCATTTCTTACCCAATGCCCCAATTTCAGAGCTCAAATTTGTCAGAATTTCCCTTAACAATGCCATTGAATCATCTGAAATTACGTCTCCCTTTGCTGATCTTGGAATATCTGCCCTGCTAATATCTTCTCTATTAACACTATCATGTTCTCACGTTCAGATCTTGGACTAACTGGCCACACAGGCAGGGAGATAGCTTAATCGGTGAAAGCTCCATTACTGATGATGACCTTGCGGTTTCACTCATGTTAATGCTACTGATGCAAGTACTTGACTTGTGGGTCATATTGGCTGCATCTGCTGTATTGCTGCTACCAAAAGTGTAGATACTGCCATTGCCTAGGAGTTGCTGCTGGTAGTCCATGTTGCCGTGGCTGCCGCAGCAACTGCGCTGCCACAAGGTCTCAGCTGCTGCTGGCCGCTGCAGACTTGGAATTAGCACGCCTCTACATAGCCTTCTCCTTCTCTCTTGAAGGTCTGTGCCTAACTTCTCCACCACACGTGATGTTTGCTACTCATTCTCATGCAAGCAACTGCTGCAAAATCTTATGTTCGGAGACCCCCCCCTCTCCCCCACAAACTGCTTATCATGCAATAGATTTGTGGCCTTGATCGCAGAATATTATAAAGTATTAGAATTACAATTGTAATGCTAAAGGGATTAAATTCATATTCCATATGAGAAAACACCAATTGTGACAGTAGCTAATGGTTACTACAGAATAGTTGCTCTCCCAAACAGCAGCCCATACTGCAAACCCGTTGTGTCTTTACTTGTGGTTACCCATACTTTAGATACTTGGGCTTAAAAAGGATGTAGTCACAGGGTCAAATCGTATACCTTTATCAAATCCAGTGAAGTTATATTGACAGTGTTATACCGGAGCCAAGGTAGCCCCTGAGGGCCGGCAACCCATATAACACTACAGAGGATGAGGTTGTCTATGCCCAAGGCGTACTCAAAAGCATCATGGTAAACACCGGCTATTTACATACAAAATAATGGAAACAGACATTCCGAGCACTATTTCCTGCAGGGGGAGCTCGAGCCACAGCTTGCAGGAAGTATCACTACGCCAAAACCTGATTGGCTGGAGACAGCTGTTTAGGAGCTAGAACCAGGCCCGAAGTTCAGTTCACACCGGATGCCGACCTCGTATACTGTGAACATTGAAGATTACATCTTTGTCTTGGAATTGGACTGTTACCTGTGTGTGTGTGTGTGTGTGTGTGTGTGTGTGTGTGTGTGTGTCACCACGAACCTTTGTGGAAAATTAGAAGTGAACTTTTGTTTGCCTCAATTAGGAGACTTTTTTTGTTATTGTTACCTTTCATTTGTATGTTCAGTCGTCAACCTTGTGAACTTACGTCAATAAAAGTTGTTTTTGTGAAAAATTGCGAATTGTCAGTCACAACAGACAGCATTATGAGAACGGCAACAAAATCCCCGAACTAAATAGTCATCAAAGATAAGCAAAAACTAAGTCCATTTTGTAATCACCATACACCAGCTCAAAACACGTCAGGGTTGAACATGATGATTCACAAATTAAACACGAGATGCCAAGAATAGTAACTCATAGTGTTTCTGTTCTCAGTCCTCTAAATCAAGTGACAAAAGTTAGTCATGCTCAGGAACACATTCAAATCTTTTTAAGTAAAAGAACCTTCAGAAGTTAAAGCATGGTAACAGCTGTTCACCACCCACAGTTGATTACCTAGATGATCAAATCATGTACATTACTACAAACAAGTCTGCTTTCTTCCAGAACTAGTGTAAAAGTGTACTCAAAAGTTAAAATCCTCACCCAAAATCTATCAGTTATACATCCAAGTTGTACGCGTTACCACAGGCAGGTCTGTCTTCTTCCAGCACAAACATAAAAGTGTCCTGATTTGCTCCCTTGAGCTCTTTACTCGAAAAGTCCATCTGCAGTTTGACTCCTGTAGTGTTTCGTTACTGTCTGCTTCCCCATTGGATGAAGGCTGTCCCCACCAAAAATACATCATCCTTAAGATCTACAGACATGATTACTTCCCACCCTAAACTAATATATTATAACAATATTTAAATAAAATAAAAGTCATAAACTTCCGGTTACACACACATCATTTACAATAAGTATAAGTAATAGTTGGTACATAAATAAATACGCCAGTATTCTTGCACAAGTGCACTCATGTTAAATGACTACAGACTATTGCTAAATACTATTTAAACAATTATTTACACCTTCTCAACAGAAGCATCTTCTGGCACTCTCTTAAATTATGGTGTCTGCTAACACATATGATTGACCACATTTAAATTAGCACAGTTTTTTGTCATAAACTGTTCATTAAATAAAATACAAATATAACAGTATGGGAGATACTGATGTGTGTTCATTTGCTGTCTGAATGTGGAGAAGATTTGTGTAATGAAACAGCGATAAAAGATCTCAGTGTCAATAAATAAAAAAGATAGAGATGCTTAGCTTTTGGGGATGATAGATACAGTGTGTCACTATCATCTGAGATATCGTTTGTTGAAATCTCATTAAGCATTTAAAAGTTGATAATTCAGAGGTTCAGTGTGAAAATATTTAGTCACCGTAAACTATTAACTTTTATTAACTTTTGTTGTTTGAAAGATATTGAAATAACCCTGACAGAGAATGTGTTTCTTGGATCAGTCCTAGGTGGCCTATACTGGACGCCATTGTGATTCCTCAGACTGTTCAACAACTTTTGTAGGGGTGTTTCCGTACTTTCACCTCACCCTATCTATCAGATTAGTTATCAAAGACTAAACTTTGCATTGTTTTTATTTGTTCTAACAGATCCGAAGATATTTTAAATTTGAACAAAACCAGCATTCATTATAAAGACAAATGCAACAATCGATTGCAATAAAAAGATATTAGAATAAAATAGTTGTAAGTGATTAAATTACAAAACAAATATGCCATTTCATTTTCTTAGGCCCTAAGTATTAATATATTTTTTAGTGTCAATATTATAAAAGGAAGGATTGCTACTCACTATATAGCATATATGCTGAGTCACAGATATTGTCAAACAAGTCTGTCTTCGGCCAAAAAGGCCTTCATCAGAATTAGACAGAAAACACTCACACAACCACAAACACAGTCTCTGGCTCCTATGGCCAGACTGCGAGCAGCATTGCATGATAGGAGAAGCAATCTGGGCGGTGGGGTTAAGGAGGGGGTGGGGGAGGGATAACAGGGTAGGGGTGGGAGACAATAAAGTGCTGCTTGTGTGAGCATAGAGGGATGAGGTGAAGATAGGGTAGAACAGCTAGGTGCATTTGGGAGGTTAGATGGAGGATGAGGGGGGCGGGGGGGAAGAGGGGCAGTAGAAAAGGAGAGAAGTAAAAAAGAGTGAGGGTGCATTATTGGTCGAATGGAGGGATGTGTAGTGCTGGAATTGCAACAAGGAAGGGGATAGATGGATAAAGGACAATGATTAATGAAGGTGGAGGCCAGAAGGGTTACAGAGATGTAGGATATATTGGAGCTAGAGTTCCCACCTGCACATTCAGAATAGTTGGTGTTGAAATGAAGGATCCAGATGGCACAGGCTGTGAAGTTATAATTGAAATGAAGAATGTCTTGTTGGGAGGCATGGTCGGCAACTGGTTGGTCCAGTTATTTCTTGGCTACAGTTTGCCGGTGGCATTCATGTGGACAGATTGTGGTTGTCAGACCGATGTAGCATGTAGCACAATGGTTGCAGCCTAGCTTGTAGATCACATGACTGATTTCATAGGTACCCCTCCTTTTCATTGGATTGGTGATGCTTGTGACCGGACTGGAGTAGGTGGTGGTGGTGGTAGGATGTATGGGACAGCTCTTGCATCTAGGTCTATTACAGGGATATGAGACATGAGGCAAGGGGTTGGGAGCAGGGGTTGTGTAGGGGTTACACATAATTTATCTCTCCAGTGACCCACCACCTCCCAAATTCCCACCATCTGACCACCTAGGACTGGTGCAAGAAACACATTCTCTGCTAGGATTTTGACTACCTCCTATCATACCCTGAAATGAGGAATGTCCAGTCCACTATCCTTCTCACCGCCCTAGATGCAAGGCCTGTCCAATACATCCTCCACCCCCAGGGGCTCCTGCTCTATAGCGGGATCATGCTTGGCTACCAAAGGGCTCCAGCCTTTGCACCATCTTTTCCCTTCTGTGGTGCAATCTCTTGCTATTCTTTTTCCCCTCCCTTGGTGAACAAGTCTGGGGTATTTTTCAGAATGTGTTCTTCATTTAAAGTGGCTTATATCAGAACAGTCTGACCACGGTTCTTCGTTCCTTTTTTTCTTTCTTCATTCACCTTCTGCTGTCCTTCGTCTGCTTCAACGTTTGAGGTCCCTCTTTTTCTCCTTCCTCCTTGTGCACTACTGAAGGCTGGCCCATGTGTCTGACCTGTAAGAGTTGGCAGGGTAACGCGTAATTCCCAGTACCAGGTCAACAGGTGGTATTCGCACGTAACCCCCCCCCCCCTCCCCCCGGTACAGGCCAGGCACGGGGAGAGGTGATTGCCTGAGCGGCTACCTTCCCAAATTGCCGATTGGTTCCTCTGTTAAGTGCTCGGGAGGGGTGAACAATCACCTCTCTGGGCCCCCCTGCGGGTCCGGGGGTTAGAATAGGCCTGAGGTATTCCTGCCTGTCATAAGAGGTGACTAAAAAGGATTCTCCCACCTTTCGGCCTTTATGTGATGGTCCCCTGTAGGGTGTGACCTCCATTTTTCAAAATTTTCCCAAAGAGCGATCCAATTGGGGAAGGGCGCCTTACATGGTGCATTGTGTATGTTGTGCATTGAGATCTTTAGCCCACTTTCTCGTCATGGCATTGCAGTCCTGCTCATCCTCCATCTCTTGAGCGAGGACACCTTCCTGGGTGCATTTTCCTCCACCCACTATGCAGTGTCGTTTTCTGTGCCAACAATGACCATGGTATTCTTTGCACCTCATGTCCAGCACGGTAGCCAGTCCTTTGTGATGGGGCCGCCATGTACCCTGTTTGTTGTAGTCCCATGACTACACAGGGATCACTCTGCTGATGCCTGCACCGTTAACTGCCCATGTATGCCAAGGAGTAGATGCCAGTCACCCTGGGGCATCAGGACTCCTGGAAATGGCCATCCTGCCAGGTGGCCTTTGCTGTGACTGGGTGGCACCCGTGGGGACGGCCCCTGGTCCGAGTGGGTGGCATCAGGATGGATGATGCACGATGAAGCATACCACGTCATCACTTGCTGGTGATCAAACACCAGCAGTCTCTAAGCATTCCAAGTCTCAGTACAATGTAAGAAAGTTTTATTCTAAATCACTCCTTTCCCTGGTCACACCATGGGAGGAACGCCAGGCTAAGGACAGCAACAAACCTTATTCGCCCCGGTACCTCGTATGTACGAGAGCTGATGGGGACTCCTTTGTCTCGATGTAGCCTCAGTTTTTTTGTAGAGCATTTAGAGGACAAGTTTGGGGAGGTGGAGGGCTTGTCCAAATTGCGGTCAGGGTCAGTTTTGATAAAAAAGGCATCCTCTGCCCAGTCATGAGCATTCCTTGCTTGTGACAAGCTGGGGGTTGTTTCTGTTACCATCATGCCTTATAAGAGCTTAAATATGGTCCAGGGTATTATATTCCACAGGGACCTTCTTTTGCAGTTTGACGACGAGCTGCACGCCAACTTAGAGCAATGAGTTCATTACATGCGGCGCTTCCAACGGGGTCCAAGGGATAATCAGGTTGCCACCGGCGCCTTCATCTTGGCCTTCAAGGGTGACACATTACCCGATAAGGTCAAGGTGATGGTCTACCGCCGTGACATCAAGCCATATATCCCTCCCCCAATGCGGTGCTTTAATTGCTGGAAATTCGGCCATATGTCTTCCTGCTGTACTTCCAGCATTACATGTTGAAATTGTGGACCTCCATTCCATCCCAATACTCCATGTGCCCGCCTCCCATCTGTGTAAACTGCAGAGAGTATCATTCTCCTTGCCCACCAGAGTGCACGATTTTACAGCGAGAAAGGAAAATTATGAAATACAAGACCCTGAACCGACTGACCTACACTGAGGCCTGAGGCCCAGAGGAAATTTGAGCACCTACATCATGTGGCTATGACCTCCTCTTATACTGCTGCTACAAGAACAGTTGTAGCCCGATCAGTTATGTGAGTTCCAGTTGGCTCTTGGAGCCGGAAGACTAAACCTGCCCCCTTGATGGTGGGGGGCACTTCCCTCCCTGTTGCTCCCACACCACCTTCCTCAGAAGCACTGTCCCCCTGACCATCGGGGACACCAGTCCCCACTTCTCAGCTAGAGAAGCATAAGTCTTCTTCGGCTCCTCTCGATTAGAAAGGGGTCCCTTGGGTCACTCCCTTCCCAGGTTTCTGCTAGTGGGAAAGATGACACCCGCCAGTGGTTGAAGTGCCAAAAAGCAGCTAGTCGTAGGGCTTCATGATCATCCTCAGTCCTGGAGACTGAATCACTGAAGCCCTCCCAGCCAGAGAAACCAGAGGATCAGTGAGAGAAATCCAGAAAGAAGTCCCCCAAGACCTAGGAAATTGCGGTGGCACCCACACCACCACTACCTACAAGATCTGTGTCTGAGGATGAGGTGAAGATTCTGGCATCCACTGAGTACCTAGATCTTGCCAGACCCTCAGACACAATGGATATTGCCTGTTCAGGAAATAAGTCCGTGGCAGTGGATGACCCTGAGGCGTAAACTGCCTCATTGAGTGAAACTTCCTGGCAGATTAAAACTGTGTGTCGAACCGAGACTCAAACTCAGGACGTTTGCCTTTCACGGGCAAGTGCTCTACCACTTGCCGCGAAAGGCAAAGGTCCCGAGTTTGAGTCTCAGTCCGGCACACAATTTTTATCTACCACGAAGTTTCATATCAGCGCACACTCCACTGCAGAGTGAAAATCTCATTCTGCCTCATTGAGTGTTTCATGCCTTCCCCGTCTCACGAACACGTCTTTGTCCAGTGGAATTGCGGCGGTGTTTTCCACAACTTGCCTGAGCTATGGCAACTGTTAAGCTTTACACCTGCTTTCTGTATTGCCCTCCAGGAAACCTGGTTTCAGGAAATGCGGATCTCTACCCTTCACGGCTACAGAGAATATTGCAAGAACCATAGCGAACATATTAGAGTGTCAGGTGGAGTTTGTGTTATTGTCCTACTCGGTATGTAGTGAACCTGTGCCCCTTGTAACTCCTCTTGAAACTGTGGCTGTCAGGATAGGGATGACGCAGGAATAACTGTTTGCAATGTGTACCTTCCTACAGATGGTGCAGTACCCCTGAACATATTGACTGCACTGATTGATCAACTCCCTAAACCTTTCCTACTTTTGAGAGATTTTAATGCCCATAATCCCTTGTGGGGTAGCACCATGCTTACTGGCCGTGGCAGATATGTCAAAAATTTACTGTCCCAACTCGACCTCTGCCTCTTAAATGCTGAGGCCGTCACATACTTCAGTGCCCCAGCGAAAGACAGTTCCTTGGTGGTCGCCGGAAGTCGCGGAGGCAATTAAAGAGCATCAGCGTGCTCTACAGGGACATAAGTGGCACCCTTCCCTAGAGCACCTAATAGCCTTTAAGCAGCTCCATGCCAGTGTTTGCCTGCTTCTAAAACGACAGAAACAGGAGTGTTGGGAGAGATGTGTGTCGACCATTGGGTGCAATATGTCACCGTCCCAAGTCTTGACGAAGATCAGACGTCTTTTTGGGTACCAGACTCAATCAGGTGGCCCCGGCTTTAACACCAATGGCGTGCCTTCTACCGACGCAAACGTGATTGCCGAGCACTTTGCTGAGCACTATCCTTGAGCCTCTGTGTCGGAGAACTACCCCTCAGCCTTTTGCGCCCTCAGATGGCAGATGGAAAGAAAAGTCCTCTTGTTCACTACATGCCGCAGTGAACCCTATAACTCCCCATTTACAGAGTGGAAGCTCCTCAGCACCATTTCGCATTGCCCCGAAACAGCTCCTGGGCTGGATCAGATCCACAGTCAGATGATTAAACATCTCTTGTCTGACTACAAGCGATATCTCCTCGTCATCTTCAACTGGATCTGGTGCGATATTGTCTTTCCATCGCAATGGCAGGAGAACACCATCATTCCAGTGCTAAAACCCAGTATAAATCTGCTTGATGTGAATAGCTATCAACCCATCAGCCTCACTAACGTTCTCTGTAAGCTGCTGGAACGTATGGTGTGTCGACAGTTGGGTTGGGTCCTGGAGTCACGTGGCATACTGGCTCCATGTCAGGGTGGCTTCCGCCAGGGGTGCTCTACCACTGATGATCTTGTGTCCCTCGAGTCTGCCATCCGAACAGTCTTTACCAAATGCCAACACCTGGTTGCCGTCTTTTTTGACTTATATAAAACATACGACACAACCTGGCAACATCATAGCCTTGCCTCATTGTATGAGTGGAGTCTCCGGGGCCCGCTCCCCATTTTTATCCAAAACTTCCTGTCACTCCATACTTTCCGTGTCCAAGTCGGTGCCTCCCATAGTTGCCCCCGTATTCAGGAGAATGGTGTTCCACAGGGCTCCGTATTGAGTGTTTCTCTATTTTTAGTGGCCATTAACAGCCTAGCAGCAGTTGTAGGGCCGTCAATCACCCCTTCTCTGTATGCAGATGACTTCTGCATTTCATATTGCTCCTCCAGTACTGGAATTGCTGCACAGCACCTACATACAGGGAGCCATTCACAAGGCCCAATCATGGGCTCTAGCTCACGGCTTCCAGTTTTCAGCCAGGAAGTAGTGTTTCATGCACTTCTGTCAGCATCATACCATTCATCCAGAACCTGAACTTTATCTTAATGATGATCCACTCACTGTAGTGGTGATGTATTGTTTCCTAGGACTGGTTTCGACACTCGGCTACCTCATCTTCGTCAGTTTAAGTGGGACTGCTGGCAGCAACTCAATGCTCTACTGCTACAACTCTACAGAGCCCTTATTCAACCCCACTTGGACTATGGGATTCTGGTTTAAGGTTCGGCGGCCCCCTCAGCATTGCGTTTACTTGACCCAGTGCACCACTGTGGTGTTCATCTAGCAATGGGAGCTTTTAAAACGAGTCCGGTGACCAGTGTCCTCGTGGAGGCCGGAGTCCCTCCATTGTGGATCTGACATAAGCAGCTGCTTACCAGTTATGTTACACACATTCATAGTTCTCCTGAGCATCCAAATTACCATCTCCTTTTTCCATCTGCATCTCCTGCATCGGCGGCCCAGGTCAGGGCTCATGATTGCAGTTCACGTGCGATCCCTTCTCCCTGAAATGGAGTCCTTCCCTTTACCACCTCTACTTGAGGTCCAGTCACGTACACCTCCTTGGTGTACACCTCGGCCGAAGCTTCATCTGGCCCTAAGGACTCTGTTAACCCCACCACTCTCCGCTGTCACTTCCTCTCTAGTCTTGATGTGTTCCGGGGCTCTGAAGTTGTTTACACCGACAACTCGATGGCTGATGGTAATGTTGGCTTCGCTTATGTCCACAGAGACCATATTGAACAGCATTCCTTGCCTGCTGGCTGCAGTGTATTCACTGCAGAGCTTGTGGCCATATCTCGTGTACTTCAGTACATCTGTTCTTGTTCTGGTGAGTTGTTTCTTCTCTGTTCTGACTCCCTGAGCAGCATACAAGCTATCAACCATGCTACTCTCACCATCCTTTGGTAGCGAACATCCAGGATTCCATCTATACCCTGGAATGGTCCAGTCGTTCAGTGATGTTTGTGTGGACCCCAGGACACATCGGAATCCCAGGCAACGAACTTGACTGGCCAAACAGGCTACGTGGAAACTGCTCCTGGACATGGGCATCTATTGAAACTGACCTGCATTCTGTCTTAAGCCGCAAGGTTTTTTGGCTTTGGGAGATGGAGTGACATAACAGTATGCACAACAAACTGTGTGTCATTAAGGAGACTGTGAATGTGTGGAAGTCTTCCCTGTGGGTTTCTCACAGGGAGTCAGTTGTCTTTTGTTAGCCCCGCATTACGCATTGGCCAAACGTGACTCACATGTAGTTACCTCCTCTGTCGTGAGGACCAACCTCAGTGTCTCTGTGGCTGCCAAATGACAGTCGTCTACCTCTTGCTGGACTGCCCACTTTTAGCTGTTCTGTGGCGGACTTTTAACTTTCCCAGCACCCTACCTTCTGTGTTGGGTGACAGTGCCTCAACAGCAGCTTTAGTTTTACATTTTACTCGTGAGGGTGGGTTTATTCATTTGATCTGAGTTTTAGCACATGTCCTTTGTCCCTCTGTGTCCTCCACGGTAGTGCTTTTAGGGTGGAGGTTTTAATGTGTTGCAGAGTGGCTGGCTGCTTCTTTTTTATCCTCATGGTCAGACTGCCACGGTAGTCTGCTTTCTTGTTTTTAATCTCTTCTCACTGTTTCTTGCATCTCTCTGTGGTTTTCTGGTCCAGTTTTGTCCATTGTAGTATTTATTGTCCTTCTGTTGTTCTTCTAGTTCTTCCTTTCTCCTGTTATTGTGCCGTACATTTTCTTTGTTTTCTTCTTTCCCTTGCGTAATTGTTCCATTGCAAACAAGGGACCTGCTCTTATTCATGCAATGGCACTTTGCTTTTGGAGACCACTTCTGATTTTTAAGCACAATAACTGCTTGCCGCTTCACTTCTCCATGGCTATCCTGTTCGTGTTAAGCCCCATAGAATTCTGAATTCTTCCTGTGGTGTTATTTACACTAGGCTGCTCAATGGTCTGACAGAGGCAGAAATCCAAACACAACTCTCTGAACAGGATGTCATTGCCATGCATTGGGTGATGAAAATGGTAGATGCATCCTAAGTGCCCATATGCACTCCTTTTCGCACCTTTGATAGAGTGGTGCTTCCGTCCAAGATCAAAGCAGGCAATGAAGTTATTTCAGTCCGACGGTACATTCCAAACCCGATGCACGGCTACCAGTGTCATTGTTTCAACCAACCGCACTCGAATATTCTGTTGACGCCTGGCCAAATGTGTAACCTGTGGTAGGGATGCACACAAGCACACAAGGGCGATTGTCACCCCCCCCCTCCCGCCCCGCTGTATCAACTGCAATGGTGACCATGCCACCTCCCCTCAAGATTGTCCCATGTATCTTGATGAGTGGGCTGTCCAGGAGATCCGGGTAAAGGAAGAAGTGCCTTACCCTGTCACTCGCAAGTTATTGGCTAGCCATAAACCCTGTGTTATACCATCTGGCACTTACAGTACTGTTCATGCTACATCACACTCCATGAAGGAGATGGCCACACAGACATGTGACCTAAAAATTCGGCACTGAAGTTGTGAAATCACCCAATGTCATGGTAGCATCGCCGTCTCTTTGTCCAGCTGTGCAACAAGCCACCCAACATTCGCCTCCCTGACTGAAGTCGCCTGCTACACAACCAGCAGGCCAGAAAGAACAGAAGAAATACTCCCGTGAAGACTTCCTACATCCCTCCAACCAACAATCATCTGAGTCTTCCTCTGCCAACCAGAAATGCTCCAAGAAGTCAAACAAAGGCAAACAGTCTTCTCTTTCACCGACTCGATCGTCTTCGGCGGTGTCGCCATGTGATACCCTCACCTGGCCGACCTCCGTGTCACCGGTGCACACCGCTGTCCATTTTTCTGTCCTGGACTCAGCAGATCGACAGAGGGAGAATGCCGATGCCTCTGTAGATCTCATGGAGCAGGATCCTCCAGCCTCTGTGCCCTGCAGCAGTGAGTCTTTGAGGGTTGGCACTCGGCAGCCGCCTAGGTGACATCTCTTCATTTTTTCGCTCCTTCCCTTTCGTTATTATGACTTTCCTTCAGTGGAACGATTGTGGCCTTCAATCAAACAATGAGGATTTCCAGCTGTGCTTAGAATCGCAACGTCTGCTTGTTCTCTTACTCCAGGAAGTAAAATTGCTTTCTCACAACTGCTTTGAGTTTTCGCATTTCTTCCCAGTCTGTTTTGACATTCCTTCCAGAGGACTGCATTCCATCTCATGAGGTAGTCATGCTGCTCATACTGGATGATGTTTATTGTCAACCCATCTCCCTGACTACCTGCCTTCAAGCTGTTGCAGTTTGTCTTTTGCTTCCTCACTTGACCTTCTCCCTTTGTACTGTTTACATCCCTCCATCATTACATGTCACCAGGACAGACTTCCTCCAGTTTATTGGGCAGCTGCCTGATCCCTTTTTCCTGCTCAATGACTTTAATGCGCACTATACCCTTTGGGGTTCTCCCACAACCTGTCCGAGAGTTGCCCTCTTGGCTGAGCTTCCCAATCAATTTAACTTCCTCTGCCTTAATGCAGGAGCACCCACGTTCCTTTCAGGCTTCATGCACACACATTCCCATTCGGACCTATCCTTCTGCACTGCCCAGCTTGCCCATCATCTCGAGTGGTGTGTTCTCTCTGACACACTCGATCGACCATTTCCCGTGTGCTAAGCGTTTGCTGAGTCCTATCCCACCTATTTGCAGCCCCAAATGGCAGCTTACTGAGGGCAACTGGAGGCTTTACTCCTCTCTGGCAACCTATGACAAACCTTGGTGGACTGAGGCATGCCGCGACATAGTTCGCGTGCTGAGTTGTGCTCTCCATATTCTTAGCCATCGTCATACGATGGAAAACTGCATTCATTATAAATAGTTGTGTGCACAGTGTCATTGCATTTTTTGAGATAGCAAAAATGCTATCTGGATTTCATTCACCAGTTCTTTTAACAGTTCCGCTCCCTCTTCCACTGTGTGGACCAATCTCTGATGACGCTCTGGGACCAATATCCATTTCCAAATTCCTGACCTGACAGTAGCAGAGCATGTCATAGTGGACCCTATTGTTATCTCCAACACCTTGGGCCGCCATTTTGTGGAGATTTCGAGCTCCTCCCACTATAACTCAGCCCTACTCCATCAGAAACGGGTGGAGGAGGCTTGAGAGATACCCTTCTCCTCTCTAAATCATGTATGCTGCAAGCCACCTGTACTATGAGGAATCTAGATCATGCTCTCACTTCATCCCGATCCTCCGCCCCAGGGCCAGACGATGTTTACATTCAGATGTTGCAACACCTTTCTCTTGTGGGCAAGCACTTCCTGCTTTATACGTACAACCACATTTGGCGTATTTCTCGGATGCTGGTGTGAAGCCACTGTCATACCCATCCCAGTAAGGACAAACACCTTCCTTCTAGATGCTGCCCCATTTCTTTCACCAGCCATGTTTGCAAGGTGGTGGAATGTATGATTCATGCCCAGTTGGTATGGTGGCTCAAGTCTTGCAGTTTACTAACAGCTGCACAATGTGGATTTTGAGCTCTGCGTTTTGCAGTTGACCATCTCATTACTTTGTCCACCCATATCATGAATGATTTTCTGCAGAAATCCCAAACTGTGGCCATGTTTTTCAATTTGGAAAAAGCTTAAGACACCTCCTGGAGGACTGGTTCTTCTGTACTCCCTACATGTGTGGCTTCCATGGCCACATGCCTTGTTTCCTTGAGGAGTTTTTAAAAGACCGAGTTTTCAATGTAAACGTGGGTTCTGCCTTGTTGGACACCTTTATCCAGAAAAACGGTGTGCCTCAGTGTTCTGTCCTGAGCATCATCCTCTTTGCTATTGCCATTAACCATATAATGGCCTGTCTCCTGTATGGCATCTTCAGCTCCCTTTTTGTTGAAGATTTTGCCATCTATTGCAGTTCTCTGGACTTGTCTCATTGAGGGGCATCTTCAGTGCTGTCTTGATTGTCTTTACTCATGGAACATGCACAATGGTTTTCATTTTTCCATTGACAAAACCGTTTGTACAAATTTCTGGTGGCACAATTGCTTTCTTCCACCGTCTTTACAATTGAGCCCGTTGCTCTTCCATTCATTGAAGCTCGATAGGAAGCTTTGTTGGTCTTCCCACATGTCTTACCTGGCAGCCTGCTGTATGTGGTCAGTCAGTGTTTTACGTGTCCTTGGTAGTACTTCGTGGAGGGGGCAGATCGAACCATCCTCCATTTGTATAAGTCATTTGTCCATTTGGAACTACACTACGAGTGTTTCGTTTATGCATCTGCACATCCCTTCATTCGCTTCCTAGGGACACTACTCCAGCCTCGCTCTGTTGCCTTCAGTTTCACGACCTTCACACAAAAGTTCGCAATAGTACCTATGTGTATACGGATGGCTATGGGACTGACCGTAGTGTCTGGTGTGCCTTCATCATTGTCATTGATGCTTTTTGGTATCAGCTTTCTGAACACTGCTCATTATTTACAGCAGAGTGCTTCACCCTGTATCAGGCCACACATAATACACTCCTGGAAACTGAAATAAGAACACCGTGAATTCATTGTCCCAGGAAGGGGAAACTTTGACACATTCCTGGGGTCAGATACATCACATGATCACACTGACAGAACCACAGGCACATAGACACAGGCAACAGAGCATGCACAATGTCGGCACTAGTACAGTGTATATCCACCTTTCGCAGCAATGCAGGCTGCTATTCTCCCATGGAGACGATCGTAGAGATGCTGGATGTAGTCCTGTGGAACGGCTTGCCATGCCATTTCCACCTGGCGCCTCAGTTGGACCAGCATTCGTGCTGGACGTGCAGACCGCGTGAGACGACGCTTCATCCAGTCCCAAACATGCTCAATGGGGGACAGATCCGGAGATCTTGCTGGCCAGGGTATTTGACGTACACCTTCTAGAGCACGTTGGGTGGCACGGGATACATGCGGACGTGCATTGTCCTGTTGGAACAGCAAGTTCCCTTGCCGGTCTAGGAATGGTAGAACGATGGGTTCGATGACGGTTTGGGTGTACCGTGCACTATTCAGTGTCCCCTCGACGATCACCAGTGGTGTACGGCCAGTGGAGGAGATCGCTCCCCACACCATGATGCCGGGTGTTGGCCCTGTGTGCCTCGGTCGTATGCAGTCCTGATTGTGGCACTCACCTGCACGGCGCCAAACACGCATACGACCATCATTGGCACCAAGGCAGAAGCGACTCTCATCGCTGAAGACGACATGTCTCCATTCGTCCCTCCATTCACGCCTGTCGCGACACCACTGGAGGCGGGCTGCATGATGTTGGGGCGTGAGTGGAAGACGGCCTAACGGTGTGCAGGACCGTAGCCCAGCTTCATGGAGACGGTTGCGAATGGTCCTCGCCGATACCCCAGGAGCAACAGTGTCCCTAATTTGCTGGGAAGTGGCGGTGCGGTCCCCTACGGCACTGCGTAGGATCCTACGGTCTTGGCGTGCATCCGTGCGTCGCTGCGGTCCGGTCCCAGGTCGACGGGCACGTGCACCTTCCGCCGACCACTGGCGACAACATCGATGTACTGTGGAGACCTCACGCCCCACGTGTTGAGCAATTCGGCGGTACGTCCACCCGGCCTCCCGCATGCCCACAATACGCCCTCGCTCAAAGTCCGTCAACTGCACATACGGTTCACGTCCACGCTGTCGCGGCATGCTACCAGTGTTAAAGACTGCGATGGAGCTCCGTATGCCACGGCAAACCGGCTGACACTGACGGCGGCGGTGCACAAATGCTGCGCAGCTAGCGCCATTCGACGGCCAACACCGCGGTTCCTGGTGTGTCCGCTGTGCCGTGCGTGTGATCATTGCTTGTACAGCCCTCTCGCAGTGTCAGGAGCAAGTATGGTGGGTCTGACACACCGGTGTCAATGTGTTCTTTTTTCCATTTCCAGGAGTGTACATATGGTGACACAGACGTTTCAATTGCGTCATCTGCTTTGAATCTCTCAGTGCCCTTCAAAGCCTCTGTGCACTGCACACTATCCATCTCTTAGTGCTCTCCTTGCGAGTCCGGGGGTTAGAATAGGCCCGAGGTAATCCTGCCTGTCGTAAGAGGTGACTAAAAGGAGTCCCTCCCCCTCAAGGGGGTAGTTTACGCCTGCGTCCGGAGACGGACGGTTCCACGTCTTATGTTTGTGGTCATTTTGGTTTTTCACTTATTCTGGTTTCTTCCTTCCTTTGTTTGGTTCCTTTCTTTGTCCTTCTCCCTCTCACTGTCTTCCTTACTTTTTACCTTGCCTTCTTGTCCTTGCCTTCTTGTCCTTGCCTTCTTGTCCTTGCCTTCTTGTCCTTGCCTTCTTGTCCTTGCCTTCTTGTCCTTGCCTTCTTGTCCTTGCCTTCTTGTCCTTGCCTTCTTGTCCTTGCCTTCTTGTCCTTGCCTTCTTGTCCTTGCCTTCTTCTCCTTGCCTTCTTCTCCTAGCCTCCTCCTCCTTGCCTTCTTGTCCACCCTTTGGTCTCCGCCTCGGCGTTTGAGACAGTCTGTCCTTTCTCTCCCTCTCTCCCTTTTTTTCCTCTTCTTCTTTCCTCCCTTTGCGTGCCTGAAGGCCGACCCACACGTCCGCACGCGTAGCCAGTGACAGGGTAACGTATAATTCCCCACCCTGGGTAGACAAGTAAGGCACGCACGTACCCCCTGGTAAAGGCCAGGCCCAGGGAGGGGTGATTGCCTGAGCTGACACCTTCCGACCATGCCGATTGGTCCCTCAGTCCGTTTCTCGGGAGGTGTGACCTGAGGTGTAAACATTCACCTAAGGCGGGAGTGCCCTCTGAGAGGGTCCCCACAAGGAAGGAGAGTGCCATCGGAGACGCTGGCAATCATGGGGGATTCCTCCGCAATGGATTTCTCTTCTTCTCTCTCGACTTCTGCCCAAAAACGGAAACTTGACCAGCCACCAGTGACAAAAGTACTACCGCCTGCCCCAAAGTTCCTCGTTTTTCTCAATCTGAGAGCGGAAAGGATTTTTCATCTGTCAACCCTTTCATTATCCAGAAGGGCGTAGATGCCATAGCCGGATCTGTCAAGTCTTGTACCAGGATGCGTAACGGTACCTTGTTGTTAGAAACTGAGACCGCCTTTCAGGCACAAAAACTGCTTCGGGCCACACTCCTGTACACATTCCCTGTCCGGGTGGAGGCTCACCACACTTTGAATTCATCGCGTGGTGTGGTATATAGTAGATCACTCGACGGATTGACTGACGAGGAGATTCAGTCTTTCCTCGCTGAGCAGGGCGTGACGGCTGTCCATAGGGTCATGAAAAAGGTCAACAATGACCTTGTACCGACCCAGACACTTTTCTAGACATTTGATAGTGTTCAGCTGCCGTCGCGCATCAAAGCGGGCTGTGAGGTTATTTCTGTTCGTCCCTATGTCCCTACACCTACGCGCTGCTACCAGTGTCAGCGTTTTAATCACACTCGCCAGTCTTGTTCTAATGCGGCTAAATGTGTCACTTGTGGCAGGGACGGCAAGAGGGTGACTGTCCACCTCCATCTCCTCGTTGCATGAACTGTCAGGGTGACTATGCAGCGTCCTACCGCGACTGTCCCATCTACAAGGATGAACGCTGTATACAGGAAATTCGGGTCAAAGCTACACCCATGCGATCAAATTGACTTGGCACACTATGCCTCTGTGCGTTTTGACCTACCCCCTGTGGTAGGTATTCCGGCTCATGGAGGGGTTATGTTGCTGGTCCGGGATGATATTTACTACGACCCCATCACATTGCACACCGGCCTGCAGGCAGTTGCTGTCCGAATTACTCTCCCCACTTTTACATTTTCCATTTGTACCGTTTACACTCCATCGTCGTCTGCCATTACCAGGGCAGACATGATGCAAGTTATTGTTCAGCTACCTGCACCGTTTTTGTTAACTGAAGACTTCAATGCCCACCATCCCCTTTAGGGCTCTCCAGCATCCTGCCCGAGAGGCTCCCTGTTAGCAGACCTTTTCAACCACCTCAATCTTGTCTGACTCAATACTGGCGCCCCTACTTTTCTTTCGGACACAACTCACACCTATTCCCATTTAGACCTCTCTATATGTACTACCCAACTTGCACGCCGGTTTGAATGGTACGCACTTTCTGATACGTATTCGAGTGACCACTTCCCTTGTGTTATCCATCTCCTGCATCATACCCCATCTCCATGCTCAACTAGTTGGAACATCTCCAAAGAAGACTGGGCTCTCTTCTCTTCCAGGGCGACCTTTCAGGATCAAACCTTCGCAAGCTGCGGTAGTCAGGTCGCACACCTCACGGAAGTCATTCTCACTGCTGCTGAATATTCCATCCCTCACACTACTTCTTCTCCACGTCGCGTACCGGTCCCCTGGTGGACCGCAGCATGTAGAGACACTTTACGTGCTCGTCGACATGCTTTACGCACCTTTAAATGCCACCCTACGATGGCGAATTGTATTAATTATAAACGATTACATGCACAGTGTCGTCGTGTTATTAAAGAAAGCAAGAAAGCTAGCTGGGCTGCTTTCACAAGCACCTTCAACAGTTTTACTCCTTCTTCTGTTGTCTGGGGTAGCCTGCACCGGCTATCTGGCACTAAGGTCCACTCACCAGTTTCTGGCTTGTTGGTCGCGAATGACGTCCTTGTGGCCCCTGAGGATGTCTCAAATGCCTTCGGCCACTTTTTCGCAGAGGTTTCGAGCTCCGCTCATTACCACCCTGCCTTCCTCCCCCGAAAACAGGCAGAGGAGGCAAGGCCACCTAACTTCCACTCCTCAAATCGTGAAAGTTATAATGCCCCATTCACCATGCGGGAACGCGAAAATGCACTTGCCCGGTCATGGCCCTCCGCTCCAGGGCCCGATTCTATTCATATTCAGATGCTAAAGAACCTTTCTCCTGCAGGTAAAGGTTTTCTTCTTCGTACTTATAATTGCATCTGGATTGAGGGTCATGTTCCCACATGCTGGCGTGAGTCTATTGTTGTCCCAATTCCTAAGCTGGGGAAGGACAAGCACTTGCCTTCCAGTTATCGACCCATCTCCCTTACCAGCTGTGTCTGTAAGGTCATGGAGCGAATGGTTAACTCTCGTTTGGTTTGGCTGCTCGAATCTCGACGCCTACTGATCAATGTACAATGTGGATTTCGTAGGCGCCGCTCTGCTGTTGACCATCTGGTTACCTTGTCGACCTTCATTACGAATAACTTCTTGCGGAAGCGCGCGACCCCGGCTGTGTTCTTTGATTTGGAGAAGGCTTATGACACCTGTTGCAGGGCGGGCATCCTCCGCACCATGCATACATGGGGCCTTCGCGGTCGCCTCCCTCTTTTTATTCGTGCCTTTTTAATGGATCGACAGTTCAGGGTACATGTGGGTTCTGTTCTGTCCGACACCATCGCCAGGAGAATGGGGTGCCACAGGGCTCAGTTTTGAGCATCGCTCTCTTCGCCATAGCGATCAATCCAATAATGGATTGCATCCCAGCTGATGTATCAGGACGATTTTACCATCTATTGCAGCGCGCAGCGTACATGTTTCCTGGAGCGCTGTCTTCAGCATTGTCTTGATCGTCTTTACTCTGTCGCCAGTGGCTTCCGTTTTTCTGCCAAGAAGACGGTCTGTATTAACTTCTGGTGCTACAAAGAGTTTCTCCCATCGTCCTTATGACTCGGTCCCGTTGCTCTCCCATTCGTGGAGCCAATAAAATTTTTAGGTCTTACATTTGACAGGAAACTTAGCTGGTCTCCACATGTGTCATATTTGGCCGCCCGTTGTACCCATTCTCTAAATGTCATTCGTGTTCTCAGCGGTATGTCGTGGGGAGTGGATCGAACCATCCTACTTCGCCTATATCGGTCGATCGTCCGCTCAAAGCTGGATTATGGGAGCTTCGTATACTCCTCTGCACGGCCGTCCATCTTACGCCACCTCAACTCTATACAACATCAGGGTTTACGTCTTGCGATCTGAGCGTTCTATACTAGTCCCGTCGAGAGTCTTCATGCTGAAGCCGGTGAATTGCCACTAACCTACCAGCGCGATATACTGCTTTGTCTGTATGCCTGTCGGCTATTGTCAATGCCCGACCACCCGTCTTATCATTCCTTTTTTGACAACTCTCTGGACCATCAATACGGGTTGTATGTCTCTGCCCTGCTACCCCCTGGAGTTCGCTTTCGTCGCCTCCTTCAGCACCTTGATTTTTCACTCCCTGCAACCTTTTGAGTGGGCGAGAGCCTAAAACCACCTTGGCTCCAGGCTCAGGTTCGCATTCACCTTGACCTCAGCTCGCTCCCAAAGGAGGTTACCCCAGCTTCGGTATACCGCTCCCGTTTTGTCAAACTTCGTTCGAAGTTCATTAATATGATATTCATTTATACAGATGGCTCTAAGACCAATGACGATGTCGGGTGTTCTTTTATTGTCGGGGCACACAGTTTCAAATACCGACTCCATGGCCATTGTTCGGTCTTCACAGCTGAGCTATTTGCCCTCTACCAGGCTGTTCTTTACATCTGCCACCACTGACATTCTGCTTATGTAATCTGCTCCGATTCCCTGAGCCCCATCCAGAGCCTCAGTGATCCGTATCTGGTTCACCCTTTCGTGCACTGGATCCAACACTCTCTTCAGCAGCTGGCGGACGACGGTTCTCTGGTTACCTTTATGTGGGTTCCTGGCCATGTCGGTATCCCGGGGAACGAAGCTGCAGATGCTGCAGCCAAGGCTGCGGTCCTCCAGCCTTGGACAGCTTCTTGTTGTGTCCCTTCATCAGATTGTAGCAGGGTCATTTGTCAGCGCATTTTATCGCTGTGGCATGCCGATTGGGCTACACTTGCGGACAACAAGCTTCGGGCCTTGAAACCTCTTCCCATGGCTTGGACAACCTCTTCACGCCCTTCTCGGTGGGAGGAGGTCGTTTTGGCCCGGTTACGAATTGGACACTGCCGGTTCAGCTGACGGCTGCGCCGGCGCCGTTCTGCCCATGTGGGCAATTGCAGACGGTACGCCACATTTTAACGTCTGCTCGTGTTCTTCGTTTTATGCACTTGACAAACCTGTATAAGGACATTTGATTATGCCGTTTTTTTTTTTTTTTTTTTTTTTTTTTTTTTTTTTTTTTTTTTTTTTTTTAAAAAATCCTCTGCCTGTTAATATGTCTTCTATAGTGTTGTCCCTTTTATTTGCTGTTTTAACCTTGTGCCTCGCAGTGCATTCCTAACTTAATCTGGGCGCTAATGACCATTGTAGTTGTGCGCCCTAAAAAAAAACTCTTAGTGCAGTGGATCCAGGAAAGCTGTCACTTGCTCACTCTTCATGGTGCCACTGTGATGTTTATGTGGGTTCCTGGTCACATTGGTCTGACAGGAAACGAGGCAGCTGACACTGCTACCAAGGCTGGAGTCATTGTACCTCAGCCTGCTAGTTCTTACATTCCCTCCTATGGTCTCTCTGTTGCCATGTGTCAGCAGATGGTGTCACTTTGCCGTCATCACTGGTCCTCCCTTCATGGGAACAAGCTCTGTGTTGTTAAGCCTCTCCCAGCAGCTTGCACAACCTCCTCTCAGCCCTCTCGCCATGAGAAGATCATTTTAATTAGGTTGCGTATCAGGCCCTGTCTTTTTAGTCATTGCCATCTGTTAAGTGGTGCTCCTCTACCACTTCGTGCTCAATGCACTCAACCTTTGATGGTCCACCATTTCCTGACAGAATGCCAGTTTTGTAACCAGTTATGTTCTCGTTTGTGTTTGCCGTGTGAGTTATTGGCTATTTTAGTGGACGATGCACAGGCTGTTGACTGCATTTTATTTGTTATTCTTCGTAGCAATATGGCGAAGGTCATTTAATTTTTAGTTCAGGACCTCCATTTATCAATGGCGTATTTTATAGACCTTTCTCCTCATCCCTGGTTTTAGCTGTCTTCTCTTCTGTCGATTAGGATTAACGTGTAGTCATTTTTAACTCCTGTCTTTGTCTTCATGTTCGACAGTTCTGACATGGGTGTGTATGACCCTAGTTGTTTTTGTGCCCTAAAACAAAACAATACATTCTCCCACCACCATCTACGAGGGTTGTTTTTTAAGTAAGGGCCGTTCGCGCGTATAGTCCCGTAGCTCGCATGGACGCCGCAACAAGCCACCGCGCCACTTGCCGGCATCCTTCCCGTTCACACTGATGCAAGTTGCAGCTCTGTAGCTGACGTGTACGCATCGCTGTGCTACTTTATAATGTTTACGATTATTGAATCGCCCGCCGCGTGTGAGATACGGTCAGTGATACGTTTTTGACTGCGAGAAGCCTGTCAGCTGCAGAAATTCATCGTCAGTTAACAGAAGTTTATGGCTTGAATGCAATGAGTGAAGGTAAAGTGCGTCAATGGGTTAGAGTGTTTAAAAATGGCCGTCAAAACGTCCATGACGAAGAACGCTCAGGCCGGCCCTCTGTGATCACTGATGATTTGGTGGCTGCAGTCGAAACAAAGATTCATGAGGACAGGAGATTCACAATTTCCACTCTTTCTTTGGAATTTCCACAACTTTCAAGATCAGTTTTGTACAAAATTGTGACTGAAAACCTAAACTTTAAGAAACTGTGTTCTCGGTGGGTACCCAGACTCCTCACAGAGGACCACAAAGGGAAGAGATTTGCCACTTCATTGGACTTTTTGATTCATTACGAGGAAGAAGGGGATGACATGTTGAGTCAAATTGTCACTGGAGATGAAACATGGGTATCCCATATCACTCCCAAAAGCAAGCGACAATCGATGGAATGGCGACACAACCTCACCCATCAAGGTCGAAGCCAAACAGACACTGTCAAAGCGCAAGATTATGGCAACTGTGTTTTGGGACTGGCGCAGTGTTTTGCTAGTGGACTTTATGCCATGAGGAACGACAATCAACTCAGATGCCTACTGTGCAACTCTAAAGAAGCTCCACAGAGCAATTCAAAACAAAAGGCGCGGTATACTGACAAAAGGAGTTTTGCTCCTGCACGATAACGCTAGGCCTCACACCTCTCAAAAGACTCAGGATTTGATTGATTCTTTTGGCTGGGAAGTTTTGGACCATGCACCATACAGCCCCGACCTTGCTCCTAGCGATTTTCACCTTTTCCGGGACCTGAAACACCATCTTTGCGGGCAGCGCTTCAATGACGACGATGAAGTGAAAGCGGCCGTGAACTCTTGGCTGTCAGAGCAGGCGGCCGAATTCTTTGAAGAGGGAATTAAATACTTAGTTGTACAGTATGACAAGTGCTTAAATAAACAAGGCAACTATGTAGAAAAATAGGTAAAAGTGTGTAGAATCAGAAAAGAAAAGTTTTTTTACAAAAGTATTTGTATATTTTTAAAAAAATAAAAACGGCCCTTACTTAAAAAACAACCCTCGTATTCCAGTGGGGTCACAAGCATCACTGGTCCGATCAAACACAGGGCCACTGTGGAACCAGTCAATTGATCTACAAACTAAGCTACAATCACTGTGCTGTGTTCTACTTGGGCATGACAACCAACAAGCTGTCTGTCCACATGAATGGCCACCCAATTGCTGAGCACGGTGCCCAACACAGCATTCTTCATTTTAGTGACTGCTTCACAGTCTGTGCCATCTGGGTCCTTCCCACTAATACCAGCTTTTCTGAATTGTGCAGATGGGAACTCTTGCTCCAATATATTGTATGTTTCTGTAACCCTCTTGCCCTCAACCTTCATTAGTCATTGACCTTTACCCACCCCTCCCCTTCCCTGTTCCCATTCCAGCACTACATAGCTCTCTATTCCATCAATGCAGCCACACTCTTTTTTACTTCTCTTCTTTTCTACTGCCCCTTCCTCCCCACCAACTGTCCTACCCACTCTCCACCTCATCCCTGTATGCCACCACAAGTAGCGCTTTACCATCCCTGACCCCTATCCTGCTATCCCTCCTCCCTCCTCCTCATCCCCCCCCCTCTCTCCCCACCCAGATTGCATCTCCTCTCGTGTGCTGCTGCTCGCAGTCTGGCCTCAGCAGCCAGAGACTGTGATAATGTGTGTGAGTTGCGATTGTGTATTTTGTCTAATTCTGATGAAGGCCTTTTTGGGCAAAATGTTGCTTGTTTGACAGTCTTTTTGTTGAGTAGCAATCTGTTATTTTGTAATATTGTCATTATTCCATCCTGGATTTTCCATTGCTTAATATACAACTTAACCTTTCTGTGAGATAGTGGAGCTTACCAATAAAATCAGCATTTTTTTTTTGTCTATGCTATATTTAACAGAATGTTAAGGGAGAAAGCTCATAAATTAACACAAATAAAATTTTGTAAGGTGAAGGCAGTCTCAGTATTAACAAACACCTGGAGATCTGGACAATAAATAGATGAGAGAATAAAAAATTAGAAATTGATGAAATGAAATTTTTAAGATGTGTGGCAGACTAGACACACTTGGATAAAAAGAAGATTGATATACAACAGGAACTAAACATTTTCAGTGTAAATGATGGAATACAAGGCAACAAACAAAATGGAAAAAAGTATTGAATTGGTAGACATTAACAGAATTCCAAGAATTTTACTAAAATGTGTTCTAATAGAATGTAAGAAGATCCTTAATTTCTTAGGAGTATAATTGCCCTTCAAGAAGGAACAGGCCCACAGGCATAAACCATAATGATAATGGGTATGGTTATAATGTGGTTTATATTACCACTATAATATTTAATTATTGATAATTTAATTTGTTTCATTTTTATTGCATTTCTTTCCAGAGGCCCCTCTATAGTGCAACCAGTGTAAATGATTTGTGTAATACAGTATTGACAAAGATAGTAGTGCCATGCAATGATATGTTCATCTGAGGAAATGTGATGAAGGCATTTGATGCCATATCAGGAGAATATATGGGGAAGGTGGCAGTATGTGCATAATCTGTTAACATCATTTCATGGCAGTCCCAAAACTACTCAGCATCACCATACCGGAATATGGTTAGGTCTATGCCTTTTTCAGCAATTTTGGATCCACAGATTTCGATGGCTTGTTTCGAACTTTTGTCTTGCTGTCAGAGTGATACACCCAGCACTCATTCAAGGTCATTAAGTGGCCAAAGAAATCCTGTGAATAGGCACGACACAGCTGCAACATTTCCACTGCTGCCTGTATGCAGCAAATATTGAATGAGTATGAGCAATCGTGGAACCCAGTGAGCATCGACCTTTATCATGTCCAAAATATCACACAAGATGTTGAAAACTGGTTGATGACTGTTTCTCACTTTTTCCAGTATTGCCTCAATAGTGATATGTCAGTCTTCAAGCACCAGTACTTCTGCTTCTCTGGTTCTAGACAGGAAAATTGTCAGCCACTTTATTCTATGTCACTCAGACTTGTTTGACCACACTGGAAGCATCCGCACCACCTAACCACCATGTCATATGATGGTGCATTGTTGCCGTACATTTCCATCAACTCAGCATCCATTGTTGCAGTGTTGTTCCCTTTCGAATGCAGAAAACTAATCACCACCCCATACTCCATTTCATCAATGGGCTGCTCCATTTTCTTTTGGCCCCACCAGTGGCCTGCTAGGCCAATATGGGATGGGGATTTCCATGTGTACCGGCACTGCAGACATGTACCAGCAAACATACAAAAAATTAATTATATGACTTTTTTATCGTACCTTTCTTGTCTTGTCACTGCAGTGGCATATGTTTCACCAAGTGGGGTTGCGCAACAGTTGTTATACAATATGGCTAATGCATACTGTCATTGTCACACAGATGTCTGCTGTAAGAAGAGTGGTTTCTGGGCTGGAAGGGAGAATTATAAAACTTGTGGTGTCCCTCTTTCTTAGCTATTTAATGTATTATTTACCAGACTGTACTTTTCAGTGGATTCATCACACTGAAAATAGTGTTGTGCATGGAGCAGATAAATTTATGATGAAAAATTATTTATGTAGTGTAGAACATGCTTATTCATCAGTGAGGTTTACAAGATCCTTATCTTAAAATCTGAACAATTAAAAGATATATTCAGGGACTGGGAAACTAAGATAACACAATGGTTTCAGTGGTGTTACAATTGATGTCATTCTTACACTTAGAACATGGTGTGACATAATTTCATTGTTCATCATTTTAATAGCAACTTCATTGTGTATAGAGATTTGTTGACTTTTCATAATTCATTTATGACATAAATGAAATGTTTCTACTCCCAAATGATGGAGCAGTTACTCTGCTTACGATTAATTGCTGCCTGTACTTAATTAAAATTTTTATTTTTACTTGATCACATCTTTCAGGGAATAGACAATGAAAGCGATGCTGCCTTTTCAATGGTTTCGGATAACACGGCGAAACTTACATCTGCTGTGAACTCGTTGCCACAACTGATGGAGAAAAAACGCCTGATTGACATGCACACCACCATTGCAACTGGTTTGTATGTAGTTCTGATCAATGGAAAAAAGGATTATTGGGATTTTTTTATACTGAATTTGAGGAACTTCCCAGGAAATTAAAGTATGTTTGATGAAATTGAGTAGTAGGTTGAAATGGTGGGATTTGCAGATTGCCACACAAAACAGTCTGCCAAGTAACCTTTCTGTACTTGTTTCAAATTTTCTCCAGCTTGCACTTCTTTGAAGGTGTGGGCCTCCCATCCTCCCCAGTACAATATGCAGTACCTGAATGATAAAACAGATCCTTTGCCTGCAAGTAGTTACCCAAAACTGAAAGTATGATTTACAATGTGACTTCATGAGGAGAGATCACTGTAAGATACTGAATCTGGACATTATTTTTCACCATAAACACCAAAGGCAAACATTACAATCTTTGTTCCACACAATGATGAAAAAAAATTTCTTTCAGCAAATATTAGTTACAGTACCTAAGTCACAAGTCTGCCACTTCATAACAGAAATGAATAGGATATCAAAGCAGTGGAAATTGCTGGTGCAAGTACTTAATTAAAATTTTTATTTTTACTTGATCACATCTTTCAGGGAATAGACAATGAAAGCGATGCTGCCTTTTCAATGGTTTCGGATAACACGGCGAAACTTACATCTGCTGTGAACTCGTTGCCACAACTGATGGAGAAAAAACGCCTGATTGACATGCACACCACCATTGCAACTGGTTTGTATGTAGTTCTGATCAATGGAAAAAAGGATTATTGGGATTTTTTTATACTGAATTTGAGGAACTTCCCAGGAAATTAAAGTATGTTTGATGAAATTGAGTAGTAGGTTGAAATGGTGGGATTTGCAGATTGCCACACAAAACAGTCTGCCAAGTAACCTTTCTGTACTTGTTTCAAATTTTCTCCAGCTTGCACTTCTTTGAAGGTGTGGGCCTCCCATCCTCCCCAGTACAATATGCAGTACCTGAATGATAAAACAGATCCTTTGCCTGCAAGTAGTTACCCAAAACTGAAAGTATGATTTACAATGTGACTTCATGAGGAGAGATCACTGTAAGATACTGAATCTGGACATTATTTTTCACCATAAACACCAAAGGCAAACATTACAATCTTTGTTCCACACAATGATGAAAAAAAATTTCTTTCAGCAAATATTAGTTACAGTACCTAAGTCACAAGTCTGCCACTTCATAACAGAAATGAATAGGATATCAAAGCAGTGGAAATTGCTGGTGCAAGTGCAATGGAAAAGGTGATGTTGGTTTCATTTATGGGAATTACCATGCTGAGATCATAACAATAACTGGCAAACACTACACAAGTCTTCTGGTCCAGATTGTTTAAAAAGTATATGAGATTATGTGTGAAATGAAAGAAATGGAAAAAAGCTTTCATAACAGGGTACGTGCCCTATCAAGTTCTTTGATAATGAGAAAGCTGAAGGGATTTGTCCATGTATTCCCACATATAAAGCAATTTGTAGCTGGAAAATGTTTTTAGTCAAATGGAGAGACTTTGATAGCTGTAGATTGGTATTATTGATACTGTCCAGAAACCTAATTCAGGAGCTGTGCGTCTTAATGTGCTTATGAACAGTACAATATAGATACTTCCAATTCTTTTGTTACGCTGCTGAGTAGAGATGTCAGTGTTGCTTGCAGTAGAGTGACCTCTGGAGTGATGTAGGGATGGAAACTGTGTCCATGATAGATCTTTAAGTACAATAGGTGTATTAGTGATAAATACTTTGTAACTAATCTCCTGCCTCCTTTTTGCCCACTCCATCAGTCTTTTGATGCTTGGGGGTAAACTCTTTGTAAACGCTATTAATGTAGGGTTATTCTGTGAAACAATCGTATGTATCCTTATCTCAAATTCTGCTGTAACTCTTGTCTTGGACACCACCCATGAATTGAGGTGAAGTTGATGTCTGTGATTTCCATGCTTATTTTGTTCTTTCATTATCCTTACAGATGAATATGCTAATTGAATTTTAAAAAAAGAAGTAGAGGACCCTTCAATATTATGAAAAGGGTATTATTAACTAGGAAATTACCGTGCGAGTATGCCATAACGTGATGTTTATTAAGAGTAATAAATTGCACTGAAACCCTTGAAAAAGAACTTCACAAATGTAAACCAGCTATCTGCACTCCACAGCAATGTACATCTTCATCCAGAATTCACTTATGTTGTGATAAAATCAATTGTGATACTACCACTAATGTGGAGATACATAATCCTAACTCCAACTGGCACTTTGTCTGCTGAAGAATAGTGAATTGGACATTACATACTGTTGGTTGCATTTGCATGACTCAGTGCCAACATCTCCGAACTCTCAAGCTTCCAATAGATCATTGCATGACAGCTGTTGCTGTTTCTTTATTTAGTAAGGATGATACCTTCTACTATATTTGTGTATTTTATATTATTAGCAGTCAGTTTCATGAGGCTGGCACTGGCAGTCAATTTCAACAAGCAATGTGTCTCAGAAGGAGCTTGAAGATCCTCTACATGAAGGTGTCAGCAAGTTTGAAGTTTGTGATTGGTTTAAAATAATAAATTTGCTGTATTAACAATCTAGTTTAAGGCTTTCCCATTATTGTTTATAATTGTATTCCTTTTTACTCAAATTTTTAATGACAGTGGTTAAATGACTTAGCAGCTAACTTCGTTATATCTTCAGGAGCTAGCTGCTTTATCATATTTTGTGACCACACCATTCCCAACATGCTAGATCATTGACTCTATGCTCCAGCACCAGTTACAGCTCACAAGAGGTGCCCGGCTGCAGCTGTGGGAAATTCTGTCCACAATCTCCTAGTAAAACTGATGATTTTACTGTATAAATAATGGTAAAGAAATGAATGGACGATGTGACCAAAAATGTTACATTTGTTTAGTTGCAGTGCAGTGTGTTCAGCCTGTCTTCTCCTGCACTCAAAGTGCTACACAGCAGCCTGGGTAGCATAACAAATTACCGGTGGCTGACCACCAGAAAGACTGCTTGAAGAAAATAAAATTCAGCAAGACTTTGTCAGGCAAGATTAGAGAGGCCTTTAAATTATTAAAACACTCTTAACACTATAAATAGAGACGACAGCTGTAATCTTGCACCAACCTCGCTGCCAGCCATTGAAGCTTAACAAACCACAGTAAAAGCTTGAGACTCACGATGTAACAGCCGGAAACTACTGTTGTGTATTTTATGTTCCACATGAAGCAAACTGGAATCTGGGGCATTTTCCTGCTGTAGCTAACTCTGTTTAGGAAGAATCCTGTGATGTCATGCACTTCAGAATTACAGGCAGTTTCTACATAGGGCAGGAGTACACAAGGGCACCATCTTTCCAAAATTTCTGTGGCTGCATATATATGGCAGAATGTTTCCTGGGGAGTCTCGATATTTTTTAAAATATTACCTTTCATTTATATTCTTTTATGAACTCTGCCTGTGTCATGAAGATCTGTGCTGTGATGAAGGAAAATATACTAGTACTAGAAACATACATTGAGACTGCCCTAGGTCAGTTGGTAACACAGCTGGCTTAAAAGCAACAGAAACGAGATCAAACTTGGGTTCGATTGTACATGGACAGCCCACAGACTCAGAGGCATAACGTACACACTATGGGCCCGCCTGCAAAAATAAAAATCCTGACCCCCTAACATAAAATGTATAACCTATTATTAACTAACACAACTTCCATTACAGCAAGTAGAAATAGAAATTTAATGGACTGTGTTGTAAAATCCCATGTAATAAAACAAAGACATAATTGATTTAATATATTCAAAGTATTAAACAAAAATTATTAATACTGATAAATGTTGTTAAAAATGAAACTCATTTCAGTTATATATAGGAAACTGTCCGAATTTGAAAGTATGTATAGAAGCAGTACTCAGTATAATGTTTCAGCCTTCCACACGCGTTCAGTAATCATGCAACATTTAAAAACTGAATTTTTTTTTGCTGGTGAAGAGCTTTAGTTTCATACATCCCATCAATAGGCCGTCTTCTTTGTACTAGCTATTAATGCAGTAACACGTCTTCAGTCTACAATGTAAGCCACTGCATCTGTCAAAGCCATTGTCTCAACAAACAAAACAATAACAATCCAAATTACATAAAAGCAATTTCACTGAAATCTCAAACCACATTGCTGTTATGTTTAAGAAAAAAATAACTATTGAAGCTGTCTGTAACAATCAGCTTCCTTGTATCTCAGATTATTCTTTATTATTGCTCAATATTGGCAAGCAGATATTTCAAAACAGTTGTTGACAAATGAAATGGATGTATTGTAGCCTGTCACTTGTAAGGAAACATGAAAGCAAGCCAAAACGACGGGATTCCATTCACAGTGCCTTCAACTTGGCCTGTAAAAGGCAATGAATGGGGGAGTGTGTTCCGTGGTAGCCTTTGCTAAAAGACATCGGAAACACACAGATATGTTTTAGAGGTCATAAATTTTAACTTTCATCTCACTGTTTTAATGATTCATTACTTTTTTATAAAGGCAAATGAGCAATATTTATTTTATTTAATTTTTATCAAACTAAAAATTTTGTGGATGCAGCGCACCCACAGGATTATGTATGTGGGTGCTTGAGCCTCAGTGCACCCATGTAGCCGGTGCGCATGGAAGCACATCTCAGTTATTGTGTTGGGCATTTACCCAATGGCTGAGCATCTTTCCTGTGGTTCCAATGTACCATCTCAATATGACCTTTATATTCGGACACTAGTTCATAATTTTTTATCACAAAGAGTCTGCCCAGTGGCTTCAGCAATTTTGACATGACTATTGAACCATGGTCCGTGTCAACAGTGTTAGGTGTTCAAATCTTCAGTAACCATTGTGATATCATACTGTCGTGAAGGTCTCAGCTCTTTGGTCCAGTATGGTCACCACAGCCAAATATAATGAAACTTGGTCAGTTGTCATTAGAATGTATGTATTCTGAGCAAGTCTTTGTGCAAATGGATTATAAATGTCTACCCCAATGATCCAAAATGATTTGTCTGCTTCCAGTGAACACTGTAAGGATACTCTAGCTCTCAAGCGTTTAGCAAGGGGAATGCAATACACACAATGTTGTACATACTGTTCAACTTCCCTATTCCTGTTCTTCTCCAAGCATGCTTCTTCAGTGTGATGAATAGTCACATGCCATCGGCCATGTCCTTTCAGTATTGCATCATGTGCCTCATGTAGCACCCCCACCGTTCAAACTACATGGGTCATCAATTCTCTGTTTATGTCATGTTTGCCAGTAAAGGATTCCATCCTGGGTTCTGCATTATGGCTGGGCTGCAAATCAAATACACTGCATGTCCTCATGCTGTTCATGCTCCTACTGTTCTTAACTCATTCCAGTTATTTGCTATACACAGTCTTGCTTAGACCACCTGTTCTTTGTGACTTAGGTTCTCTTGAAATGTTACAAACACTTGTAGGTTACTTGTCAGTTTTAACTGCTCTAGATCCAGCGGTTCTACATTTGTAGCTACATCTATACTCAGCAAACCACCATGAATTGCATGTCAGAAGGTTCTGTCCATTGGACCAGTTATTAAACCTTCTTCCTGTTATATTCGTATATGGGGTGAAGGAAGAATGATGGCTTAAAAGCTTTTGAGGGTGCTTTAACTGGTCTAATCAAGTCTTCACAATCCCTGTGGGAGTGAGATGTATTTATTTATTATATTTGGTCCCCTAAATCATTTTAGTGCTTTGTCTGTACACATTGTACGTCAGGGTAACATAATTTATAATTACAGTAATTTTTAAAGGTGACTACATGAGCAACACAATCAAAGTACGTCATAATATAAAGTGACATACTGCAGTGTTTGGGCCGGCCGCGGTGGTCTAGCGGTTCTGGCGCTGCAGTCCGGAACCGCAGGACTGCTGCGGTCGCAGGTTCGAATCCTGCCTCGGGCATGGGTGTGTGTGATGTCCTTAGGTTAGTTAGGTTTAAGTAGTTCTAAGTTCTAGGGGACTTATGACCTAAGATGTTGAGTCCCATAGTGCTCAGAGCCATTTGAACCATTTTTTGCAGTGTTTGTACAAAGATATAGGGCAAGTCAAGGCAACATATCATATTTATAGTTACAGTAGTTATTAAGGGAGACTACATGATCAACACAATCGATGTAAATAATAATATAAAGTGATATAATACATAATTATTTAATTAAGAATATTTGGTAAATCAGGTTTACTTATGATGAAGATGATGATGATGATGATCCAGAAATTCAGAACAGAGTAGAAGCAATAGTCAAGCAAGAATTATTTCAACTTTACCTTTATTGTATTTAATGGTGATATGCATTTTAAGTAAGGAGGCCTATGGTTGTATAACATAGCTCCAGTATGATACATGCCTCTTTTGCATAACTTTGTACTTTCTATGTTTACATGTAGTTTAAGCTTCTTCATAAGTTGACATGATACAAATCATAGTTATGTTTGAAGATATTTTTTTAAGATGCTACCTTTTGTGAAGATCAGTACTTCATATATGTAGATGGTTGTAAAATATTCCTAGATTCATCACTCAAAGTTGGTTCCAGAAACTTTGCAAGTAGGTTTTCATGGGACAATTTGCATCTGTCTTAGTTTTAATTCAAAATTTTACATTTCCAGCTTTTAGAGAAAGTTTTAAGTCTTTGGACCACTTTGAAATCGTATCGAGATCAGACAGAATGTTTGTGCAGCTCTCTGCCGAGGGTTCTTCATTGTAAATAACTGCAGCATTCAGAAAAAGTCTGAGGTTACTATTAATATTGTCTGGAAGGTCGTTAATACACAACATGAACATCAATGGTCTCAACACACCTCCTTGAGGCATGCCCAAAGTCACCTGTAAATCTGTCAAAGACTTGCTCCAACCTCCCTAACAAAAAATTCTTAATCTAATCACAAATTTCATTTGATACTCCATAGCATCATATTTTTGAAAGTAAGTATAGATGTGGTACTGAGTCAAATGATTTTTAGAAATCAAAAAATACTGCATCTACTTGACTGTCTTGATCCATGGCTTTTGATATGTCATGTGAGAAACAATATGAATGTTTTTGCAAGCTATGCTGATTGGCATGTTCTACGTAACTCATTATGTCTGAGCTCAGAATATGTTCTAAGATTCTACAACAAATGGATGTCAAGGATATTGTATGGTAATCTTATGGTTCACTTCTACTACCCTTCTTGTATATGGGTATGATTTGCGTTTTCTGCCAACTACTGGGAATGGCGTTTTCGTCCTAGGGATCGATGGTAGATTATAGGTAAAAGAGGGGTAATGGAGCTATGAATTCAGTTCAAAATTTGATAGGCATTCCGGCCCTGGAGGTTTATTCAATTTTAATGATTTCAGCTGTTTAACAATGCTACTGACACAAGTATCCATTTCACTCATCTTTTCAGTAGTCGAGAATTAAATTGAAGCAATACTCCCAGGGTTTCCTTTTTAAAGAAACATTTAGAGTCAGAATTGAGCATTTCTGCTTATGCTTTGCTACTCTGAGTTTCAGATCCTGTCTCATCAGTGAGTCAGTTGACACTAATTTTGGTGTCACTAACAGCCTTTACAAATTACCAAACTTTCTTTGGGTTTTGTGAAAGGCCTTTTGAAAATATTGTGCTATGGACATCATTGAAGGCTTCATGCATTGCTCTCTTGACAGCCAAACACATTTCATTTAGCATCTTTCTGTCTATGGCCGTATGCTTTTTTACTTCTATTATGCAATAGTCTCTGTTTCTGTAGAAGTTTGTTTACATGTATGTATACCATGGAGGGTCCTTCCTATCATGAACTGTTTTAATGAGTACATATCTATCCAGTGCATACTCAACTATGCTTTTAAACTTGAGCCATAATTCCTCTATATGCTCCTGTTCTGAGCTAAAAGTCTGAAGTTCCTCATTGAGATGTAGCATTCCTTCTTCTTTACCTAGTTGATTGAACATATAAATCATTCCACTTGCTTTAGTTGTCCTTTGTTCTTTGGTAATCATTGCTTCAGCTGCCTCATGGTCACTGATACCAGTGATGTGGATACAGTCAATCAGGTCTGTTTGTTGACATTAGATGTAATGTATTCCCATTGTGAGTGGGGCACCAAACATTTGTTCTAGGTAGTTTTCAGAGAAGGCATTTATTAATGTTTTGCAGGATGTCCTGTCATGCTCACCACTAACAAAACTGTAATTATCCCAGTTGATTGTTGGATGATGATGGTCCTTAGGTCATTTACCCAAAGTCACTGCAACCCCCAAATTCTGAAGAAAAACTTTAATCATTTTTAGGTTTCATCCAGAATGATGTGACCAAAACTGATGTAGTAAATTTCAGTACTGGGATAAATGTGCTAGGTTTTCACCCTTCTGGCTATTCTTAACTTATTTAGCTCCACAGTCAAACTACAATTATCTAATTATCTACACATAACCTGATCCAAACGATGCTCTATTGTATGTTGCATGGTAACTTTCTCACTGACTGACATGTTGTAACAACTAGATATTAAAGATAGAGAGGGAAAATGCACAGATAGGTTAGACATGCCAGCAACACCGTGTCCGCTGGAGTCATGATTCTGTACACCAGCCAAACTGGTGTGCTAAACAGTAAGCAGAAGAGTACATTCAGTGCCACTTCTGTCACCGGTTGAAACAGAGATGTAGCTGAACAGCAGAGGGTTGTCAGGGTGGTCTACCTAATGATATATCAGATGCATGTAACAGAATCTGTTAAATCAATGGTTCCTAGGCAGAGGTGGACACTGCAGGGCTATGAGCAGTAGCAGCGATGGCAGCAACTGCAGTGATGCTGTTCTTTGCAGCTGCAGCCCAGCAAACTGTTGTCTAGGGTTCAAGAACTGACTCCAGTAAATAACCAAGCACTACAACAGATTCAATATGTTTGTTATGGCAGTCCTTCCAACACAGTGTTCACACCTGTAGCAAGTCTGACAATGATCAAACTGTAGACACCAAGCTGTCTGAAAGGTTCAGCACTTCAGACTGATGCTACTGTGTCGGATTAACACCAATGCCTTCTTTTTTTTTGGGGGGGGGGGGGGGCAGGTCAGGGGCTGTATTTCTGGGCCACAAGCAATCAGCATGTATAAGTAGCCACCGACCAACCTAGCTGACAGCATTAGTGCTTCCCACATTGACAGCTGCCAAGATCGGCCATGAGGCATTGGGTGATGACATTGCACTGAGTTGTGATTTGCAGCTGCAGTCTTCTGGCTGATGTTGCAGCTGTCCAAGCTTCCTAGGTTGCTGGATTGCTGAAGTTAGTGAGCAGGCCACTACAGAATTACAGTGCCATTGGCAAAACTTTGTGTTCTCACTTCTTCTCCTTGAACTTCAATTGCATTTCCAAATGTCTCCTTTGTTTTCTATACTCCTAGCTCAGCTGCAAATTGAATAACATGGGATATGGCAAAACTCTTTCTGAATTCTCATCTTCTGCCTAACTTTCATCTCTTTCACCATTAGAGCTGGAATGTGGTTTCTGTTTTTATTCGTCTGTAACTCCCTTTTTCAAAGATATTGAACATTTCATAGTATTATAGTTTACAAGGTATAGGAAGAGCTACAAGCTGCACGTAAGGAGAAGGCGACAGCCACAGTAGGGGAGCCATTTGCCAGAAGAAGAGTGCAGTGTGCTGCAACTATCTATCCTAAAAATATTATACTGTCAAATGACATGTACCTGTAGTGTAGGACTACAGTTGCTGGATTCCACTTGTGTTGGTGTTGCTGCTGTTGCTAACTGCCGTGTCAGTGCATTCTGTGTCACTTCCTGTATCATTGCTGGTTTATTAACACTGTCATTGCTGATGTGGTGATATAAATTAATGAGCAATTGTTCTGTCGTCATGTTGAGAGTTTTTTCAAATAGAATACACTCTTCTTAGCATTTACACGCATGACTGCAGCATGAATCCTGCTAAACTTTACCTACTGTCTGAAACTTTTTCCACACTTTTAATTGCATCATTTAGAGTGAATGTCACATTCTTCTTTCATTAGTGTCCTTTTGCTGTAGTGCTTAGGAGTTCAGTTGCATTTAAATTCAGGTGGTAAGGAAGTAATCTAAGCATTGAATGTCCATGTTCACTGACCAGAGCATCAATTTTAAACTTCTGAAATCTTTCTTCGTTCCTTTTAATGAGAGAGTACATACTTGGAGGTATGTACTGTCTGTGCAACCAATTGAAGGCAGTTTGTTTGTTGCCATACGTGTTTCGCTTCATTTATTTGGGAAGCATCATCACTGGCCTGGAATACATGTTCCTTTTTTTATGTACAATAATATAATATGCTGCTATATTACATTTTGTCATATCTTTCTCTTGTTTTTTAGTTTAAAATCAACTTTTTGTAGCACAAGTTCATAATGTGAACTTATTGTTCAGTGCTACTTACAATTTCCAGCACTGTTAACTCGTGTGTGGTGAGAAGGTTGAAGAGGGATCAACTTTAATGTTACGGTATTAAGTGTTAGCAATAGCAAACACTAAGTTTGGTGGGAGACTTGGAATTAATTTGTTTCTGAACCTTTTCTCGGAGTTTTCAAAGTTAATATTCTCCTGGTAATCAGAAGATTTTATCCCAGACTGAAAAGTTAATAATGTGTTTGGTACAAATTCATTTTCACCATCAGCATGCACAATAACAACTCCCTTTCCATTGAACTCTGCTCAAAGTAACCCACAGTTCCAGTAATTTTTATATAACCCATAAATATTGTAATCGTTTTTCATGAATATATTCTTTTCAGTTAATAATTTCTGTTTATTTGCCATTTTCCTCCATCTAAATTCTAAATCAGTGTTAAATATTCCATAGTGCCCAGCTGCTGTTCAAAAAATTTACTTTTCCTGTAATATTGGGAGCAAAGTTCTCTATTTACCCTTATAAATGCCCCAGATTGTTGGTGACTGTAACATCTTCACTCACAGTGCAGTTTCGTACTGCATACTGATACAACTATAGCTTCAGCAGCATGCAACTGAAAATTTTTCAATATATACATTCACTACTTTTTTAATTTTTTGAGAATTTGGTTCTGACGGGAGGCGCCTTAGGATAGTCCGTGCAGTTGCAATGACCACTGTATTTGGGTGGCTCAGTGGTCTGTAATTCCTTAGTGTACTTTTCAAATTAACTGGCTAGTTTAAATCAGCTTCATTCTTCATGAATTTGTGTACATTGCACTCAATTGCTTGACTGTGACACACAACTGGCTGGATGCTCTGTTCCTGCGCTTTCCACCCCCCACCCCCACCTCGGTGCGCGCGCGCGCCCACACACACACACACACACACCACAAAACAACCAGCATGTGGCTACACTAGACGCTGACAACATAGCTCATGCTACATCTCACTGACTATACAGTTTAAGAACAAACAAATAAAAAGTAAACATCACTGTATTGGCATATTCTTTGATGTCAGTAAGGCATACAATACTGGTTGGTGACATACAAAAGAGTTCTTTAAAACTACGGAAGTTAATATTTCACAGCAAATGAACATTTTCACAATGAACCTTGAATTTACAAGTTTTAAAAAACACGTGTGGTTTCAACAATACAAATTATTCTTGCACAACTCCATCAGTGGGGCTTTCATGGCCACCTCCCCATCTTCATTAGGTCTTTCCTGTCTCAGCGGATTTTTCGGACCCGAGTTGGTGACGCACTGTGAGATCATTTTGAACAGGAGAATAATGTCCGTCAGGGCAGTGTTTTAGTGTTACCCTCTTTGCTGTAGCCATAAACAGTATCACGTCTGTGGTAAGGAGTCCTGTACAGTGCTCCTTATTTGTAGACAATTTTGCTGTTTTTTGTTCCTCCTCCAGTGTTGCAACAGCAAGCTATCAGTTGCAGCTTACATTGCGAAAGTTAGAGGAGTGGGCTGCAAAGACGGGTTTTCATTTTTCTGCAGATAAATGTGTGCGTGTTCATTTTAATCATTGTCGTCATATTTTTAATCTACCTGACTTGCGTAGGAGGGACACCATCCTACATTTTAGGTATGTAGAGAAGTTTCTGGGTGTCATTTTTTATGCCAAATTGTCATGGGCACACTGAAGAGATCTGACAGCAAGAATTCTGAAGGCACGAATATCATAAGTGCCTTAGCCACAGGTCTTGGGGAGCAGACAGGGCACGTCTGCTCCAGTTTTATAGAGTGCTCCTACATTCGCGGCTCATTTATGGGTGTACGGTATAAGGATCGGCAAGGCCTCTTATTTGAAGAACATTGTTGATGTCCATCTTGGGGGGATTTGGCTGGCCATGGGTGCTTATAGGACCTGTTCCATACCCAGTCTCTGTGCTGAGGGCGGGGAACCACTTACCATCCGGCGTCAGCTCCTCGTGGTGCATCAGGCATGCAAGTTCCTTGCAGCTCCGAATTCACCCACATACCATGTTGTTGCTCATCTGCCTCTGGAATGCCTTTTCTGCAACAGTCCATGAGGCACAATGCTGTTTGGGACCCACGTGCATCGTGTGTTGGAGTGACTCATTGCGGAGCAAGTACAACCTCAAATCCAGGGTTTTAACTGCCTGCTGCCCTGGTTACTGCAGAGGCCCAAAGTGATTTTAGATTTGGTGCAGTTCTGGAGAGACTGCAGTGCTGCTTTTGTTTTTAATGCAGTATTTTCTGACATTTCCTCTGTGCACCACAACTGTGTAGCTGTCTTTATGGGTGGGTCTAAACAGGGGACCATAGTCAGTTGCTCTGTTGTTTTTCTGGATTGCGTCCTCAAGGTCCAACTGCCTCAAGACTTTAATGTCTTCGATGCAGAATTATATAACAATCTCGCAGGCACATGGGCAGATGAGATGTTCTTCCAGTTCTAACTTTCTAGTATCTTCTGATTTCTGAGTGCCCTTCACTCTATGCAAAGTTTGTATCCAGCAGATAAAGGAGTTCAAAACGTGACCTCCTCCAGCTACAGTGACTGGGGAAGGAGGTGTCTTTCTGCTGGGTGCAAGGACACACTTGTATTGTGCTGGGAACTTAAGGGCAGGTCTAGCAGCCAAGGAGTCAAGTCATGTTCCTCAGTTATTTCAATGTGCCATCCCCCTGGATGCTGCCATTTCACTGATGAGGTACAAAGTGGCTGGAATATGGGAAAGGAGTGAAGTAGAGGAGGGAAAAAAAGGCTATGGACAATAGAAGGCTTTGTAGTGCTGGAGTGGGATCGGGGAAGGGGATAGGTGGGTGAAGGACAGGGACTAAGGAGTTAGAGGTAATGTCAGATATATTACAGGGAGAGTTCCCACATGTGCATTTCAGAAAAGCTGGTATTGGTAGGAAGGATTCAGATGATGTAGAATGTGAAGCAGTCATTGAAGACAAATATTGTGTTGGCCAGCATGCTCAACAACAGGGTGATCGAGCTGTCTCTTGCCCACAGTTTGTTGTGACCATTCTTGCGGACAGACAGCTAGTTGGTTGTCATGCCCACATAGAACATAGTATAGTCATTGCAGGGAAGCTGAGCATGCTTCCCAGCACAACGTTCTTCATTTCAGTGACTGCTTCACAGCCTGCACCATTGGGATCTTCCCATCAACACCAGCATTTCTGAATTGCACAGGTGGGAACCCTTCCTGCAATGTATCCTACATTCCCGTAACCCCCCTGGCCTCAACTTTTGTTAATTTTTGTCCTTCCACTCCAGCACTCCACTGCCTTCTCTTCCACCAACTCACGTACAGTCTTTCCTCTACTTTGCTCCCTCCCCGCCCCCTCCTCCCTCTTTTCCTGGTCTAACAACTGACTGCACCTGACTGCCCTATCCTTTCCCCACATGTCTCTGCAAGCCCCCACAAGCAGCACTTTATCACCACCCACCCCTACCCTGCTATCCCTCTCCCTCCCCACCCCAGCATACTCCTTACCTCCACCACCCAGATTGCTTTTCCCATCATGCACAGCTGCGCGCAGTCCAACCCCAGTGGCCAGAGACAGTGGTCAAGTGTTTGTGAGTTATGCTTGGGTAAATGTGTGTGTGGTGTCTACTTTAGAAGAAGGCTTTTTAGCCAAAAGCTCACAGTTTTACCGGTCTCTTTGTTGCACCTCTTTGTGATTCACCGTCTCCTCTGTATGGTGAGTAGCAATCTATCCTTTTCATAATACTGCCATTATTCTATCCTGGATTTTCCAGTTGTTTACAATAAGCCTAATTACCTTCTTAGGTTATCATTCTTATGATCCTTTTCTGTAACATGAAAACTTTGCTTTTCTTTCACACATTTGTCCCTCTGAAAAGAATTTCATAGCTAAAACTTGTGTGTACATTTGAATAGTATCTAACTAGAATTCGGCAACTGTTACACACTGATAAAGCGACTCGAAGAGCATGACATGCTGATGTGTTTTCACACCACTTGAACTGAGAATAAATATACAAGGTGTGATCAAAAAAGTAACGGGAATTTTTGTTTTTCTTAAAGAACCTTCATTCATTCATCGACACCAACTTTGTCTGCTTCAAAGTAATCCCTCTCAGATACAATACACTTGTACTAGCACTTTTTTCCATTTCTGGAACTCACTTTTCATTATGGCGTTCAGCTCCTTCAGCAATTTTGTTTTTATCTCATCAGTCCGCAGCTCGTGGTCGTTCGGTAGCGTTCTCGCTTCCCACGCCCGGGTTCCCGGGTTCAGTTCCCGGCGGGGTCAGAGATTTTCTCTGCCTCGTGATGACTGGGTGTTGTGTGATGTCCTTAGGTTAGTTAGGTTTAAGTAGTTCTAGGGGACTGATGACCATAGATGTTAAGTCCCATAGCGCTCAGAGCCATTTGATTTTTTTGAGCCATTTTTTTTATCTCATCAGTGGTGGCAAAATGACATTCTTTCATGGTTCTGTTCAGGCTCGAGAATAGAAAGAAGTCACAGGGGGCCATGCCGGCAAATTTGGTGGCTGAGGCAGTATAACACTACTGTTTTTTGCCAAAAAATCATGAACAAAAATTGACGTGTGAGTGGGAGCATTATGTGATACAGTTTCCATGAGTGGTTTTGACACAATTCTGTTTGCTTTCTTCATTTTCCTTCATGAAAAATGCCCAACTTCCAGTTAGTATTCCTTATTGACCGTACAACCATAAGGCAGGAACTCATGATGCACTATCCCATTGTAATTGAAGAAAACAGTGAGAATAACCTTAACATGTGATCAGACTTTGCGATTTATTTATTTATTTTTTTTTTTCTTTTTTTCCTTAGTTCTTTGTGGAGTTTCCATTGGGATGATTGGATTTTGGTTTTGATGTCATACCCTTGTACCCATGTTTCACGACCTGTTGTAATCTTCTTTAGAAGTTCTGTATTATTGTCAACTTCAATCAGCAATTCATGAGCTGTGTCCATGCAACATCATTTTTGGTCGAAATTCAACAATTTCGGAACAAACTTTGCTGCTGCATGTTTCATGCCTAAAACATCATCAACAACAAAATTGCTTGGTGTGAGCCAAAGGATATGCTGACATCTTCAGCAACCTCTCTGATAATGATTAAGTGATTTTCCAGGACCATTTTCATTACTTTTTCCACATTGCCATCAGTAACTGATGTGCAGGGGCATCCAGGACACTCATCATCTTGAGTGTCTTCTTGACACTCTTTGAAATATTTTTACCACTCGTAAACTCTTGTCTTACTCATAGTAGAGTCACCGAAAGGCACAGTCAACATCTCAAATGTTGTGCTGCACTTCATTCCAAGCAAAGTTGAATGCAATTCCTTTGACCCATCTTTCTTCGAAAGTAAAAATTCACCAAGCACTTGAAAACACTTACAACCTTTTTTACTGTCAGCAACAAACTAAATAATCAAAACATCTGAAAATGCAAACATAAGTCAGGAACATGTGCACCTATAAGGTAAAAGAATTGAAAATCAGATGTATAAATCCTGTGAAATTAAAAAATTACCCCTATTTTTTGATCACACCTCATACATTTCCAGAAATTTTGTGTTCATTATGCAGTTTGTAAAGGCACCACCTACATTTGATTTAGCATTTGAACATTGAAAAGTCTTGGACTGAATAACAGCAATATGTTTTAGGACAGATAGCCACTCACCACACAAAGAGGCATTGAACGGCAGACAGGCACCTTTAAAAGTATAATTACTAGTAGTCTAAGTTACCTGATGAAGTCCATCTAATTCAGGGAAAACACACACATACATACACTTACAACTCGCACATACACGGAGATGACAGTGGCCATATGTTTGTGAGTTGTGCACATATGAATGTGACTGAATTTTTTTCTAAATCTGATGAAGAACTTGGTTCAGTAGCATAGTCTGCTTTTGAACGTACTTTTAACTGTACCTGTCTGCCGTTTAATTTAAGAGTGTCATTTTCCCCCTTCAGACTGACATTTATGGCATTTGGTTTCTTTATGTTAACTGTAACTGCTGCATGTTGACCAATGGTAAACTTCCTTGAAGGTTTAATTAGGAGAGATCTCTTGTTTTCTCAGTGACTGTATTGCTGTCAGCAGCAAAGAGAGTATTTCCCCATAATTGAAACAATACCCTCCAGAAATTTTAATGTATTTTGCTTCTGATGTTTCACTAAGAGTTTAGCTTCCTTTATGGAGTTTGTGTTAGCCTTTCTCTTTGTACCCTATCTGCTGGGTGTGATTGGAATCACTTGTTATCTATATCACTTCGGAAACCAAATTATGATGTGCTTAGAAGGCAGTATTTATTCACGTTATTAATTAATCAGTCATTCATACTTCATTCCATAATTTTTGTGAAATGCAACAGCATAATAAATTGGTCTGTAGTTTTCTATGTCTACTGTATAACCTTTTTGTTTAGGAGAGGCACAACTTTTACCTGTTTTAAATAATCTGGAAAGTCCCCAGATGGGAATGAATCATTTGTTATGTGTGTTAAGGGAGCTTGTATACTGTGTACTTGTATGCTTCATCACACATGTTGGTACTTCAGCTAAGGCTGTTGACTTTTTATTCTTTAGGTTTTCTACAGGTTTTACTGACTCCATGCTGTGTGATTCATAACAACATCACTATACTTAGTGCACCACTATTTACAAGTATTATATTTGTTTTTGCAATTTTTGTTGTAATTTCCTTGTAATACTTGAAAAATGACCATTGCAAGTCAGTTGGATCATTTTATTACTTTATCCCTCTCTCCTATCAGTATGTTGTTATGATTTTGTTGCTCCCACCATGTTTCTAGGTTAATGATATTCCAGACTGCTCTGCTTTTATTCTCTGCATTGTATATTATTTGTCATTAAATGACAGCCTTAACAGCAGTCAGTACCTTTCAGCACCCTCCTAGAAACCTTTCTATACTCTTGGTAGTAATTTAAGAACATTGGCTCATTGACCTTTTTAAAGGAACAAAAGGTTCTGGGGTTTTTTTTTCTGATACTCTGTATTATCCTTTTTCCAAATGTAAAGGAAGTCTTCTTGCAGGGATTTATTTTCAAATTGATGCATTTTGTGCTAGTTGCGCATCTTCATAATTTCTGTAAACTAACAATAATGTATGTATTAAACAAGCTGTGACCATGATCCACCCCAACTAAGTAACTAGTGACTTAAGTAACTTATAAGAAGAACTTGCCTTAGACGGTATAAACTACACTAGTCAAAAAGTAAACAGTCAATGGAGGTTAACTGCAAATGTCAAGTATAAAACCAGAAGCCTGAAAAGATAAATAAATTTTATAAAAATTCTTTCTAAAACAAGTAACTGCTAGAACAGAATTTCTGTATCTATGGGCACAAAGAACCTACAGGGGGTTATTAGACAGTCATTCTCACCAAGTCATGGTGAAAACCAGAGTGAACATAGGCTTGGGGAAAACAGGCATATTGCACAATAGTGAACAATAAGTGCACTAGGCAGCATGTTGGCTGTGACAGCGAACCATATACTGATGTAACATGAATGAACAGCTGATCGTAAGTGCCAAGCAATTGTGTTGTTTGTGCCTAATATGTGGCTATGATTTACATATTGCAGGATTATTAAAAGCAGTCCTACAAGACTTGTGCCTTAAAAGTAGTTAAAAATGAAGTTGCAAATCCAAGGAGTAAAGACGAGGTCACAGTGGCGGATGACAAACGGCAGTCATGCTGGTGGTTACTTAGCCATAGAGGAACTGGCTAATGAAACTTTTGTGAAGCTGTCATAAGTCATAAAAAATTTTGTTGTTAGTGACAGGTTGCTCATTGAGATTCAGATCTTCCAAATTCTTGAGAAAATTTGTTATTCCAAATTCCTCTAGTAGAGTTGACTTTTTACCCTTTGTTGCCATGTGAAGAAATTGTAAAAAATTTGTTGTTGGTTTGATGTGCCTGCTAACTTAGATGCTCCGCAAACAAAGAATTGTTTTCCACCTGCTTTTCTCCATGATTTGGTGAAGGTGACTGTCTAATAACTCCAGTTAGGTTCTTGTTGCATATAGATACAGAAGTCAATTCTAGTAGTTATCTGTTTTAGAAGGAATTTTTACGAAATTTTTTGTACATTCTCAGGCTTCCGGTTTTATATTTGAAAATTGCAGTTATCCTCCATTCAATGTTTACTTTTTGACTTGTGCAGTATATATTGTCTATCATAAATTCTCTTTATAAGTTACTTAAGTCAATAGTTACTTAGCTGGGGTTAGATAGTCTTGTGGTCACAACATTTTTTGTAATACATGCATTATTGTTTATTAAATGGCATGGTGTAGGGGTAGCATCTTTGATTAGTAATCAAAAATCCTCCTTGATCTCATTTTCGATCCCTGCCATAGCTTAAATTTTGATTAATAATAAAAATTGGTGGACGAAAACTTCCGGCATAACAAGCTGCCCTCATTCTGCCAACAGCCTTGTCAAAGAGAGTGGAGGAGCAGACAGAAGTCCATGGCTCTCTCTTGTCCTTTGGGTGGGAAACTGCCCCTCGAGGTGGAAGAATCAGCATGGGATGCAGAAGGCAATAGGAACCACTGCATTAGACACACACAACTTGTATCAACAGGACATGTGGCTGTAGTTGAAAGAGTGTCATGATGATCTCTCTGTTGGCAAAAGATGATTCCGGAATAGTCCCTTTGGATCTCTGGGGACTGCCAAGGGTGGGGAGGGGGGGAATGGCAGGCCATGAGAAAAAGATGTAATAACCAACAATAGGATAACGTTCTACAAGTCGGGGCGTGGAATGTCAGAAACTTGAACATGGCAGGGAAGCTAGAAAATCTGAAAAAGGGAAATGCAAAGGCTCTGTCTAGATATAGTAAGAGTCAGGAAAGTGGAATGGAAAGAAGGCAAGGATTTCTGGTCAGATGAGTATAGGGTAATATCAACAGCAGCACAGAATGGTATAACAGGAGTAGGATTTGTAATGAATAGGAAGGCAGGGACAGAGTGAGTGTTACTGTGAAAATTTCAGTGATAGGGTTGTTCTTTTCAGAATCGACAGCAAACCAACACCGACAACAGTAGTTAAGATATACATTCTGACATCACAAGCTGAAGATGAAGAGATATGGTAAATATATGAGAACATTGGAAGGGTAACACAGTATGTGTTGGGAGATTATAGGAGAATATGGGCTAGGGACAAGAAATGAGAGAGGAGAAACACTAATTGAGATTGTAATAAATTTCAGCTAGTAATAGCAGATACTCTTCTCAGGAATCACAAGAGGAGGAGGACCAGGAGCAGGAGAAGGTATACTTGGAAAAGGCCGGGTGATAAAGGAAGATTTCAGATAGGTAACATCATGGTCAAACAGAGATTCAGGAATCAGATACTGGATTATAAGGCGTAGCCAGGAGCAGATGCAGACTCAGATCACAATGTAGTAGTGATGAAGAGTAGGCTGAAGTTTAAGAGGTTAATCAGGAAGAATCAATAGGCGTAGGAGTGGGATACAGAAGTACTAAGGAATGAGATATGCTTGAAGTTCTCTAAGGCTATAGATACAGCCACAAGAAATAGCTCAGTAGGCATTACAGTTGAAGAGGAATGGACATTTCTAAAAAGGGCAGTCACGGAAGTTGGAACATAAAAACATAGGTACAAAGAAGGTAACTGCAAAGAAACCATGGGTAAGGGAAGAGATACTTCAGTTGATCGATGAAAGAAGGAAGAACAAAAATTTTCAAGGAAATTCAGGAATTCAGAAATAAAAGTCACTGTGGAATGAAATAAATAGAAACTGCAGGGAAACTAAGATGGAATGGCTGCATGAAAAATGTGAAGAAATCGAAAAAGGAATGATTGGCAGAAGGACTGACTCAGTTTGTCCAAAGGACTGACATAGCATATAGAAAAGTCAAAACAGCCTTCAGTGGCAATATTAAGGGGACCACACCCTGCCTATCTAACCCATGTTAATTTAGGCACATATTTGACCCGTTTCTGAAAAAAACTATTTGATGCAGGACCTTAATATTTTTACTGTATGTTACATGATGCTAATAGAGTCAACTGTACTAAAATATACTTTATCCATTTTATAGTTTTTAAGAAATACTATTTTAAATTTATTAACAAAAAATATTAAGTTTTTTCTCCAGAAAATATTTTTTTTAACTTCCTAATGGGGGAATATTAATGAATGTAGTATCAGAGGTGGATTTTTGTGTTATACAGAGTCCCTGAAAATTTCATTCATTTATCTGTGATAGTTTCTGATATAATGGGGCATATGTACTGAAAATTTTAGTTTGCGGGAAATTGACTTTAAAGAAAAAACTTTTGAAATTTGTTACTTACAGTTAATTAAAACTGTCCTGCAGCACATGATGGCCCTTCTTTGGCCTCAAGCAGGTCTTCCAGCTTCTTTTTCACCTTCCTGGATGTTTGCCTTGCTTTCTTGGCCATATTAGATGCAGACCTGTCTGCATCAGCTATCCTCATTTTATCACAGTGTTGCAGCCCAATGATCATATTTTCACCAGGATTAATTCCCAGCTTTTTCAGTACCAAACACTTTCCAATATTACCACAATTGAATGTAATAACAGCATCATGAACTCCTAGTTTCATTGTATGCATGCCTACAACTACAGTTTTAGGAAGGCATATAACAAAGGGACATAACAGGCAAGATCCTATCTTTGGAGAAAAGAAGATGATTTACATCTGCAGTAAGTGCTCTACCTAAATTAAGTAGTTCACTTGCTTAATTACTTTTTGTTTTTCTTATTGCCTTCACAATTTACTGAAAACCATCTTCACTTTCTTCAAGGACTACTTGATCATCTGTATATTTAATAACACACACACACACACACTCTCACTCTCTCCCTCCCTCCCTCCCTCCCTCCCTCCCTCCCTCCCTCCCCCCCCTTCCCTATCTGTGTATGTATCTCTCTATCTGCTGTTATTCCGCAACCAGTATGTCCAATAAACAGGCCTGGAGATATGCTGCAGCCTTGTTTCACTCTCTCCTAATAGCTACTTTTTTTCTGCTTCCTTCACTCTACCTCTCTTATGTCATAGGTATAATTAACTTACTGGTTCCAAATTATTTTTGAATACTTCAAGCAGTATTTTCCATTTTACTAGATCAAAAACCATTACCTGATGTATCGAACACCAACCTATATGTGCAGCAACTTCTAAAGTCTCTGTGCCACATCTCAGTCAGCTTTTCTCATTTTTATTTATTGTTTCTTTACTAGAATTTTTGTTACTGTAATACAAAAACTTATATTAGGTAGTCATCGGACATTTCATTCATAAGATGGCAGCTGGAACGTTAATTGATAACAACAGAGAGAAAATTTTCGAATATTCTTTTAGATGTTGGTATGGTTGTGTAACTCAACAGACTGATCAGGAACACTGATAAAGAATTATTAAAATATTGACATTCTGTGTGTATTGTCATTTGAAACATATACACCCCATCAGAAAATAAGGAAATCATTATTTGAAGTCCTGTTCATGATGTCATAGTAGATAGTGCACAGTTGTGGATAAGCCAAGGAAGCGAAAGTTTGGCTGTTCATTTTGAAGGAATAATTATGCATTCATCTTAACTGATTTAGGGATATGACTGAAAATGTAAACAAGAATAGCATGACAGAGTGCAAACATTGTACCTCTTCAATGGGAATGTACTGTCTTACTCACTATACAACCTCACTCGGTAAAATCCATTTAAGATATGAAAACAGAAAGGCCAGTGGAAAAGATAGTGTTTCAATCATGAAGTGATTAAAACTGTAGAAAATGTAATATCCAGTGAACTTGCAAGACTGTTGTGCAGAATATCTGTGGAGGAGGACAACGCCCCATAACTGAATGAGGATCTAGGTGGTCATATGTACAAGGATGAAGCAGTAGGCTTGGAACTGGCATAATGTCGAGAAATTCAGTGTTTGATGCAGCACATTTGTGGATATGGTTGATGTTGCATTCTCAGTGACAAGAGGACAGCTGAGCGATAGTTGTATAAGAACTGTGGAAAGATGATGAGGAGCATAATTGGTATTTTTTAACACAGTATGATTGGGTGTTAGCTAAAGCTATAGGTCCACTAGGACACAAATCCTCTCTGTTGCAACAAAAGACTGAGACGTTTTGGGATGGACTGAAATGGTTAGGCTTCTGTACTTTGAAAAGCAGTTAGAAGAATGTGAGAGAAATTGGGGGGATGAAGAGATGGAATGGAGTGAAAAATTCTGGAATGGATCTATCATTTTAAGTGTGTGTGTGAAGCTGTGGATGGCTGCGATTTTCAACTTTTACAACTATTATAAGGTCAGTGTCACCAAGAACAGACCTAGGGAAGGAAACTGATGAGGTAATGGTAATGCTTGATGATCGTAATTAGATGGAGGTATAAGTTAGACTAACTGAAGCAAGTTTTGGTGAAGGCTTTGGGTCAGTCATAAGGTTGATGACAAAAGACTGCATTTTAGGGAGCAATGTGGAGAGTTTTCCAGCATCATTAAATTTACACGTGAGGACGCAAACTGAATGCTTTGGAAAGGATGGTAATGTGTGCAGGATTTAGTTTAACAACTGTGTTGTGGATTTATATGTGTTCCGTAGTTTGAAGGGCAATGGCATTGTCAATATGAGATATAAGATTAGGAACCCTGTGACCCAAAAGAGTGCAGAACTGTCAGTCTTATACTTCACAGTACCAAACCCATTGCTTGTATTGTTCTGAGAAGAATGAGTAAGCACGTTAGTGACCAAATTGTTAGAGGATCGGCTTGCCTTCAGGAGAAAAAGACAAACAAGAAATGTAATTGTATTTGTGAAAACATTCATAGAATGAATTATGGAAGTCAACAGAGAGACATATCCATGTTTCATTAATGGGAAAAAATTTAGATAAAGAAAAGTGGAAAGTACAAATTGACATGTTGAAACAAAATCAGAAAATAATAAAATAGCTGTACGTAAGACAAAGCAGTTTTGAGAATGTAGCTTCTATGGGCTGCCACCAGGCTAGTTTCTCCATGTGCACAATGTATCTTTGAGACAAGTGTTGGATACTGTCAGATGGAAAGCTGTTTTTGTGCCTAAAGCTTAAAAATGTCTAGCAGTTGCCTCAAAGAAATACTGTGTAGACTAAACATTCACTGTTGAAATTGAGCTGTATGCATCAGAGGAAGTCAGAAATATCACAGCAGATAGTTTTGAAAGGCGGTCACATTTATACATAGTAAAATAGCTGTCATAATTGTCATTTAATTAATTGAGTATAACATAATTATGTATTTCTTCTGTTAAGCAATTCTCAACTGTATCAAGTCCCGTCGTTTGGACACTTTCTTTGAATTTGAAGAAAAAATTATGAGCAAAACAACCCTGGATCGGAGCATTATGGAATTGCTTGCTGATGGAGAAGCTGGTACACCTGAAGACAAACTCCGTCTCTTTCTTATTTATTACATATGCTCACATTCAATGTCAGAGGTTAGAAAACAACAGATATATTTTTCTCATAGTTATGACAACAATCTCATTTGTCATTTTGAAGTCATGTTTTTAGTAACAACAAAATAATTCAGTAATTCTGAATGAATTCCTTATTTAAGATATTTTCTATTTAAATAGTTTGATCATAATTTCTTACAGGCTGAGTATGATCGTTTCGCTGTAGCACTGCAGAATGCCGGTTGTGATCTTCAGCCTTTGTCGTACATAAAGAGGTGGAAGTAAGTATGTTTATAAAGCTCTAAATATAAGTGATATAAATATGTTGTGTATTCTAAACATTCGGTTGCTTTGGACACAACTTTCCATATTCAGTAAATAATTTTTTTACTGTTATATATTCTTTTTTCAAACAGAGCATATACGAAAATGGCAGCTACTCATAACCAGTATGTAGGTGGTGGTACCAAAACTGTCAGCATGTTCTCAAAACTAGTTAGTCAAGGATCATCATTTGTGATGGAAGGGGTGAAAAACCTTGTCGTGAAAAGGCATGTAAGTACCATGCACTTATGTCATAATGTATTGTCATTGCCCTTAAATTGCTTGTTCATAGTGAGTGAGAAATCATATGTACCTGGGCAGTTTAGGTAATCATTTTAAATATAAGTATCAAAAAGAATAAATCATTTCCTAGAACTAGCTACAAAGTTATGTGCACACTCACTGATATGCACCACAATTCAAGTGGCAAATTTCATACAGATTCCATATGCAATGATCAGCCTGAACATTATGACCACCTACCTAATAGCTGGTATGCCCTCCTTTGGCAGGGATAACAGTGCGAGCGTGTCATGGCATGGAAGCAGTGAGGCCTTGGTAGGTTGCTAGAGGGAGTTGGCACCACATCTGCACACACAAGTCAACTAATTCCTGTGAATTCTGGGGAGCTGTTGAGCTCTGACGCCACATTCTATCACATCCCAGATGTGTTCGATTGGGTTCAGATCTGGTGAGTTGGGTGGTCAGCGCATCAATTGGAAAATAATGTGTTCCTCGAACCACTCCATCACACTCCTGCTCTTGTGGCATGATGCATTATTATCTTGTTGAAAAATGCTACTGCCATTGGGAAACATGATTGCCATGAAGGTGTGTACATGGTCTGCAACCAGTGTATGATGCTCCTAGGCTGCCATGGTGCCTTCCACAGAACCCATGGATGCCCATGTAAATGTTAGCCAGAGCACAATGGAGCTGCCGCCAGCTTGTCTCTGTCCCACCCATCTGCATGATGAACAGGCTGCTGGGATTCATTAGACCATGCTACACTGTGCCAACTCTGCCACTGCAGGTGCCCAGTGACAATGGTCACGTGCCCATTTCAGTTGTAGTTGCCACTGTTGTGATGTTAACATTGGCACATGCATGGGTTGTTGTCTGCTGAGGCCCACTGTTAGGAATGTTCAGTGCACTGTGTTTTCAGAAACACTTGTACTCTGCCTAGCATTAAAGTCTGATAGTTCTGTCGCCGTTCACTGCCTGTCTTGATTTACCAGTCTGCCCAGCCTTCAATGTCCGACATGTGTAACGAGGGGTGGCCACACGACGACATGGCCTCTGATGGGGTGTCACCTTGCTTTTGACACGTGTTGAAGACACTTACCACAGCACACGTTGAACACCTGACAAGTCTTGTAGTTTCCGAAATGCTCATGCTGAACCTACGGGCCATCACAGTCTGCCCCTGGTCAAACTCAGATAGACCGTACACCTTCCCCATTGTCCACACTGACTGTGTGCTCATTGATACTCCATGCACCATGCGCGTGTCTAACAAGCAGTCATTCCTCATCAGGTGATGCTACTGTCGCCTCGATGGATTTATTTCAATATTAGGTCAGTGGTCATAATGTTCTGGCTGAGTGGTGCAATGCATTCTTTCTTAGTATGTAAGTACCTGGTGCACTCAAGGGATGATTTTACCTCAGTGCTCGTGGCAATTTTGCCTGATTGACATAACAATTCTGGACAGTATGGCCTTCTAATGGAAACTTTTTGATTGACCCTATACGTATTAAAGAGCATACATGAGGGTGCATCCCTTGCCTCCATCCACAGTTAGTCTCAAAAACTGGTGTTAAATGTTGTTGTATCCATACTTGACATACTACTTCTTCCATAGTCAAACTTATGAACCATATTAACTATTGATGTATGCCGAGATTAATCATGGCTTCAAAAACCTTATTTCTTTTTATGGTGCCATAACCTCTTTAAAGTCAATAAATATATGATGTGTCGCAATATCTTATTCCCTTTTTTTCCCTTCCAATTTTACCTCAGAGTGAATATTTGACAATAGTTGGCCAGATCTAAAGCCTGTGTAATATCTGCTAATTGCTTTTTCTGCAAAAAGTTTTACATGGCAAAGCTGAGTCCTTGTAGCCACAGTATCGCTCATTGTTCATCTTACAAAATTGAAAGCTCATGTTCTTTAATATTCTTAGGTTTTCCAGCGACTGCCGTTACAACCCGAGCTCTCATTCATTCATGAAACTGAATTGTTTGCAAGCAGGTATTCGCCTCTCGAATACATATTGAATATTGTACAATATAAAACATTCTTAGAAAAATCATCCAAATTGCCTACTTCTTTGTTAAGATTGCGTCGCTTCCCTGGTTATTTAAAATATGCCAATGCACTGGCTTTAATAGATGTGTTTACTTCACTAGAGGTACAGTGCACAGTTCTCTGTCCCACACCACACGCCTGAGCCATTCTCACCTGGCTATTGGCAGAGTTGTGGCAAGCACCACATCGTGAAGAGGTGTTGCTTCAGCCTTTCTTTTGAAGACATTGTACTCTTGGAACACTGTAGCTCTTGCTTGTTTGAGTAACACTTGGTGCTTTTCTGATCTGTCAAATCATTTGATACTGTCGACTTCGACATCTTACTAGCCAAACTTAGCGGTGTAAATTTCTCACCAAGTGCAGTGCAGTGGTTTCGCTCATACATGACGTCTCGTCAGCAACGCGTCCTGTCTGGGAATATAAAATCACAATGGCGGCAGGTAGTGTCAGGCGTTCCCCAAGGCTCAGTATTAGGTCCTATACTCTTCTCTCTGTATGTCAATGATGTGTCATCGGTTCTGACCTATTGCAAATATCATATGTATGCTGATGACCTTCAGTTGTATCTAAGTGCGAAACCAAGCAATCTCAAGAAAGCTATTGAAAATTTCAATACTGACCTCGATGCACTGTCAAAATGGGCACAGGACATAGGTCTAAAACTAAACCCATCTAAAACCCAAGCGGTACTTGTTGGTCACTCTAAGCTCATTAGCCCAAAACATCGGGAATCCGTACCATCTCTTATCCTAAATGGAACAAATATTAACTTCTCTCCCTCAGCAAAGAGTTTGGGAGTTATAATAGATGAAAATCTAAATTGGACAGAGCATGTAACTACAGTGTTCAAAAAAGCATCAGCATCCCTTCATGTCCTACAAAAATATAAAAAACTCTTCCCTTTTGATCTGAAAAAGAAATTAGTACAAACGCTTATACTCCCAATCATTGACTACAGTGATATTATCCTACAAGGCCTCTCTCAGGAAAATTCGCGACGTCTAGAACTGGTCATGAATGCCTGTGTCCGATATATCTGTGATGTTCAACTTTTTGATCACATTTCACCAGCATATGCAAAATTGTCCTGGTTGCGTGCAGACAAACGCAGAGATTTCCATACACTCTGTGTCATCTACTGCCTTATAAATGTACACTGTCCCTCATATCTCTCCTCGTCCCTAACGCTCATGTCGGAACAACATGACAGAAACACACTTTCCCATTATAATAAAATCCTCTCTGTTCCACTGCATCGCTCAGTCACCTTCTCCAAGTCCTTTACAGTAGCAGGAACCCGACTATGGAATAACCTCCCTCGTTATGTTAGAGAACTTAAAAACATGTCCGGCTTCAAAAAACAGTTAATGACGTATCTACTTAAGCAACAGTAATGCCTTCCTCTGTACATGAATGCACTTCACCTCATTACTTCCCTCTTTCCCCCTCCTTAAATCTCCCTTCCCCAAAACTCGCTACACTAGTAAACATCTACTTTACACACCAAGATATTAATGTACATCTGCACAAATCTTCATTACTATTGCCAATTTTTCTCATGTTTATCATTATTATTTGATTTTTTACCGTTATTATTATTGCTTTTATCATGATCTGTATGTATAGCACCTGTTGTAAAATACTGCCAGCATTTACTTTATTAGGTCTTAGTCATGTTTATCATTATTATTTGACTTTTTTTTTACTGTTATTATTATTGCTTTTATCATAATCTGTATGTATAGCACCTGTTGTAAAAATACTGCCGCATTTACTTTATTAGGTCTTAGTCACTACTCTTTATTCATATTGTCACTAGAGTAATCTAATTTTCTCATTTAAACTATTGTCATGAGGTAACTCTGATGTGTGAAATACTGCATGTGTGGAACACTGGTCCGATGTAAGAGAGGGCCTGATGGCCCTAATCTGATCAGGTTAAATAAATAAAAAATAAATAAAATAATGAACTCTTCACAAACAATACAACCATCAACATATGTACACTGGAGAATTCACCACTATATATTGAAAGTATACTCAACAATGCACGAAACAGACGGAAACAGTGAGTGACACTTCTGGTCTTCATCTGTTTGTTTGATTTGTTCTTTGTTCCTGTTGTGTCTCCATTCTTCTGATCTGTTGCTCCATACTCATCACCTTACCTGCAGCATTCCGTATTTCATTACTGTTTTTATTCCATTGCTCATTCATGTTATAAGTATAGGTCTTGGAGGATCCTGTCAATCTGTTTTCCAAATTAATAGCTAGGTGTTCAGCCGAAAATAATATACTTATTTTGTCTTTCTCCTTTAACTTCATGTGCATTCAAAATTTTCCCTCTTAAGTGGAGGTGATGATCAGAGTCCATACTTGCACCTCTGGACCTATGGCAAACTAATACATCAGAGTCACGCCAGGTTTCTATTAATATACGAGGTGCTACCTAAAAGTTCCCATAATACACCAAAAAATAAAATTACTCTTTACCTGGATCTTGTTTATCACCATCACCTTCAAAGTAGTGCCCTGTGGGGTGTATACACCGTTCCCAGTCATTTTTCCATGAACTCAAAGCTCCTTGGAATGCATTTTTTGTGAACCTGTGTAGTACCATTTGCAGTTCTGTTTGAATCTTATCAACAGTGTAAAATCTTCAGCATTTTAACTCGAGTTTCATTCTGGGGAGTAAGAAAACATTTGGGTTAATATCGCAGAGGAGGAACAACTGTCATTTTGTTTTTCGCAAGAAACTCCTGGGTGATCAACACAATGAGTGACTTCACATCGTGATGATGCAGGAACCAATTGCTGATGCTCCACCTTTTTTGGACAAAACCCTATGACATGTCCCATGAGACAGCCCCATGACATTGCATACACCTGGATGGTCTGCCTATGACCGTATTTCAAAGAGACATATTCGGGAGTGAGTCTGGTTGACAGCCGAGCTGAAGAGGATCGTCACCAAATGATGTTCTGCTGTTTTAAAGACATTTAAAACAGTGATAAGTTTGCCTGTAACCTAAGGTGTCTTCCCCAAGTATTTATTTCAATATGTCGTGTTTATGTAGTGATTTTTCCAAACTCTCAAATGATGTGTGAGGTGCTAATTGGTGGTGTTTCATTGTACTAGCTACACTTCACCAGCTACACACTTTCCAAGAACTTTTGGGTAACATCTCGTATGATCAGTTTGGTTCCTAGTATTGTTTGGTGTAACTGACATCATTTTATCTGTATACCTATTCTGGAAACACTTGCTAGAAACTATTATGTTAAGGTATGTTGCAAAATTCATCAGGCATGATCTATTGTTATTACTCTCTTTATGTAGACTGCATTTACCAATGGTAGGAGAGAATACCTGCTCCTGTCCTACCTTAGCATTCATATCTTCTGTCACCATCTTTATATTGTTTTTTGGACACTGTTGATAAACTTGCTCCAGTTCCTGTAGAAAATATCCTTCCCTTCTGCTGTCTTCTCCTCAGTATGGGCATGTACATTTAAGAGAATTTAATTAAAGAGGTTTTTCTTTTATTCATATATAATGTATCCTTGGACTTACTGCTTCAAAAATTCTGTCACTACACCAAATATTTGTTCACTGTTGTGGCCATTGTACTACATAGTACACTGCTGTTTCTGTAAGGTAGCCTGTCCCGTCCATGTTATCTCTTGCAAGGCTGGGGATTTTCTCTGCCCAGGGACTGGGTGTTTGTGTTGTCGTCATCGTTTCTTCATCATTCATGAAAGTAGTGAGATTGGACTGAGTGAAGATTGGGCATTTGTATGGGCACTGATAACTGTGCAGATGAGCCCCCCACAAACCAAACATCATCATCATCTTGCAAGGCTATGATATCAGACTTGCAGATTATCACTACTCCACTCAGGTCTCCAAGGCTTCAACTCCATATAATGTCTGTACAAACAATGGAGGAAACTCCAGATAAGAATATCTTGGTGGAGCCCACACCACAGGTTCAGCCAAGAAGTCTAAATATCCCAAATACAACCCTGTAACTGCATGTTTAAAAGGGATGAACAGAACAGTAAAATTGTGATAAGAGTGTGTTGCAGCATTAAGTGGTACAGAAAAGCCTTAATATGTAAATCTACAATAATATTATGAAAAGGATAGATTGCTGCTCACCATATAGAGGAGATGACGAGTTGCAGGCAGGCACAATAAAGATACTACTACACATTTAAACTTTTAGCCAAAAGGCCTTCTTCTGAAGAGAAAACACACACACACACACACACACACACACACACACACACACACACACATGTGACCACTGTTTCTGGCTGCTGTGGCCCAACTGTGAAGAACAGGGACTAGCGAAGGTTGTGACCAGGGGGTTATGGGAATGTCGGATATATTGCGGAGAGAGTTCCTACTTGCACAGTTCAACAAAACTGGTATTGGTCGGAAGGGGCCATCTGATGGTGCAGGCTGTGAAGCAGTCATTGAAGTGAAGCACATTGTGTTGGCTGTTGGAATCCCTCCTCCCAGTAATCCCTGTATCCAAACCCGCAGTAGTGGAGCCTTTGTCAGCAGATAAGATTACAAGGTAGGGATCAGCTTTTAGGTGGTGGATTGCAGTTCTTTCAGCAGATGTAAGGTTACTTTACATGTCAATGGATTTGGGGAATAATGGTGAAGGAAGGTTTGAGATTAAAAAATCCTGAAATGTAAATAGACTGTTCTTCGGGGGCATTGGGGCTGGACCATGGTTGGATGGAGGAGTGAACTGATTCAGACAGATTTTAATATTGATTATGTGTTGAGTCAGATTGGTAGGGAAGATGGCAAAAAAGTCCATCCTGGACTTTCATTGTTTAGATGTAAGTCTACTTGAAAAGATACGTTGTGTGGGGAGTGTAATGTGCATGTATAAAATAGTAGAGTAAAGTAAGGGAGAATGCAGGTATTATCAAAACAAAAAAATAAATAAAAACAGTTGGCATATCACCTGAAAACTGCTCATAGAAATCTAATGGCAGGATTATGTTATGTAAGGACATTATTGTGCGTATGTAAAAGAGTAAGGTTGAAAAGAAACCCGTAAGATTGCTTGAAAAGGAGGTAATTGACCTAGTGTAACACATTCCAAGATATAATGGCAATGTATATATTCATGTCATGGCTGTCAATGTAATGTAACTAACTTCAGGGTTTTGAGGTATTCATTAAACAGTTACATATCTCCGATTCTTTAGGAAATCTATTTGTCCAAAACATGGTCAGTTTGATCTCTTAAGTCACAGTAAATATCAGTCTCTTCAAAAGTTCATCTAGCAGCCTTCCTTTCCAACTACTATGAAGAATTTCCATAGAACTTCAATTTGTTTCATGTAATCTTACTTATACAAAGATGGTAGCTAAACATAGATTTTCAGTTTTCGTCATATTGATGTGTTCCCTTATCTTTTAGCTAAAATTCAGCCTGTCTGTCCTACGTAAAAATTCCCACAGTCCCCATAGTTACTTTTATACACACCAGAGGATCCAAATGGTTTAGTACGCTGAGTGTTTGTTAGGTTGCATGGTTGTACCTAACATATTAGTACTTCAGAAGGCTGTGCACACTTTCGTGTTGTGAAAAAGTCTGGCTTTTCTGTCAGATGTGGTGCGTGTGGAGGGTAGAGAAACTGTTGTGGCGTAACAAGCTAGTCACGCCACACTGAGGAGGAAGCCGAAAGGCACGCGTACACACACGCCGACTGGCGTCAAGTCTGGAACAGGATACGTATTGAATACTATAAAGAAAATACGTATCTTTGGAATATACTTAACTTTTAATCAATCCTTGTGATACATCTCTCTTGACTATACAAATGAGACTCGTAAGATACATGCACTGTGACAATTGGCGCCTTGCTAAGTCGTAGCCATTAACTTAGCTGAAGGCTATTCTAACTGTCTCTCGGCAAATGAGAGCAAAGGCTTCGTCAGTAGTCGCTAGCAACGTCGTCGTACAACTGGGTCGAGTTCTCGTACGTCTCTCGAGACCTGCCGTGTGGTGGCGCTCGGTCTGCGATCACACAGTGGCAACACGCGGGTCCGACATGTGCTAATGGACCGCGGCCGATTTAAGCTACCACCTAGCAAGTGTGGTGTCTGGCAGTGACATCACATTCCTCCCCCGCAAATCGGCGAACGGTCGTGTTATAAGGCTTCCGCCCGCCGTGGGGAGGACCCCATGTTGACGTATGCGATGAGGTGGGGAGCCTAACAACAGGCAAGGCTGTGCCACCCGCACCCGGCCATTCGGTCCGAGGGGAGCTAGGAAACGCCTGAAAAACTAGTCCAGGATGCACGTCAACATGCGGTGTATGCGCCCGTAGAGAGACAGGAGGGGCCGAAGGGTCGACCTCCATGTGGTCGGGGCACCCGACGGGCGAAGACGACATCTGGTCCGGAGCGGGCAAGAGTTCCATGGTGGAGGACAGCTGGTCACGGGAAGCGAGCGGCGGCGCGTGACCCAGGGAGGTGCCAGGCGGTTGCAGCGACGCGTCCACTGCGGGCGGCGCCGGCGGGAGAACAGGCGGCGGCGGCGCGTCGCCATGAGGCAAAATGGAAGGCAGCGTCAGTAACACCTGGGGATGAGGCGAGCCAGTAGATGGGTCCCCAGGGCGCTGACCGGACGGCACCGTCGCTGAAAGCAGACGGGGAGCGGCAGAACCCAGGCGACGACAGAGGCGCAGCTGATTGAGATGCCGACGCACCTCACCAGAGGCCCCCAAAACCAAATACAGCGCGCGGCCGAGGCAGCGAAGAATGCGCCCTGCGAGCCAACGCCGTGAACCGCGATAGTTGCGATAGAAAACAACGTCGCCAGGAGCAAAAGCAGTAGTCTGCCACTGCACTGGAACCTGATGCGGCGGATGCAGCAAAGACATCAAGGTTCGATGAGGACGACCGTGGAGCCGGCGAGCGACCATCGCGGGGCTGAGAGCGATACGAAGACAAAAAGAGCATCAATGCGTCCTCCCTAGAATGCGACTCTTTCAACTTCAACATCTGTGACTTGAAAGTCCGGACCAACCGTTCAGCGGCACCGTTTGACTGAGGCGAAAACGGCGCGGATGTCAGATGTTGAATACCATTGGCCTTGCAGAATGACTGAAATTCTGCAGACATGAATTGTGGGCCATTGTCGGAAACAATAGTCTGTGGAAGACCTTCAATGCAAAAGATAGCGGACAACGCTTGGATGGTGGCAGATGACGTCGTGGAAGACATCCGGACAACAAACGGAAAATTACTGAAAGAATCCACCACAACCAACCATCGAGCATTCCAGAATGGACCAGCAAAATCTATATGTAAGCGTTGCCAAGGGGAAGCGGCTGTCGGCCATGCAAAGAATTTCCGCGGCGGGGCGGATTGTTGTTCGGCACATGCCACGCAAGAAGAGCACATATTCGCAATCGCAGCATCGATTCCGAACCAAGTACAGTGCTGACGAGCAAGTTGTTTCGTACGCACTATACCCCAATGTCCCTGGCGAAGAAGCCGTAAGACAGAGGACTGTAACGAACGTGGGACCACGACTCGGGACTGATCATTATCAGAACGCAACAACAAAACACCACGTCGTACAAAAAGTCTCTCCTTGTGAACAAAAAAACGGCGAACCAACGGATCCTCGATCCGTGACTTTGACAAGGGCCATTGCGTAGCAACAAAACGCAAAACAGTAGCAAGGATAGGGTCAGCAGCTGTGGCTGTAGCGACACGACGAAAATCAATCGGAAACGATTCGACCACGTCATCGGTTTCCGAATCAATGAACATGCAAGCAAGTTCGGAAGAATCGAATGCTTTATCCTCAGCAACAGGCAAACGGGACAACGCATCAGCGTTTCCGTGCTTAGCAGTGGACCGATACAAGATATCGTAGCGGTACTGCGAGAGGAAAAGAGACCAGCGAATGAATTTCTGCGCTGTACGTGGAGGTACAGGCTTGTTCGGATGAAAAAGTGATGTCAAAGGTTTGTGGTCTGTGATGATGGTAAAGTGACGACCATACAAGAAATCATGGAACTTAGTAACACCAAACACGAGAGCTAAAGCTTCTTTCTCTATCTGGGAATAATTGCGTTGCGCAGACGAGAGTAATTTTGAAGCAAAGGCAATAAGACGATCATGCGATCCATCTTTGTGCGCAAGCACAGCACCGATCCCGAATTCCGATGCATCTACCATCAACAAAAGGGGTTTCTGGGGATCGAATGGCGTAAGGCAAGTATTTGAAAGCAACGCCGATTTCAACCGGCGAAAGGCGCGTTCGCATTCCGTCGTCCAGACGAACGGAACACCTTTACGGCGTAAGCGATGAAGCGGAGCTGAAATGGAAGAAGCGCGTGGCACAAACCTGGCATAGTATTTAATTTTTCCCAACACACTCTGTAGCTGTTTCACATTTTGTGGCGAAGGCAACTCCTGTATGGCACGGAGGTGCTCTGGACTCAGATGTATGCCTTGTGCATTTATGACATGGCCCAGATATGGTAAGTCATGAGCAAAAAACACACATTTGTCCTTCCTCAAGCGAAGACCATTCTGTCGCAAGACCTGAAATACCGTTCGTAGGTTGGCTAAATGTTCGTCTTCTGTCTTTCCGGAGATCACAATATCGTCCAGATAGTTCGCAGCAGTCGGGACCGACGCACAAACAGTTTGTAAATATTGCTGAAACAATGCAGGGGCGGATGCACACCCAAATGGCAGTCTTTTGAATCGGTACAATCCAAGATGCGTGTTAACCACCAAGACGCGCTGGGATTCTGCGTCCACTGGTATTTGCAAGTACGCATCTGCTAGGTCCAATTTCGAAAAGTATTGACCCGGGCACAGTTTATCAAAAAGACCTTCCGGGTGGGGCAAAGGAAAAGTTGCAGTCACAAGTTGTGGATTCACAGTTGCCTTGAAGTCCACGCAAAGTCTCAATTTTCCGGAAGGTTTTGGCAAAATTACTAAGGGTGAGGCCCAGAGAGAAGCCTGCACACGTTCAATGACACCTTGCGATTCTAAATCATGTAATGTTCTTGCGACCTCAATCACGCAATGCGTGGGGAACATTGCGCGCTCTGAAAAATTTCGGTTGCGCGTTGACTTTTAGTTCCAAATGTGCTTCATAGTTCTTAGCGCAACCAAGGCCCGGTGAAAAAATGTCTGCAAATTCTTCACATAGACTAGAAACACTGGCTGAAGGCACAGTCTGGTTCACTAATAGGACCTGATTTACGATTGACAAGTGAAACAACTGAAATAAATCTAAACCAAACAAGTTCACTGCCGTAGAAGAACGAAGAACGTAAAATGACACAAGTTTTGTTTGTCCCTTGTATGTGGCAAGAAGGCTGCACTGTCCTAACACAGGTATCTGCTGTCCTAAATAACTATTGAGCTGAACATTTGCGGCACGCAACGGAGGTTGGCCCAGTTGTTTGTACGTGTCGTGATTGAGCAATGAAACTGCAGCTCCGGTATCGAGCTGGAATGGTATCACTTTGCCTCCAAAGTCTAAGTCTACAAAAAGTTTATTGTCCTGCTGACGACAAGAGCGACTTTCACGTGCAATTTGAACTGATACAGGTACAGAAGCACTTGCGACTTTACGGGAGTTCCGGCGACGTCGACGCACACTTTTTGTGGGACGAACACAGTCACTGTTAGATAAAGTGGCACTGGACGGGGTGGAATGAACGACATGAATGTCCATGGGCGAAGGTTCACGAGCCTGATTGTCCCTGGTTCGATTCCGGCGCGAAGCAAAGGGCCTGGAATGGTTTTGATTGTCTGATCTTAGTTTTGTCTGGCAAACACTTTGAACATGTCCTTTCTTATGACAGTAAAAGCAAATAGCTTGGCGTGACGGGCAATTGTCACGCGAATGTCTAGTTGCACACCGCGGGCATGATTTTAGAACTGCAATGGCATGCTTACGCGGCACACGTGTTTGCGAGCTAGGCTGCAGCTGTGCGGACGTGCGCGAGGGCCGTTTAGCGTCCCGTGCTGCGCGCCCGGCGGGCCGGTCAATGCGACACACTGCTGGCGAAGTTTCAAATGATTCCTGAGCAAAGTCAAGCGTGTCTTGCCTATCCAATATATCTATCACTTGTTGAAGGGAGGGATTAACTAGTTTCAAAATCTGTTCCCGTATGCGAACATCAGAAACGTTCTGTGCTATTGCATCACGCACCATAGTATCTGAATACGGAAGTCCACATTCACATGCAAAATCACAATCACGAGTAAGTCCTTGCAATGTTGCAACCCACTCCCTATTAGTCTGACCGGCCGTACGTTTGGTACGAAAGAACGTATACCTTTTTGCAACTACATTAACTGTTTCTTTGAAATAGGCATCTAAAGCAGACAAAATTTCTTCGTAGGACAGAGTTGCTACGTCGCGTCGGGGAAACAATTTCACTATCACACGGTAGGTGGACACACCGACACAAGAAAGCAAAAACGGCTGCCGCTCATTACCTTGAATCCTGTAGGCGGCTAGATGGAAGCCAAACTGTCGGGACCATTCTGGCCACGTTTCTTGAGTTGAATCAAAACTACGGAAGGACGGTGCAACTGCTTGGTGTGGCTGCGGTAGTGATGAAGCGGCTGCGGCCGCATCGGGGGGCAGCGCACGTTGACCCTGGACGAGCTGTCCAAGGGCATCCAATAACGCCTGCCTCTGCTGATTCTGCAAGCGACACAAATAATTCAGAGCAAAGCAAGTAGAAAGAACACGATCCTGTAATCCTTGTCGTCAATCTGTTGTGGCGTAACAAGCTAGTCACGCCACACTGAGGAGGAAGCCGAAAGGCACGCGTACACACACGCCGACTGGCGTCAAGTCTGGAACAGGATACGTATTGAATACTATAAAGAACATACGTATCTTTGGAATATACTTAACTTTAATCAATCCTTGTGATACATCTCTCTTGACTATACAAATGAGACTCGTAAGATACATGCACTGTGACAATTGGCGCCTTGCTAAGTCGTAGCCATTAACTTAGCTGAAGGCTATTCTAACTGTCTCTCGGCAAATGAGAGCAAAGGCTTCGTCAGTAGTCGCTAGCAACGTTGTCGTACAACTGGGTCGAGTTCTCGTACGTCTCTCGAGACCTGCCGTGTGGTGGCGCTCGGTCTGCGATCACACAGTGGCGACACGCGGGTCCGACATGTACTAATGGACCGCGGCAGATTTAAGCTACCACCTAGCAAGTGTGGTGTCTGGCAGTGACATCACAGAAACATATCTAGATTTTGTGTTGTGTGCAAACTGAGTTACGGGGACTGTGGGAATGTTTGCATTAGACCTTCAAACTGCTGTACAAATAACACCACTGGTCAGAATGATATTAAATTGTAATGGAATATTATCGGAGAAGGGGGAAAATGTATGGCATAAGAAAAATAAATAGTTGCAAAATGTAGCAATAGAGGGCACTGTAAGCATCATAATTTAATAGTGGTTGATTGCAAATGACAAATGAATCATACAACAATGCCTAAGGTGTACATTTGACGCTAAACAAACTGTACTACTCAGTGTGCATGGTTGTACAGGTGTGATACTGTCAGTTACCTAAGCCCATCCACCATCGCAAGGTCATATCACGTCAGATGGAAAAATTGGTTTTTAATTGTCCTGAGTCCAAAAACCACATAAAAAGCATAAATCAGAATCAGATCGGATTATTAATTTCCATGCGACTGACACAAAGCATGTTCAGTATGCTGTCCACCATTTTCTGCAAAAAGTTGAAATCGTGAAACAGCGTGTTCCACAACTAATCGAAGTGTTTCCGGTGTCCTGTTCAGAATGTGTTGCATAATGTGTGCCTTCAATGCAACTAAGTTTGCAATTGGAACACTGAAGACAACTTCTTTCAGGTAGCCCCACAGCCAGAAGTCACACGGATTAAGATCAGGTGATCGGGACGGTCAGACTGTAGGGAAATGGCAGCTGACAATTCTAGCATTTCCGGAATGGCGCTTCAGCAGCTGCTTAACTGGCTTTGCAATGTTCGGAGGTGCGCCATCATATATAAAAATGATCCCATCCATGCTGTTGGAGAGCTGGAATGACGTGGTTGTGCAAAATACACTTATAGCACTTACCAGTGTCAGTAGAGGTAACAGGATCGGAAGCACCTGTCTCTTCGAAAAAATGTGGCCCTATGATAAATGGTGCTGTAAACCCGCACCACAGTGACCTTTTCAGGATGAAGTGGTACTGGTTGATTTGCATGTGGATTTTCCGGTGCCCATATTCAACAATTTTGTTTACTGACATATCCTGTCAGATGGAAGTGGGCTTTGTCTGTCCACAAAATCTTCCAAGGCCAATCATTGTCCACGTCCTTACGAGCAAGAAATTGTAAAGCAAAGGTGTGTTTTGCTGGCAGGTCAACAGGAAGAAACTCGTGCACATGGGTAATTTTGAATGGATAGCAAAGAAGGACGTTTCATAGGATTTTGTACACCATGCTCAAGGGTATGTCCAATGTTCAGGCAATTCTCCGTGCACTACACATTAGCACACTACCACTTGTCTCCTCCTGCACTGCTGTGGCCACTGCTTCCACTGATGTCGAATCAATTTGTTTCCTTCCTCTACCAGGTAGCACACCAAAAGAACACATCTTTTCAAATTTCTGAATCATTTTCTCCAGACCCACGGCAGTCATAGGACCAACGCCTTTTTGAAACCCTTCAGTGTCCGGAAATTCTTCAGAGCAATGTGTGTCCAGTCATCCTTCTTGTAAGATAGCTTTACAAGCAGAGGGCGATCCTGCATTGAGACTGTAATGACGAACATCGCAGATGCTTGTTTATACCAACTTCAAAGGGTTGTGCGCATGACAGGTGTTTTCATTTACGTATTCTTACAAATACAGAGCCATCTATTTATCAATTTTCACACTATTTGTTTTCTTCTGCCACATGTTTTCCCCCTTCCCCAATGATATTCCATTGCTTACGTAGCTACTTATGGGAGCACCATGAGAGAGAGAACATGGGAGGGTAATCTTCTTGTTCAAACCTCATTTATAGTAAAAGCATTGTCCATAATAAGGGACACCAAATGTGTCAAAATATTTTGTAGCCATAAGAAGAGTAGAAGGTACTTTTGAGAAGGTATCACTCTTCAATATCTAAAAAGGTCGCAAAGGTTTGTCTGGAACCCTAAAATCTATTAAGCAGCTATTTAATGGAACATTACTAATAGAAACAGTAACATCACAGTAAGCCACTGACATTCTGGTATCTAAACAGTTGGATAAGTACCCCACTGTGGTTGAACTGCACCACACCCTCAGCTAAGTCAAGGGCTAGTAACTTGCAGTGACATGCATGACACTTCAGAGCTTAAGGAAGAGTGGACTGATGAAGTGGTCATTGAAGTGCAAAATGTAATGCGTTGAGTGAATGGAGCATTAGAGAAAGCAGATTTGTTTACTGTGAGGTTTGATTTGCCAAAATGAATGAAAGCTGGGTATATAAAACAAAGTAAGATCAAACATCCCCAACCACATGAGGTGATTCAAGTGCCACAAATACACGGATACCACTGTGGGGTGTCAAGATCATTCTACTGGCAGGAAGTGTGGTATAGCTACTCATATGTGTATCCACCCTGATTTCTGTGTCGATTGCTGAAGTCAACATCTAGTGTAGAGCAGAGAGTGTACTGCTTACAGAGAAGAAAAGAAAGTCCAGAAATTGAAAGTGACCAAGACCGTGTCATACACTGAGGTGCAGATAATGTATAAATCTCTCCAATCTCCAACATTTTCATTTGCAGCAACACTCAAGGAAAAAAAAAAAATTAAGTGATTCCTAAGATGTGTTGCCAAACGATTCAAACACGAAGTTACCAGCACCTGTGGAAGCAAAGCTTTGGATGAAACTGCTGCTGTTATCAAACTAGTTCCAGTGATCAGCAAAGCTTCAGTTGTTGAGGGGGATACTGCAGTAGCAGGGAAGTTGCTGAAACACATTGTGGCTCAGCCTAAATTGATTTCATCAATTCAGAAAGAGAAAACTAAGTGAAGCATATTGATAAGAAGGCTCAGTCAAAACAAGCTGACCATCAGATACATCAAAACTCAGATAATGACAACTCCATCATGTACATGCATATTTTATTTATTTTTCACATATATTTTTTCAGGTGATGCATCACGTATCATCTAGTAAAGTCATCAAAAGATCAAAAAGAGCTATAAAATATTTTAGACGTGATACAGAAAGTGGCACTTGACCCTGAAAAATAAGAATATGAGATCCTCGACATGAGTACTAAAAATATTCCATTAAATTTCAGTTACCCAATACAGTGGAACTTTGATTTTACATCCTCCAATTTTACATTTTTTGTGGTTCTACAGCATAAATTTGTAGCCCTTATGAAAAACCAATAAAATCGATGCTAAAAATTCACCGATTTTACATTTCTTCCGAGTAAGGTTTACCTTGATTCTAAGTTCTTACTCAACATCTTGCTTGACTTCATCCCAGTTTCTTCTTATTGATATTTGATGTGGCTGAACAAGCTCTAAGTGGCTCAAAAGACTGATGGTGGCGGAATTAAGGGAATATTTTAGGCCGTTGTGGAGAGTGGAGATATGAGAGAGGAAATACTGACATAATCCATGGTCGGTGTTGGCAACACAACTTGCAATATTTAGCTTCATTGTGCAATTATGATACAACTACTGCTATGTTGTAGCATTACTGGAAAAACAAGACAGTCAACGCGAAGTGTTCCGGATCAAGCCAATATGTGACAAAGGGACCCAGCCACCATCTTTTCTTGTGACAATTATAACTCAGTCTCATCTTTGCATGTATTTCTGATGTACTGTATTCAGCAACAGTTTCAATCATCAACCTTTTAAATTCAGACACTGAGTCTCGAAGAATATGCTCGGTCATAATCGGAGAAATGTTACCCATTTCCAGTTCTTGACTTGTTAAGTCAATCAGTAACTGGTGCAGCCACCACACCACACTAACACATGTAAAATGAGCTCACCTATTGGATATGTGGAGAGGGGGAGTGGCCCTTCAGTGACAGGAGTGCAGGTAGGGCTGAAAGCATTTTGTGGAGTGTTGAAAATATAGTTTTCATACAGATGCTGTTCTATGACGGATATGTCACACAGAAATAGGACAAGTGTTTTGTGATAGCACATTTTAAAGACTTTCATGTTCAAATCTGACATGATACAGTTGTAACAACTACATACACTACTCATGTAGATACTTTACACCACACACTGTACACCGTAAAGATTGGCAGCAGTGATAGAGGGCATGAAGCAAAACTGTAGCACCTGAGCTTTCTTTCAAATTTACATTTTACACAGTGTATAGAAATTCACTGAGCCAACTTCTAATAAGCTTGTAATGCAAACTGGAGAAGTTAACTCAATTTTTCACGTCTCTGTTTCTCTCATCAAGCCTAAAAGAACACTTTAATGGTGGGTGGTATATGAAGTGTGGCTCATAAGAAAAGCATTAAACTTAACAGCAAGCGTGACAAAGTTTGTCATTAAGCAGATGAGCAGATGTTTGCATTTATGTTTATGGTTCCACGTAGCTGTGTGATGTTTTAGGTTTAATTCAACATGTTCTGACCATCCCCACCCTCTTGTTACCCAATATTGAGCATGGAGTAAGTTAGTAATTTTGGGCAGCTGGACACATTTTCAAAGCACGCGCCACACTGTGGTAGTGACACACTGCAGCGAGTGACAGGGATGGTCGAATTTAAATAACCAGGTCTGTTTATCTTTTTTGTTGCTCTTCTGTGTTATGTATTGATGGCTCATTGCGCTCATCGTTTCTGTGATTCGTCATTATATAATTGTCTAGAGGATGATTGGGTTGCTGTATCATTAAAAATATTAATTCTGGTGGACTTTCTGCAGGGTTACACATATATTTTCAGTCACTTCAGTTCACAATACAAATCAATGAAACACTCACAACTTATTCTCTATCCTCGCACTTCCTACTTGTACAACCAACTGCACAAAAGAACACAGATTTACCTCTAATAACATGATGTAGCATAGAAATTACTATCATATATCGATCTATTTATGCAGAATAATCTTTGGAACATAAATTTCATAAATAAAATACAAATAATTGTTTATCCTTTTTGAAAGGTAAATAATCATCATTGCAGCTACATTAAGTGTTTATAAACATTGGCATTTAAACATTTTTGCATAGCTACGCAGTAGTGGTGTTTTTGTTATTTATGTCTTTGGTGAGGTATCGTTCACTTCATACAATTCAAGATTGGTTAGTACATTTATCTCATCATAATCAGTTTTATTACAATAGCCCCCCAAAAATTTTGAAAGCATAAAATGTAAGGAAAATTTTGATAAAATATAATAAAACTAGTCATCCCTACAAATTTTGGAGTAGGACAAATTAATATTAAACAGTTTGTCATTACATGATATACAGCATTTTGACTTCCTTAACATCACCACTTAATTCAAATATGGTCAAGAACAAAATTTCATTTTACTGAGTTCTTTTCTCACAGATTTTCAAAAACTTTTTCAGAGTGTGACCTTTTATCTATTCTGTAGCTCTCAAATTATTATCAAATATCATATAACAATTTTGGGTAAGCAAAAGGATGGCACACACAACAGTGATTTTATTATATTAGCATGACAGTAGAACTTGTATTTTGTGAGAGTATCTGTAAACCAATATTTATAAATCTGTCTTTAATACATGAAATATCATTGATTGTTAATGGCCTGTGATGAAAAGAAAATATCTTAGTCTACATAGAGTTATTTAGCAAAGTACTTCAGTTCACAGGACAAAATTAATGTTGTTAGTTCAGAACTTAATCCTTTTTCTTACAACACCAATGAAATGTCTTTGTAACAACATTTTATAATGTCTTACTTCTAAATTTATGTTTCTTACAGAACATGAAAACCTCGGCATATAAAAAAGTGGTGTAGTAAAAATTATTTCTTGCGCTGGTTTGCAAGAACTCTTTTTAATACACAACAACCAGATGCTAGAAGAGTAGTACTGTTGAGTAGGATCATCCACAGAAGTTGTGGTAATATAAATAGAGTAGACCCCGGATAGAAAAAAGTAAAAAAAAATATTGAGGAGCACAGTGGAAACAGAACCCAAATAGGAAAGAGTTAGAATAGAGTTCACCAGAAGTTAAGAATGGATATGCCCAGCTAGGGAAGGCACCACTCATGACCTGGTGTGTCTACCGAAGTCAGCAGACCACCTTCCTGATCCATGTCCAAAATTATCAGTTTTATTACCCATTTAGTCCTTTAGTCTCTGATTGTTACAAACATTTCGCATTCATTAATTTTCATGTCACCTAATAGATTATGTAATAACATATGAAAAATTACTTTTCAAGCCTTTCGAATTGTCACAGGATGTGATAACTAGCCCATTCTTACATGTTTTCTTGAAAACTGAATTATTTTATTACTTATTTGGAAAATATTGGCCGTAAATTATGCCAGACGTATTAACAACACTCAAATCTGCTTTAAAGTGCTGTTCATTACCCATTTGTCACTGTTATATTTAAAATTCTTCATCCACATTTACATAAAGTACACTGATTCAGTGTGGCAATATGAAAGTTCAAAACATATACAAAATAATATTAAATATAAAAAAATCTATCACAGTAAACACAATTAAGTTGAATACAGAACAAGAAATTGCAGTTATTTTGTGAGAAGCAGTGTGCTGCCTTCCGCACATGCTCCCAAAGCTAGTACACAAGAAATATCCAAGTTTCATTGGGTGACCAATAATTCTAGACACCAAAAGATGATGCTGTAATGGTCATTTGACAGCTTCCAGAGTCTTTTTTGCACAAATATTGTGAACAAAATTAACATGGAAATGACAAGTACTAATTCACTATATGCCACAAAGAAAGTTATTTTAAGAACTGGATAAATGCTCAGGAATTGATTCATACAAATCATGAATTACTTGCAGCCTGTAGAAAAGTAACACAGCACAACCAAAACTAATAAGTTACCCCATTTCACTTGTTTGCACAAAACTGTATGATGAAAAACTATAATTACATAGCTTAAAAACAAAGATTCTGTAACTTACCAAACGAAAGCGTTTGTACGTTGATAGAGACAATAACAAACACACACACACAAATTTCAAGCTTTCGCAATCCACGGTTGCTTCATCAGGAAAGAGGGAAGGAGAGGGAAAGACGAAAGGAGGTGGGTTTTAAGGGAGAGGGTAAGGAGTCATTCCAATCCCGGGAGTGGATGAACTTACCTTAGGGGGGGAAAAGGGACAGGTATACACTCGCGCGCGCGCGCGCGCGCCCACACACACACACACACACACACACACACACACACATCCATCCGCACATATACAGACACGGGCAGACATATGTAAAGGCAAAGAGTTTGGGCAGAGATTTCAGTCAAGGCGGAAGTACAGAGGCAAAGATGTTGTTGAGTGACAAGTGATGTACGAGGGGCGGCAACTTGACATTAGCGGAGGTTGAGGCCTGGTGGGTAACAGGAAAAGAGGATATATTAAAGCGCAAGTTCCCATCTCCGGAGTTCTGATAGGTTGGTGTCAGTGGGAAGTATCCAGATAACCCAGACGGTGTAACACTGTGCCAAGATGTGTTGGCCGTGCACCAAGGCATGTTTAGCCATATGGTGATCCTCATTACCAACAAACACTGTCTGCCTGTGTCCATTCATGCGAATGGACATTTTGTTGCTGGTCATTCCCACATAGAAGGCTTCACAGTGGAGGCAGGTCAGTTGGTAAATCACGTGGGTGCTTTCACACGTGGCTCTGCCTTTGATCATGTACACCTTCCATGTTACAGGACTGGAGTAGGTGGTGGTGGGAGGGTGCATGGGACAGGTTTTACACCAGGGGCGGTTACAAGGGTAGGAGCAAGAAGGTAGGGAAGGTGGTTTGGGGATTTCATAGGGATGAACCAAGAGGTTACGAAGGTTAGGTGGATGGCGGAAAGACACTCTTGGTGGAGTGGGGAGGATTTCATGAAGGATGGATCTCATTTCAGGGCAGGATTTGAGGAAGTCGTATCCCTGCTGGAGAGCCACATTCAGAGTCTGATCCAGTCCCGGAAAGTATCCTGTCACAAGTGGGGCACTTTTGGGGTTCTTCTGTGGGAGATTCTGGGTTTGAGGGGATGAGGAAGTGGCTCTGCTTATTTGCTTCTGTACCAGGTCGGGAGGGTAGTTGCCGGATGCGAAAGCTGTTTTCAGGTTGTTGGTGTAATGGTTCAGGGATTCAGGACTGGAGCAGATTCATTTGCCATGAAGACCTAAGCTGTAGGGAAGGGACCGTTTGATATGGAATGGGTGGAAGCTGTCATAATGGAGGTACTGTTGCTTGTTGGTGGGTTTGATGTGGACGGATGTGTGAAGCTGGCCATTGGACAGATGGAGGTCAACGTCGAGGAAAGTGGCATGGGATTTGGAGTAGGACCAGGTGAATCTGATGGAACCAAAGGAGTTGAGGTTGGAGAGGAAATTCTGGAGTTCTTCTTCACTGTGAGTCCAGATCATGAAGATGTCATCAATAAATCTGTACCAAACTTCTGCTTGGCAGGCCTCGGTAACCAAGAAGGCTTCCTCTAAGCGACCCATAAATAGGTTGGCGTACGAGGGAGCCATCCTGGTACCCATGGCTGTTCCCTTTAATTGTTGGTATGTCTGGCCTTCAAAAGTGAAGAAGTTGTGAGTTAGGGTGAAGTTGGCTAAGGTAATGAGGAAAGAGGTTTTAGGTAGGGTGGCAGGTGATCGGCGTGAAAGGAAGTGCTCCATCGCAGCAAGGCCCTGGATGTGCGGGATATTTGTGTATTGGGAAGTGGCAACAGTGGTTACAAGGATGGTTTCTGGGGATAACAGATTGGGTAAGGATTCCAGGCGTTCGAGAAAGTGGTTGGTGTCTTTGATGAAGGATGGGTGGGAGACTGCATATATACACGCCACATTACTTAGGTTACACAGCAAGTTTAAGCAATGGTTAATTTCCTTCCTTCACCCTTACAGACATTGTCTGCTAAATATATATTTCACTGTTAAAATTTGTTTTTTTCTCTTCTTTGTCCTTTCCTTATTTTATTTTACTGTATTGTCTGATATAATTCCATTTTTTTCCTTTCTCTTTCTCTCTTTTTTTTCAGAATTTACCAGTCACCAGGTTAGTTGATGAACTTATGGAAATGAAGACATCACAAGAAACAGAAGATTTCAGATACTTTGATCCTAAACAGTTGAGACCACTAGACAGTTCACAGATACCAAGAAACAGGATGCCATTCCAAGAGGCAATTGTGTTTGTTGTTGGTGGTGGAAACTACATTGAATACCAAAATCTAGTTGATTATACAAAGGTTAGTGACAAAAGTCTTGAATCTGAGTTATCTTTTTCTTTTGTGAAATTAAATTATAAAAAGATTTTTTTCAGAGAACATTAGTAGTAGAGAAGCAGATTGAATATGTACTTGAAATTAGTCTATTTTAGTGAGGTATCATTTTTGCAGTTATATGTTATATAATGTAAAATAGTTTTTCATACATCTTTGTTTGTATGTCATCTGGGGATCCATACTAAAATTCCATTCTCTTTTGCTATTCATCTTCCACAATTTGAGTATAGAAGTAGGGGAACATTTGACTGTAACTGCCATATGCCACATATTATTCACTTAGTTGAAAAGTATGACAGTCTTTCTGATGGCAGGTTGGCCAGTTTCCTACTTTTCAGACTGTATACCTGTTCAAACATTCTGACTTGGCTGTAACTAAGACACTCTGAAGAAGTAAAGGCATCCTATAGTACATGCCTCAGTATTCAGATCACATACTTGTTGAAGACAGAGGAGCAAGAAGCTCTAGTATAAGACAACCACACAATTCCAAGATACTCCCTTCAAATAATCCTGTGGATGGACAATTCTGATGGTGAAAGAGCTAAAGAAGATGTGTTCATCCTCAACAAGGATAGCTGTTACAACTTGACCAGATCACTCCACACCAACTACAAGTAGCTGACAACACAATTTCTGTACCTGCGAAGATCACCATGTGTTACAGCTATCTGCCACCAAATAATTCCCTCAGTTCAGCTCTTATTGAATTAATCAAACAACTCCTCCACCCAATACTCCTTTTGGAAAATTTTAACACCCACGACATGCTTCGAAAGCTCTAAAGACATTTCTCACATGTCAGTGTATGTAATTAATTTTATCTACCTGTTAAACAAGGAGCAGGTAACAAATTGTAGTACGTCTATTGACTTGTCCTCTGCCACTTATTTATTGCTTTGTTATCTTCCCTTATTGACATCATAGAATGGAAAACTGACTTTGACCTACTCTCTAGGGATCACTTTCTCAACTGACTCCACTTGTCATGAAGATTAATACAGGGTGTGAGAGATCTAAATTTCCTATGAAGTAATAGATTCAACTAATTTCATCGACCTGTTAAGCAAGGAACAGACAACAAATTGTAGTGCAACCATTAGCTTGTCCTCTGCCACTGACTTACTGCTTTGTCACCTTCCATCATTGTTAGTAACTGTCCATCTGGCTCCACTTGTCATGAAGATCCATACCAGGTATGAAACAATTCATGTTCAGTTGACATAACCATTTGGCCTGAAACCACCATGGAGGTACAGAGAGAATTTGATCTGTAGAACACCAGGTTCAAAGAGTTCAGCTTAATTTTTTGTTTGTGTGTGTGTGTGGGGGGGGGGGGGGGGGGGGCAGCTTGTGCTGGTGTGGATGTGTGTGTGTTTTCTACTTCAGAAGAAGACCTTTTGACCAAAAAAATAAATGTATAGCTGTCTTTTCTTCGTGCATGTCTGTGACTCAGCAACTCCTGTATATGGTGAGTAGCAATCTATCCTTTTAAAAGATGCTTGTTTCACAAGGATTTCCTCACAACTTCTGGACTCCTCGAGTTCTGTAGAATTATTTGTCATACTTTTTTTAGAAACCACTATCTGGTTTTCTGGTGATGAGCACAGCAGAGGACTGTTATTTTAACATTTACAGGAGAGGTGTTGTTATTATTGACATCAGATGATTTATCCTCTATATTTACTATTACTAAGAATCCATTATTGTGCAATCACATATGAATTCCAAATATGAAATCTACTCAGCTTTCGTAAAACAGAAAAGCAGTGAAAGTAATATCATGATATCAGTCCCAAAAAATGGAAGCAAGAGGCCATAATAGCAAAGACATATATATTCCAACTAAATCGTCATATGAAATACTTGCATAAAATACTAGGATGCAAGGAAATACAATGTCCATATCATTCAAAGGATTGAGTATTCCCAGTGAAAAATGCATCAGCTTATCAGATTTTGATGTACTCTTTATGTTACCTGAAGTCAAATAAGGATATTTCAGTTTGGCACTTGGAAGCCACAAGTCAAATGCATGTATAAAAGCTAGCTAAGAATGAAAAGTCTTTCATGAAAGTGGAATATAACCGCCAGTATCTTTAACATCAGCAGTACTAATACAAATAAAATGGTGCCACTCCTTACTGTACACAATGTTCTGTAGCCTTTTCATCTATGTATATAAAGCAGCATGTATGTATGTACATACATATGTACTTTTAGGATCTCCTCCCAAACCACTGGATCGATTTCAACTAAATTTGGCACACAAACAGCTAACTTCACGAGCATTGGCACCGTGATGTTTATAACCTCCTAGCTCCAATGATAGCAGAGATTGGCCGAAACCAAGTTTTTTCAGCCTTTGCCATTATGCTGCCCTGAATGACAGCTGTTTTGTGGGGGAGTAGCATTAACCTGCTTTGCAGGCAGCCTACACATCAGGGCTAAGAAACGGTTTTCCAGCCACCGATGGCAGGCGTGGCGTGTTGTGTTGGAGCTGTATTGGCCTGCTTTATCTTTCTTTTTGGGTGGTCTTTACATAAAAATGGATGTAGCTGAGGGGAAGTTGAGATCGGTAGAGGAGGGGATGGAGAGAGAGAATGAGCTGGAGGGAATGGACAGATGGAGAGGGGAAGAGGAGAGGAGAGACAGATTGTGTAGGAGGACAGAGAGGGTGGGGATGAAGTGGGCACATATATGGGGAGGAGGAGATGGACAGAGAGGAAGTGAAGGAGTAGATGAAGAAAGAGGGGAGGAGGGAGAGCTGGGCAGAGATAGTGGGGAGAGGAGATTGATAAATAGAGGAGGAGAGGGATAGAGATAGAAAGGGGGAGGAGGAGATGGTCAGAGAGAGGGAGAGGAGGAGATGGTCAGAGAGAGGAATAGGAGGGGATGGACAACAGGGGAGATGGATATGGACAGAGAGATGGGGGAAGGACGAGATAGACTGGGAAATGGCACAGTAGCAGACTTATAGGGAGAGGGGCAGGAAAAGATGTACAGAGGGAGGGCGGAAGAGAGATCACCAGAGAGAGGGCAGCAGAAGAGATGGAAAGAAGAGAGGGCAGCAGAAGAGATGGAAAGAGAAATGGAGGGAAAGAAAGATATGGAAAGAGAAAGGGAGGTGGAGGAAATGGACAGAGAGAGGGGTGGGAGGAGATATGTGCCACATGCGCATGTGGGCAAAGCCAAAGGTCACAGGCTAGTTATTAGTATAAAGATTGTCAGACTTAATATGTCATTGAAAGAATCATTTCAAGAAAAAGTTCATAAATTTACTTTTCTGGACTTAACCACATTTAAATGATTCTGTTTCACTGGTCAAGCACCATAAGAATAAATATATTTGGCATTTATTTTCTTCATTTAGTTTTTTGTGCTTGCTACAGAGATTGGTGACCGGTATTGTCAGAGCCCTTTGTTCCATGGGTGCCAGCAGAAATTTGTCCAAGAAGGGGCAAGATTTCAAAAGTGGTATATAAAAAAATAACTGATTAGTTGACTTTGAGAATGTGTCGTATCCCCAGAAATAAATTTGTCAGGAAGCAGACAAAGCTTACCGCATCGTAAATGTTCTATAATTATCTGTCAATATTTTTTTGAACCAGTGTAATGTTTAATAAAGCCCCAGTGTTTGTCCTTACATTCGGCAATCAACATCTGTGGTTGAGTAGAACTCTAGAGAACTATCTATAGAAATAAATGAGAATACTGTAATAAATATTGTCTGTAGCCTAGATTTCAGGAGGGGTTTAACATCAGAAGAGGTACGAATGTTAGCACTGAATAGGGGATCATGGAGGAATTTTATAAGGGGGCTATGCTCCAGACTGAACACTGAAAGGCATAATCAGTCTTAAATGATGATGATGATGTAGATCACTGTTATAACTTAAAGGTAAGCATATTTCATTAGTATAGCCAAAGCACATCTTTTTTTATGAATATTGAAGAAGGAAATCTTTGAAAGCAAACATGAAATTAACTCCTAACAGCCAAGGATTGAAGGAAAATGGTCCTTGTCTCCATAATATGGCACATTATTGTGTAGCCATGACAACTGGACTACAAAACTCATAACTCTATGGCTGAGCTACACCCCATATAGTCTTAAGACCCATGTGTTTGAAGAAGATACAAACAACTTTTTGACCATGATGTTTCACCATTTTTCCACTCTTCCAGTGCAGAAATTGGTTCTTCTGCATTTGGGCCCACAGATGAAGTGTAGGTGAATACATCTATAATATATTATGACTGTGTTTTTCATACCCTACTACAAATTACTTTACTGTGTAAAACTTAATGAAGTCTCAGGAAGCCTTGATGGATCAAATGCGAACCTTCTGTTGAGATTAAGATATGCAGCAGATAAAGAAGCTGTTCTTGGAATTGTGAAAGAGTGTTGCATGCATATTCTAACCATGTGTGCACTGAGCTGGGTGTAGCAACTGTCCATTTTTGTAGCTCATTAATGGCTGTACAAGGAAGTGACAGAATAAAGATTAGGTACTCTATTTTGGCAGTATTCTGTAAAGGTCCATATCCAACAAGATTACAAAACAATATCGAAACTGCAGCCATGATAAGAAAACAGTATGACAACCAGTGTAACGTTTAATAAAGCCCCAGTGTTTGTCCTTACATTCGGCAATCTACATCTGTGGTTGAGTAGAACTCTAGAGAACTATCTATTGAAATAAATGAGAACACTGCAATAAATATTGTCTGTAGCCTAGATTTCAGGAGGGGAGAAGTGCACCCACCCCCCTCCTCCCCTATTGTGGATACCTATGTTTGTCTTGTTTTTTTCTAGTTGCTACCAGATGCATGTAACACAATTCTTTTTGGAAAATGAAGGAAGTATCAGACTTATTTTAGAAAGTTAACTCTTGAGAGCCCGTTGGAGAGTATACCTTACAAAGATGCCATTCACATGGTATATTTTGCATACATTGCTGCTCCACTGCATATTTATGATCTTTGTATGTCAGTGTTCATGCCTCAGATATTTAAAATTTCATGCTGCTATAGTTATTGTGAGTTTTTACATATAGTTTCAAAATTATTTCTGTCTGCTTTCTCTGTGATTGTGAGTCTAATGTAATGCAATTACCTACAAAAAAAGAGTGGTTTCGCAGGGCAAAGCAGGAGGACCAACAAGTAAACGAGTTACATATGGATCAACAACTCTCAGTAATGCCAAGCAGTTCCTAAAACAAGTGAGTGAATTGTGAAAGTAATAAATTTAATGTAAGATTGTCAGAAGATAATTAAAAATAAAATTAATGAATTACTTCCTTTTTTCAGCTTTCTTTGTTGGGGCAAGAGATTCATTGATTGCAGTTCATGCAGTTCTTCAGTGGAAAGTCAACCTGCAACTGGAAGTGCTAGTATTAGCATTAAAAAACCTTTGCGCAACAGGAATTTTTAATATGAAGAAGTGACTTTTGCATAGTGTCTTGTGAATTTCTGATGCCCAGTTGAGGTTTTTTTATGTTTATCATGAAGTTAAACAACATCAGTTTTGGAGTAACAAATGAAATATTTCATTTCTGTACAGGTGCAACACACTCCTCAGAAGAAAAATCTGCAGACAATTTTTCATGCAATGTGTACAAAGAAATTTGATTGTAATATGTATTACGAAATAGAAATTCTAGTTTTATTCTGTACAAAATTATAACTTTTGGAATGTATATTTCTCTTAAAGTATGAAAAATAAGTATAAGTTTCACATGAAACATATTGTGTGAAATGAGTAACTCACCTGACATATCCTGAAGTAAGTGTAATATCTATGTTCTCAGTTACAGGCAGCAGCGACAAGATGAACTTGTTGTAATTGGGTGGGGGGGGGGGGGGCGGCTTGCATGCAGAGAAGTCCTTTAAGGTTTCTAACCCCGTCTTTTCTTAGTACTAATGAAGGGACCGTCAGACCTGTTAGTCTTGGATTTTGATGAGCCTTAGATATGTTGTAGAGGAACTTGTCCTGAATATCTGGCTGGCAGCTTTTCATGCAACAGCTCCTAGTTTCCAAGAAAATTGATGTTGAAGTTTTAGAGGAACCTTCTATACCCATAATATTAGTAATGTTTCCACTAAGTAAGCATAATGGCAAAACTTGATAGGTACCATGCAGTTAGTACAAGTTAAAACCCTGTCTGTGTGCTATCTTTATTTTCAGTTTCATCACAAAGGGTATCATGAAGTAGTATTGTCACGCAAAATTATTCAAAAATATTTATCTGGTCCATTAATGAATTTACTACAGCAAAAATGACTATATTTGAATAGTTTGCATTTGATGGTATTCTGTATGAAGAAATTGAGAAAAAAGGTAAAGAGACAGGGGTTGAACCGATTCTGATAGCATGGTAGCCATGAACCTAAGCCACTGCACTATGCTTGCTTGGTCAATACATATTTAACGTTATGGATGGGAGAGAGACACAAAACTTACAACATTGATTTTCTCAGAAACTTTGGTTGGCCACCGCATGAATAGTCTCTAGCCAGGTACTCAGGACAGGACACTCCACACCACTCCTAAGACTCATCGACGATGACACCTTTCCGTACACCACGACATCATCAGCAAACAGCAGCACATTGCTATCCACCCTATCCAAAAGATCATTTATGTAGATAGAAAACAACAGCGGACCTACCACACTTCCCTGGGGCACTCCAGATGATACCTTCGCCTCCGATGAACACTCACCATCGAGGACAACGTACTGGGTTCTATAACTTAAGAAGTCTTCGAGCCACTCACATACTTGGGAACCAATCCCATATGCTCGTACCTTAGTTAGGAGTCTGCAGTGGGGCACCAAGTCCAACGCTTTCCGGAAGTCAAGGAATATGGCATCCATCTGATACCCCTCATCCATGGTTCGCAAGATATCATGTGAAAAAAGGGCGAGTTGCATTACGCAGGAGCGATGCTCTCTAAAGCCGTGCTGATGCACGGACAGCAACTTCTCTGTCTCAAGGAAATTCATTATATTCGAACTGAGAATATGTTTAGGAATCCTGCAACAAACCGATTTTAAGGATATTGGTCTGTAATTTTGAGGATCCATCCTTCTACCCTTGTTATATACAGGCATCACCTGCACTTTTTTACAGTCACTCGGGACTTTACGTTGGGCAAGAGATTCGCGATAAATGCAAGCTAAGCAAGGAGCCAATGCAGTAGAGTACTCTCTGAAAAACCAAATTGGAATCCCATCAGGACCTGGCGATATATTTATTTGCAACCCATTCAGCTGCTTCACAACCCCAGGGATGTCTATCACTATGTCCTCCATATGGGAATCTGTACAAGACTCAAACAGCGGTATGTTTGTACGATCCTCCTGCGTGAAAGATTTCTCAAATGCTAAATTTAATATTTCAGCTTTCGTTTTGCTGTCTTCCGTTGCCAGGCCAGACTGATCAGTGAGTGACTGGATGGAAGCCTTCGACCCGCTTACCGATTTTACTTAAGATCAGAATTTCCTTGGGTTTTCAGCAAGATCTTTTGCTAAGGTATGACGGTGATAGCGGTTGAATGATTCGCGCATCGCTCTTTTTCAGCAGCATGAATCTACTAACTTTTGCCTGTCCTCATTCTCCCGATCTTTCTTGTACTGCAAGTGCAACTGCCTTTGCTTCCCGAGCATTCTCCGAATTGCGCTGTTAAGCCACAGTGGATCTTTTCCGTCTGTAACCCACTTTTTTGGCACATACTTGTCCAATGTGTGGTTTACAATGTGTTTAAAATTTGCCCATAATTCTTCCACGTCCATCGTACCGGAAGTAAATGAAGTCGATTCATTTACTAAGTGGGATGCTGGCAACTGCTTATCTGCTCTATCTAGTAAGAATACTCTCCTAGCCTTCTTGACTGACTTTTTAACTTTCGTAACCATAGTTGTAATGACAACATCATGATCACTAATCCCTGTCTCAACACTGACACCGTCGATGAGGTCTGGTCTGTTCATGGCTACCAGATCTAAAATATTTCCATTACGCATTGGCTGTCGATTTAGCTGCTCAAGACAGTTTTCGGATAATGTGTTCAAAAGTAATTCACACAAAGGATTGTCTGTACCACCTGTAATGAATCCACAGACCTCCCAGTCTGTACTAGGTAGGTTGAAGTCACCTCCGACTAATATAGCATGATCCGGGTACTTCTGCGATACAGAATGTAGACTCCCTTTGGATGATTCTAGAACTGTCACGGTGGAACCTGGTGGCCGGTAATAACACCCTACAATTAACTTTATTTCCCCTAGCCCTGTTAAACGTGTCCAGATAACTTCACAATCACACTCTACTTCGATCTCAGTAGACACAATATTTTTGTCAACTGCAATGAAGACACCACGGTGTCTCATCTGTCTTTCCGATACATGTTCCAACCCTCACTAAATATTTCCATTACGCATTGGCTGTCGATTTAGCTGCTCAAGACAGTTTTCGGATAATGTGTTCAAAAGTAATTCGCACAAAGGTTTCAGCCAGCCAGGTCTCAGTCCCGAGAATAATTTGCGCGCCACACGCTTCCTGGAGGGCAGTAAATTCAGCCACTTTATTCCGAACACTCTGAAAATTTACTGCTAAAATCTTGATAGCTGAAGTGTCTTTACACTGAGCGCGTCCTGATTTCCCTGCCTGCACGTTGACTGGTGAGTGTTCATCAGGACACCTCGCACTACTGCCTAGCCTAAAAAACCCCCATGTGCCACAAGTACTCTGCTACCCGAGTAGCCGCTTCCTTTGTGTAGTGCACCCCTGACTTATCTAGGGGCATCCTACAATTCCCCACCCAATATCGCAAGTCTAGAAATCTGCAGCCAAGACCGTCACAGAGTCAACGAAGCCTCTGGTTGAGACCCTCCACTCGGCTCCAAACCAAAGGACCCCGATCCACTCTGGGAACGATGCTGCAAATAGAGAGCTCTGCTTTCACCCCGCGTGCAAGGCCAGCGGGCTTCACCAAATCCGCCAGCCGCCTGTACGAACTGAGGATCGCATCAGAACCCCAGGGACAGGCATCATTGGTGCCGATGTGAGCAACTACTTGCAGACGACTGCACCCTGTATGCTCTATAGTCGCAGGTAAGGCCGCCTCCACATCTTGGATGAGGCCCCCCAGCAGACAGACCAAGTGCACGTTGGATTTCTTTCCAGCCCTGTAGGCTATTTCCCTAAGGGGCTCCATCACCCGCCTAACGTTGGAGCTCCCAATAACCAGCAAGCCTTTGCCCCTGTGTGCCTGCTCGGGCCCTGCTGAAGGAGCGGCCACCTGCCCACTGACAGGATGTACGGGCGAGGCCAGCCGGCCAGCCTCTACATTGGCGCTCTGCCTCGAACGACCCGAACGCGTTGCAGTCCGCCACTCACCCTGTGGTGAGGGCGGCCCCAACGCGCCGGGTACACTAGAAGGTGCCTCGGCAGCTGAGTCAGCGGACGCAGCGAGCGACACCTGGGGTGTCTCAAGCGACGCGCCAGACCCTCCGCCGTCGCTGCGCCTCGAGGCAGCAGCCTGAAGGCGGCTGACGGTTACCAACAGCGCGTTCAGCTGCTCGCGAACCGCGGCCAGTTCCTCCTGCGCCCGCACACAGCACGCACACACCCCATCCATCCTACTGCTAATATCCAACGACTCCACGAATTTATACTCTACAGCTATCAATAAGCAATATTACTCCTCTCAAATACAAGAATACACAAGGATTTTATGTAATTAAATATGCAAGCGCACAAACACTCGGAAAGAAATTAAGAATCAAACTACAAAACAAATATGAAAGCTAAATATGCAACTCGCTGCTGCACTGATACTTCACCAGCGGCTGCTCAAGGCTCACTGAGCTGTGTCAAAAGCGCACTGGCTGTCCAAAACAAACAAACAAACTGGTTATACGAAGACTTCATACCAGCACCTTCACGAGCATTCTGTTTAATCACAGTGAAGTCAATTTTGTGCTGGTATCATGGCTTGTTATACATGGTTCTGTAAACATTTTTATGGCTCTGATGGCTTTCAATTTATCCTATGGAAAATTGAATTGCATATCCATTTCATGTGCAGCTCTTTCTCTTTCTGTGAAGCTGGTGGTAAACATGCAGTTCTTCAAAATCTAATTGGCTCAACTCCAGTGACCATGATGGCCAAGGCATAGCTCTGCCAATCTATGTCTCATTAACAATGAAGCCAAAGATGCTGGCTTAATTTAATGGATGCTAATCTGGAAAATTTGGCTCAGTGGCTTTGAGCAACAGTGTAATTTTCCAGAATATTTAGGAGTGTTGTACAGCTCTCTGTGGAATGGATAAAAAAGAATATTCAGTATACAGCTTTCCAACACACAACACCATGCACTCACTGTTAGACTATAAAAACAGCAATCAGTCAAAATATTCATGTTTTCAATCTCACAAATTCTGCAATCCTGTGTGTCCAATATACCATCAGTGTGAAGCATGGTCCAAGAAGCCAGTTGTAAGTAAGTCATAATAATTTAGTTACATAGGCACAACAGACCACTTCGTGTAGGATCATTCATCTCATAGATTTGCACCAAGCAGCATCTATACAACCATTTGTCCACATCAGCTGGTTCAGCTAACTTAGATATCTTTGGTCTTTGTCCAAAGGGTAACTGACCACATTTGAAATAATTCTTGGTTAACTATGATTTTCCACCATCCAAACTCAACAATTCTCAGGAGTGCATAGTGAGTGAGAAGGGGATGAGATGAACTGTAACATGATAAGTTACAAAAATTGTGTTGAATACATATGACTATTGTCACTTCTACCATCCATGGTACACATTGTGATTTCTATCATTACCGTTTCCTATTCAGCCAAACTATTCTTTTACAAATGTGCACACATTGCATCAGTAATACCTACTAACTACTTTTTAAATACAAACACACGACTATGTAAACATCCATAATGTGGTTACTTATATAAAAACAATCTTTGCTTATTACTGATACATTTGTGGATACGTTCTACAGTAAATCTCCCAACGTGACTGCAGTTCAGACACCAACAACATTGCTTTATCTAAATTGAATTAATTAGCACAGCCCCCATCCCCTCCTTTCAGCTACTGGTGATAAAGTGTGTGGATGGTGGCTGGCTGCATCATCTTGTACTGCAAATGGTCTCCGTCTTGTAGTCATCAGTTAGTGTAGACTGCTTTGCCAGCATACCACACACACCTGGTTGCTGCTGGCTATAAGGAGCATGTGGGATTGAGGCTATGAATTCGGCTGAATTGGATGATATGTACATGAGACAGGCTGGCTAGTGTTTACCCCATGGCAGCACTTCAACCCAGAAATCTTAACAGGTTATAGCACAGCCCTGACAATTAGACAGTGGTGATTTCATTCATCCTGGTTTTCTCATTTGGTCAACTCTTCCGGACACCCTGTCATCACTGAAATGTGTTCAACTCTGGCTTTCAGAGATGATGACTCATATAGTCCACAGCGTTGATGTACTGATTGGGTGCTCTTGCAGGCTTCAGGACATTTACTTGCTCCATGGCACCCAGTCTTCAGGCTGTCATGCATTCTGCCCCTATCACGTTTTTGTGTTGAATGGATGCTGGACAGTTCATGACACCAGACTAGGTTGTGGCACAACATTCCTCCCTCCTTTGAAGAAATCTGGTCTCTGGTTTGAGACCAGTTTACATTTCTGGTCAAAAAAGATGTTAACACAAGTTTCACAGATTAACATAAAAAATACAATATTCTCCACTTTTCCATACTCTAATTTAGCATAAACCACATGGTTCATTGACTTATCAAAATGTTCCTTCCTAAGATTAACCCAGTCTGTTGGTAGCTAGCACACTGGGAGCTCAACAGGTCAACCAGGGCTCCGCTTAAAGTAGATATGTTACAAAAAGCAGAGTAGTCAGAACCATAATGATACCAGAAACTGAGGTACTCTGTTTATCACCATAGATGGCGGAGCATCTACTCAGCAGTCATTCCAGTTTTCTACATGGCTGTATCTTCATCCAGTGCATGGAGGAAGGCAGGTTTGAAAATGTTTAGCAAATTTAGGTTCTGGGTTAGTAACATGCCCAAATGGTTTTTCCAGCCAGTACAATTGGAGTGTGTCAGATACATTATAGGTGCCCTGGTGATAGCAGCTGGGACACACAAAGTAGTTCATGTTATATCACAGGTTGTACCATTAACCGATAACTCATTAGCTTGCTGTTCCAGCCTCTTGGATTGACCCTGTTTGTAATGATTTACAATCACCATTTCAGGGGTGAACTCAGGGTAAACCCAATGCTGTGTCTGTACACCCCTTTCACATTCTACTGCATACACTTCACCTAGGAATAACTTTAGCTCACAGACTGGACCACCCCAGTTTGGCATACAATAGCTCTTACCTTTGCATTGGTGGACCTCATCTAGCGGCATAAACACAGAGCTTCTGCCTCCCTGGATATCAACATTATTTCTTGTGTCTGTACTTGTACATATTTGCCCTGAGCTTTCCATTTTACTGGGTAGGGTAAACTGTTAAACATTCGTGATGCACATCACTGGTAGATTCAGTTGGGTCTGTATCATGTCGAAATCCTGACTCACTGTGCCTGTGGTTGTTCTGATATACCTGCACTCAATTCCTGTATTTTTAAGGAATTTACGTGTTGCTTGAGTATTATTTAACATGCCATATCCAGGTTTGTCAGTTGCATGGTTTTTCCACTCCATAGCTGCTCTCTTGTCATTGCTATTTCTTACACTTCTATCAACAAGTTATTCAATTCCCTGATAGTGTCAGTATCTGCCATTCTATATACTGTCTTTAATAATTTTCTGCTTGTGTCTAGCTACTCCCTTTTCTTATGTTGCAATGCATGTGGTGATAGATCCATTGCTTGGCTCAGTTGTACTTGTAGCTGTACGTATGAGAGATGTAACCCCTGGTACTCTCCTTGTATCTCTTCTAATATTCCCTTCCTTCTGACATTGAAATGTTTTCTTTGATCATCTCCTCTAGCCTCCGTACCTCATTCCTTATTTCCCACAAATTGTAAGTCAACCTTAGTGCCTGGTGGCAGCTTAGATGACGTCCTCCTCCCTGGAGAACAGTATTTCTCCTCAGAGTTGCTGAGTCTGTAGTGCATCTACCACTTGACCACTGAAGAGGCGTAGCATCACTAGAATTGTCTTGCACATCATGGTCATGGTCATCCTTGGTGGTAATGTTACTCAAGGGAAAGGAATCTATATCACTCCCCCCCCCCCCCCCCCCCCCACATGATCGAAGATCACACTCCGACAATGACACAACTCACCCCATTATGTTGTCATTCATCTGTTGCATTTATGCACTATACTATCTACTACTTCCATTATCAAGAATCATATCAACAAATGAAAACATAACTCTCCCTATCCTAACACAATATAACTCCCCTAAATTAAAATAACAATAAAAACATAACATAGTTTACTATAAGACGTCATATATTCCAGAAGCCACATCACTTATTGGCATTACCTTAGAGTAAGGTGCCTCGTGTGCATCCTGCATATGAGTTTCTGCTTTCTACCTTTTGCTTTTTGTCCTTCACTTCCTTCACAGCTGTCATTAATAAAGCCTCAGGAGCACATTTAGATGGTTTGATGTGCTCCGTGAGGATAGTGGTGGCTCATGTCGGCAACTGTAACTTCATATTTACTGGTGATATCTCTATGACTTGTTATAGCCCTTGATAGCACATAAGAATGTTTTTGTTTTGCCTGTTGGTGTATAGGCACTCACTAATATTATTGACTGGCCAACACTACATTTCGGCAACTTAACAGCACTCATCCCATTTTTCTCTTGCCACTCAAGTGCCTTAGTTTTCACCCTTTATACTTGCTTCCACACACCTGTTAATTTTTGCAAAATTTTGTATTGACTCTCCATTTTTCTTAATTTCAGGTTTAATAACTTTGAAAGGTGATGTCACCTTCCTTCCATACACCACCTTGTATGGTGATAGCTCAACAGTATCAGGCACTTGGGAATTATATGTAGCCACGATCTACGATAGGTAAACAGCCCATTCATTGTGGTGACTACTTACATAGTAGCTTAACAAATTACCAGTGGTACGATGAATGTACTCAGTCCTCCCATTTGCTTTCGGCTGCAGGAAACTAGGTTTTAATTTCCTGATCAAAAGTATCCGGACACCTGACTGGAAATGACTTAAAAGTTTTGCGCCCTCTATCAGTAATGCTGGAATTCAATGTGGTGTTAGCCCACCCTTAGCTTTGATGACAGCTCCCACTCTCACAGGCATACGTTCAATCAGGTGCTGGAAGGTTTCTTGGGGAATGGCAGCCCATTGTTCACAGAGTGCTGCACTGAGGAGAGGTGTGTCGGTTGGTGAGGCCTGGCACAAATTCGGCGTTCCAAAACATCCCAAAGGTGTTCTATAGGATACAGGTCATGACTCTGTGCCCGCCAGCCCATTACAGGGATGTTACTGTCGTGTAACCACTCCGCCACAGGCTGCGCATTATGAACAAGTGCTCAATCGTGTTGAAAGATGCAGTCGCCATCTCCAAACTGCTCTTCAACAGTGGGAAGCAAGGAGGCGCTTAAACCATTACTGTAGGAGTGTGCTGTGATAGTGCCATGCAAAACAACAAGGGGTGCGAGCCCCCTCCATGAAAAACATGACCACACCACCGCCTCCGAATTTTACTGTTGGCACTACTAGTGCTGGCAGATGACATTCACCAGGCATTCGCCATACTCACACCATGACATCGGATCGCCACATTGTGTACCATGATTTGTCACTCTACACAAGGTTTTTCCACTGTTCAGTCGTCCAATGTTTACACACCTTACACCAAGCGAGGCATCGTTTGGCATTTACTGGTGTGATGTGTGGCTTATGATCAGCTGCCCAATCATGAAATCCAAGTTTTCTCACCTCCCTCCTAACTGTCATAGTACTTGCAGTGGATCCTGATGCAGTTTGGAATTCCTGTGTGATGGTATGGATAGATGCCTGCCTATAACACAATGCGGCCCTCTTCAACTGTCAGCGGTCTCTGTCAGTCAACAGATGAGTTTGGCCTGTATTCTTTTGTGCTGTACGTGTCCTTTCACGTTTCCACTTCATTATCACATCAGAAACAGTGGACCTAGGGATGTTTAGGCGTGTGGAAATCTCGCATACACAACTGACACTCAATCACCTGACCACATTCGAAGTCCGTGAGTTCCGCGGAGCGCCCCATTATGCTCTCTCACAATGTCTAATGACTACTGAGTCGCTGATATGAAGTACCTGGCAGTAGGTGGCAGCACAATGCACCTAATATGAAAAAAGGAAGTTTTTGGGGGTGTCCAGATACTTTTGATTACATAGTGTAATTGTTTCATTAGTTGGAATATGAAGTTTGAGTCCTGATCAATAATTACTGTGTCAGGGATGGTAAACTTCAATAACCAGTTGTTATTCACCATTGCTCGTGCTTCTGCAATCACTTGCTGATTCAAAATGGCTGTCACTGGATGCCCTTGGTAATCTTTGCAGCAATATTTGTTGGTGGCTCAAATTGGAACATTGTACACATGGCACACAATTCTTCATTTATTCATGTCCTCCACCAATATCATTTGGCACCCTATGGTCTGTTGTTCTTTCTCCTATGTGCCCCCTGTCCTTCTGCTTAGCCCTTCTGCATTACCCTGCTTCTTGCCTGGTTTGTGTGCTCACTTTCAATGCCCTTCGAGTCAGCCTGCTTGAAAGATCTTGCAACTCTAATAGCCACTTTAACGCTATTGATTTCTTGAATGCCACTTGAAAATCAGCCATCCATGGGAATTTTGTATCTTTCCTTAATAAATATGTTAATGGTCTGGCAATGTCAGCAAATACTGTAACAATTTTTCTGTAATTTCATAATCGTAAAAATGACTGTAACTGTTTTGTAGTTTGTAGTGGTGGGAAATCCTGCACTACATAAACAATCTTGCGTAAGTACTTACACTGTCTTGGCTAATCACAATGCCTATATAGTTCACTTGTGCCAATGCAAAGTGGTATTTGTCAATACTTAACCTTCAATGCACAGCACACAACATTTTAAACACCTGTTCTAGCCACTGCAAATGCTGCCCCAGACCTTTGGAAAAGACAATGTCATCTAAGTACACCATACATTGGTGTGGTTTCAGCCTCTCAACACACCACCTACCAATTATTGAAATGCACTTCGTGGATTCTTAAACCCAAATGGTATCCATCAATATCGGTGATACCCAAAGGGGTGATAAATGCAGTCTTTGGCCAGTGCTCTGGTACTGCTTTCAACTAGTGGTACCTGCTTTTCAGATCCATCATAGAAAAGTACTTCCACTGATCCAAGTTATCTAATTTCCCACAATATTTAGTAAAGGATACATATGTGTAATTGTTCTTACTTTTATGTAATTGTTGGGTTCAAATTAATGATATGAATATAATAGAAGGAAACATTCCACATGGGAAAAAATATATCTAAAAACAAAGATGATGTGACTTACCAAACGAAAGCGCTGGCACGTCGATAGACACACAAACAAACACAAACATACACACAAAATTCAAGCTTTCGCAATAAACTGTTGCCTCATCAGGAAAGAGGGAAGGAGAGGGAAAGACGAAAGGATGTGGGTTTTAAGGGAGAGGGTAAGGAGTCATTCCAATCCCGGGAGTGGAAAGACTTACCTTAGGGGGAAAAAAGGACGGGTATACACTCGCACAAACACACATATCCATCCACACATATACAGACACAAGCAGACATATATATATATATATAGACACAAGCAGACATATATATGTCTGCTTGTGTCTGTATATGTGTGGATGGATATGTGTGTGTGTGTGTGCGCGAGTGTATACCCGTCCTTTTTTCCCCCTAAGGTAAGTCTTTCCGCTCCCGGGATTGGAATGACTCCTTACCCTCTCCCTTAAAACCCACATCCTTTCGTCTTTCCCTCTCCTTCCCTCTTTCCTGATGAGGCAACAGTTTATTGCGAAAGCTTGAATTTTGTGTGTCTGTTTGTGTTTGTTTGTGTGTCTATCGACGTACCAGCGCTTTCGTTTGGTAAGTCACATCATCTTTGTTTTTAGATATGTTCTTACTTTTAAATAGAGATAATCACAACAGAGCCTGTATTTTTTTCATTCCATCTGATGATTTTTTTACATAATGACAACCGGTGCTTCTCAGGGACTACTACTCTTTTCAATAATACCATCATTCAGCTGTTGATGATAGATTCCTCCATTATTGGTTGCAAATGCTGAGGTATTCTGTACAGTTTCCTACAAACAGGAGATTTGTCCATGTCAGGATTCTGTGTTGTGTTATGGGAACTGCCAGCAGTGGTTCGCTAGAATTGAACAAATGTGTGAACTTCATTAACAGCTTCTACTTAGCTAGCCTGTTTCCTCCCTTCAAATGCTGTACTTTCTTGCATAATGCAGAATACTGACAGTTTGCCTATAGCAGAGGTCCACATTTGACCTGTCCAAATCATTCTCATCCAAACTGGTAAGTAATAACACTTTTGGCAGAACCATCTCATCAGCAACAAACCTATGCAAACTAACCAAAACCATATATTCTCCATTTACTTTCTCTATGCATGCCATGCTTCTTCCTGTAAAACAATATCATTGTCTACCAATGGCTGTACCAGACAGAAAACATTACTTACTAGGTCAAATGGGGTCTGAGCACTATGGGACTTAACATCTGAGGTCATCAGTCTCCTAGAACTTAGAACTACTTAAACCTAACTAACCTAAGGACATCACACACATCCCGAAGCAGGATTCGAACCTGCGACCGTAGTGATCGCGCGGTTCCAGGCTGAAGTGCCTAGAGCCGCTCGGCCACACCAGCCGGCTTACTTACTAAGTCAGTACATGTGCTCACCTAGGGCAGTCTCCCTGTACCTTGTGGCACTTTATGATGAAAACTGAGCCTCAATGATTGTGTACACAGTTTATTTGGTTCTACTCTCTTGACAGAACTACCTTGTGACAGTGTATCATTTGCAGTGGTCTCTCCCAGTTGCAACTACATTCCATTGAGTTCAGCAGAGTGCTGCTAAAGATCAGTTTTTGAATTACATCTATTTATAAATTCAATCCCAGGATTGCACAGTAACACTCACATACATAGAGCAAAACTTCCCTATTCTCTCCAAGATACTTGCTCCAACGCAAAAAGTGAGCAATGGTGAACCTAGTGATGCTACATCACCATCACCTTCTCTGCATAACCTATAATGAGGAGAATTTAGTCTCTTCCTACACAACAGGTCCAAAATCACCATAGGTAGATGAGCCCTGGTCTCCACTAAAAACTTACATTCTGTCCCATTTCTCGTACCAGCTAAGGAATACTCTGACTTTGCATATTGGGAGAGCTGTTCAGCAGCTTTGGAGTCCCTGTTGTTGTTTGATGACCATTTCATATGCACTTGCCATTTTTGTCTCCTATTCGTATAATCCTGCGCATGGAGTCCCTTCACTCCACACTCATGGTATTGTGGCTGGTGGCACTGATTCCTATGCCCACACCCATAGCACTTTACATCGTAGAAAAAAACACTTTCTGCCCTACACTCACATCGCTACATCTGCTTCGTCTAACTGTGTAACTAACCTGATGGCTACAGCCAAATCTTTTGGGTTTCCAGTCTCTACTCACCTCAACATGTCAAGTGGAAGTCCCCTCACAAAGCATCTAGTGCTTTATGTTCAGCCTCTTGCAGGATAACTCTGTCCTCTTCTTCAATCCCTGTTATTTGATATGTTTGCACATTTATTTTCCTGTCCTGTTCAGAAAAAGACTCCACCAAGCTGCCCCCAAAATAATGTGGTTCTGTTCTGTTAGTGTTGAATAAGCCCTTTCTTGAGCTGCTCAAATATATCTGCTTTATTCAACTCATGGTATGTTAAGGACATTTTCACCTCATGCACTAATCATAATTTTACATCTGCAACAGTATTCCATGTCTGTCCAGACACCCACACTTGGCAGCTATCAAATTATTATGAGCACTAACACATCCTTGGCTGTTTAGCCGGAAAAGGGGTAATTAGGTGAGCTGCAGTTGAATCCAGTGAAGGTGTGACTACGCTAGATGGAACTTTCCTTTCCTTTCCTTTCCTTTCCTTTCCTTCCACTAGCTGATGGTGCATACCCGTGTCATACGTCGTCATGGTATCCACTCAGTTCTGCAGATCCACCTTATCCTCATTCAACTGGGCTACCTGTCCCACAAAGGAATCACTTGTTCCCCAAGTTGTCATTGATTGTGTTTGTGACTCAGGCATAAAAAAGAAAGCCTCTACGGGTACTCAATCGTAACAATAGTACATTATCTCAATTCTTGCAATGAATCCTTAACTTTGTCATTTCCGAATGCTGGTGTCATCCATGTCAATAGTGTTGGCATGTACAGCACGTAACAGTTACTGATTGAGTACAAGGCAATTCATGGCCTGACTAATTACACTGCTCACATCTTACTGCTCATGTACTTTCATAGCCTTCTGTAGTATTGTCCGTGAACTGAGAAGTCAGCAGGCTCTTCTGCCTTCACTAATCACACTTACAGATTCCTATGACAATGAATTCTCTGTACAATGTCAGTGTCAGGAACATAAGAGGATCAGAAAAATAATAAGTTCACTCAGCATCTTCATACTGTCAAAGCTGCTAGCTAGACCTGGTGATGACATTGCTCCGACACCAGAATGTAGAGGTGTCAGAAACATTTTCTTCATCCACAGCTGGCTGTTGTTGATGTTGCAATGACCACTTCTGGTAACAGACTGTAAAGGTTAGTACATGATCCCTGTAGTGACAGGAGAATTGACTACTGGCAAGTCACAATATAGAGCTGTTTGCCTGCACGTGGACAACAAAGGTGGTGGTGACTAGAATTGTATGGCAGGCTGTCAGTATAACAGCCCTGGTCAAGAAAGTCTTTTATTCATGTTGCTTACAGGAATGGAATTGTATATAAAAGGAAGGTGGTTGTTCTGTGTGACAATAGGTGGGTGCAGGCAAATGTCATGCTCCTGTCAGTGGTTTGCCTGCCTGCCAGGCAGGCAGTGTGTGCTAGTGGTGGCGACTGCTGTCATCATTGTGCTGACAGAATCGATGTAAGGCAACATGCCATCGTCTATTGATGACAGAAGCAGTCCCTGATCATTAACAGCGTACTTCCATGGGGATCAGAGAGCAACAACAGTGTAGCTGGCCAGTTGACAGCATCCACATTTTAGACCAGGCAGAAGCCTCCAGCTACTGGTGACAAAGTCCATGGATTGGGGCTGGCTGCTTCATCTTTACTGTGGATGGTCTCCATTTCTTAGTCCTGGACTGGGTAGTGTTTTCCCCAAGGTAGCGTTTCAGCTCGGAAATTGTAACGGGCTGGATGATGGTGGTGGTGGTGGTGGTGGTGGTGGTGGTGATGGTGGTGGTGGGGGGTTTGGTTTGTGGAGCACTCAACTGCGCAGTCATCAATGTCCATATCCCAATTTTTTTCACAGTCCAATCTAGTCATTCTCACAAATGATGACCATTGTAAGCACTCCAGCTGTGGCTTTCAGAGGCAGTGACATATTCTGCAGCATCAGCAAATTAAACAAGTGCTCTTGTACTCTGAATACCCTTTCTTGCTCCATAGTGCCTAGCCTTCAGGTTGATGGACGTTTCCCCCTCTATGACCTCATTCTGCTGAATTGATGATGGACAGTTCATTACACCAGATTTAAGTTGTGTCACAACATTTTGTTGTGATCTTATTCATAACTGCATTTGTTTCATTCAGTTCTGTTGACCCTCCCAATAAATGTTATTAATTCAAATAAACCATCACCAGACACTAATGTCAATGCCTTGTTCATGTAGCCATTCTGGCTGCTGAATTTTACACTACAAGTGAAAAAAGAAGAAGAAAAAAAGAAAAATGCACCATGAGGGAAAGCTGTCTGGGGCCTCTCCAGACACTTCTTCTCTGGCCATAGGGGCTCATTTCTAAAGACAGTTTTACTCGAGTCAATGAGATTCCAGACTGAAGATGTGTCTGGAGACGCCCCAAATAGCAGTGTGATACCAACCTGACTGTCACCTGTCATGTGGCCGAACAGTCGGGATTGATGGTCAGGGGTACTTTTATTTTCATAGCTGAACCCCTTGGTTGTCATTCGTGGCACCCTTAAATCACAGCAGTACATCAACGATATTCTAGGCACCATCATGTTGCCCCTCACGGCAAGCCATCCTAGGCTTACAGTTCAGCAAGACAGTGCCTGCCCGCACATGGCTAGAGTTTCTACTGTTGTCTTCGTGCTTGCCAAACCCTACGTAGGCCAGCAAGATCATGTGATCTCTCCCCAATTGAGAACATCCGGAGCATTATGGGCAGGGCCCTCCAACCAGCTTGAGATTTTGATAATGACATGCACCAGTTGGACAGAATTTGACATGATATCATTCAGGAGGACATCCAACAATTCTATTAATCAGTGCCAAATAAGTGTTTGCATAAGGGCCAGAGATGAACCAATATTGACTTGCTCCATTTGTGAAGCTCTTCCTCTTCAATAAATCATCCAGTTTTTCTGAAATTGTAATCATTTGTTTCTCTGTCTGTACATGTACATCATATCTATCAGTTTCTGTCCCATTCAGATAATTCCTTCATGGTGTGTCATCATTTTTTTTCTCTTAAGACTGTGCATCACTGAAAACACTTTGTAATACGGAGGGTCTGCCACTTGACTTTTTTCCAATGATTTTTCTTCCTAAGGTGTTTTTTATGAAAATGTTAAACTGAATCAGGCATCCAGAAATTTAGATTTTCTTCACTGTATTGTGTTAATAAATGTCTTTTTGTCTTTAATTTCTTTCACTTTTTGTTCAGTAGTTCAGGATGCTTTTGTGGTACTTCTCCATAAACACATCTCTATCAGTTCAATTTTTTTTTCTTTTCTTCATTCCCCGGAGTCCACCCTTCACACTACCCAAAACTTAAAATGCTCATCTTGATGAATTACTTTCTCATTTCTATATTAAAGTAGTTGTTAGATAATAAATTACTCTTGTTTCAGAAAGTTTTTTTTTTTTTTTTTTTTTTTTTTTTTTTTTTTTTTTTTTTTTTTTTACTGCAGTTCTTCTTTTAATATCCATTACACTTATGTTGTCATTTGTTATTGTAGTTATCAAGTAGCAAAATTCATTTATTTGCATTAGAGTTTTATATCCTAGCTGAGTCTGTACACATTATCCATCACCTATCACCATTATATTAAACTTTTTGTGTGTATTTTCAGTTGGTCGTTGTCCAAGGCATCGGACAAAAATTCTGATATATAGTTGGTGTTCTTTTCAGAATCTGTTAAAATTATTATATCATCATCATATCTTTTGACAGAAAGAAATGTTCTGTTAGATGTGAAGAATATACTCTTAGATATTTATGTTGTACAAACACTTTGCAACAAGGTTATGAATGAGCTATTCCATATATGCTGCTCAAAAAATGCTTGCTACCTGAATATCTATAATTATGTGTAGGCTTATATTCAGGGATAGCAGAGTAGAACAGAATAAGCCTTATGAAACTAAAAACATAACTTTCCTGACATAAAAACAAAACAACCACCAAAATAAAAGCAGTGTGTTGAAAAGTACAAAACTGTAAAATCAAAATCTGCAACTGTACAGTGCGTTAACTGTAAGACGTCAGAGTCGTGAGGGGAGTGCGGGGAGAGGAGGAAGCAAGCATTGGCTGGCGAGGGGAGGGGAGTGGACCCTTTGGGGGGGGGGGGGGGGCAACGCACACCTACCAGTTGCAGTGCTGGCACTACAATTTGCGCGTCATGCTTACACGAAAGCAGATGAAAGGCTTCTTCTAACCGTAGGCCTACCGGTAGGGGTTGTTGGCGACTCCCGAGATGGGCCAGCAACTGCCTCTTCACTCATTTTGATAATGTTTAGCAGAACTGCACAATAAAAACACGCAGAACAGTACAGCGCAAAACAATAACGAAGCAGACGGCAATGGCTACCTTGTACAACACAGACAGCTACGTAATGTTGGCAGCAGTCTAAACTGCTTGCCTACCGACGTTTACCGACTTCTACCGATTCAGGACTAGGGAGAGGTCCGCCATTTAAAAGTTTACACACTGTACAACATTCCTCCCTCTTAATTTTAACATATTTGGATTCTCCTTTGCATGGTGTCCTCGAGGTGGTTGAGACATTGCTTCTCATACCTGTCTCACTGCTCAATGAGGGCCCTATTAATAGAGGGTGTATACGCTCCGGGAAAAACCCGGGAATTTTTTCGTTCGGGAGAAAACCGGGAAAAACCTGGGGAATTTTTAAGAATTCCGGAAATTTTTCGTTGTATTAGCTTTCAGTTAAATTTTTTTAGTTTTGACTGGTAAGAACTGATCTCTAACAAAGAATTTTACTTTATCCCATTACTGCAACATAAACGAAGAAAAAAATTATAAAACTAAGTTGCAAAGGAAATGCGCCATTTACAGCAACAAAACACAGCGCACACACAAGCGTCTGCCAACAGCAAAATGTGCCGAAGGTTTTAGGGCGAAGACTATGCAATACTTAATAACAACAAACTGCATCCTATGGGCATGACGTCACAACAGTTAATATTAATCCTAGGTTGCAGGCCACTGCGAATGCGCGCTTGCGCAACTCGTTGGTAAAACTAAACACTTTTGGCGTGTTTCAACTTTGGCGACACTAGTTGCATGAGTTTTGAGGTTAAGTTTGTTCGTAGAGTGTAAACAAACAGAAATATGAAGTGGGGAACGGAGAATAATGTTCGCTTTTTGGATATCTATGCTTTGCATTGGTGTTTGTGGGATTTCAGTGATGCTGATTACAAAGATAAGCAACATATTGCTGCCACTGAGACAGTCATGTGCGATCATAACAGATGGTTTGACAGTATCTGAGCTGCAGGGCAAAATTTATTGAGTTAGGAGCATATATACAACTGAATTAAGAAAGATACAAGCAAGTGTAATTCTAGCTGTGGCAATGCTCTCGTCTACAAGACTAAAATCCCATCGTTCGAGTTGGCCAACTCTTTGTTAAGAATATTGTTGACAGGAGGGAAGGCTATACAAATTCAAGAAGCTGCATTATTTATTGAATTTACATCTATTTAAAAAGTCGCTGCAGTGCTCCCCATTCATATATGTTACAATTTTGAAATATTGCCACTGTACAGATCTATCTTCAAGAGAGTAGTTTGCAAACCATTCCCTTCTTAATGCGGCCTGATTCGAATAATTATTGTTGCTAATGTTAATAATTATTGGTGTTAATGAAGAAGCGTCATCACCGACTAAAACCGTATCTTATAGCATGCCGAGTGTTCTCGATTGTAATGCACGCAATATAATTTGTAATTTCAGTTCTGGCGACAGTGCTTCATGCATTACAGTACCTTTATTCTTATCGCATAACTAACTCCATTTAGAAAAAACGTGAACAGTTCTGGTGACATTGTAAGATAATTAAAAGAACTTCTTGGATCTCCCGTTATAAATTACTTCAGCAAGGATGCTGAGCAACCAAGCTGACGTCTTTTCTTCACCCAGTCACGAATCGAAACACGTTTCTTATTTTTTCTTATGCAGCGATTCCACGCAACAAGCTTTAAATCCATCACAACTCGTGCGACGTGCAGCTGCCAAAAGTTTAATTTCAGACCCGACTCAGGGATCCGCAAAACGACGAAACTGAAGTGTATATTGGTGTCGCCGTGTTTACAGTCATATATGAAACCACTTGCGTGCAACTCATTCAACGCAACGAGTGGCGCACCGCAATGTCGTCGTGTAAACTAGGCTTCAGGTTCGTTTGAGCAGTTGCCAGCGGGCTTACGGGCTAGCGCAGCTGAGTTGCGTATGAGCAATACCTTCTCCCGCTTCTGGCTACTTGAAGTGCGTCTGTTAGCTGTATCTTAGGTAACTAGACACGAGTTGTAGCGGTACCAACAAGGAGCCAGATGCTACGCGGAAACATTTTTCTGGCACACCCAAGCTACCAGATTCGCGCATGCGCAGAGTAGTCTGAGTTCTAGTGGGATGAGAGTAGTCTCCACGTGAACCGTGTTTACGTTTACTGATTTTGCTGCCTCTTAAGAACAAAACGGATTTCTGTGGCTGGGAGCTATAAAATGAATTACAATATTACATAATTATGGAAGGCTAAAATATGTAAATAGTCTGTTTTTTTTTATTTTATTTCCAGGTTTTTGGTAGTCTGGTATTAATTATTGCCTTGCTGAACAATTAAGTTATTTTTCTCGATTTGCTAAAAAAAATTGGCTATAATTAATCTTTTCCACAGAGTTAGTAGATTTATTTAAAACACTATTGCCTAGAGCGCCGGCCGGGGTGGACAAGCGGTTCTAGGCGCTACGGTCGCAGGTTCGAATCCTGCCTCGGGCATGGATGTGTGTGATGTCCTTAGGTTAGTTATGTTTAAGTAGTTCTAAGTTATAGGGAACTGATGACCTCAGAAGTTAAGTCCCATAGTGCTCAGAGCCATTTGAACTATTGGCTAATGCCAACTATTTGCGGTATTTCAAGTCCACGTTGTTATCTTTTGCGATGAATGGCATTATTCCATAGAACTATACGTGAGATAGTACAGTACTGGTACTTCAAGAAAATTTGTATTCCGAAAACCACACTGAAAAGTTTAATATCTGCTTGGGGCCTACTTCTTTGTGAATCTGGACATAGGAATGTGCTCTTTAAGTCGAATCATGGATTTTAATATGATTTACGAAATTCCGATGCTCTTGGAATATCCTCGATGTCCTGTTTTGTTTATGACGTAATGTAAGATCTCTTAATACCATATACATACGAACATACGGGCTACCTACTTCATCGTGGTTGCGCAGGCACAGTAAGGCCGTTTTCTGGCGCTCTCTGTCAACTGCGGAAACGAGTTCTAACAGGTCGTGGGAAAATATTACAATTGGTCGTTTGAAAAGCGTTACTTTCAAAGCACATTTCATTTTACACGATATGAGTTATGTCAGTGTGCGAACGAGCTTTGAATTTCTTAAATCGCAGTGTGTTTGATTTTCATTTAAAGCTTAACACTTTGAGGGCCAGCCACTTAGAAGAATCAAAGAGCCAAGAAGACCAGACATTTACGTCATTAGGCCTACTTAAAATTGTACCGGCACATTTGTGTGATGTATCGAAGTGTAACACACGCAAAAAAGACAAAAATTATATGTGAAACCTTAGATCTTCTTGTAGCTACACTATGTACATTAATTTTCCTATTTGTGTGTTCGTGTTACTTAACAGTGATGTTACTATAGACTGACTACATCACGTGTGCTATGCTCTGAATCACTACTTTTTCATGCGACACATCTTGCAAAAGAACGAAAACTGAATTTCGGAAACCGTTTTTCGCTCTCGTGTTTACAAGTGAAGGTCTGAAGCGGATTTGCTATCCCAGTTAACTAAGGCGTCTGGAAAACAGCAGATGTAATGTATGATTTAGTCAGCAGAATCGCTGTTTCTCTTCAGTTAGACGAGGTGCAAACAGCTTCCGTCTAATATTTCTACTTATCCTTCACTGTACAAAAAGCCACTCCGTCAGTACTAGCCGAAATTTTTAAAAACAAAACGAAACATGACAGTCCAAGCGCGTTTCAATACCGGCTGCGTTTACATGCAGCGAAAATATCGCGGAACTGGAAAACCGGCAATCAGAAGCTTGTTTCCAGAATCGATTTTGAAGAGTTTACTTGACCACCCAGGAGCGGTATTGGGAGATCGACTTGCAGAATCCGGTTTTGGGAGCCCCATGTAAACGTGATGAATATATGCTATCATCGGCTGGCGATATCACGTGACATGAGCTATGGAGTGGTTTACAAAAGCGCATCGCGATCTCGATTTCAATGTTTCAGAAACTAACGTTCTGTATTTGGTGGTTCAACTATATACGTTTGTAATACGAAAATATGCAGCGAATATGTTGCTGCAAATCAAAGATCCTTCCAAAACACATTTTTTTTCGGGGGTTCGTTTCCTAAAGTGGCGAGAGGCTCTACGCCGGTGTACAAAATCTTCAGCATTCAAAGGATTTATAAGTTTTACGATCCCGAGGGAAAGTATACTGTCACTTAACAAGGAAAAAGCGTATTTTCAACCGGGAGAAAGCGTATTTTTTTAATAGGGAAATCCGGTAAAAACCTGGGAATTATTATTTATTCCTTGTCCGCGTATACACCCTGTAATATCATCCATTATATGAAGATAGTTCCAGCAATGATGCACTGTACATTTCATCTGATCCCAAGATGAACCTTTCATCAAAATGATGACTATGTACTACAATGGGTGTCATAATACCACATGGCCCACACATTACCATCAGTAGTAATGAGATGTTTTCATCATTCACACAGGATACAGGCTCAAAACTTGAGTGACCCACCTCCCTGCTGAACCTGTGGGGCTGCATGCCTGTGTACTGTTTGAGTCAACATAGACCTTCCAGTTGCAGTTCAGTTGCATTCTCCTTGGGATACATATGATTTGTTGGTAACATCAGCTGGTGTTGTTGACAGACCTTCTACATTTTAGGTCTCACAATAGTGATTGAATATTCTAATGATACTGCTGTGATTGCCAGTTGAGCATGCATCTTAACACGTTGCAAGTAAAGCTTTACCTTCATTACACAGGTGGGTGCACGTAGCAATTTCTGTGATCATTACTGTATGGAGAAACTCCTTAAAAATGAATTAAAAACAATCTTGACTGCAGTAAAATATTTATGGCTTCAGTCAGAATGTGACCATCTTCAGACCATTTCTTCTTGGTAGACGGCGGCAGTGGGGACTAGAGCAGGTGTTTTGACCCCATGAACATCAGCTGCTGCTCTGTTCACTGCCGCCGCCTATGATGTGGTATAAATGGTCTGAAGATAGTCGTATTCTGATCAAAACTGGTAACAAACTGCCTATTGGCTTCTGTCTCGGGTTCTTCGGCCGACGTTCATCTAATGATTTTTCTGACGTTTCGCCAGCACGAGTGGCTGGCATTGTCAAAGCTTCACCCTCCATTGCCGGTGGTGAACTGGAGCCGAGCTCGCGGGCGCAGACTATATGTACCTGGCGCGCCAACGTCCGAGGGCTTCTCCGCGGTCATTTCCGGTGCGGTTCTCCTCTTGCTACCTGCGACGGTCGTTTGCTGCAGTACGGGAAGCCAGGATCCGTTGACCTTAAGGCTTTCCTCTTTCTTGTTCAAACTGTTCGCGTGTTTTTGTATTTCTACAGCTTCTCTGAACAAGCGCGTGTGATAGTGGTTCTCTACAGCCAGAACTTCCGTGTCGGCGAATTTTATTACGTGGTCGGTCTCATTCAGTGCGTGTTCTGCCACGGCCGATTTCTCCACCTGCCCCAACCTGCAATGTCGCTTATGCTCCTTTATCCTGGTGTTAATGGATCGTCCAGTCATCCCGACATAAACTTTTCCGCATGTGCATGGTATGCGGTATATTCCCGACATTGAAAGTGGGTCTCTTTTCTCCTTCGCCGATCTAAGACACTCTTTGATCTTCCTTGTCGGTTTGAAGATCGTCTTTACGCCATGTTTGCGCAATATACGGCCGATTCTGTCCGTCACTCTGGGAATGTATGGCAGAAAGGCCGTACCCGACATTTCTTTTTCTGGTTCCTTACTTCGCCGAGTGTTTGGCTCAGTTACACTTCTAATATAATTTGTGGAGTACCCATTGCTCATCAGGACTGTTTCCAGGTGTTGCATTTCTCGTTTGAGGTGTTGCGGCTCACATATTCGTCCTGCTCTCGTTACGAGCGTACTAATCATGCCCCTTTTCTGGCTCGGGTGGTGGTTTGACAGTTTGTGCAGGTATCGGTCCGTGTGAGTCGGTTTTCGATACACGCTGTGTCCCAGGTTTTCGCCGTCCCTTGTGACCAGCACATCTAGAAATGGCAGTTTCTTGTCCTTTTCTACTTCCATGGTAAATGTTATGTTGGCATGGAGGCTGTTCAAGTGTCTTAGGAAGTCACCGAGCTGTTCTTCACCATGGCTCCACACCACGAAAGTATCATCGACGTACCTGTACCACACCTTAGGTTTGCAAGTGGCCGAGTCCAGTGCCTGTGCTTCGAATTGTTCCATGAAGAAGTTGGCCACCACTGGACTGAGAGGACTACCCATGGCGACGCCTTCCAGCTGTTCGGACCGATACCTGCACAAACTGTCAAACCACCACCCGAGCCAGAAAAGGGGCATGATTAGTACGCTCGTAACGAGAGCAGGACGAATATGTGAGCCGCAACACCTCAAACGAGAAATGCAACACCTGGAAACAGTCCTGATGAGCAATGGGTACTCCACAAATTATATTAGAAGTGTAACTGAGCCAAACACTCGGCGAAGTAAGGAACCAGAAAAAGAAATGTCGGGTACGGCCTTTCTGCCATACATTCCCAGAGTGACGGACAGAATCGGCCGTATATTGCGCAAACATGGCGTAAAGACGATCTTCAAACCGACAAGGAAGATCAAAGAGTGTCTTAGATCGGCGAAGGAGAAAAGAGACCCACTTTCAATGTCGGGAATATACCGCATACCATGCACATGCGGAAAAGTTTATGTCGGGATGACTGGACGATCCATTAACACCAGGATAAAGGAGCATAAGCGACATTGCAGGTTGGGGCAGGTGGAGAAATCGGCCGTGGCAGAACACGCACTGAATGAGACCGACCACGTAATAAAATTCGCCGACACGGAAGTTCTGGCTGTAGAGAACCACTATCACACGCGCTTGTTCAGAGAAGCTGTAGAAATACAAAAACACGCGAACAGTTTGAACAAGAAAGAGGAAAGCCTTAAGGTCAACGGATCCTGGCTTCCCGTACTGCAGCAAACGACCGTCGCAGGTAGCAAGAGGAGAACCGCACCGGAAATGACCGCGGAGAAGCCCTCGGACGTTGGCGCGCCAGGTACATATAGTCTGCGCCCGCGAGCTCGGCTCCAGTTCACCACCGGCAATGGAGGGTGAAGCTTTGACAATGCCAGCCACTCGTGCTGGCGAAACGTCAGAAAAATCATTAGATGAACGTCGGCCGAAGAACCCGAGACAGAAGCCAATAGGCAGTTTGTCAACAAGTGGCCACGAAAGCCTCAACAATTTTGTAAAACTGGTAACCATTGCAAATAAATATATTATTGCAGTCAAGACTGTTTTTAATCAATTTTAACTATATTAGAGAAGGAAAGTTGCTACTCACCATATAGCGAAGATGCTGAGTCGCAGATAGGCACAATGAAAAGATTCTCACAATTATAGCTTTCGGCCATTTGGATGAAAGCTATAATTGTGATAATCTTTATGTTGTGTCTACCTGCAACTCAGTGTCTCCGCCATATGGTGAGTAGCAACTTTCATTTTCTGATATTGTTACATTACTTCCTGGATTTTCCACTGTTTAATCCATTTTTAAAGTATTTTAGCCAGAGTGCATTTTTTCTCCATGTGCAATGTTCTCAAAAAGAGACTGCCAATTTAAAAAAATAAACACAAACATGTCCATGATTCAGTACAGTTCTTAAGTAGTGTCTAAGTGTTATTGTTCTCTTACTGAACAGAAATATTCTGTTTAAGTACAGGTTCACTGCACAGTTCCATAATTCAATCCCATAGTTCAGAAGACTATGAATTATCCAGTAATATACATTCATAATGTTTATAACCCACTACAGACCATGGACATTGCCACAATTATGTGATTTGCCTACCTCAACAATACAGATAGTTTTACTGTAAATGCAACCACAACAGAGGGGTATCTGTGGAGAGACAAGACAAACCTGTGCTTCCTGAAGAGGAGCAGCAGACTTTTCAATAGTTGTCGGAGAAAAAGTTTACCTCTACATCTGTACTCTGCAAACCACCATGATGTGCACGGCAGAGGGTATGTCCCATTGTACCAGTTATTAGGATTTGATCCTGTTCTATTCACATATATGGCACAGGAAGAATGACTGATTGTTTGAATGCCTCTGTACGTGCAGTAATTATTCTAATATTATCCTCACGATTACTATGTGAGCAATATGTAGGGGGTTGTAGTATATTCCTAGAGTAGTCATTTAAAGCTGGTTCTTGAAACATTGTTAACAGACGTTCTTGAGACAGTTTATGTGTATCTTCAAGAGTCTTCCAGTTCAGTTCCTTCAATATTTCTGTGACAATCTTCCACAAATTAAACAAACGTGTGACCATTTGTGCTGCCCTTCTTTGTATACATTCAATACCTGCTGTTAGTCCTATCTGGTACATGTCCCACACACTTGAGCAATATTCTAGAATGGTTCACATGAGTGATTTGTAAGCAATTTCCTTTGTAGATCGATTGCACTCCCCCAATATTCTACCAACAAACCAAAGTCTACCATCTGCTTTACCCATGACTGAACCTGTGTGATCATTCCATTTCATATCCCTACAAAGTGTTACACCCAGCTATTTACACGAGTTGACCGATTCCAACAGTGTCTCATTGATATTATGGTCATAGAATACTACTTTTTTTTTTTAATTATACATTTATGAACATTTAAAGCAAGGTGCCAATCTCTGTGCCATGTTGAAATCTTATCAAAATCTCACTGAATATTTATGCAGCTTCTTTCAGATAGTACTTCATTATAGATAACTGCATCATCTGCAGAAAGCTTGATTATACTATTAATATTTTCTGCAAGGCCATTAATATATAACATAACAGCAAGGGCCCCAACATACTTCCCTGGGGCACACCCGGGGTTATTGCTACATCTGACGATGACTCTCCATCCTGTGTCCTCCCTAACAAAAAGTCCTCAATCCAATCACAAATTTCACTTGATATCCTGTATGATCATACTTTTGACAATAAGCGCTGGTGTAGTTCTGAGCCAAATGCTTTTCGGAAATAAAGAATCTACCTGATTGCTTTGGTCCAAAGCTTTCACTATGTCATTTGAGAAAAGTGCGAGTTGGGTTTCACATGATCGATGTTTTTGAAATCTATGCTGGTTGGCATTGAGGTGGTCATTCTGTTTGAGATACCTCAAAATGTTTGAGCTAACAGTATGTTCTAAGATTCTACAACAAATTGATGTCAAATATATTGAAGTGTTTTTTGATGGATCACTTTTACTACCCTTCCAATAGACGTGTGAGACCTGTGCCTTTTTTCAAGAACTGGGCATGCTTTTTTGTTCATGGGATCTATGGTAGATTATAGTTAGAAGTGGTGTTAATTTGGCTGTGAATTCTGTATAGAATTGGAACCTGGAGCTTTATTCAATTTTAATGATTTCAGTTTTTTCAACTACACTGACATTAAAACTTATTTCATTCATCTTTTCAGTAGTATGAGGATTAAATTGGGGCAATTCACCTGGGTTTTCCTTCTTAAAGGAACATTTGAAAATGGAGTTGAGCATTTCAGTTTCTGCTTTGTTGCCCTCAATTTCACTTCTTGTCTCATTCACTAGGGACTGGACACTGCATTTGGTACCGCTAACAGCCTTCACATACAACCAGAATTTCTTTGGGGCCTGTGAAAGATCACTTGGGAAAAATATATCTAAAAACAAAGATAATGTGACTTACCAAACGAAAGCACTGGCAGGTTGATAGACACACAAACATACACACAAAAGTCAAGCTTTCCCAATCAACGGTTGCTTCATCAGGAAAGACGAAAGGAGAGGGAAAGACGAAAGGATGTGGGTTTTAAGGGAGAGGGTAAGGAGTCATTCCAATCCCGGGAGCGGAAAGACTTACCTTAGGGGGAAAAAAGGACAGGTATACACTCGCGCGCACACACACATGTATCCATCTGTACATACACCTATATATTTATGGAAACATTCCACGTGGGAAAAATATATCTAAAAGCAAAGATTCTGTAACTTACCAAACGAAAGCATTTGTATGTTGATAGAGACAATAACAAACACACACACACACACACACACACACAAAAATTTCAAGCTTTCGCAACCCACGGTTGCTTCATCAGGAAAGATGGGAGGAGAGGGAAAGACGAAAGGATGTGGGTTTTAAGGGAGAGGGTAAGGAGTCATTCCAATCCCGGAGAGGGTAAGGAGTCATTCGTGTGTGTGTGTGTGTGTGTGTGTGTGTGTGTGTGTGTGTGTGTTCCTTACCCTCGCCCTTAAAACACACATCCTTTCGTCTTTCCCTCTCCTTCCCTCTTTCCTGATGAAGTAACCGTGGGTTGTGAAAGCTTGAAATTTGTGTGTGTGTTTGTGTTTGTTATTGTCTGTATCAACGTACCAATGCTTTCGTTCGCTGGATATATTTCGTAAACCACATAAAATACTGACGAATCGATTCCACAGACTGAACGTGAGGAGAGGGGCTAGTGTAATTGGTTAATACAAACCATAAAAAAATGCATGGAAGTATGTTTTTTAACACAAACCTACGTTGTTTTTTTTTTTAATGGAACCCCCATTAGTTTTGTTAGCACATCTGAACATATAAACAAATACGTAATCAGTGTCGTTTGTTGCATTGTAAAATGTTAATTACGTCCGGAGATATCGTAACCTAAAGTTGACGCTTGAGTACCACTCCTCCGCTGTTCGGTCGTGTGTATCGGAGAGCACCAAATTACGTAGGGATCCAAAGGGAATGGTGATCGACCTTAGGTACAGAAGAGACTGGAACAGCACATTACGTCCACATGCTAACACCTTTTTATTGGTCTTTTTCACTGACGCACATGTACATTACCATGAGGGGTGAGGTACACGTACACACGTGGTTTCCGTTCCCAATTATGGAGTGGAATAGTGTGTGTCCCCCGACATGTCAGGCCAATAGATGTTCGATGTGATGGCCATCATTTGCTGCACACAATTGCAATCTCTGGTGTAATGAATGTCGTACATGCTGCAGTACATCTGGTGTAATGTCGCCGCAGGCTGCCACAATACGTTGTTTCATATCCTCTGGGGTTGTAGGCACATCACAGTACACATTCTCCTTTAATGTACCCCATGGAAAGAAGTCCAAAGGTGTAAGATCAGGAGAATGGGCTGGCCAATTTATGCGTCCTCCACGTCCTATGAAACGCCTGTCGAACATCCTGTCAAGGGTCAGCCTAGTGTTAATTGCGGAATGTGCAGGTGCACCATCATGCTGATACCACATACGTCGACGCGTTTCCACTGGGACATTTTCGAGCAATGTTGGCAGATCATTCTGTAGAAACGCAATGTATGTTGCAGCTGTTTGGGCCCCTGCAACGAAGTGAGGACCAATGAGGTGGTCGCCAATGATTCCGGATCATACATTTACGGTCCACGGTCGCTGTCACTCTACCTGTCTGAGCCAGTGAGGATTTTCCACGGACCAGTAATGCATGTTCCGTAGATTCACTGCCCCGTGGTTTGTGCAACCCTCTTCATTGGTAAACAGGTAGAACTGCAACACATTCTCTGTTAATGCCCATTGACAGAATTGCACTCGATGATTAAAGTCATCACCATGTAATTGCTGATGTAGCGACACATGAAACGGGTGAAAGCGGTGACGATGCAGTATGCACATGACACTACTTTGACTCAGTCCACCGGCTTTCGCAATGTCCCGTGTACTCATGTGTGGGTTCATGGCAACAGCAGCTAACACACCAACTGCACCCGCTTCTCCTGTGACTGGCCTGTTATGGACCCATTTGCGTGCTACGACCATACCTGTTCCATACAGTTGGCGGTAGATGTTTTGTAATGTGCGGTAAGTTGGATGCTCTCTGTCCGGGTACCGTTCTGCATACACCCTGCAGGCTTCAGCTGCATTTCGTCGACACTCTCCATAGATGAGTATCATCTCCACCTTTTCAGAGTTCGAATACACAATTGTCACAGTTCCTACAGCACTACACTATCACAGACGTCTGATAACACGGTGTATTACAGTTGGTCTGCGTGCGGAGACGAATGCAGAATAACAATAGCAGCAAGCGCTACATGCGGACACTGCGACAGCTAGACCAAACCACAACAGTGCACTACAGCCACACTCATAAACATGGTCGTCATCGTAAACATGTCCCTGCAGATGCTGCTCGCTGACCGTGGCCCGTGTTTGTTACAACACGCAACTGAACGTCGGAGGTTTCAAGCATCAACTTTAGGTTACAATATCTCATGATGTAATTAACATTTTACAATGCAACAAACGGCACTGATTACGTATTTGTTTATATGTTCAGATGTGCTAACAAAACTAATGTGGTTCCATTTAAAAAACGTAAGTTTCTGTTAAAAAACAAACTTCCGTGCATTTTTGTATGGTTTGTATTAAACAATTACACTAGCCCCTCTCCTCACGTTCGGTCTATGGAATCAGTTCATCAGTATTTGATGTGGTTTACGAAATATGTCCAGCGGTAATGTTAGGTGACTCACCCTGTATATATGTGGAGGTTCCCTCCCATTATGAATTGTTCTACTGGGTAGATATCTGTCCACCACATGGTCAACTACTCTTTTAAAGTTTCCAGAGTTCCTCTACATCCTCTTACCCTATGCTGTAAGTACCAATTTTGTCATTGAGATACAACACTATTGAGTTTTCTGAACATGTATATACAGGATGTATCAAAACGAATCACCCAACTCGGCATGTCTATATTTCTGAAAATAATTATCATATACAATGAACTTTGTTTTCTGATGAACAGGAAACTCAAAAAGCTTTTTTTTTTTTTTTCATGCTTTTTCATAGGTCTTAAATATGTTCCCCTTGTGATGTTTGACATATGTGAATGCAGTATTCCAAATTATTCCCACACTGCAGCTAGCATGTCTTAAGTTACAGCTTCCACAGATGCCATTACATGATGTCTCAGTTCATTCATTGTTGTTGGTAACAGGGTCACATAAACAGAGTCTTTTATAAACCCCCACAAGAATTAATCACATAAAGTCACATCTGGTGACCATGGAGGCCAGTAATGTAAGGCTGAATCATTCAGTCCAGTGTGACCGATCTGTCGTTAAGTAATCCTTTGATCTAAAAATTCTCACACATCCAGATGCCAGTGTGGCGGTTCCCCACCCTATTGGTAAATGAAGTCATTCGAATCAGTCTCCAGCTGTGGGAAAAGAAAGTTCTCAAGCATATCGAGATACTTGCTTCCTGTAACAGTGTTCTCAGCAAAGAAAAATGGATCATATGCCTTTCCCCATGAAGCTGCCCAAAACATATTAAATTTTGGAGAGTCCCTCTCATGTTGTACTACTCCATGTGGTTGTTCTGTACCCCATATTCTCACATTATGACAGTTCACCTTTCTGTTTAAATGGAATGTTGTCTCTTCATTAAACACTAAGTGTGGAGGAAAATTGCCATCCTCCTCCTTTCCAAGAATGAAATTACAGAACTCCACATGTTGTTGTTTGTCACCTTCATGAAGAACTTGCAGTAGCTGAATTTTAAATGGTTTCATGTCTAAATGTTGACACAACACATGCCTTATGGGCATTGGGGGGCACATTGAGATATTGAGCTGCCAGCAAATGGATTTCTGCAGACTCATTGTGAAACTATGCCAGATGCATTCAATGTCTGTGTCAGACACTCGGGGACAGCACGATGATTTGCTTTACACAAACAACCTGTTTCTCGGAATGGTTTATGCCATCGTCTAATGCTCTGTGCTGTAGGAGGATTCACACCATACCTAATATGAAAGTCTACATCTACATCCATACTCCGCAAGCCACCTGACGGTGTGTGGCGGAGGATACCTTGAGTACCTCTATCGGTTCTCCCTTCCATTCCAGTCTCGTATTGTTCGTGGAAAGAAGGATTGTCGGTATGCTTCTGTGTGGGTCCTAATCTCTCTGATTTTATCCTCATGATCTCTTCGCGAGATATACGTAGGATGGAGCAATATACTGCTTGACTCCTCGGTGAAGGTATGTTCTCGAAACTTCAACAAAAGCCCGTACCGAGCTACTGAGCGTCTCTCCTGCAGAGTCTTCCACTTAAATCACTCCTAATGCGTACTCCCAGATAATTTATGGAATTAACTGCTTCCAATTGCTGACCTGCTATTTTGTATTTGCAGCACATTACACTTGTCTATATTGAGATTCAATTGCCATTCCCTGCACCATGTGTCAATTTGCTGCAGATACTCCTGCATTCCAGTACAATTTTCCATTGTTACAACCTCTCGATACACCACAGCATCATCTGCAAAAAGCCTCAGTGAACTTCCAACGTCATCCACAAGGTCATTTATGTATATTGTAAATAGCAACGGTCCTATGACACTCCCCTGCGGCACACCTGAAATCACTATTACTTCGGAAGACTTCTCTCCATTGAGAATGACATGCTGCGTTCTGTTATCTAGTAACTCTTCAATCCAATCACACAATTGGTCTGATAGTCCATATGCTCTTACTTTGTTCATTAAATGACTGTGGGGAACTGTATCGAATGCCTTGCGGAAGTCAAGAAACACGGCATCTACCTGTGAACCTGTGTCTGTGGCCCTCTGAGTCTCGTGGACGAATAGCGCAAGCTGGGTTTCACACGACCGTCTTTTTTGAAACCCATGCTGATTCCTACAGAGTAGATTTCTGGTCTCCAGAAAAGTTATTATACTTGAACATAATATGTGTTTCAAAATTCTACAGCTGATCGATGTTAGAGATATAGGTCTATAGTTCTGCACATCTGTTCGATGCCCCTTCTTGAAAACGGGGATGACCTGTGCCCTTTTCCAATCCTTTGGAACGCTACGCTCTTCTAGAGACCTATGGTACACCGCTGCAAGAAGGGGGGGGCAAGTTCCTTCGCCTACTCTGTGTAAAATCGAACTGGTATCCCATCAGGTCCAGCGGCCTTTCCTCTTTTGAGCGATTTTAATTGTTTCTCTATCCCTCTGTCATCTGTTTTGATATCTACCATTTTGTCATCTGTGCGACAATCTAGAGAAGAAATTACAGTGCAGTCTTCATCTGTGAAACAGCTTTGGAAAAAGACATTTAGTATTTTGGCCTTTAGTCTGTCATCCTCTGTTTCAGTACCATTTTGGTCACAGAGTGTCTGGACATTTTGTTTTGATCCGCCTACCGCTTTGACATTAGACCAGAATTTCTTAGGATTTTCTGCCAAGTCAGTACATAGAACTTTACTTTCAAATTCATTGAACGCCTCTCGCATAGCTCTCCTCACACTACATTTCGCTTCGCGTAATTTTTGTTTGTCTGCAAGGCTTTGGCTATGTTTATGTTTGCTGTGAAGTTCCCTTTGCTTCCGCAGCAGTTTTATAACTCGGTTGTTGTACCACGGTGGCTCTTTTCCATCTCTTACGATCTTGCTTGGCACATACTCTAACGCATATTGTATGATGGTTTTGAACTTTGGCCACTGATCCTCAACACTATCTGTGCTTGATACAAAACTTTTGTATTGAGCTGTCAGGTACTCTGTAATCTGCTTTTTGTCACTTTTGCTAAACAGAAAAATCTTCCTACCTTTTTTAAGATTTCTATTTACGGTTGAAATCATCGATGCAGTAACCGCTTTATGATCGCTGATTCCCTGTTCTCCATTAACTGTTTCAAATCACGCTAAACAGTTATTACTGGAATAAATGATGACTAACTGAAACCCTTATCTGCTGACAGGTGTTGTTGATATACCTCAATGTGGACAGCTGAAAATGTGTGCCCCGACCGGGACTCGAACCCGGGATCTCCTGCTTACATGGCAGACGCTCTATCCATCTGAGCCACCGAGGACACAGATGAATAGCACGACTGCAGGGACTTATCCCTTGCACGCTTCCCGTGAGACTCACATTCCCAACTGCCCACAATTCTATATATGTAATGTACCTTATAGACATTTGCCCATTCACTCATTACTCGCGCACACTTTGGCGATTCCCGTAAGAGTTTGGACAACCTGTGCGCATTCACACAGACGAAGGTCAATGGCTGGGTAGCCTTTAACTATATATATGAAGACAGTAACTGTTCTCGAAAGAAAAGAATACTGTTGATGACCGTGCAGCTTTTCCCTGGAATAAATGATGACTAACTGAAACCCTTAGCTGCCGACAGGTGTTGTTGATATACCTCGATGTGGACAGCTGACCTGACCTGCACTGCGCAAAACGTAGAACACAAAACACTTTCTGTTGTCCCAACACCATTTTTACTAGAAATGAAGTTGGCGCATACTGTTGCTACCTAGTGTGAACCATGTAAAACTCTAGAGTTTATTCTTTTTAACAGTACATTGTTCAAGCACATATCTCAAAGAACATAATAGTTATAATTTTTTAAAAATTGGATGATTCTTTTTGATGCACCCTGTATATATCTGTCTTCCAGCTTGTTTTAGTTGTCCTTTGTACAAGTGAAATGAGGTGTTGTCCAGAGTTTTCAGTTGCATCTGGAGATGAGTCTGGTGGGTAATAGAAGGATCCAGTTATCATTTTATGCCCACCTGATACTGTGAATAGTAATTTATTAGTCTCATAACATAAACTTACAAATCATGTGATTATGGTACAGGAGACACGTCAAAAATTACAAACTAGAATCTAATATTAATTTTTAAAACTATATTTAGTCTATATAGCAGTATCTATATTTTCTTATTTTCCAGCATAGGTAAATATATTTATTGACAATGGACATTTTTTTTCCCCCACAATATAATGCTAATTTGTGGTTGGATTCTGCTCATATTATCAGTTCACCTTCCATGAACTCGTCTAATGAGTAATAACATTTGTGTATAAGAATTTCAAGTAACTTCTTTTTTAGTATCCCTAGTTACAAGTTTAGAATGTTTTTGCCATTAAGTTTGTTGCAGACTTTCATGCCCATATATTGTGGGATCTGAGCATACAATTTCAATCTATGGGCAGATACTGAGTCTTGCCCAAACAATATTAAGTTTCTACCTTGGTGGATTCAAGTTTCTTGTCTACTGTGACAAATACACCACCTTCATTTCCCATTTGCCTGCCTTTCAATATACAATTAAACTTTCCCCCAAAATCTCACTTTTGTCAATTTCAGGTTTCAACCAGCTTTCTTACCTAGTATTATGTGAGCATCACTGATTTTCATGAGTGCTTAGATAAATATTGCTCTGGCCTTGTAACATTAGTCAGCATTGGCTTGTTAAGTAGTACTGTGACAGAGCTGAAAAAGCAAGGGGAAGCTACACCCAGTATGTTTCCTGAGGACATGTATCTCTGCTGTATAGTTTAATGATGGTGGTGCCTTCCCAGGTAAAATATTCCAGAGATATTCAGATCCCCCCAAACAGGGACTACTTCAGGGGATGTTAACAGCAGAGAAAAACAAATCTGGCTTTGTAAAGGTTAGAATGTAAAACATTACCTCCTATAATCATGTAGGTAAGTTAGAGAAATTGAAAAGGTAGACAGTGAAGCAGTGTTGACAGGAAGAACAGAATCACTGGTCAGGTACGTACAGGGCTTTAAAATAGGGATAATGCAGGATTAGGCCTAAAAACGAACAAGCAATTAAGAATGTGGGTGAACTGTAATGAACATCATACCACTTGTATTGTAGCCAAGATACTCACAAAGCCACCACACAGCAAGGTATTAAGATTATGTGTACTTGCTAACTCAGTAGATGGTGTTATGAGACCAATTAAATGACCTGATATGTTAAAGGTAGATGGTGTAATGAGATCAATTAAATGACTTGATATGTTAAAGGAGACAAAAATTTAGCTGCACAAGGGACTACTAGAATTCAGTAGCACAAAAGGAAGAAGCTGGAAAAATAGTAGGGAACATGGACTGGGCTAAAAGAATATAATTACAAATATTTGGTCTAACAATCGTGTAATCTTGGAAGGGATGTGGAGACACTAGAAGGTTTAAGATAAATTATGTTCTGCTTATAAGACAGAGATTATAAACTAGAAAATATTTCCAGGAGCAGTTTTGAATACTGATGTGATTGATTAATTATGAAATGCAAATTAAAGCTGAGAAAGTTTCAGAAAGATAGGAAAGTAAAAAGACAAAACCTGAATACATTTAAGTAAGAAGAGGTTTCATCTTGTTTCTACGTACTTAAAGCATTTTTCTTTTTCATAATTTTTCCCACATACAGTGGTGTATTTTTGTGAGATTTTTAAGCATGTATTTCTACGTTATTTACATATTTTTACGCGTTTTTTCCTCCACCATGGATCCTTGATCCTTCCATATGTATCAAAATGAAGAGTTTCCTTATCCCTAGCCAGAAGCCAGACCCACATACTGTTCATGTGTTGTTGTTTGACTCATTGAATCTCCCCAAATGGCCTTACTGCCAAATTACACATCTTCAGCTGCAACCCCTCCTTCCACAATCCAAAATGACCTCTATCTACTCAGATTATGCCAGTCCTTAACCCTGACCAACATAGTCCTGCAAAACCACATCAGTCAGGTCCAAACCGCCTTGCAGTACATCCTCTCCATCTGTAAAATTCTCCTGATAACAACCCCAAATTTCTGGGCACCATATAACACATTGAAATTTTTGCCCTCCAGGAACTAGAGTGCCACCCCACAAAACTCTCCAGCCTGTTCACTTCATCTCACACCCTGGACTACCACTAACCACCACCTCTACAACAACCTCCCCCACATCCTCTTACAGCTGACAAACCCTGCCTCATAGATCTACTACATTTACTCCACCCACAAAATTTCCCTCCTACTGCCATACAGAATCCAGAACCTAAACAGAGCTGAAACACACCCATGAACCTTTCCTCCAAAAGCATTAGCCTCACAGAAGTATCAGTCCTTTCTGAAGGTCTCTGCTGTTGCCCCACTCCCAAATTCAATCATGCAGGTCTTGTTAAAGACATCTCCTTCTCCCGGTCCCTACAGTGGAAACACTTTCTCCCCACAAACCCTACTAATTGGACTCACTCAAAGACCAATGTTGAACCCTGCCTGACTCAATTCACTCCTCCAACCAATTGTGACCCACCCCCACTGTTGCTAAATCAGCCCCTGTTAACTTCCCAGAATTTTTAACCTCAAACCTTGCCCCAATGTCATTCCCCAAATCCCTCAACATTCAAACTAGCCTTACATCTGCAGAAAGAATCGCAATCTACCACCTAAAAAATAATCCCAACCTTATATCCTACCTGCTGACAGAGGCTCCAGCACTGTTATTTTGAACTGCAAGAATTGCATGGTTGAAGGATTCCACAAGCTGTCGGATTCATCCAGCTACAAACCCTGCCACAGTGACCTCATTCCACATATCCAACAGGATCTCCAGTCTCTCCTCAAATCCTCAGGCCCATTCCAGAATCTCTCCCCAGAGTCCATTTCTCTCATCACCCCTACCACTCCTCACACTCCTACCTTCTACATGCTTCCTAAAGTCCATACTCCCAACCACCCAAGATGCCCCTTTGTAGCCAGTTACTGTGCCCCCACTGAGAGAATCTCTGCTCTTGTAGACCAGCACCTTCATCCTATAACCCACAACCTACCCTCCTATATAAAAGATACCAACCACAGTTCCTGTTCATTTACCATATGGTACACTGCATGTGGCTATTGATTCCACCTCGCTTTATGCTGACATCCCTAATACCCATTCCCTTGCCACTATTGAGCTCTACCTTTCCCAATGCCTGTTGGACTCCTGACATAAAACCACCTTCCTAGTCACCATGACCAACTGTATCCCCACCCACAATTACTTCTCCTTTGAAGACATCACCTACAAACAAATTAGGGGTATGACAATGTACATCCACGTGGCACAGTCGTATGCCAACCTATTCATGGGCCATCTAACCACTCAGAATCCCAAACCACTCACCTGGTTCAGATTCATTTATGACATCCTGGGTTGAGGGTGAGGATACTCTGTACACATTCCTCCTGAACCTCAACACCTTCTCCCCCATTTGCTTGACCTGGCCCTCCTCAACCCAACAAGCAACCTTTCCTGTGACCATCACATCTGTAGTGATGAGCAATCCCTCTCAATATATACCAAGGGCCTCACTGATGCCTTCACAGACCATAATTGCTCTCCTAACCTTGTACAAAAACAGATCTCCAGTGCCTTATCTCTCCAGTCACCCACTGCCTCTCAAAGTCCCACCACATGGCCACACAGTAGCATTCCCTTCGAGACTCAGTGCCACCCAGGACTGGAGCAATTGAATCATGTTCTCCACCAAGGTATCGACTACCTCTTGTCCTGCCATGAAATGAGGAATATCCTACCCACTATCTTTCCCATGCCTCCCATGGTGGTATTCTACCACCCACCGAATCTATACAATATTCTCATTTATTCCTACACAACCCCTGCTCCCACCCCCTTGCATCATGGCTCATATCCCTGTAGTAGATCTAGATGCAAAACTTGCCCCATACATCCTCCCACCACCACCTACTACAGTTCAGTCACAAGCATCACCTATCCAATCCAGGTAGGGCTACCTGTGAAACCAGTCATGTGATCTACAAGCAAAGCTGCAACCACTGTGCTGCGTTGTATGTGCACATGACAGCCAACAAGCAATATGTGTGCATGAATGCACACCAACAAACTGTGATCAAGAAACAACTGGACCACTCACTTGCGGAGCACACTGCCCAACACAACATTGTTCATTTCAGTGGTTCTTCACAGCCTGTGCTATCTGGATCTTCCTATTAACACCTGCTTTTCTGAATTGCACTGGTGGTAACATTCTTTCTGTTCCTATTCCAGGACTACACAGTCCTCTCTTGCACCAACACACCCACAGTCTTTTTACTTATCTCCTTTTTCACTGCCCCCCACCCCACCTCCCTGCACTCTGTCAAACATCCCTACTGCACCTCGCTGGCCTGCGCTCTCTCCATCTCGCCCCTGTATGCTCCCACAGGCAGCACTTAGCTGTACTCCACCCCTACCCTGCTATCCCTCCCCCTATCCAACCAGCCTCCTTCTCAGCCCCACTACTCAAATTGCTTTTCCCATCATCCGCTGTTACTCACAGTCTGGCCTTGGTAGCCAGAGACTGTGGGCATGTATGATTTGGTAAGAACAGAAGGTCCTGGAGTTACCTTCGACATAAATTTTTTATCGTAAAGTTATACTAATGATAAAATAAGAAACCTGGCCTTAAATAAAGGAGGATATCACTGACCATCCATATTTTGGGGATAAGTGGAAAACCTTAGTCCAAGGAGGGACAACTGTCAGTGGTATGGTAAGGATGGATTATGGTAAATCATGTTTTGTTTTGGAGAGTGAAGAAAATTAGGCTCAGATGGCGACTGTGTACCAAAATTTGTAGAACTTGATTTAATTACATTTATTCATCAAGGATGTGGACTCTTTGGAGTATGAAAATGTGTTCAACATACGAAAAAAGTTTACTACTTTAGGAACTTCAGTAAAAAAGTGTACTGTCTGTAAGATGAAAGACAACAATCAAGTGATAATATATAAGTTTTACCTGATAATACCTAAAAGCTTACATGACCTCATGGCTGCTAATTTCTTTGGCCAGTTACCATTGGGTAGAGGGGGGAAGGGGGGGGGGGGACTTACATATTTGTGCTAGTTGAAGGATGGAAGTATGTTAAACTCTATCCTATTAAGCATGTCAACACAGAGACAGTGACTAGATGTCTTTGGGAATATTTCTCAGATATAGGAAAGCCACATGGATTGTTGACAGATAATGGCCTGCTGTTTGTGAGTAAGGCCTTCAAAGAGTTTAAGAGTTTTTAACATGGGAAAATGTTAGACACATTGCTGTCTCAAAATACCATTCACAAAGTAACCCTTGTGAATGCATAATAAAAGAAATTGCTGGGCTGTGCAGGGTCTATTATTTGATGGGGCACATGAGTTGGGCACAATTAATCCCCAAATTACAAGGGACCGTTAATAAATTACCACATTTAACAACAAGATTGTCACCTGTGGAAATAATGGATAAGCCATTTCTAGGAGAACCTGTATTAAAATTGCTTTGTTGGACTCAGGCTGAAACTAGAACAGTAGAGCTGGCACCTCAACCAGCACAGGAAAACATAATAGATAGTGCAGATTTAAAAGTGAAATGGTATAATATACAGACCCAAATATCAGAATTTAATAGTGAGATCTAGTACTAATTGATGACTGACATGTGAGTTCAAACCCAAGAAAGACATAAATAAATTTTTTCCAAAGTGTGTTGGCCTGTACAGAGGCATAGGGTTATCACACCCCAAAGCATTATTTTTGGTTGAGCCAACAATGGGGGAAAAGAAAGGTTTAGACAACATGGAAATGGCAAAGAAGTACAGATTAGATTAGATTAGATTAGATTTTCATTCCATAGATCCGTGCTGAGGAGATCCTCGTGGATGTGCAACATGTCAATTTATTTTATTTTTTTAAGCTGAAATAACCATACTAATAGTATGAATATATACAATACATCATTTGTTTCTATTAAAAAATTCGTCAACGGAGTAGAAGGAGTTGGCCACTAGTAAGTCTTTCAGGCTCCTTTTAAACTGATCTTTATTTGTAACTAAATTTTTTATGTTTACTGGCAAATTATTGAAGATGAGTGTTCCTGAGTAGTGGACCCCTTTTTGAACTAAAGTAAGTGCTTTTAAGTCCTTGTGCAGATCATTTTTGTTCCTGGTATTGTATGTATGAACTGAGCTGTTTGTTGGAAAAAGAGATATATTATTTAGGACAAATTTCATTAATGAGTAAATATACTGAGAGGCAGTAGTTAGTATAAACAGTTCTTTGAAGAGGTTTCTACAGGACGTCCGTGAATTTACTCCACAAATAATATGTATTACACGCTTTTGGACTCTGAAAACTTTTGTTTGACTTGAAGAGTTACCCCAAAATATCATACCATATGACATTATGGAATGAAAGTAGGCAAAGTATGCAAGCTTTTTCATTTTTATGTCGCCTATGTCTGCTAACACTCGAATTGCAAATACAGATTTGTTAAGGCATTTCTGCAGTTCTGTGGTGTGCTCTTCCCAACTGAATTTATTATCAAGTTGTAATCCCAGGAATTTAAGACTGTCAATCTCTTCTATCTGCTCTTCTTCATATTTTATGCATATGCTGGGTGGAAACCTCTTCAGGTTCTGAATTGCATATAGTGAGTCTTTTCGAAGTTTAATGTCAGTGAGTTGGCTTTAAACCATTTATTAATATCCATCAAAATATCATTAGCAGATCTTTCTAGAACTACACTTGACATACTATTTATTGCAATACTTGTGTCATCTGCAAACAAAACGAACTCTGCTTCTGGCAGTGTAACTGATGAGAGATCATTAATGTACGCAAGAAAAAGCAATGGCCCTAAGATGGATCCTTGTGGGACACCACATGCAATTTCTTCCCATTCTGATGATGACTTAATTCACTAGTCCCTTGCACTGACACCCTTTGTTTCCTGTTAGTGAGGTATGACTTGAACCATTTTGCAGCACTGCCCGTGACACCACAGAATTCTAATTTACTTAAAAGGATGTTGTGGTTCACACAATCAAATGCCTTTGACAAATCACAGAAAATACCTGCTGCTTGTAATTTGTTATTTAATGAATTAAGTACATTTTCACTGTAGGTGAAAATAGCCTTCTCGATATCAGAACCCTTCAGAAATCCAAACTGTGTTCTTTATAATATGTTATTTGTGGTCAGATGGTTGAGCAGCTGCCTGTACATTACTTTTTCTAAAATTTTTGAGAACAATGAACTACTCAAAGAAAAAAAAAGTCAGTCAGCTATAAATTTGAAAAACATGGTACAAGATGTATTATGTTATGATTATCAAGGATGTACCTGATAATTTTTGTTAATTTTCATAATAATTTGTTGTGTTGCGGGTGGGTTGTGTTTGACTTTTATGGGGAGGAGTGGGATTTGGCATACTACATGTCACACACATGTACACATGTACAGACTATGCACAAACAAAGATGATTTAGGGGTATTCTTTTGCTAGGCTTGTCACTGTCTCAATTGGAGGGATGAATAGGACAGGGAGTCCTTCTAATAAGGTTGATATAGAAATGACAAGCCAGTGCTAAGAAGGAAAATGAGTTTTGGAGGGAGGAAAATAGACAGGAGAACTCATAGTGGAAAAGTGGGAGATAGCTGGAGTTTCATGGAGGGTGCAGCATTAAGATGAGCTGAAGTAAAAGGTGAGAAGTATGGAAGTACTCAATAAAATAGTAGAAAGGGAGGATGAGGTACTTCAAATTGGGAGTTATGAGTAAGTATTTCCCAAAAAAGGGAGCTTATGCCAGATTTGCATGGGCTGTGGAAGGGAGGACCCCAACCATTTTAGAGGAAAAGAGAGGTACATCACACTAACTGGGCCTATGAAATAAGAGGAAAAGAGTACTGAATCCCTATAAAGATAGCTTTCAAGAAGGGAGAAATGCTTAAGGTAAATATCTGTGAAGAAAAGGAATTAGGACCCTGCTTAATGGAGTATCTCCTCCAAACTGCATAATAAATTGAGAAAGTAAAAATTGGCTAACTCTGTAATTTACCAAGAGTATTTGAGTCTCTGCATAATTCTGATGTTTGATCTTAAAATTGTGTATAACAATTGCTTCCTCCAAAGGCAGGGTTACAAATTAATGGTTAAAGAACTGAAAGTGCTCTGAAAGAAAGCTATGTAATAACAGTTCACTCTATGTCACTTTTATAGTCAAAATAGAGGAGCAATTAAATTAAAAACAACAGTCTTAATGAAAAATTTTAATTAGAGGATATGTATGTTTGTACTTCCCGATTGTTATGCATATGATAATGACATCTCATCTTCTAATGGGTGGATATGTAGTGATCCTAGCCATTCATGAAAGGGCATGTATCACATATGTCAAATATAGAGCTCAGAGTAAAGATGTTCATGATAGCAATTAGTTTGAAAACATTGGGCCACATACTGTGGAAAAGTATTACTCGACAGGTATGGAGACTACCTGCTGGAGAGCACTTGTAATCTTCGTGGAGCAAGGGGGAAAGGAGTAGTTCTGGTACAATGGAAGACCTCCAGCACCAAGGAAGATGAACATGACATGTATAAGCAGTTGTTTTACACTATTCCTAGACATGTTAATGAGATGGCTTTGAGACAGTAATGATAGTTGGTTCTGGGAATAGTAACTTCCCACATAGTGTGTAACTGTTTATTTTTGACAATATACAGAGTTAACTGAAATCAGTCTACACTTTATTTAAGTAGAGAATCAGTGTTTTGTTTTATAGCCACTTCACTTATAGAAATCTGCATCGAAGAAAGAAGTTTGATGCCAAAGAAGAAAAGGGCACAGCATTGCTGGACCCTGAGATAAATGACAAGAGTTGTAAGGTTGAATCTCTACACCCATCTAATAAGGGAGTGTTGGGTGTATCTGCATGGAGTAATGGGTGTAGAACAGATGCTCAAGCAATCGAAACATCGCCTCACAAGCTAAACACAGTAGTCATGAGCCACTAATAAGCACTCCAAGATGGGTGTGCAATACTGCAAGAAGCACTCATTCATAGCATGTATAGATTTAGAAAAAGCTTTTGGTAATGTATACATTCTTTTATGTTTTGAAATTATCAGGGTTGAAATATAGGGAATGAGAGGTAATCTAGAACTTTTACAGAAATCATACTGTAGTTCTATGGACAAAGGATGTGAAGGGGAGGCAGCAGTTAAGAAGGGAATCAGACAGGATTTTAGCCTATCTCCCACGTTTTCCAGTTTACAAATAGAGCACAGAGTAAGGAACCCTAGGAGAAAATTGGAAAGGGAATTAAAGTTGAATGAAAGAAAAAAAGTACTGCTACTAGTCATTTCATTTCCTGTTCCACTAATAGACAGAGTAAGGGAAAAACAACTGTCTATATGCCTATGCATGAGCCCTAATTTAATATATCTTATCTTCATGGTCGTTACACAAAATTTATGTTGGCAGCAGTAGGATTGTTCTGCAGTCTGCTTCAAATGTTGGTTCTCTAAATTTTCTCAACAGTGTTTCTAAAAAGAGCATCCCTACCCTCAAAGGATTCCCATTTGAGTTCCCAAGGCATCTCTGTAAATCTTACATGTTGTTCGAAACTATTGGTAACAAATCTAGCAGAATTTCTTCGATATGTTCCTTCAGTCTGACCTGGTACAGATCCTAAACACTTGAGCAGTACTCAAGAATAGCTCTCATTAGTGTTTTATATGTGGTATCCTTTAAAGGTGAACTACTCTTTCCTAAAAGTGTCCCAATAGGCTAATGTCGACCATTCACCATGCCTACCACAGTTCTCACTTGCTTGTTTCATTTCATATTGCTTTACAACATTACATCCAGACATTTAAACAACTTTACTGCATCAAGCAGGACACTAGTAATGCTGTATCTAAACATTAAAGGTTAATTCTTCCTACTCATCTGCATTAACTTACATTTTTCCACATTTAAAGCTAGCTGCCATTCACCACACAAACTAGAAATTTTGCCTAAGTCATCTTGTATCTTCCTACAGTCACTCAACTTTGACACTTTACTGTACACCATAGTATCATCAGCAAACCACTGCAGATTGCTGCTCATCCTGTCTGCCAAATCCTTAATGTATGTAGAGAACAACAATGGTGCTATTGCACTTTCCTGGGGCACTCTTGATGATGCCCTTGTCCCTGATGAACACACTATTGAGAACAACATACTAGATTCTATTACTTAAAAAGTATTTGAGCCACTTAGATATCTGTGAACTTATTCCATATGCTTGTACCTTTGTTAACAACCTGCAATTGGGCAGTGTGTCATGGGGCTATATGCTGAGCAAGAGATTCATGGTAAATGCCCGAGAGTACTCTTTGTAAAACCAAAATGGGATTCCATTTGGAACTGGTGACTTGCTTGCTTTCAAATCTTTCAGTTATTTCTGTTTACCAGTGATGCTTATTACTATGTCGCCCATATGGGAGTCTGTCTGATGGTCAAATGAGAGTATGTTTGCATGATTCTCCTGTGTGAATGATTTCTTGAATGTCAAATTTAAAACTTCGACTTTCATTTTGTTATCTTCAACTGCCACACCAGGCTGGTCAACTAAGGGACTGAATGGAAGCCTTAGAAAATGGATAATTCAATTTTGTTCAGTTAAAGATTTTGTTAAATTGTGACCAGAGAGCCATATTATCAGTTAATGCAATTATTGTTAATGGGTTAAAAACAAGCCAAGCATCTAAAGTAATTCTTAAGTTGCTTTTATTTCTCATTGAAATGATGCACCCTGTAAGAATACATCATGCTAGTGCTGTCTTGTTCAGTGATGTCTGAAGCGGAACTGGTACGAGGTAAGTCTTAAAAAAAGCCCCTCATGCTTGTCTGTGGTACAAGCATTTGCAGATACACTATTTACAATCTATGTCTTTTATATTGCTTTGAAGTTCCATTAAACTGATATGTCACAGGCAATCTACATGCTGCCATATCTTGATTTATTTATTTAAATTGATTTCTAAGGATCTGGGAGAGGTCGAACCACTTTCAGGTATGAAAAGAGAAGTGTTACCTCTTGTCCAGCAACAATGTAATAAAATAAATTGTTGCTGTAACAGAAAAAATAAATCTAAGAGAATCAAGAATCACTGAATGTTTTGAATAGTGCAAAATTCTAGACAATCTTAAGATTTAATTCATTATCTCACAGTCCCAAGGAAATAAGTAGTTAATCAAATTATTCAAGAATGCCACGTCTTTAACTGCCTATGAGAATGTAATTAATCACCTTTAAACAATGAATGTATCCTGTTCTACATCTACATCCATACTCGGCAAACCAATGTGACATGCATGAAGCAGGGTACTTTCCATTGCACCAGTTATTAGGGATTCACCCATTCCATTCACATGGGAAGAATGGCTGTTTAAAAGCCTCTGGGTGCACTGTAATAAATGTAATCTTCTCCTCACAATCCCTATGAGAAATTAACCAAAGACCAAACTTCACATGTCAGTTTGTTTATCAGGCAATAACAATCCATATACCAAAATATAAGTGAGTGGAGAAGAAATTAATATTCCATAAGCCACTGAACTACGTGTGGTGGATTTGTATGATGTATGAAATAAATTAGTGGAAAGTGATTGTGTGACCAATATATCACATTGAACATGAAGAAAAGATGATGAACATTTACCTTCTGTCAACCATAAGCTCATTACAGGTGAGAAATTTGATGATAAAAACAGATGAACCTTGCGTATGGGTACATTTGGTCACTAAATCTACATAGGGGTGTAGAGATGCCAATGCTGTCAGAACCTGACTCATGAAAACATTAACAGCAAAATATAATTTGACTGTTGTTGTCATTATCCCTCTCCTCCTCCTCCTCCTCCTCCTCCTCCTCCTCCTCCTCATCATCATCATCATCATCATCATCATTATTGGCATCAACTATTTGGAACTTAGTGCTGAATAAAACTCTCCTCCATGCAGTATGATATTTAATTTTATGTATATGTGTTGTTCCCACATTTTTTAATATCATAAGCCTATCTTCCATCAGACAATTGTCTCTTTCTTTCCTTGTAAACTGGAATCCAGCAGAGAACTTCCTTGATCCTACCACCAGCTACCCAGCTGGCTACATGAGCGCCCCCCCCCCCCCCCACTTGTATTTCATTTTCATTACAGTCATAATTACATTTCCCACTCTTGTTTGTTTACTGATCATTTAGTAATTTTCCAGTTTCTTTTAGTTATTCCCAACATGGATCTCTCCATTCAGAACTGATTAAACCTTATTCCTTGAAAAGTTTTTTATTAAATGTCCATGTCTTGTCACCATACATGCTGATTTTAAGCTTTCCATTGAAAGACACATCTTTACATCTGTAACAGCACAGACCATAGGCACAGCTTGGTACTGTAGGCAAAGTGCTGACTTCTGGGCACAGACAGTTGAAGTCAACCTGTTGACACAGTACCCCTTCAGAAGCAGGTGCTTGTGTGCCACCCCTTCCACAGGCAGTATCTGTGCCAAAGACATTGATCACCTTTTGGGAAGGCAGAAGGTTCATCAACATGGAGGAACATTGCAGAGATGAGCTTCCATGCTAGGCAGAAGGTTCATCAATGTGAAAGAAAATGGCAGAGGTGTGTGTCCTGTGTGGTTAGTGCTAGACAGCTGAATTTTAACCCCCAGACCAGCAAGCAGACTATCAGCACAGCAGGACTAAGCTGAAACACCTCCCTTGTGTCAATTTCTGCTGCAACATTGACAACTTACTACTAATGCAGCATTCTACTGACCGCCAACCTCTGCCTGACAGTCCAGGCCCTTTGCAGCCTGCAACTGCTGCCACCTCACGGTCCAAAGCACGAACAAACAGTCACTGTACTCTGAGCTGCTGGAGTTGGCCATCCATCTGCTACTGCTCTCCATCCAACGGTACAGACTTTGACTCAGGGCAATACCATCACCTCCCATGTCTATGGGACACCAGGGCACAATATAAGAAGTCTTCAGTGCCTACTGCTTGCAACCAGCCATGCAGCTGTGTCCTCCACTGTCAACTCAGGCCCTAAGGTGTCAGCAACACAAGTAAGCAGGGCACCTATCAACTGTGTTTGTAAACTGCAGGGCCATCTGTACCACCTCTGCCACACGAACATTAGAATATTACGAGTCAATGTTAGGCCACACCCTGGATAAGGACACTTGAATATAATTGTTCAAGGGAGTACAACAGACCGTTATCTTCACATTCATGTTTCTCTGCAGCTTATTCTGGCCCATTACATTGTCGAGTCAGAAGTGGAATGGTCTGGGAACTGAGTCATTGAAGGAGAAGGCCTGTTTCATTCTGGTGACAGAAGCTGATGGAGACTGCAGTGGTGGTTTAATGAATGTAAGTAGTGGCTTAGATTTTGATTTTCACTCATGGGGTCCATGCATCCCTGGAGTCAGGCTGTCCTGTTTCCATAATGCTGGGATTAGATACCATTGTGGTGTTCAGTAAGGGAGCAAAGGGTTGAATCATTTATACCTGTAGTATGCACCCAGTGCAAAGTACCATGACACTCAGCTTTGTGCACTGAGTCACACCTCTTGATGTGCTGGATATGCTGACAGAAAGAGTCTTATGCCAGTCAGTGCTGACAGTCAACACAGCTCAGGTGTACTAAACCATGGGTTCCCTGAAAGCTTAGGTATAGGTTAGACCAGCCATACTGTTTTTCTTGTATATAGGAATTTTGCAACAGAGAGAGAGTCTTGGGAGTAGTTAAAGTATATGTTTAGGTAATTGATAAAAGGAACTCCTAAGAGAGACTTATATTATGAGGAATGAGTACTGTGCCAATGTGAATGGTAGAAACTTAGTGTGTCTAATTTTGCAGGAAACATTGATATCTTTTAGTGCAATATTTTGTTTATTTACTGAAATGTGTACTACGAAAAATGATAATCTTGTGGTAGGATAACCACCATGGCAGTAGTTAGATAATACTGTTTAGTTCCAATATTTAACGCACAAGTAAGGTAAAAGGTAAAAGGTAAAGGTAAAGGTAGACAGTGATGGCACAGCACTGACAAAGAAGAACATGGTCCAAGTGTCGCTACAGGTTTGGGTTGTTAGGATTTGCTGTCTTAGCATCATGCAACACTGACTCGAAGCTGCAATGAGCTGAGCCACTACGTTGATGCAAGACAACTTATTGGCCCTGACATGATCAATTAAACTGCTCCATGCCCCCTGAGACACAGTGAGCACAATAGCAGAAAATCCACTTACAATACCTGTCCAGGCTAGAGATTTGACATTACGGGAGAACAAGTCATGTATTGAGAAGTGTTATGAAGTACCAAAGGTGTACTAAGGGCACAGAAGGGTAGCTGGTAAGCGACTGTGGTCATACAGTAAGTTTTGCAGTATTGGACAACTATGAAGTGGGGTCACTGGTCTAGTCTCTCAAGGAAAGAGGTAACTGTGAATTGAAGTGTTAAGGTTTCTTATGATGAACTGGGGATTTCTTATGAAGCAATACTATGATGATGATAAGTTAGGGTTTGATTATCTTGTATTATGAACGATGATAAATTATTATGTGCATTGTTGAGGTACTGTGAAGGTGAAGTTTGTGTTAGGGATTATTTGTTATGAACGTGTAATGAATTCATTAAGTCACAGAACAATGGTGTTGTTCATGGTCAATATATCTGAGTGTGCAGCCACAGTAATACTACCACTGACTCCTTCCTTTTGTAGATAGTTTTCTTTACTCGTTATGTCGTAGTGATGAAGCAACAGATAGTGGACATACAGATCAACATAAATGATTTCACAAAGGTCAAGAAGTACCTGGTTTTTTATTTTGAGTGCCACAGAACAAAAAGTAATGTTTTTGTAGGTTAATGCAGGGTGTGATTGAATGATGTATATGAGAATTTTCATTCATGTGTTTTGAATTAGTTATTAGAGTTATGCGGTGTATATATTGTGAGACTATAAGAGATTCGATTCTAGTATGCGAGGCACTTATGGAGATACTTTTGGTTATCAATCCCAATGAATTTGGGGACAAAAGCTAGTAGCATTATCATGCAAATATTAAGTGGGGAAGACTGTTGAGGTTACGCTGATAGGATGCCTTCCTGATCCCTATTCCCTTTCTATGAAGTGAAATGCAACAGCTGCTAACTGGACTAAAACTGAGGCTTGAAGAAAAATAGTGGAAAGAAGGACCTAGAAACTCCATGTATACAAGACACTGAACTGACTGCACAAAAAAAGGACACCAAAGTGTGAAGGTAATTTCAGAGTGTTTACTATGAACTCAAGATAGAGTATGTGAATTGTTAAAACAATTTTAAATACATAGGTGATTATGTTGCAGTTCATCTCTCAAGTAGCAATATGGTGAGTCATATTTTTCCTAGACAGTAGGAAATGTAACAGCATAGATCACAGTTAGAGCCCAGTAGCACAGACAGGGCACCATGTCTTGGGCACTGACCATTGCAGTCAATGACCTGCTGACACAGCACCCCGGCAGGAGCATGCACTTCTGCACCATTTTCTTCCACAAGGCAATGCCTAACTGTGACACAATGGTCACCTTTCACAAAGCTCCTGTGCTGACCAGAGGGTCTATCAACATCGTGTGACAGAGGTATGTTTTATCTATGATCAGTGCTGGACAGCTGCACTTAAATCCCCACACTAGTCTAGTAGATCGTTGGCACAGTGGGGCTATGTTATTACATCTGCCATGTATCAGCTGCTGTCATAAGATCGACAATGTTCTACTGAAGCAGTCAGTTGGTACAGCTGGGCTATGCTTTGCTGGATGTCGTATTTATGTTGCGGCCACCACCAACATGCCATGAACTGCCGACCACTGCCTTACCAACCAGGCCCTTGGTAACCCGCAGCCTACTCCTGCCTCATGGTCTGAGGCACAAACGGACAACAACCCAGCTCCATGCTGCCCACCATTGCTCTCCAGCTGATGGTCCAAGGCCTGACTCTGGGTGACTTCGTCATCTGCCTCATCAGTGGGATACTGGGCCACAATGTGAGGAGTATTCCCTGCCTGCTTCTGCCCATCAAATTGAGCTAAGAGCTAAGATTGCTACTATATTTGGTCTCTCTCACCATCATACAAACCCAGAATGTGCCAGCTGGGAGTCTAGTGTCTCCTGACAAACATGAAGATGGCTCCCACCACCCAGTAGTGGTCATTGCACAACCTGCCTGCTACACATCAGACCCTTAGTTTTACTCTAATTATTTCATTAAAAACACTTGATATCATTTATACTTTTCATTTATTTCTTTTGATATCCATCAGTCATTGTCTTCAGCTGCTCTAAATCTTAAATCTCATCAACTAGTTTTATGACTTCACTGTTAACTTGTAGTATTTTATTTATGATACCCACTTCCAAAGCCAGTTCATTTTATTGTTTGACTCTAATGCAATTTTCTTCTATTCAGTTGACAATAACTTTAATTGTGGGAAGGATCTGCAGGTTCTTTCTTGCCTTATTTCACATGAATTACAGAAGTTAAAGTATTGTCAGTTTTGTGAATTTAAGTTCCTCTGTAGAGAGTCTGTAAGTTCATAATTTTACAAGTTCTTTGGGTATTATTTTACCCACTAGCCATCCTGGTCTGTAGGACTTTGTTATTGAAATATTTACTGTAGTTATTGCCCCACAACTTGCAGACATTTCTCGAAAACCTGTCTTCAAGTCCCCAGAGGTTAGATGAAGTGCACTATTATATTATTTATGATAACTTTGGAAGCTGAAGAAGTGAATTAAAATTTGTGCTGTGGCTGGGACTCGAACTTGGCCGCAGCACAAATTTTAATTCACTTCTTCAGCTTCCAATGTTATCGTAGATAAATTAGAGACTTAAATGTCTCAGGGAAAATCTAATTTAGGATTTATTATATTATTGATACATTACACCAAATGAACAAGGTTTAAATCATACATATCAAATTATGTTATCCTGATGGTGCTTTTGACATTTTGTAGAAAGAGATGGAATATCTTGTATATATCCATGCAGATACTGTCACTGAAAAACTTCTTGAGCCTGAAGATCATTAGTAACAATTGAAACTTGCAGAAATAATAAAAGATTTTCATAACAGATGGCAGGGGTACTTCAGGGGCTTGCTGTTAGATTTGTAACTAGTAGGTCTGATCAGCATTTGAGTATTATGGAGATGCCTCATGAACACAAATGGGAAGCCCTGGAGGGAAGAGAACTTACTTGTCATGAAATGCTACTGAGAAAAATTTTAAAAACTGGCATTTGCGATTGAATGCAGAACAGTTCAACTGTCATCAATGTACTTTTTGCATATGGGCCGTGAAGACAAGATAAGAGAAATTAGGGCTCATTCTGAGGCATATAGACAGTCGTATTTCTCTCACTCCATTTGCAAATGGAACTGGAATGACTATTCCAAAATGAGATTTTCTCTCAGCAGCGGAGCGTGCGCTGATATGAAACTTCCTGGCAGATTAAAACTGTGTGCCGGACCAAGACTCAAACTCGGTCCGGCATACAGTTTTAATCTGCCAGGAAGTTTCAGGAATGACTATTAGTGGTAAAAAGTGCCCTCTGCCTTCCACTGTACGGTGGCTTGCAGAGCATGTTTATAGATGCAGGTACAACATGATTATCAACAAATGTCTTTGTTGTGTTTGTCTTATCAATTGCTTGACAAATATTTATTTTCTCGAGGAAGTATGAGTTAAGGACATTTATGAAAAGGATAGACTGCTACTCAACATAAAGATGACACATTGAATTGAAGATAGGCACAATGAAAAGATTTTTAGACCTTTTGGTCAAAGTCTTCTTCAGAAAAAGGGAAAAAACACACACACACACACACACACACACACACAAAAAGCAGGGTCACATCATGCACACATGACTGCTATCTGCAGCTGCTCTGGCCAGGCAGCATCTGTTGTGTTGAACAAAAGTAGCAATGCTAATTGGAGAGATAAGGTACAGGTGGGGGGGAGAAGAGTGTTGTCTGGTAGAGCATACAGGGACTGGAAGGCAGCAGGGCAAGCTGCAAGAAGACATGTATTGATCCTGGTGAATTTTATGAAAGCATCTCATATAAGCACTTCTACTGAGGTGCACACTGTTGTTTGTACTTTTAAATCATATAAGGGTGGTTTGACAAATTATCAGAATGAAATAGAAAAAAAGTATTTACATCACTAAAACATTTTTATTTTTCATGTAATCTCCTTGTAGATTAATGCACTTGGTCCAATGATGTTCCAGTGCCTTGATCCTATCTTGAAAATGAGTTTCCTTCAGGCGTGCAAAATAATTGTCAATTCCAGCTATCAATTCTTCATTTGAAGTGAATCTTCGTCCACCAAGAAAAATTTGGGAAGAGATGGAAGTCTGACAGAGCCATATCAGGTGAATAAGGCAAGTGTGCCAACAATTCATACCTTACTTTGTGTAATTTTGCATGGCATTGGCACATGTGTGCAGGCACACATTGTCTTGATGGAAGATGACTTTCTTCCTTGCTAAACCTGGCCTTTCTTCATGTATCTTTCATTGCAATTTGTTCAGGAGGTTAACATAGTATTCTCCAGTAATTTGGTGCCCAGTGGGGAGATAATCTACATACAGAATCCCCTTCACATCCCAGAACACTGATGCCATGACCTTTCCCGTTTTGCTTTCTTTGGTGCCAGAGAATCAGTATGTTTCCACTGCTTCGATTTTTTTTTCTCTGGGGTATAGTAGTGTACCCAAGTTTCATCTGTGGTCTCAAATCGGCACAAAAAATCTCGTTCGCTTCTCCTAAAATGGGTCAAACATTTTTCCGATATGTCCATTTTCATGTGTTTTTCATCCAGCATCAAGAGTTGCAGCACTCATCTTGCAGATAATTCTTTCATTTCTGATTCTTCAGGCAAGCATGAGAAATTTTATGCACTTTCAATTGGCAATCCTCCATCGCCATTTTGTGCACTTTTGCAATGATTTCTGGAGTAGTGACACATCTTGGCCGACCACTGTGCAGATCGTCTAAGCTCTCCCAACCAAATTTAAATTCATTTGTCTACTTGGCTACAGTTGAATATGAAGGAGCAGAGTCCCCCAGTGTATTCTGGAAATTGGCATGAATGTTCTTTGCCTTCATATCTTTCTTTAAGAAGTACTTAATCACAGCTCGAATCTCTTTTTTTTTTTTTCCCAAATCACTACATGGGAACAACAGAGCCACATCACTGCCACAACTCTCTTCAAAGAGCACTGATGTGGCATGTGTTTACAGGCAACTGTCCAATGAATATCGCATAAACAACTCACTGCGCTAGTGCTGATCTCTCATGGTGATTCCGATAACTTTTCAAACCACCCTTTTACAATCTAGTGTAAAATTCTAATCTAACAATTTGTGAGATTGCAGATTTTTCTTTGCACTGTGATCAATACACCATCCAGTTTTATTTCAGCATGCTCTTTATTACTCCAATAATTACTTCTTTAAGAGGAACAAAATAGAAATGTAGAAAATTTCAAATGAGAAGCACATAAATTATACAGGGTGGTCCTACAAAGAATGAAACTCGTCTAGCTTGAAGGGTGGAACTAGATGGCGCTATGGTTGGCCCGCTGGATGGTGCTTCCATAGGTCAAATGGATATCAACTGCATTTTTTAAAAATAGGAACCCCCATTTTTTATTACATATCCGTGTAGTACATAAAGAAATACGAATGTTTTAGTTGGACCACTTTTTTCGCTTTGTGATTGATGGCTCTATAATAGTCACAAACGTATAAGTACGTGGTATCATGTAACATTCTGCCAGTGCGTATGGTATTTGCTTCATGATACATTATCCGTGTTAAAATGGACCATTTACCAAATGCGCAAAAGGTCAATATCGTGTTGATGTATGGCTGTTGTGATCAAAATGCCCAACGGGTGTGTGCTATGTATACTGCTCGGTATCCTGGACAACATCATCCAAGAGTCCGGACTGTTCGCCGGATAGTTAGGTTATTTAAGGAAACAGGAAGTGTTCAGCCACATGTGAAATGTCAACCATGACCTGCAATAAATGATGATGCCCAAGTAGGTGTTTTAGCTGCTGTCGCGGCTAATCCACACATCAGTAGCAGACAAATTGCGCAAGAATCGGGAATCTCAAAAACGTCGGTGTTGAGAATGCTACATCAACATTGATTGCACCCGTACCATTTCTATGCATGGTGACACTTTGAATATCGTGTACAGTTCTGCCACTGTGCAAAAGAGAAATTACGGGATGATGACATATTTTTTGCACATGTTGTATTTAGCGACGAAGTGTCATTCACCAACAGCAGTAACATAAACCGGCATAATATGCACTATTGGGCAACGGAAAATCCACGATGGCTGTGACAAGTGGAACATCAGTGACCTTGGCAGGTTAATTTATGGTGCAGCATTATGTGGAGGAAGGATAACTGGCCCCCATTTTATCGATGGCAATCTAAATGGTGCAATGTATGCTGATTTCCTACATAATATTCTACCGATGTTACTACAAGATGTTTCACTGCATGACAGAATGGCGATGTACTTCCAACATGATGGATGTCCGGCACATAGCTCGCGTGCGGTTGAAACGGTATTGAATAGCATATTTCATGACAGGTGGATTGGTCGTCGAAGCACCATACCATGGCACGCACGTTCGCCAGATCTTACGTCCCCAGATTTCTTTCTGTGGGGAAAGTTGAAGGATATTTGCTAATGATCCACCAACAACGCCTGACAACATGCATCAGCGCATTGTCAATGCATGTGTGAACATTATGGAAGACGAAGTACTCGCTGTTGAGAGAAATGTCGTTACACATATTGCCAAATGCATTGAGGTTGATGGACATCATTTTGAGCATTTATTACATTAATGTGGTATTTATGGGTTATCATGCTGTTACAGCATGCGTTCTCAGAAGTGATAAGTTCACAAAGGTACATGTATCACATTGGAACAACCAAAATAAAATGTGCAAACATATCTACGTTCTGTATTTTAATTTAAAAAACCTACTTGTTACCAACTGTTCATCTAAAATTGTGAGCCATATGTTTGTGACTATTACAGCGCCATCTATTACAAAGCGAAAAAAGTGGTCCAATCAAAACATACATATTTCTTTACGTACTACACAAATATGTAATAAAAAATGGGGGTTCCTATTTAAAAAAAACACAGTTGATATGCGTTTGACCTATGGCAGCACCATCTAGCGGGCCGATCGTAGCGCCATCTGGTTTCCCCCTTCAAGCTAGACAAGTTTCGTTCTTTGTAGTTTTTTCGTTTGACGCTTATTTCATGAGGTATTTGGCCCAGTCATGATCAGTGGACCACCCTGTATACCACATGAGATTCCAACCGATAACTTACATGCCAAGTATGCCTTCTGCTCCAATGATTCCTGTCAGAACTGATGATTTTTGGAAATAAGTTGTACAAAGTAGGAAAGTGAGATAACTGTATCATCCTTTAGTCATAGGCTATCATAATGAGCTATGAATTCCATCACTCTCTGGCATGAATACCACATACTAAATTTTTAAAATGTTTTCTCGACTTGTGCAAATGATATATGTAACATTTTCAACCATAGAAGTACTAAGAAAATGTCATTGGCTTCATGACTCATGACCCGTCCTCACAGTTTTACTTCCACCAGTACCTCATCTTTACAGAAGCTCTCCTACAAAAGTTGCAGGACTAACACTCCTTGAAGAAAGGATATTGAGGAGACATGGCCTAGCCACAAGCTGGAGGATACTTCCACAATGAAATTTTCCCTCTGCAGTGGAATGTCTACTGATACAAAACTTCCTGGCAGATTAAAACTGTGTACCAGACCTGGAGACTAATTCAGGACCTTTGCCTTTCACAGCAATGACTCTTACCAATTGAGCTATCCAAGTACAACTCATGGCCTGTCCTTACAGCTTAACTTTCACCAGCACCTCATCTCTTACCTTCCAAACTTTACAGAAGCTCTCTTGCAGGACTAGCACTCTTGGGAGAAAGTATATTGTGATATCCTTTCTTCCAGGGTAGACTGCTTCTCACGATACGTTATTGTACACTATGATATATTTTCTTTGAGGAATGCTGGCCCTGCTAGTTCCACAGGAGAACTTCTGTAAAGTTTGGAAGGTAGGACATGAGGTACTGGCAGCAGTAAAGCTGTGAGGACAGTTCATGAATCCTGCTTGGGTAGTGCAGTCCAGAACACAGTTCCATGTCAGCGCATTGTTCGCTGCAGAGTGAAAATACTGTTCTGGCAATATTAACTCTTTTTTTTGTGGAGTGTGGCAGAGGGTACTTGATTCCCCCTGTTCCTGCTCCAGTCCTGAAAGCTTTGTGAGAAGAACAGTTGCTGGTAAGACTCCATGTGAGCTCAAATCTCTCTAATTTTTATTTTCACAGTCTTTTAACACTATATACATAGGAGGAAGCAATACATTGGTTGACTCAGGTAAAGAGAAACTGAAATAAACTTGAAATTTTCTACGTGTCTCTGTTGTAATCCCATCAAAATGTTTGAAACTGACTGAAAAATTTCACACACACAAGACTCTCTCTCTCTCTCTCTCTCTCTCTCTCTCTCTCTCTCTCTCTCTCTCTCTCTCCCTCTCTCTTCTCAGCAATCACAGGCCCTGTAGACCACACACTGTATCAACAATCTGCTTCCACCACCTTCTATCTCTCACAGCCTCTCTCCACCCTGCAGAAATTCCTAATGCTGTGATGTCCTTCTCTATGTCATCTTTCCACCTTAATACGGGGTCAGCCCAATGGTCTTGTTGCCTGGCGAGTTCCTTCAAATGCTTTCTTGGTGATTCTGTTGTTTTCCATTCTAGCCCCATGTTCAGCCCATTGCAGTCTCCTACTTTTTAATTTCTGGATGATAATGAGTTGCTTCATTAACTGAAAAATTTCATTGTTCTTTCGAATTCTCCATACACCATTCTCCAAAACAGGTCTTCAGATTTTTCTCATTACTTTTCTTTTGAAAACATTCAGTTTTTCTCTTTCATTCTTTGTAAGCGTCCAGCTTTCTGAAACGTACAGTACTATGGGGCAGATGACAGTGTTGTATATCTTCATCTTTGTGGTGATTGACAAAGCTTTACTTTTGAGTGGGTTGCTTAGTGAGTACAGACATCTTGACCTGAGGCTATTCTTTCATTTGATTTGATTTTTTATTGGTCTAGTTTTATCATACAGCACAAATTGTACAATTGATATTGGACAGGTCAAAGATAAGTTACAATAATACATAGTATTAGCAAAATAGTAGGCAAATTATAAATAGGTACCTATTACAATTAATTTTGTTATGTATTCAGAAATTCTCTATTGTTATGGTATTTTTACTGTTGAAACATGATCCAAGGTATTTAAACTGGAGAACTTTTCTGAATTTAGAATTCTGCTCAATTTCAAAGTAAGGATTTGGGTTTATAACTCGACCTACTTCCATATATTCAGTTTTCTCTTTGTTAATCAAGTGAAAATAATAATGTGTAAACAAAAATAAATTTACACTACAACAAATAATAAAATTAGACCCAAAAGTATAAAATAATTTCTCATAGCCCCATTCAGAGTGCTGAAAATCTTTTATTGTGGATTTTTAAAAGCTATGAAAATACTTGTAAGATTTATAACAAAAAAAGGAGTGGATGCAATACAAGGTCTGTTGAAAGAATTCCGGAACGTTTGTAATTTCGCACCAGTGGTGTGTGGGAGAGAAATGCCGTTAACATTTCTGCACACACTTGAGTTTAATGCGTAACTGCTGGAAATTTCATTGTTGTTAGCTATTTTTCAATGCAGTATTGAGTAGAATGTTGTGTTGCACAGTTTGCAAATTTCTCAGATGGTTGAGTTAAAAGAGCAACACGTCTGCATTAAATTTTGCGTAAAACTTGAGAAAACCTTTCCAGAGACAAACGAAATGATGCAGGAAGCCTATGGTGATGAATGTTTAATGCATGGTTTAAAAATGGCCAGACAGAAGTTAAAGATGAGCCTCATTCAGGTCGCCCTTCAATGTCTAATGATGACGCTCATGTCAGGAACATCAACGAAATTGTGTGTGCGATTAGAAGACTGACTGTCTGAGAGATTGCTGAAGAATGCAACATTTCGGTTGGATCATGTCATGAAATCCTGTGAGGAGGAAATGGCCTGAAATGTGGTGGGACAATTCATGGCTCTTGCATCATGATAATGCACCCACACATCTATCCCTGTTAGTGCATGACTAATGCACAAAAAATGAAATCACTGTGCTCTCCTCACATGGCCTCTTAAGATTTTTTTATTTCCAAATTTTAAAACACCATTGAAAGGACAAAGATTTGCAATGATAGACAAGATAAAAGAAAATTTGCAAACTGCGCTTCACACAATCCAGCAAGAGGCATACCAAGACTGCTTCTGGAAGTAGAAATGGCGTTGGGAGCGGTATATGTTGTGGAGGAGAGTGTTTTGAAGGAGACCATGCACAAGAAGTAATAGGTAATCATGGAACAATTTTGTGGAGACAGTTCTGGAAATTTTTGGACATGCCTCGTACGTAACTGATGCATGAATAGTTCATCTCCTAACTATGATCTATTGAATGCACCCCACATTTCTCATTGTAAATCTTAGAAGTATTTTCAAAGCTATTAAAAATTCATGATGTTAATTTTTCAGAACTATCTGTGTGGGGTTAAGAACATGTATGAGGCTAAGAGAAATTATTTTATATTTTTTAATCTAATTCAAAAATTATTTTATGTTAAAAACTTATTTTTTAAAAATATTTCTTCACTAAAAAACATGCTCCTCACACTCAGAAGTCATTCCTGATGGTTGTACATGATCAGGTGGGTCATTAGTGAATGAAGTGCAGAGCTGGATGACTTCTGGATACATTGCTGGAAGTGCTGACTTTATGTTGCTCTTCTGTTGCAGAAAGAAGTAAAGCTTTATCTGAAGAGATTTGGCTTACAGCAGTGCCCAAAATGTTTAGTTAGAACTATTGTGAAACTGAAGGTACATTTTACCTGAAAATCTCTTCTGTGGGAAAAAAAAAAAAAAAAAAGAAAGAAAGAAAACTGTTAGCAGTAGATGTGCTTACCCCCGGCTGCCATGTCTACATTTACGCAATAAAAACAATAATCACGACAAAGCACCAGGCAGGAGTTAGCATCCAAACAACATATGAATGATTTTTTATGGCCTAATCCACTGCATAAGAAAACAACCAAGAAGAAGTCCAGGACCCCCAGGGGGTGAAAATCAGGTCAGAAACGAAAAGACTAGAGTCTACTCTTCAAAGAAGTAACCAAGCAAGAAACATACCCCTCATATTAAGTCTCCTATATTATAATGTACAGGGCTTAACCAATACACTATATGAGCTAGAGGTCCTTTTGAATGGTTTATTGAAGGAGATTTCTATTTTGTTTATAACTGAACACTGGCTACAAGAACTACAAAAATGTGCAGTTGGGATTTCAGACTTCCAGTTGGTCAGCAGCTTTTGCAGGGAAACATACAAAAATGGTTCAAATGGCTCTGAGCACTATGGGACTCAACTGCTGTGGTCATAAGTCCCCTAGAACTTAGAACTACTTAAACCTAACTAACCTAAGGACAGCACACAACACCCAGCCATCACGCGGTAGAGAAAATCCCTGACCCCGCCGGGAATCGAACCCGGGAACCCGGGCGTGGGAAGCGAGAACACTACCGCACGACCACGAGAGGAAACATACAGAGGGTGTGGAACATGAATATATGTAAGAACAGGTATTAAATCAAAGGAAATTAGGCTTAAAATGTCTGCTGTATTGAAAAAGATTTTGAATATTGTTTATGTGAACTAACAGATAGTAAAATTATAATTGCATGTATATATTGGCCCCCATCTGGCAATTTTGAACTATTCTCTGAAAATTTGGAAAATATTCTGAACTATCTAAACAGTCAGTCAAAATACATAATTGTGCTTAGGAGTTTCAATATTAATTTCAAGGACAACTGTAAAAACGGGCAAAAACTTGTTAATCCCCTTAAAACACACAATATGGACATGTGTGCAGAAGATACCACCAGATACAGCAGCAAAAGTGAAAGTACTATAGACCAAATATTCATTGACAAATCAAAATGTGACTCTAAATCTGAGGTGTTGGATACAGGTTTCTCTGCTCATCGAGCAGTTAAATTGACTTTAGATAAATCTGATGATAAAAGTGACAATAGGAGATACATTGAGAGAAGATTAATTAATGATGACAGCATTAGGGTCTTTAATCTAATTTTAAAAAATATAACCTGGACATGGAAAGCAATAGTTGTGTAGATATAAAATTCAACCAATTCTTATCAAATTATAAGTACTGCTATGATATTTCATCCCCTCTGAAGAGAATGAAAATAAACAAAAAATCAAATTCGTGGATAACAAGTGAAATCAAAGTCATCAGAAGGTCTTGTGCAAAGCAAAATGCTATCTTGAAACCATATGCCAAGTGTTACAGGAAAAATCACAGGGAAGCTATAACTGCTGCAAAATGGAAGCACAATGATTCATATATCAGAAAGGGTAACAAGAAAATGAAATCTATGTGAAAAGTTCTTAATAATTATACAGGCAAACATGAAAGTTCAAGTAATAAAATCAACATAAAACACAAAAATGAAATTGCTGATGATCCACTTCTAATAGCTAATATATTTAATGATCATTGTGTTAATGTAGCCCAAAAGCTGATCACCACTAAATATAATCCAAAGACAAAGGTACCAACTCCATTAAATGAAAGGACAATGTACCTATATCTCATAACACCCAAAGAAGTACAATGGTCTACCAGAAAACTCAAGAGTAAAATGACCTGCGCATTTGATGGTATCCCTGACAACATTATTAAATATAGTACCGATAATGTTGTCTCTCAGCTTGTGGACATTATCAATGACTACTTTGAAACTGGTGTGTTTCAAAGTAAACTTAAGCAGTCAACAGTAATACCAGTTTATAAAAATGGTGACAAGTTTGACATTAAAAATTTCAGACCTCTATCATTATTATCTGTATTTTCGAAAATCATTGGAAGAATAATGTATGACAGATTGCTAGACTTCTAAACAAAAATAAAATTCTTGTAAATGCACAGAATGGTTTCAGAAAAGGTAAATCTACACCAACAGCTCTCTTCAGTTTCCTAAAACTTGTTTACAAAGCTATTGAGGACATGGAACCGATCTGTGGATGGGAATGCATTATGGAGGTCTTGGAGTCACTCACGTCCATCTAGAAAAGATAAGGCCTTATCATAAGGCTTCGGCAATATGATTGCATTTCTGAGTGTCCGATAACTGGTGAATTTTCTTATCTGTTTTTACTATTTTATATTTCTAGTTTTTACTGAATTTAACGAAGGCAATGTTGGCCTGATGTATTCAACGATGCCCTTTGGCTACACTGCCTAAAGGATCGGTCTAAGAAATACCAAATTAAGGTATTCGCTCTTTCAGTATTTGATCTGTTTGTATATTAAGATTAATGAGTGGTGTTGCTTACAGAGCACCATGTGGAGGTATCTTTAAGGAATTAAAAATCATGATTTCACCATCTATATTTATATTTGAAAGCATATGCTTCATTAAAGACCATTGAGTTTCACCTTTGAATAGATCCATCATTATCAAACAAGGAACAGGGATGACTATCATAGGATGCGCACAGAAAATCAATATATCAAGACAGTGCTATTTACAAAACAAAAATTCTGTACAGTGCATTGCCAGATAGTATCAAAAAAATACCAAACAGTAATGCATTCAAAAAACTAAAATATCCACTAATAAACAATAGCCCCTACAGCATTAACGAATACCTGGAATTTTGCTCCAATTTATAGATCTACTTCATAACTCTCTAAACACAAATTCATAATTATCAACAATGCCTAGATAAAACCAAACTTCTTTCATCCATGTATGTATGTATGTAATTATGCACCTAGCTTTTGTGCTGTGTGATACTATGCCTAGTTAACTAAGGTACTGGTATTTAATAGTTTTAGTAAAATCAGCCAAGGGGTTTCACAAGCTTTTCTTCTATCTGTATGTAAATAAGCAGAATAATGTTTTTGTTATAGAGATGTGTTGATACTAATGATAAGATTTTGTACAGGATGTAAATATTTAATATTTTATACTGTTCTGTACTTTGACAAGTCCAATATCTTGAATGTGATAATACAGGTACTAAATCAATAAATAAAATAAATGAATATATCTGTAACCCCCAAGTATAGTGCATGGTGGATGTTACATTGTATCAATTTTATTTAATTGTTTTCCTGTTCTATTTGTGTACTGAACAAGGGAAAAATGACTGTGTGTGTGCGCCCAAGTCTCTTTTATCTTCCTCTCATGATCCTACATGAGGCATATGACGATAGCTGCATAATGATTGCACTCTTCTTTAAATACAAGTTATGTAAATTTACCTAACAGTGTTTCACGAGAACTACATTCTTTCTTACAAGAATTCTCATTTAAGATCCCTGTGTCATTTCCGTTACACTTATGTAGGGGCTATGTTGACCTGTTAGGATCGTAGAAGTGCATCTCTGAATTAGCACAATGTCTGTTGTCATGCTTACTTGATAAGATCTCCACTCGCTGAACCAGTAATCAAGAATTGATCACACTTGCATCTTCTATGCAATTTCCTTTACAGATGCAGTGCAGTTTTCCAGAATCGTTCCAAGTCTCACATTCATATTCCTCAGTACTGATTTTACATGATCATTCCATTACTAATTTTATGTGATCATTTCATTTTATGTTCCTTTTTTGTATCACCTACAATACTTGAAATTAAGATTTGAAATATTCAACATGTACACTACCGAACTTCTAATCAAATACAATGACATTCTTTCTCCTTGTTACAGGTGTATCTTACACTTACCAACTTTAACTAGTGCTTTTATTCATTCACCAAGTGGAATTTTGTCCTAGTCTTTCTACAGTTCCTTACATCATTGAAACAGTTCTCCCTCAGCAATGGAAATGACTACTGACAGAACTCTGAAACCACTTGACAGAGAGCATGCCATGTCTCTGTCTGATGGTTGTACATGATCAGGTGGGTCATTAGTGAATGAAGTGCAGAGCTGGATGACTTCTGGATACATTGCTGGAAGTGCTGACTTTATGTTGCTCTTCTGTTGCAGAAAGAAGCAAAGCTTTATCTGAAGAGATTTGGCTTACAGCAGTGCCTTTCCTACAGACAACAGCATTGTCAGAGAGCAACCTCACCATGCTGCTCATCATGTTTGATAAATCATTTATGTGTATCGGGAACAGAAGTTCCTATTGTAATTCCTTGGCACTCATTCAATGTTATTTTTGTTCCTGTGGAATATTTGTCATCCAGAATAACATACTGGACTCTATTAATCAAACACTTCTAAGGACAATAACATATTTGTGAAAATATTATGATCATATGTTGCTTAGTACTCAGTGATACAGTATAGTGCCAAATGCCTTTTGGAAATCCGGGAAGACAGAATCTACATCTTCACCTATATTTATTCCGCAAGATTTTGTGTTTGAAGAAAGCAGTCAGTGTTCCACATGAGTGGTTCTCCCTGAACCCATGCTGATTATATGAGGTAAATTTGTTTTCCTCTAGAAATGTCATAATTTTTTAGTTTATAATAGGCACTAGGATACTGCCACAGACATCAGCAATATTGGTCTGAACTTTTGTAATGATTGGCAGAGACATGGCATGCTCTCTGTCAAGTGGTTTCAGAGTTCTGTCAGTAGTCATTTCCATTGCTGAGGGAGAACTATTTGATGGTGTGGAAAGAGTCTTTGGAGTCAGCTCTATAAATTGTGTCCCAAAAGCCTCCCTGATATACTTTATAGGGTTCAGAGATGAGCTCGCTGGTCACCTGAAAGAAAGATCACTCATAGCAGCTCAGTTTGGATGAGCACATTGTCCCTAAAGAAATAGTATGTGAAAAATTTCGTACATGCCGCAGACCGAGTGGTCTGAGCATTTGATACGATTTGTTAGAAACTATAACTTGTGAAGCAACTTTAAGCTCTCCAGCCAGTTCTCTTGCAGACTACAATTTCGTTGTTCAGTTAAAAACAGCTATCAGCTCTCTTGTGGAATATTTACAACTGGTTAACACTGTACTGGCCTATGGGCCTACTGTGTTTCAGGTCTGCCAAAGCCTTGAAATGACATTTTGTGGCGTATTAAATACTAATGAGACTGTGGCTCAGACCTATTGGCTTCAGCATGTCCATGGAAAAAAGGTTAAGAATGAAGTCAGTCTAATATGCAACTTTTCTTTGTCTTTGGATTGTGTACCTTTCAGGATCACATTGTTCTCAAACCATATACTTACAAGTACAACACGATTCTGATTTATGAGGAAAATTGTAACATTAATTTTTAGCGATTTCTCTCCTTTTCTCTTTGAGTTTACTCTTATATTGTGTTTAATGTTTCGCATTACTGTAGCCTACATTTCATTCACTAACACTACTGGAAGCACCATAATTTTTTTATTCTGAACTGTTGAGTATGCTCAGCACCTTCCTATGGAGTTTCCCATGTTAAAAAGAAAATCCAAACGGGTTGAAATTTGACTGGGAGGCATACTTTCGTATTACACATAGTCCAGTAGGGTTAAACCTAAAAATTAGACAAATCAGAAATAATTGCTACAAAAGGTTTTATTGTTTTAATGGCTTCATTTGTGGCCCAATATGACTATCATAGGTTTTCCCCCTCGGAAGAATTGTGGAAAAGTGATGGGGGCAAAAATGTACCCGAAAAAGGGGTATTTTTTCGGTTTTGTGATTATATCTCGTACATGACTCACAATATTGAAAACATATAGGAATTAAAAATTGTAGGGCATGAAATTCTGCATTCAATGAGTCCATGCGCATATTTTTTGGACCACCTGTTTCCATTCTAGTGCTCTTCACAATTGGGCCAATTTTACATGTTCATGAAAAATTTTCGTTTTAACCTCTGTTTCTTGGTAATATCGTTGAAACTAACCCATGTATCAATCAAGTGGTTCATACAAACGATATAGAGGAATAAATTCTGTGTTTGATGACACCAAAAGTGAAATGGACCACGCATTTCTGTATGGCTAAGTTTGTACTTCCATTGCTGTGAATGTAAGGTACTACTTGACATTTACAAATCTAGGGCTCTAGATCAGTTTTATGCAGAGAACTCATAAATAACATTATCGTGAGTAAAGATGGACAAAAAAATTAAAACAGCTGTTCAAAGTCAGGGTTAAATTCCGTGACAAGAAATTTAAGGTCAACTTTGGCAATCCCTTAATAAACGGCAAAGTCTTTTCACACCTTGTTATTCTGCCATTGTGTATATGTTCTGCCTGGCAAGCCAGTGTGATAATGACAAAAGTGTATCTTTTGTAATTTCGAAGGTAATCGTCCAAAAAGTTACCATCAAAAAATCAGAACCCTACATTTGACCAAATTTAGAGGCAAATACATTTATATACATCACCTCTGATTTTAATTTAAAATGCACCATTTGGAAGAGCAGCTTTTGCTTTACTAGAATATTGTGCATAATGTGAGTGTGCAGTTACCAGGCGGCAGTATCCTGCATCCGCCCACTAGGCTTGCTTATTTCGAGGCTTGAAGATGAAGGCTTCGCAGTAAAGCAAGCTAATGAAGACGCATACCACCTAATTGTTGCCACAGCGCTTGATGTATCGCAGGAAAATGAAAAAGTTGTGGTTGTTGGTGAGGATACGGACCTTCTCATCATGCTCAATGCCCTAGTCACGCCATCAGCAAATATGTATTTCTTGAAACCTGGAAGAGGAAAGACCTCATCAAAAGTATTTGGTTCCAGCAGTTTCAAACTGGCAGACATCATCAGAAGGCCACTCACATTTCTCCACGTCATAAGTGGATGTGACACAACTTCAGCACTCTTCGTCAGCGCAAGATGATGGTGGTCAATCTACTGGTCAAAAATAACTGTCTTCTGGAAGATATCAAACCTCTCTTAGAGCATGACACTGAAGCTGAAGCTATTGTCGAATGTCGAAGCTGTCCTCCGATTTTCAACACCCCCCCCCCCCCCCCATGAACCATGGAACTTGCCGTTGGTGGGGAGGCTTGCGTGCCTCAACGATACAGATAGCCATACCGTAGGTGCAACCACAACGGAGGGGTATCTGTTGAGAGGCCAGACAAACGTGGGGTTCCTGAAGAGGGGCAGCAGCCTTTTCAGTAGTTGCAGGGGCAACAGTCTGGATGATTGACTGATCTGGCCTTGTAACATTAACCAAAACGGCCTTGCTGTGCTGGTACTGCGAACGGCTGAAAGCAAGGGGAAACTACAGCCGTAATTTTTCCCGAGGACATGCAGCTTTACTGTATGATTAAATGATGATGGCGTCCTCTTGGGTAAAATATTCCGGAGGTTTAATAGTCCCCCATTCGGATCTCCGGGCGGGGACTACTCAAGAGGACGTCGTTATCAGGAGAAAGAAAACTGGCATTCTACGGATCGGAGCGTGGAATGTCAGATCCCTTAATCGGGCAGGTAGGTTAGAAAATTTAAAAAGGGAAATGGATAGGTTAAAGTTAGATATAGTGGGAATTAGTGAAGTTCGGTGGCAGGAGGAACAAGACTTTTGGTCAGGTGATTACAGGGTTATAAATACAAAATCAAATAGGGGTAATGCAGGAGTAGGTTTAATAATGAATAAAAAAATAGGTTTGCCGGTAAGCTACTACAAACAGCATAGTGAACGCATTATTGTGGCCAAGATAGACACGAAGCCCACACCTACTACAGTAATAAATTTATATGCCAACTAGCTCTGCAGACGACGAAGAAATTGATGAAATGTATGAGGAGGTAAAAGAAATTATTCAGGTAGTGAAGGAAGACGAAAATTTAATAGTCATGGGTGACTGGAATTCGGTAGTAGGAAAAGGGAGAGAAGGAAACGTAGTAGGTGAATATGGATTGGGGCTAAGAAATGAAAGAGGAGGCCGCCTGGTAGAATTTTGCGCAGAGCACAACTTAATCATAGCTAACACTTGGTTCAAGAATCATGAAAGAAGATTGTGTACATGGCAGAACCCTGGAGATACTAAAATAATGGTAAGACAGAGATTTAGGAACCAGGTTTCAAATTGTAACACATTTCCAGGGGCAGATGGTGGCCTCTGACCACAATCTATTGGTTATGAACTGTAGATTAAAACTGAAGAAACTGCAAAAAGGTGGGAATTTAAGGAGATGGGACCTGGATAAACTGAAAGAACCAGAGGTTGGACAGAGTTTCAGGGAGAGCGTAAGGGAACAATTGATAGGAATGGGGAAAAGAAATACAGTAGAAGAAGAATGGGTAGCTTTGGGGGATGAAGTAGTGAAGGCAGCAGAGGATCAAGTAGGTAAAAAGATGAGGGGTAGTAGAAATCCTTGAGTAACAGAAGAAATACTGAATTTAATTGATGAAAGGAGAAAATATAAAAATGCAGTAAATGAAGCAAGCAAAACAGAATACAAACGTCTCAAAAATGATATCGACAGGAAGTACAAAATGGCTAAGCAGGGATGGCTAGAGGACAAATGTAAGGATGTAGAGGCTTATCTCACTAGGGGTAAGATAGATACTGCCTACAGGAAAATTAAAGAGACCTTTGGAGAAAAGAGAACCACTTGTATGAATATCAAGAGCTCAGATGGAAACCCAGTTCTAAGCAAAGAAGGGAAAGCAGAAAGGTGGAAGGAGTATATAGAGGGTCTATACAAGGGTGATGTACTTGAGGACAATATTATGGAAATGGAAGAGGATGTAGATGAAGATGAATTGGGAGATATGATATTGCGTGAAGAGTTTGACAGAGCACTGAAAGACCTGAGTCGAAACAAGGCCCCCGGAGTAGACAACATTGCATTAGAACTACTGACAGCCTTGGAAGAGCCAGTCCTGACAAAACTCTACAATCTGGTGAGCAAGATGTATGAGACAGGCGAAATACCCCCAGACTTCAAGAAGAATATAATAATTCCAATCTCAAAGAAAGCAGGTGTTGACAGATGTGAAAATTACCGAACTAACAGTTTAATAAGTCACAGCTGCAAAATACTAACACGAATTCTTTACAGACAAATGGAAAAACTGATAGAAGCGGACCTCGGGGAAGATCAGTTTGGATTCCGTAGAAATGTTGGAACACGTGAGGCAATAGTGACCCTATGACTTACCTTAGAAAATAGATTAAGGAAAGGCAAACCTACACTTGTAGCATTTGTAGACTTGGAGAAAGCTTTAGACAATGTTGACTGGAATACTCTCTTTCAAATTCTGAAGGCTGCAGGGGTAAAATACAGGGAGCGAAAGGCTATTTACAATTTGTACAGAAACCAGATGGCAGTTACAAGAGTCGAGGGACATGAAAGGGAAGCAATGGTTGGGAAGGGAATGAGACAGGGTTGTAGCATATCCCCGATGTTATTCAATCTGTGTATTGAGCAAGCAGTAAAGGAAACAAAAGAAAAATTTGGAGTAGGTATTAAAATCCGTGGAGAAGAAATAAAAACTTTGAGGTTCGCCGATGACATTGTAATTCTGTCAGAGACAGCAAAGGACTTGGAAGAGCAACTGAACGGAATGGACAGTTTCTTGAAAGGAGGGTAGAAGATAAACATCAACAGAAGCAAAACAATAATGGAATGTAGTCGAATTAAGTCAGGTGATGCTGAGGGAATTAGATTAGAAAATGAGACACTTAAAGTAGTAAAGGAGTTTTGCTATTTGGGGAGCAAAGTAACTGATGATGGTCGAAGTAGAGAGGATATAAAATGTAGACTGGCAATGGCAAGGAAACCGTTTCTGAAGTATAGATTTAAGTGTAAGGCAGTCGTTTCTTAAAGTATTTGTATGGAGTGTAGTCATGTATGAAAATGATACGTCGACGATAAATAGTTTAGACAAGAAGAGCATAGAAGCTTTCGAAATGTGGTGCTACAGAAGAATGCTGAACATTAGATGGGTAGATCACATAACTAATGAGGAGGTATTGAACAGAATTGGGGAGAAGAGGAGCTTGTGGCACAACTTGACTAGAAGAAGGGATCGGTTGGTAGGACATGTTCTGAGACATGGAGGGATCACCAATTTAGTATTGGAGGGCAGCGTGGAGGGTAAAAATCGTAGAGGGAGACCAAGAGATGAATACACTAAGCAGATTCAGAAGGATGTAGGCTGTAGTAGGTACTGGGAGATGAAGAAGCTTGCACAGGATAGAGTAGCATGGAGAGCTGCATCAAACCAGTCTCAGGACTGAAAACCACAACAACAACATGGAGGTACGGCAGGAGACACTTTAGACAAATTGCGATTCGACCTGTCTTCCAAAGCGATTGTGAAATCCAGATTCACCCTAGCACCCCTACCACCATCGTCGGAAGCAGCTTGCCAGCATTGCTTGAGGACCTACTTACAAGTACAAATGTGGATAGGACACCAGATGGATCCACTCCTCTGGGGATGGCTGGCTTCAGAGTTTGGTCTTGGGCCTGTTCCTACCTCCGAAGACTCAGCTCCACAGTCTCTTCTCTCAACAATTTTCTGTAAATGCAATAAGGGCTGTGCAGGTAGTTGTGGGTGTCGGAAGGCTAGTATTAAATGCTCACTAATTTGTGTCAACTGCAAGGGGAACAGCCGGCCGTGGTGACCGAGCGGTTCTAGGCGCTTCAGTCAGGAACCGCACAACTGCTACAGTGGCAGGTTCGAATCCTGCCTCGGGTATCAATATGTGTGATGTCCTAAGGTTAGTTATGTTTAAGTAGTTCTGAGTTCCAAAAACAGAGGTTAAAACAAAAACTTTTCATGAACATGTAAAATTGGTCCAATTTTGAAGAGCACTAGTATGGAAACGGGTGGTCCAAAAATATGCGGATGGTCTCGTTCAATGCAGAATTTCATGCCCTACAATTTTTAATTCCACTATGTTTCCGATATTGTGACTCATTTACGAGATATAATCACAAAACCGAAAAAATACCCCTTTATCGGGTACATTTTTGCCCCCTCCCCCCACCACCACCACTTTTCCACAACTCCGGCAAGGGGTAAAACCTAGGGTAGTCATACTGGGACACAAACGAAGCCATTAAAACAATAAAACCATTTGTAGGAGTTGTTTCTCATCTTAATGCTAATTCTACTGGACTAATAAGTATATAGTCGAATTCCACCAAACACAGAACGTTACTTTCCGAAGCATTGAAATCGCGAGGCGCTTTTGTAAGCCAATTAGATTAGATTAGATTAGATTAATACTAGTTCCATGGATCATGAATACGATATTTCGTAATCATGTGGAACGAGTCAAATTTTGCAATACATGACATAATTAAGTTAATTTAACAACATACTTAAGTTAATATAACAACTTTTTTATTTTTTTGTGTTTATTTATTTATTTATTTATTTATTTATTATTATTAATTTTTAAAATATTTTTCTTTTCGTTTTTTTTTTCTTAATTTATATCTAAAAATTCCTCTATGGAGTAGAAGGAGTTGTCATTCAGAAATTCCTTTAATATCTTCTTAAATACTTGTTGGTTATCTGTCAGACTTTTGATACTATTTGGTAAGTGACCAAAGACTTTAGTGCCAGTATAATTCACCCCTTTCTGTGCCAAAGTTAGATTTAATTTTGAATAGTGAAGATCATCCTTTCTCCTAGTATTGTAGTTATGCACACTGCTATTACTTTTGAATTGGGTTTGGTTGTTAATAACAAATTTCATAAGAGAGTATATATACTGAGAAGCTACTGTGAATATCCCTAGATGCTTAAATAAATGTCTGCAGGATGATCTTGGGTGGACTCCAGCTATTATTATGATTACACGCTTTTGTGCAATAAATACTTTATTCCTCAGTGATGAATTACCCCAAAATATGATGCCATATGAAAGCAATGAGTGAAAATAGGCGTAGTAAGCTAATTTACTAAGATGTTTATCACCAAAATTTTCAATGACCCTTATTGCATAAGTAGCTGAACTCAAACGTTTCAGCAGATCATCAATGTGTTTCTTCCAATTTAATCTCTCATGAATGGACACACCTAAAAATTTCGAATATTCTACCTTAGCTATATGATTCTGATTAAGGTCTATATTTATTAATGGCGTCATACCATTCACTGTACGGAACTGTATGTACTGTGTCTTATCAAAATTCAGTGAGAGTCCATTTACAAGGAACCACTTAGTAATTTTCTGAAAGACAGTATTGACAATTTCATCAGTTAATTCTTGTTTGTCAGGTGTGATTACTATACTTGTATCATCAGCAAAGAGAACTAACTTTGCCTCTTCATGTATATAGAATGGCAAGTCATTAATATATATTAAGAACAACAAAGGACCCAAGACTGACCCTTGTGGAACCCCATTCTTGATAGTTCCCGAGTTTGAGGAATGTGCTGATCTTTGCATGTTATGAGAACTACATATTTCAACTTTCTGCACTCTTTCAGTTAGGTACGAATTAAACCATTTGTGCACTATCCCACTCATGCCACAATACTTGAGCTTGTCTAGCAGAATTTCATGATTTACACAATCAAAAGCCTTTGAGAGATCACAAAAAATTCCAATGGGTGGTGTTCGGTTATTCAGATCATTCAAAATTTGATTGGTGAAAGCATATATGGCATTTTCTGTTGAAAAACCTTTCTGGAAACCAAACTGACATTTTGTTAGTACTTCATTTTTACAGATATGTGAAGCTACTCTTGAATACATTACTTTCTCAAAAATTTTGGATAAAGCTGTTAGAAGGGAGATTGGACGGTAATTGTTGACATCAGATCTATCCCCCTTTTTATGCAAAGGTACAACAATAGCATATTTCAGTCTTTCAGGGAAAATGCCCTGTTCCAGAGAGCTATTACACAGGTGGCTGAGAATCTTACTTATCTGTTGAGAACAAGCTTTTAGTATTTTGCTGGAAATGCCATCAATCATAGCTCATGTCGTGTGATCTCGCCAGCCAATGATAGCAGATATTATCGTGTTTAAATGGGGCTCCTAAAACCGGATTTCGTAAACAGATCTCCTAGTACCGCTCCTGTGTGGTCTTGTAAACATTTCAAACTCGATTCTGGCAAATTGCTTTTGGCTGACGGTTTTCCAATACTGTAGTCGATTTTCGCTCCCTTGTAAACGCAGCCGGTTTTGAAATGTGATTGTGATTATTATTGGTCCCGTAAATTACATTTTGTACAGGTATGTACTTGTAACATAGGACAGGTCATTAGGCTTACAATCTAGATAACATGAAATATAAAAGTATGTAAAATAGCTTACACATTAAATATACATAGGAGCTTTCGCAGTATATATATATTATTACATCGTACACAATGACTTATGATGCAGTATATTCAGAATATTACACGGTACAAAGTGACTTATGATACATGATACATACAAAAAATAATAATTTCGTGGAGATGCCATCAAAACATTCAAAATTAGAAAAAAAATTATAAGAATAATGGAAGGGATAGATAATCACAAATCATGTAGACCATTGTTTCAAAAAAAAGATGATCCTGCCACTTCCTTGCATATATATACTTGAAGATATTATGTATTTAAAGCAAAACTTACATACAAAAAGACCACTCTTCACTCAAAATCACACAATACACAGCTATGATACGAGACAAAAATTGGATGTACATGTTCAAAGCGCCAACACAAAGTTATTTCAAAACAGCCTTATCCATCCTAGTATCAAACTATACAATGCCTTACCAGATAACATTAAACAGATACAAAACATTGGTCACTTCAAATCCAAACTGAAGTCGTACTTGGTTGATCCTGCTTTTACACAGTAAATGAATACCTACAAAACTAAAATTTGTGTGTTTACCCAATGTAGTCTCATTCAGAAGAACATTTGTATTTTATCTCTCTGTATATAGCGTAACAATGTTTATTTAAGTATTCATCATTCATTGATATATTAATGTGTGTTATTATGTACAAAGGTATATTATATGTAAAACTGTTAATATTAACAAAAAAAATCAAATATCTCTTGCACATTGTGCAGCTGTACATGAAATGGATCAATAAATCAAATCAATCAATCAATCGTGAGATATAATTAGCTTATATTATACATCAGTGGTTCTTAATTATAGTTAATTTCTTTAACACTGATTTCTGTTGCTAGGTCTTTTTATGATGCATGAGATTTATCACTCGGGGATGAACTTTTATCACTGTTTGCTCATGTAGTCAGCTACACTATAAAACTCTCCTTGTATCAGAAACTTTTTTAAAGTTGTGGGCAACGTTTTCTCAGTTTTAAGGTCTTGTAATTCCCTTGGCATTGCTTGTATTAACTTGATGCCAGAGTATTTGGGCCCTTTTTCAAAAATCTTAAGTCCGTGTGGCATGCACCGCAGTTGTTTTCTGTCCCTTGTGTTGTGTGTATGAACAGTCTCATTAGTCTCCAGTTTTGTGTGATCACGTAATACACTCACAGTGGTCTTGAATATATACAATGATGGAAACGTTAGAATGGTTAGTTCTTTGAAACAACTTTTACACGATTCTTTTTGCTTCAAAAATGGCTCTGAGCACTATGGGACTTAACAGCCATGGTCATCAGTCCCCTATAACTTAGAACTACTTAAACCTAACTAACCTAAGGACAGCACACAACACCCAGCCATCACGAGGCAGAGAAAACCCCTGACCCCGCTGGGAATCGAACCCGGGAACCCGGGCAGGGAAGCGAGAACGCTACCGCACGACCACGAGATGCGGGCCTTTTTGCTTCTTTTTCAATATAATTAGAATGGCTTGCTTCTGTAATGTGAATATTCTCTTCATTCCTGTGATAGCTGAGTTCCCCCATACTGTAATTCCATATCGCATGTATGGTTCAAAAAGTCCATGATAGTGCACAAGAGGTCTCGATGAGTATATTAAGCCACTTGTTTCATTATAAATATCACTGAGCTTAGCTTACTGGAAACAGTATTTATCTACTGTTTCCAATTTAACTCACTGTCTATTGTAATGCCCAAAAACTTACCTGAAGCTACTTCTTCCACTCCTTTTTCATTTAAGAAAGCATCCATATGTTCTTCTTTTTGTTTATTTTTTAAGACCATGTACATAGTTTTTTTCAGATTAATAATTAACTCATTTTCAGAGAGCCGTTGTGCTGTACTACTGATGTATTTTGCTCAAGTGCCTCCAAATTGTTGGTAACATTTAGCACAGTCATATGATCTGCAAGTATTTTCATTTCATTTTCACACGTTTGTATATTATTCACAAATAAATTGAAGAGAACAGGTCCCATTACAAGATCCTTGAGGTACACCATATGTAATGCTTCTAACTTCTGATCTGTATAAGTTATTAATGGCTACATATTGCCTCCTGTTACTTAGATACGATGTTATCCAGTTTGCTGTATGTCCACGAATATCAGTATTCTCTAGTTTCTCTACTAAGACTGCATGATCAACGGTGTCAAACACCTTGGATAGATCAAGAAAAACTCCAGACACTACCATCTTGTTGTCCAAGGCCTGTACGATTGATTCTGTTAATGATTCAATTGCTGTTTCCGTTAATTTCCCTTACTGATAACCATGCTGTGCTGGAGTTATTACATTATGTGCTTGGGCTGTCAGGTTTCGTCTTATTTTTAAAAATTTTCAAGTAATATGGACGGTGTGGCTTTTTGTACAGTGAACGATATGTAGAAATGTTAGATTATGTATTTACAACTAGTCTAATCTTTTTTAAAAAGGATTTTTAGATTTTAACTACCGCTTTTACCAGATGACAGTATATTGGACGTGAATGGTTGGGCGTGGCTACAGGGCAGTGTTCAACGTTACTATGTTATAAATAGCGTATGTTGCCTGAGGATGCACTGATAAGTGGTGCGAAACCGGTCGCAGATTAAATAAAAATCATTCATACAGCCAGTGCGGAATTTTCTTTGAAAAATAACTGAAGAGAAATAGCGATTGTGCTGACTAAATCAGAAACTGTAACAGCTGTTTTCCAGGTGCCGTAGTTAACTGCGCTAGCAAATTCACTTCATACCTTAACGTGCAGACACGACAGCGAAAAACGGTTTCCGAAATTCAGTTTTCGTCTTTCGGAAGATATGTCGCATGTAAACGTAGTGATTCAGAGCATAGGACACGTGACGTAGTCAGCTGTAACATCACTGTTAAATAGCGTGAACACACAAATAAGAAATGTTAATGGTTTAAATTAATGTACATATTGTAGCTACAAGAAAAGCTAAGCTTTCACATATAACATTTGTCTTTTTTTGCGTGTGTTGCAGCTCGATACATCACACAAATGTGCCAGTAAAATTTAAAGTAATGACGTAAATGTCTGGTCTTCTGGGTTCGAAATTCTTCTAAGTGGCTGGCCCTCAAAGTTTTAAGCTTTAAATTAAAATCAAACGCTCTGTGAGTTAAGAACTTCAAAGCACGTTCGCACACGTAACATAACCCATACCGCGTATAATAAAATGTACTTTCAAAGTACCAGAAAACGGCCTCACCGTTCATGCACAGCTACGATGGCGTAGGTAGATCGTATGTTCGTACGAATATGGCATTGAGATATACACTCCTGGAAATTGAAATAAGAACACCGTGAATTCATTGTCCCAGGAAGGGAAAACTTTATTGACACATTCCTGGGGTCAGATACATCACATGATCATACTGACAGAACCACAGGCACGTAGACACAGGCAACAGAGCATGCACAATGTCGGCACTAGTACAGTGTATATCCACCTTTCGCAGCAATGCAGGCTGCTATTCTCCCATGGAGACGATCGTAGAGATGCTGGATGTAGTCCTGTGGAACGGCTTGCCATGCCATTTCCACCTGGCGCCTCAGTTGGACCAGCGTTCGTGCTGGACGTGCAGACCGCGTGAGACGACGCTTCATCCAGTCCCAAAAATCCTCAATGGGGGACAGATCCGGAGATCTTGCTGGCCAGGGTAGTTGACTTACACCTTCTAGAGCACGTTGGGTGGCACGGGATACATGCGGACGTGCATTGTCCTGTTGGAACAGCAAGTTCCCTTGCCGGTCTAGGAATGGTAGAACGATGGGTTCGATGACGGTTTGGATGTACCGTGCACTATTCAGTGTCCCCTCGACGATCACCAGTGGTGTGCGGCCAGTGTAGGAGATCGCTCCCCACACCATGATGCCGGGTGTTGGCCCTGTGTGCCTCGGTCGTATGCAGTCCTGATTGTGGCGCTCACCTGCACGGCGCCAAACACGCATACGACCATCATTGGCACCAAGGCAGAAGCGACTCTCATCGCTGAAGACGACACGTCTCCATTCGTCCCTCCATTCACGCCTGTCGCGACACCACTAGAGGCGGGCTGCACGATGTTGGGGCGTGAGCGGAAGACGGCCTAACGGTGTGCGGGACCGTAGCCCAGCTTCATGGAGACGGTTGCGAATGGTCCTCGCCGATACCCCAGGAGCAACAGTGTCCCTAATTTGCTGGGAAGTGGCGGTGCGGTCCCCTACGGCAGTGCGTAGGATCCTACGGTCTTGGCGTGCATCCGTGCGTCGCTGCGGTCCGGTCCCAGGTCGACGGGCACGTGCACCTTCCGCCGACCACTGGCGACAACATCGATGTACTGTGGAGACCTCACGCCCCACGTGTTGAGCAATTCGGCGGTACGTCCACCCGGCCTCCCGCATGCCCACTATACGCCCTCGCTCAAAGTCCGTCAACTGCACATACGGTTCACGTCCACGCTGTCGCGGCATGCTACCAGTGTTAAAGACTGCGATGGAGCTCCGTATGCCACGGCAAACTGGCTGACACTGACGGCGGCGGTGCACAAATGCTGCGCAGCTAGCGCCATTCGACGGCCAACACCGCGGTTCCTGGTGTGTCCGCTGTGCCGTGCGTGTGATCATTGCTTGTACAGCCCTCTCTCAGTGTCCGGAGCAAGTATGGTGGGTCTGACACACCGGTGTCAATGTGTTCTTTTTTCCATTTCCAGGAGTGTATTTCACTACGTTATAAACGAAACAGGACATCAGAGGATACTCCAAGAGCATCGGAATTTCGTCAACCATAAATGAATAATTCTACTTAAAGAGCACAATCGTATGTCCAGATTCACATAGAATTAGACCCCCAAGCTGATATTAAACTTTTGAGTGTGGTTTCCGGAATGCAAATTTTCTTGGAGTACCAGTATCGTATTATCTCATGTTTAGTTCTTTATTATGACGTAATGCCATACGTCACAAAAGATAACAACGTGCACTTGAAATTCCGCAAACAGTAAAATAAACTGACTGCCTCTGTGGAAAAGATTAATTTATACCCGACTGCCAAAAACCCGAAAATAAAATAAAATCAGAAAACAAACTAGGAACACATTTTAGCCTTCCATAATTATGTGAATATTTTAATTCTCTTTATAGCTAACGGCCACAGAAATCCGTTTTTTTTTCTTAAGAGCAGTAAACCAAGAGGAACAGCAAATTCACTAAATGCAAACACGGCTCACGTGGAGACTACCCCTCATCCCACTACAACTCAGACTGCTCTGCGCAGCCGGCCAGAGTGGCCGAGCGGTTCTGGGCGCTACAGTCTGGAACCGCTACGGTCGCAGGTTCGAATCCTGCCTCGGGCATGGATGTGTGTCATGTCCTTAGGTTAGTTAGGTTTAAGTAGTTTTAAGTTCTAGGGGATTGATGACCTCAGAAGTTAAGTCCCATAGTGCTCAGAGCCATTTTTTTGCTCTGCGCATGAGCAACTCGCAGCTAGGGTGCGCCAGAAAAATGTTTGCGGGTACCATGTGGCTTCAGGCTGCTACTGCTGATACAGCTCGTGTCTAGTGATATTGTCGCATGTGAAGTAGCCAGAAGCGGGAGAAGGTAGTGCTCCCCAGTAACAGGCTAAAGCGAAATTGTTTGTTAGAGTATTAGTTCTTACCAGTAAAAACCATAAAAATTTAACTGAAAACTAAAACAACTAAAAATTCCCGGAATTCTTAAAAATTCGCGGAATTCTTAAAAATTCCCGGGTTTTTCCCAGTTTTTTCCCAGATGAAAAAATTCCCGGGTACTTCCCGGTTGTCCCGGAGCGTATACACCCTAGTTACATGAGATGCATGAAGTACAGACTGGAAACCTATGAATCCATGACCTAGATTTTCAGACTTTCATGGTGAATGATTTTCCAGTGGGCTTACTGAAACTTGTGAATAAATTCATCTCTGTATGCTGTTACACGCAGTGACAACAGTAGTAATTACTACTAATATTATTACCAAAGTCTTTTACTATTATGGGCTTTTTTGAAAGAACTTTGCATTCATCCACATATTCAGTGTCTGGGTGTTTGCAACAGTGGCAGCCGATGGAGCAGCCAAACATAATGAAGAAATTATTGTAATTCGAAGCTGAGAAATTTTATTTGAATATTTAAAAAGTACATGTCTCAATTTAAAAAAAGAAAATGATAGGATGAGGAGATAATTTTGTGTATAAGTTTCGTAAGCTGTATGTGCTCTTGTCATCTCAAGCATACAGTACACAGGCATCAAACAGCCTATAACTTAGTACTGCACTCACCTTTACAATACCTGAAAATTTGAATACAAGAGGTTGTTAGCGATATTGAGTTGGTGTGTCAAAGAATAATCTTTTATGCGGCTTCTTTGCTTTCCAAGACAATGTGCTGTAACACAGTGTTAGCAGATTGGCCTTCGTGGCTTCCCACCACCGGTACCCTCCTTTACTGTTACTTTGACAAAGACGCTAAGACGTTTCTTAGCAGAGAGCAGGGAATCAAACATGTTTTTTGCTATTTTTAGCCATTAGATACTCTTTAGATTGGTTGCCGTCTTCAGTTCATATAATGCAGAACCAAAACCATAAATTTCCAAGTGGGAACACTTCTCACAGATAGATATTCAGGTGCAAGCCGCAATGGTCCTTGATAATTTCTTTGTTTCGTTTCCTACTTCCTCCTTCTCTTCTTGTTCTTGTCTGAAAGAGGGAAACGTATACCGGTGCTCAAAATGCTCTAAGTTCTTAATAAAGAAAGCAACCTCATTAAAAGAGTGAACCCGAATAAAAACGAGGTGTTGAGCTCGGGAATACATTCGTGTTCTTCCCATTTTGTTACTTCCAGCGGAGTCTTCATAGTGGGTTTTCAACGATATGCAGACGCTGAAGCTGTAGGACCAGTTAAGGTATCATAACAATCTAACAAAATTTCACTAGAGCGCACTGGAAATAAATGATTTTTGTATACTAGTCTTTATATAGTATGGGGGAATTACTGTAAGCATGCCTCGCTAGGACTCTGAAGACTGACGTTCGTTATTGCGAAGACACAGAAAGTTTTGTGGCCCGTTGACGTCTTCCTTCGTCCTCAAATTTCGTTCGTTAAATGCCTGATACTATAGAAGCATGGCTGTTGACACCGAAACACCTAAACAACTTTTCACACTCCGAAAATCTTTGACACAGAGATAAATGTATTACTTTTCTTTCGCTAACGTGTTAAGGTGTCGTCGACAGATGGACGTCTTGTTGAGGGAACGATACCAGCATTCGTGAGACCACCAACACCAATAACATACGAAATCACGGAATGGTAAGACTAAGAAAGTGTCTTCGTCTTAATTCCGAAAAAGAGGCGGTTAGTAAATAACTACATTAACACATATTTACATAAATCTTGATCCTCGCAATTTGCGGAAAAGAATAGTGTAAGGCCCGTTTCACGCTGGGACGCTGGTGACGGTCACCAGTGACGGTCACCGGTAATTGTGGTGAGCACTACTGGATCACCGGTGTCCCACCCCGCAGGTATTGCCAAAAACTGGAGAGAGGAGGAACTTGTTAGTACGTCTAAGCAGGAGGAGGAGAATGAAGAGAAAACGTTCATTACACGTACATCCACTGTTATGTGATCGGTTGGAGAAATGAATGTTTTATACTCTTTACGTCGTTCTGAGATAATATAGAAGATTTTTTTCAGGATTTTCGAATGTCGGAAACTTCATTTGATGAACTGATAGGAGAAGTGAAAGAAAAATTCACAAGAATGGACACTACACTACGGAAGGCTATCCCAGAAGAGGAAAAACTTGCTCTCACATTAAGGTAGGTACTGTAACATTAAGTTATTGTATTGAAAGCACATTTCACAGATTTGAGCTGGTATTAGTATACATTACAAATTATTGTAAAACTCTCACGTTCATTTTTGCTCTGCCTGTGCTGTTGTTAAGTTTGTTAGGGATTCTTCGCTGTAGTCAGAGGCCGTTGGCGAACACACAGATGGTAACTGATCGGACAACCTGGACTGTCCTCCAGTGTAGCCATGAACTGTTCCACAATGTGCACGGTCGTAATATGGACTCCCAGCAACGTAATTTGGTACCGATACAAATCCTATTTGGGACGAAGCGGAAGCGCTGTAATATTGTTGGGCATTAATAATGATATTCATCAAATCAAATTTCACTTTCAGTCTCGCATGACTGAGAATTTTTTAAAATTCAGGCACTGAAGACTACATGAACAAGCTATCTTCGTCAGCTTGTTGTGTTGAATTGTGTTTTGTGCCGTATTTTTCCTTCAAAATGTTAGCATATCGTCTTCTTCTTCAAGACTTTTCTTTTCACATGGCCTTTTTTGCGGTCGCACACCAGTTTTTTCACTTGTCTCTGTTCTAAATTTTCTCCTCCATCAAACTAATATCTGTCACTATCATCATTCTCAGTACTAGAAGTAGTGCTCTTACAGTCAGTTGTTATGAGTCGCAGCTGATGGAAGTGGATGTACTTCTTCCTACAAAGTTGCTGTAGAACCACTCTTTTGGGTCTTTTGCCTTAATAACTCTCTGGTATAACTGCCTCTCAGGTTCTTCCATTTCCTTTGAAAGATTGTCCCTGCAACAAATAAAAATCACTATAGTACTGTAATATTATCCTCAATGTGTACGAGTGGTTTCCCGTCTGTAAACCGTAAACTTTTGTAGTTCAGCTTCATAAGTTTCATCTTTTTGTCACAGACACTTGGGGACTGGATCATTCATGATGGACGTACACTCTCAGTACAGAATTGGTGTATCAACTATCTCGTATATTATACGAGACGTTTGCTTTGCCATATGGCGTAAACTGAAGTCAAAATGTTTTCCCCATCTCTCGAAAGAGCTATGACTTACCTCAGATTAGGAATCCGTAAGAGGGCCAACTTTCCTCATTGTATGGGTGCAGTGGACAGAAAGCACGTCAGAATTATAAAACTCACTTCCAGTGGTTCACTCTACTGTAATTATAAGAACTATTTTTCCATTCTGTTGTTGTCTGTTTGTGATTCGACGTAGAAATTCTTCTTTATAGACGTTGGAGCGTATGGGACATCGTTTGACTCAACTGTATTTCGTAGTTCAGTGTTAAAAACATACAAAATGTGCATGGGGGCTTAATTATAATTCAATAAAAATAATTTTAGTAGCTGTGTGTGCGGTTACGAAGTCTCGTAACCAGTTGGCCCTGACTAGTATTAGTACGCAATCTGACTGCATAAAATAACAATAAAGAATGAAAGGAAATTTCCGTTAACACAATTGATTAATTAAGTCCCCTGCAACTATAAAAGCTACGAAACAACAAAGCACAAGTGTAACTGTTCTGTGTGTGGTGGTGTGGTTCAACGTACATGTATCTGGCACGGTTCTTCCTCAATACAAGAAATTTTAAACATCATTTTCAGTGAACTAATTGAAAAAACCACAAATACTATAATTGCACATAGAAACCAGAATTACAAGTCTAACACATGAACACGAGCCAGATGCTTTGTTGACTGAACCTGTGACCAAGATGCATTATTATTAAGGAGATTTGAAATAAAAAAAAAAATTGTTACCTCTATATACACTCCTGGAAATTGAAATAAGAACACCGTGAATTCATTGTCCCAGGAAGGGGAAACTTTATTGACACATTCCTGGGGTCAGATACATCACATGATCATACTGACAGAACCACAGGCACGTAGACACAGGCAACAGAGCATGCACAATGTCGGCACTAGTACAGTGTATATCCACCTTTCGCAGCAATGCAGGCTGCTATTCTCCCATGGAGACGATCGTAGAGATGCTGGATGTAGTCCTGTGGAACGGCTTGCCATGCCATTTCCACCTGGCGCCTCAGTTGGACCAGCGTTCGTGCTGGACGTACAGACCGCGTGAGACGACGCTTCATCCAGTCCCAAACATGCTCAATGGGGGACAGATCCGGAGATCTTGCTGGCCAGGGTAGTTGACTTACACCTTCTAGAGCACGTTGGGTGGCACGGGATACATGCGGACGTGCATTGTCCTGTTGGAACAGCAAGTTCCCTTGCCGGTCTAGGAATGGTAGAACGATGGGTTCGATGACGGTTTGGATGTACCGTGCACTATTCAGTGTCCCCTCGACGATCACCAGTGGTGTACGGCCAGTGTAGGAGATCGCTCCCCACACCATGATGCCGGGTGTTGGCCCTGTGTGCCTCGGTCGTATGCAGTCCTGATTGTGGCGCTCACCTGCACGGCGCCAAACACGCATACGACCATCATTGGCACCAAGGCAGAAGCGACTCTCATCGCTGAAGACGACACGTCTCCATTCGTCCCTCCATTCACGCCTGTCGCGACACCACTGGAGGCGGGCTGCACGATGTTGGGGCGTGAGCGGAAGACGGCCTAACGGTGTGCGGGACCGTAGCCCAGCTTCATGGAGACGGTTGCGAATGGTCCTCGCCGATACCCCAGGAGCAACAGTGTCCCTAATTTGCTGGGAAGTGGCGGTGCGGTCCCCTACGGCAGTGCGTAGGATCCTACGGTCTTGGCGTGCATCCGTGCGTCGCTGCGGTCCGGTCCCAGGTCGACGGGCACGTGCACCTTCCGCCGACCACTGGCGACAACATCGATGTACTGTGGAGACCTCACGCCCCACGTGTTGAGCAATTCGGCGGTACGTCCACCCGGCCTCCCGCATGCCCACTATACGCCCTCGCTCAAAGTCCGTCAACTGCACATACGGTTCACGTCCACGCTGTCGCGGCATGCTACCAGTGTTAAAGACTGCGATGGAGCTCCGTATGCCACGGCAAACTGGCTGACACTGACGGCGGCGGTGCACAAATGCTGCGCAGCTAGCGCCATTCGACTGCCAACACCGCGGTTCCTGGTGTGTCCGCTGTGCCGTGCGTGTGATCATTGCTTGTACAGCCCTCTCGCAGTGTCCGGAGCAAGTATGGTGTGTCTGACACACCGGTGTCAATGTGTTCTTTTTTCCATTTCCAGGAGTGTATATTGACGAAAAATACACTATGATCATTGCAACATCTTCCATATATACATTACACCAACCGAACAGCATCTACTTTCTCGCCCAACAGAACAATAACTGCACACGACATGCTCTGATAGTACTGCTCTCGACATACTCTCAACAAGCACTTCCCACGACAACCTCTGAACTACCACTGCCCTCGACATTCTCTGAGCAACTACTGCCAGTGGAGGCGGCGGAATACTCTTTGGCGCAATTTCTGGCGCTGTGACTCAGTGTAGCCACCTTTCAAGTGGTACACTAGATTTCCCTGCACCCAAACCACTTTCATTAACTTCTGAAAGACCTACGCCACTCATGTTGGTAGGTGATGAAGGTTTCAGGTTGCCGAAATTTATTCTACTCCCTTTTGGAGGAAAGTGTTTAGAAGTTAAAATACTTGTGTTAGACTGTAGTCTGTCCAGAGCAAGAAGGTACATCGTGTGTAGTTATGGAATCTTGCAAATAAGTGGCGCATTTTCCATAGACCATTCGATGTTAAATTAGATTTAACAGTGTTTATTGTGAAGACATGTTGCCTCCTCCATAACTTCGTGCATGATCGCTATGGAATAGAGCTTGAGGATACGTTAACTATTCAGGGATTTCAGGACATTTCACCTTGCTTAGTCCGTGGAGGAAATACTGCGAACAGTATCAGAGTTGACTTTGCAAACTACTTCGTTATCCCTAAAGGCGAAGTGCGTTGGCAGGTGCAAAAAATCTAATTGCTAGAAATGTTATGTGAACGTTAATGTGGTTAGGCCTCATTGTTCACTCTGGCATTGTATTTGTGATGTGCATTGTGCCATTATTACTATGTTAACTGCAACAAGTCATATTGTTGGATTCACTGAACTGATAGGAACTTACAATCAAAATTATCGTGTGTCAGGAACCTGTAACTCAATAATATTATGATAAATAAAATTCATTATTGTAGTAGCCACATGTGCGTAAATAATTGTACTTAAGAATAATTTTTAACTGTATTTTTCGGCCCCTAAGACGGAGCACCTTAAGACGACTATTTGACGCACCCTTAATTTTGTTATGAAAATTTTGAATTATTAGTATTTTTTTTTTTTTTTTTTTAGATTTTCTCTTCATTCGCCCTGTGGGGGTGAGTTCATGGTCTCCACGCTCATTCATTTTGTTCTTTCTCATCGCATTAAGACTGCATAACGGCACACTTGATACTGGTAAACGCAAAAGAAAAGGGGTGAGGGATGCATACGTGATTGAAGGTTACTACCCTCCTAGCCTCGTACAGGGGCAGCAACTAAATTTCGCTAGTCTTTTATGGTCCGAAAAATAAGGTATTAAATTTGAAACAACATACAAGTTACCAATTTTGCTTTTTATCATTTTTTTCATCCATGTTCTTCTCATTGAAATCAGGCACAAACTGTTATATCCTAGCCAGTAATGCCACCCGAGCCCGCTGCCAAAAGGTTGGCAGCATCAAAGTCCGGACGCCGTCCGCATAAGCAGCGCCAGCGAGACAGGAAATCGCCGCAAGTCTGCGCGCGCCACCGCTGGCTTCTGGCTTCTTAAGCGCTGGAGTCGCGAGCGCTAGGACAGTTCTGTATTCGCCGCTCAGTTGTATACTCGCCACCGAATTGTGTACTTGCTAGTCAGTTGTGTGTTCATCGCAGCAGATTTGTTGTTTGTCGTCAGCCGACGCTGACCTAGCCGCTCCGACTCGAACTAGACAGATTTCTGTAGACACGGAGTTCACTACTGTGTTTCTGTATCTTCGTTAATAAAGATAAGTACCGACTTTTATTTAATCAGAGTGTTTGGGTTTTCATCTTTCTGTTCACTGTTCCAGCGGACCGGTCGGCCCGCTATTAAAAGTGTGGCGGTGACTTCGTAAGCCGTTTCTACAGCGAATTGTTTGTCGCTACGAACGCCGCCACAAAACAAACTACGTTATAACTTCTTGCCACGCATTCGTTTTCACAACTCTGTTGCTATAGTCATCGCTTTTGACATCCCAAATAGCGGGACGACTATCTACGTCACTTATAAAATCTTCCATGTTGATCAACAAAACTCATGGCTACAATGTGTACAGTATGAAGTACAATGAATGTTTCGCGTCACTGTCTCAAAAATGACTGCCTGTCTGGTGGCAAATCTGCAGCGCTGTGTTGTGATCTGTGTTCCAGTGCGAACATTCCAATTCAAACTAATGCATGTCCGGCGGTTACTGCTGTGAACACAGTGACCTTGTCCGTCACATGTGGCGAGGGTGAGTCACTGCTGGGTCACAGTGGCTCGGTGAGGCTGTATAGTGTCCCGTTGGGAATGCTCAATTCAAACGAATGTATCTCTGTCGGTGACCGTCACCAGTGTCCCAGTGTGAAACGGGCCTTAGTTTGAATTGGAATGTTCGCACTGGAACACGGATCACAGACACAGCTCTGCAGATTTGCCACCAGACAGGCAGTCATTTTTGAGACAGTGACGCGAAACATTCATTGTACATTATACTGTACACATTGTAACCATGAGTTTCGATTTGATTAACACAGAAGATATTATAAGTGAAGCAGAAAGTCGTCCTGCTGTTTGGGATGTCAAAAGCGATGACCATAGCACCAAAGTGGTGAAAACGAGTGCGTGGCAAGAAATTATAACGAAGTTTCTGCCTGATTTCAATGAGAAGAGCATGGACGAAAAAAACAAAATTGGTAAGTTGTATGTTCTTTTCTCAAATTTAATACCTTATTTTTCGGACCATAAAAAACTAGCGAAATTTAGTTGCTGCCCCTGCACGAGGCTAGGAGGGTAGTAACCTTTAAGCACGTCTGCATCACTCACTCCTTTTCTTTTGCGTTAACCAGTACCAAGTGTACCGTTATGCAGTCTTAATGCGATAAGAAGGGACAAAATGGATGAGTGTGGAAACCATGAACTCATCCCTACAGCGCGAATGAAGAGAAAATGTAAAAAAAAAAAAAAAAAAAAAAAAAAAAACAAAACAACTTACATTTCAAAATTTTCATAACAAAATTAATGGTGCGTCCTGTAGTCGTTTTAGGGCGTATGAAGCAAAACTACAAAAGTATACGGTTTACAGACACACATACACATGCATGCACATATATACACTAAGGATAATATTACAATACTATGACAGTTTTTATTTGTTGTAGGGACAATCTTTCAAAGTAAATGGAAGAGCTTAAGGGTCAGTTATATGAGAAAGTTATTAAGGCAAAAGACCCAAAAGAGTGATTTTGCAGCAACTGGTAGGAAGAAGTACATCTACTTCCATCAGCTGCGATTATTAACAGCTGACTGTAAGAGCACTGTCTCTAGTATTGAGAATGATGGTGATAGTGACAGATATGAGTTTGATTGAGGAGAAAATTTAGACCAGGAGACAAGTGAAAAGACTGGTGTGCGACCGCAAAAAAGGCCACGTGGGAAGAAGAGTATTGAAGAAGAAGATGATAAGCTGTATAACATTTTGAAGGACGCCACGAAAAACAATTCAACACAACAAGCAGACGAAGATTTCGCAGAAAAGCTTCTGTGAAGTTTTGAAGGTAGGAGACGAGGTACTGGCAGAATTGAGGCTGTGAGGACGGGTCGTGAGTCGTGCTTGGGTAGCTCAGATGGTAGAGCACTTGCCCGCGAAAGGCAAAGGTCCCGAGTTCGAGTCTCACAGTTTTAATCTGCCAGGAAGTTTCAGACCAAGATAGCTTCTTCATACAGTCTTTACTGCCTGAATTAAAAAAAAAATCTCAGTCATTCAAGACTGAAAGTGAAATCTGATTTAATGACTGTCATTATTAATGCCCAAGAATATGACAGCGCTTCCGCTTCGTCCCAGGTAGGACTTGTACCTGTACCAAATTACACTGCTGGGGTCCATATGACGACCGTGCACATCGTGGAACAGTTCATGACTACACTGGAGGACTGTCAGGTTGTCCGATCAGTTACCATCTGTGTGTTCGTCAATGGCCTCTTGAGTACAGTGACGAATCCTTAATATACTTTTCAACAGCACAGGCATAGCAACAATGAAATTAGACTATCCGTGAAAGCTTTACAATAATTTGTAATGTATACTAACACCAGTTCAAATCTGTGAAATATGTTTTCAATAATATAACTTAAGATTACAGTACCTACCTTAATGTGAGAGCAAGTTTTTCCTCTTCTGGGATAGCCTTTTGTAATATAGTGTCCATTCCTGTGGTTTCTTCTTTCACTTCTCCTGTCAGTTCATCAAATTAAGTTTTCGATATTCGAAAATACTGAAGAAACCTTTTCTCATCTTGTCTCAGATCGACATAAAGAGTATAAAACAATCCTTTCTCCAGCCGATCACGTAGCTGTGGCTGGACGTGTAATGGACGTTTTGTCTTCATTCTTCTCCTCCTCCTGCTGCTTAGAAGTACTAACAGATGTTCCTCCCAGCTCGAGTCCATTTCACTAACTAATCAGTTGGCAATGCCTGCGGTGTCGGACACTGGTGGTCCAGGAGTTCACCACAATTACCGGTGACCGTCACCTGTGTCGCAATATGAAACGGGCCTAAGGCCTACTTGATGTTATTCGTGCTTAATCATTCCCGCTTTTGTGGCGACAGAAAGTGCACATAATTGTAATCCTCGCAAAGAACTGTAATACCTTAGTGAGGCACATACACATAACTGCTTACTGTACGTAATGCTAACTCCAATTCAGGCTTTGATATTGTCGAGAATGACACATTTCATTACTTTGTCTACTGCTTTTAGACCACCCACTGTGACTCCAGATGTATTTTCAACTCATTTAAAACTGGAAGTTATAGCATTCTGTCATGAATTATAGGCAATCCCTGGAGACCGCATACCACTTTCACAGAAAAACTGAGTTGTTACCTTTCCTCTCGGTACCGGTATCGGATAAACTTCGGTATTTGTGTAGCAGTTCTTTACCAAACACAAAGTTGTATTAAACTTCTAGATTTGTCACTCGTGACATGAAATCCACAATGGGAACGTCACGAAACAATGCACGATGCGTGAGTGAATAATGATATTAAAAACCCATAAATTAAATTTCGTTGGCTTGACCGCTCCCACCTCTTCGCACAACATAGAGATACTGACTTATTACCGGATTTTTCCCTCTTTCACAGTTACATTAAATGTAATGTAATGTAATCCAATGTTAAGTAAGTCAAATAACGAAAAACCACTCCGCCAGCAAGCGGTGCTTATGAAAAATGGGCTATTACGTTTCAAATTCCTGTGGACGTGGATTGTTCCCTAGTTAAGTATTTTCGGTTGTTCAAGTTTTAATGCAGTGATCTAATAATCTTTGATGTTTGGACCATATCCAGACTTGCTAGGACCTACTTCAGTGCCGACGCAGATGTCTCATGTGCTTTTTCGTTTGACACTACAAACTCGACGCATAGCTGTAGTGCGCCTGGCGTGGCTCCTTCACGCATCTACCTTAACCAATCACGTAAGGCAATTTTGTACGTCTCTTTGGTAACGTCCCAGTATTGTAGCTCTATAAAGCGCTGCAAGCCGTAAGGGATCTTCTTTAGCAGACTCTACCATAGGTTCGAAGCATAAACGATTTTATCAGATGACACAAGTATCCCTTTTCCCAAGAGAGAAATTTGTGTTACATACTTCACTAGCTACAATCTTACCTAGCCAACTAATTCATGCTGCATATGTTTTCTCTAAATCTGGAGAACTTCGAACCATATTTTTCCTTTTCACGCGGCATGCACAAACGAATCAGCATTTATGATTAGGCTTGCACGCTTGGAGTGGTGATAAAACGTTTCCTGTATTCTAAACGAAACAAAGGAAGCTAATCGTCGGAGACTCCTTCCGCCAGCTCGGAAGCCGGCGCGGCAAAGGGAAGCCGGCGGGGCGGCGCAGTGCGCGCGGCTTTACGAGACGAGCGCTGTTCATATTTGACCGCCTCTTGCCACTTGTGGCCCAAAAGCGGCGGCCGCGGGGTCGTCAGGTGCGCGGGCACACACGCCTCCGCAAACACCGGATCCCTCCCCTCTGCCCAAATGGGTTGAACCAGCTGCCGGCTCTCTTCGCGCGTAGGGTCACCACGGGGCCGAAATGAATTTGTAGGCGTAGCATTAGCTCCACTAAGACGGCAGCCAGATGATTCAACTGCGGATGCAAACAATGCTCTACTTACTGTCCCTGACGCGAAGGACAGACAAGGAACGGGAAAGTATTTCCTAAAAGACGGTGCCAGAAGGACTACAAAATGGTTCAAATGGCTCTGAGCACTATGCGACTTAACTTCTGAGGTCATCAGTCGCCTAGAACTTAGAACTAATTAAACCTAACTAACCTAAGGACATCACACACATCCATGCCCAAGGCAGGATTCGAACCTGCGACCGTAGCGGTCGCTCGGCTCCAGACTGTAGCGCCTAGAACCGCACGGCCACTCCGGCCGGATAGAAGGACTACATAGGAAGGCAAGGAATCAATACACAAAACCTGGCTTTCGACTTATTCCGAAGTTGTACAATGCTGGTAAATTAAAAAGTGTGAAGGGACAAGATACCGTTCTACTACCTCTCCCCCTCCCCCATTCCTTCCAAATTCACTGGCAGTGGCAGTCGTGCGACTAGGGCCTCCCATCGGGTAGACCGTTCGCCGGGTGCAAGTCTTTCGATTTGACGCCACTTCGGCGACTTGCGCGTCAATGGGGATGAAATGATGATTATCAGGACAACACAACACCCAGTCTCTGAGCGGGGCATTGCCGGTTTAGCCACCGCTACCTGCTCTCCGGTGACCCAGCCCCGCAGTGCCCTTGTGGTCAGGCATTAACAGTACGCCATGTTTTATTGTCGTGTCCCCGTTTTAGTCAATTTCGTGTTGTCCTGTCCCTGCCATCTACTTTACCGGCTATTTTAGCTGATGACGCTCGAGCAGCTGCTCGTGTTCTGCGTTTTATGACTTTGACTGGCTTGTCCAAAGACATCTAACTTTTTTACTTATTTTATCTGCATCTTTGTCAGGTCCTTCTGGTGTCCCCCCCTTCCCTTGAGTTTTACTAGATTCCATGTGCTCTAACAACGGTGACTGGGCGCTAATGACCTCAGTAGTTGAGCGCCCTTAAACCCCAAAACAAAAACAAAAAAAAAAAAGTCTCTGAGCGGAGAAAATCTCCGGCCGAGCCGGGAATTGACATTCTGTCGCGCTGACCTCTCAGCTACCGGGGGCGGACTCCAAATTCACTTAGTGGTGTACATGATGTACAAGCAGAGCCAGCAATAAAAATTATGCTGCACATCTGAAATATGCTATAAGTATTACTTTGGTTGGCAGCAATTTCTGCTTATGACCGCATCAAACTGTCACATTCTTGAAGCTACTATTTGTCAGATAATGTTAAACTTCTTGTAACTCCATCTACATTGTCTCCTATCCTGTCACAAGCTTCCACAAAGGAACAGAATATCTTGTAAATAGGAATGGTTTGTGTATTAGCTGTGGCTACATCACTTAGAAGCGAGTGACAATTTTGTCTACTATGACTACATTACATCTGTTCACATAATGTGCAATAGAAGACCTCAGAAGGAAACGACTTTACTCAAAGCAAGATTTTGTAACTGGAAAAAGTTCCGTTAAATGAAATAGAGGGTATGTGTCTTTTTGATCGAGCGTGTGTCGCAATTATTCTGCAACATGTATATAGCGAGCCCCTGATAGCCCAAGTTACGTGACATCTATTGACAGATCAAGAAAATCTAGGACAGTTATATTGGTAATTATCAGTTCTCTTAAATTTCTGGCCGATCGGGAAACGCACTAAGAGGTCATGAAACTATCACCGGACATTTCTCGATGAGAGGAAGAACAGTGTATCAGAACAGAAAATCTGGCTGCAGTTCCACGTCGCTTGCCTTGTGGCAGAGATACAAAACGAAATACCGTACTGGAAATTATGGCACACATGACCCAGCGAGACATATTGCGGCAAATGAAATGTTCTCCACTGAATCCAAATCCGGAAGTTCAACAGCAGATGCCAATGTGTCCGACCTACAGGCTCTAAGCGTAAAATCTTTGAAACATTTGAGGAAAACTATGACCTGATCCAGAAAACAGTGACCGAAATGTAGAATGCACAGAGCTCCATTTGAAACAAACGTCGGTCAGTACTGCTGCACTAAGTGAAACGACTCGATAAGTTTGAGAGTGTTTTTCATAAGTGGTTGGATTTGGTGAAGAACTGACCATATCTCTATCTATCTATATCCGGATCCCGCTCCAGCTACTGCCGGGTCTGGGTGCTGACGAGTCCTCTCCATTTGGCTCGGTCTTCCCACCACTTTTCTTCCTCCACTCGCTGCCAGGTCACACACACCTCTCCTTTCCACATATATTCTAACTCCCGTTTTCCACCGTATTCATCGGCGCCCTCTAGGTCTTTTTCCGTCCAACTTTAGGTTCTTCCATAATTCTGGGGAGTCTCTGCCCACACATCCTCTTAACATGCCCGTACCATCATAATCTCTTTTTTTTTCAATTTCTTCTCTCATACTTTCTTGGTTACGGTCCTTCCTAATATCTACATTCCTTACTCTGTCCATTCTTGTTTTTCCCTTAACTGCTCTTAGAAGTTTCATTTCTCCTGCTTGCAGTCTGCTCCAGTCCCTTTCTGTCATTGTCCATGTTTCTCCTGCATAGGTGACAATAGGGAAGTAATAACTCTTATACATAAGGAGTTTTGCTTTTTCTGAAACTTCCTTATTCCAAATCAGGTGTTTTATTGTTTGGTAGAAATTGCCTCCCTTCTGTAACCTCCTATTAATTTCGCTGGTTATTCTCCCATCACTAGATATTTCACTCCCTATATGAGTGAAACTCTCTACCACTTTGAGGGGTTCTACATTGAAAGTAATATTTCCGTTGATCCTTTTGTCTCTTCCAAATACCATTACTTCAGTCTTATCTTTATTTCATTCATTCATTTCATTGTTGCCCTTATGGACAGTGTTTGAACTCGAAAATCACATGATGACACAATTTTCACTTCTTTCCTTTCTTCCTCTTCTCTTCCCAAAATCTCTTCATCCTTTGGCTGTGCTCCTGTTTCCTTTGCTCTGTCCATAATGTTCCTGTCTTCTTTCTCTCCTTTACAATAAATTTTGCACTCCTAACTTTGTTTCTGAAGTATTTCCTGTCTCCTATCATTTGCCTGTTGATCCCTATCTGCCTTAAGTCTTCGTCTATTTCATGATACCAATTTGTTTTCTTGCTTGAGCTGTTTACTACATCAAAAATTTTCTTTGTAAGTCGGTTGTTGTCCATTCTCTGTATGTGCCCATAGAAAGTTAATCTGCGTTTTCTGATCGCGTCTGTTAGTCTGTCAGTGTGCTGGTACAGCTCTTTGGTAGGTCGCTTCATCCATATGCCATCTCTGTGAATTGGTCCAAATATTTTTCTGAGAATTTTGCGTTCTATTTTTTCTGTGTCTATGATGCCTGATGCTCCAATTGTGGTTGTTTCTGACGCGTACAATGCTTCTGGTAATACAACTGTTTTGTAGTGCCTAAGTTTGGCCTGCCTCGATATGCTTTTCTTATTATAATGTGACCATGTGAGTTTGTATGCCTTCTGGAGTTTCTTCGTTCGTTCCATGTTAGCCGCCTTGTTTGATCCTCCCATTTGTATGTACTCCCCTAAATACTTAAATTTTTCGACTCTTTCTACGGATCCATATACAGTATGCATGGTGTGTACATTGTTGGTCTGTCGTTCCATATATTGTGTCTTCTCGTAAGATACCTGCAGACCTGTTTTGGCAGCTATTTCATGCAAGCATTCCAGTGCTTCCTTTGCCTCCTGTGTATTATTGCTGAGTATGGCTATATCATCTGCAAATGCCAGACATTTTATGATTGTTTTGGTTTCACGTGTTCTTCCCAGCTGTATTCCTTTAACTTGTTCCTCCCACTGCTTGATAATTTTGTCTAACACCATGTTGAACAGGATTGGTGAGAGCCCGTCTCCTTGTCGGACACCTGTGTGTATGTGGAAGGGTTCCGAAATTTCTCCCATGAACTTAATCTTGGAGGTAGTGTCTGTAAGCGTCTGTTGTATAAGTGCCCTGGTTTTTCTGTCGATACCATATTCTTCCAGTACGTCAAAGAGTGTCTGTCTGTCTATGGAATCATATGCTTTTTTAAAGTCCACAAAGGTAACTACAGTGTTTCTTGCCTGTCTGACTTTCAAAAGTGTTCTCAAGTTCCAGATCTGTTCGATGCATGATCTCCCTTTTCTGAAGCCTGCCTGGTATTCCCCAATTTGCAGATCTGCTTGTGGTTCTAGTCTGTTTAATAGCACCTTAGAGAAAATTTTGTATGTAACTGGTACTAGCGAAATGCCTCTGTAATTGTTTGGATCTGACTTATCACCCTTTTTATGTAACGGATGGATCAATGCACATTTCCATTCCTCTGGCACTTTCTCTGTGATCCAAATTTCGGAGATAATCTTATGGATTTTTTTGGTAATGTTTTCATCTTGGAGTTTCCAGATCTCGGCGATAATACCATCTTCTCCGGCAGCTCTGTTATTTTTCATTTGTTTTATGATTTCCTCTATCTCTTCTATTGTGGGTGGATCAGAATCGGCATTAGATGTGGTCTTTTGGAATGTTAATTTTCCTGTAGGTTTTTTGCAATTAAGAAGTTTATCAAAGTAATGTTTGAGAATTTTACAGTTTTCTTTTGTGTTTGTTTCCAGGGATCCATCTGTTCTTCGGAAGCAGAGGCTAGGGGGTTGATAGCCCTTAATATTTTCTTTGAAAGTTCTGTAAAAATTTCTTGTGTTATTTCTTTTGAAATCTTCCTCAATTTCTTTTAGTCTGTTATTGTCATATGCACGTTTTTCCCTTCTGATTTCCTTCGATGCTAGTTTCTGAACTTCGTGAAATTCTTTCCATGTTTCTGAATTTCTGTAGCTACTGAACTTGTCCCATGCTTGCTTTTTTCTCTCAATGGCTTCATCACAATTTGCGTTCCACCACCTATGTTTGCGTTTTCTAGGTGGTTGTCCCCAGCACATAGTCTTCTGAACTGCCTTCGCCAGATCTGTCCATGTGTCTATTGAATGCCTATTAATTTCTTCAACGATTTTATCCCTGTTTATCTTCAAGTATTCCGGATCAGGTTTGACTATTTTGTTTTGCGCTGTCTGTTTCAGTCTTGGGATTGGCCTAATCTTAACTTGTAGCAAATAATGATCAGACTCGAAGACTCCTTTACGTGTTCTGACATTTAGAATTTCCCGCGAATTTTTCTTGGATATGGCCACATGATCAATCTGAAATTCTCCCCACACTGTGTTGGGTGCTTTCCATGTTGTAAGTTTTCGTCTTGGTTTTTGAAATTGTGTTGACATGATTTTGAGGTTAAAGTTTTGACAATATTTTATGAGGTGTTCCCCATTTCTGTTCGTGCGAATATGTGCTGAGTATGGGCCTGTTATTTCTCTGAATTTTCTCTCCTTACCAAGCTGCGCATTGAAATCACCCATTAAAATTTTCACATGTCTTTCTGGTACGTTGTTAGTTACTTCCTCCATGTCTTCCCAGAACTCTTCAATTTCTTGTGGCTTCTTTCTGTTATGGTCATTTGTGGGTGCATGTGCGTTGATAATTGTGTATGCTTTATTACCTGATTTGAAGGACAGTGTCGAGATACGTTCTGATATTGAATTGAAGTCTATGATGTTATCCATGACTGATTTGTGTACTGCAAACCCTGTACCAAACAATAATGGTGTTCCTCTTCTGACAGCAGGTTTACCTGTGTAAATCCTGTAATGTTCTGTGTCGAAATGGTTTTCATCTACGAAGCGCGTCTCTTGAATGGCAAGAATTTTGATGTGAAATTTATCTAGCATGTCTGTCAGTTGTTTTAGTTTTCCAAGTTTGAACAGAGTGTTTGCATTGAGAGTGCCAAGGTAGTGCTTGCGAAGAGGTTTTGAGAAGCTCCGACTCTTCTCCTCATGATGTTCCTGGTCCCCCAGAATCCGATGACCAGGAAAGTCCAGTCCGTTGACTGGGGCCTGGGGTAGCGGATTTCTTTCCATTTGTTCCATCATGATTACTTCAAGTTGAAGTTGGTTGTGGTGACCTTTAACAAGATCACGGTAATTGCAGACTTGATTGTTGAGATCAAGCCATATTTCACTGCCGCACCAACTAGGTAAACAGACGCAGACCACTAGTCGCTGGATACCAGAACAGACACTAATGGATTTCTTGATGTTGTGTGTTTGGTCCGCGAGAGCTATTTTATTTCGCTCAAGTCCGCCGGCAAGCCGGTGAGGACCCCCCTATCCGCCACCTGGGACGCGCCACGTCGGAGTATCACCTCTCCGCCTGCTACGACACCGTAGTAGGTTCGTGGTCTTATCTTTATTTATTTTTAATCCATACCTTTTCATTATTTCCTTCCACGTATCAAGCTGTAACTGTACATCTGCCTCTTTATCGCCCTATATTACCACATCATCTGCAAAAATCATCTTTTTGTCTTTTTCTTTTACTATACCTTTAACTACCCTATTCATTCCCTCCATCACAAAATTAAAAAGTGCAGGAGATAGAACACTTCCTTGTTTAAGTCCTTGTCTTATTTCAAAGTATTCAGAGTTCCCCGATGGTGTTCTAATTCTGCAATTGTGTCCTATGTACATTGTCTTTATTACATTAATGTATCTATCTTCTTCATTCCTTCCCAGTGTCTTTCCCTGTTAACTGAGTCATATGCCTTTTCTATGTAAATAAAAATCATTATCACCCTTTTGTTATACTCCCAACTTTTTTCCATCAGTTGATGGATAGAAAATATCAGGTCGATCGTGCTTCTTCCTTTCCTAAACCCATGCTGTTCTTCACTCAGCTCCTTCTCTATCTTTCAACTTAATCGATTTAGTAAAATTCTTTAAAAAATCTTGGCTGTATGTCTCATAAGGATTATTTCTCTGTAGTTTTTAAAAGTCTTTTATTGCCTTTTTTGAATATGGTAACAATGTCTCCTCTTCTCCAATCGTCAGGTATTGTACTATTTCTCCACATAATTGACAGTACTCTATGCAGCCACTGCATTCCCACTGGACCTGCTATTCTTATCATGTCCACTGATACTTCATCAGGTCCTGGGGCTTTCCCCCCATTCATCTTCTTCACAGCTATTTCAATTTCTTCCTGTGTAATTTGTCCTAATTCTGCTTCCCAACTTCTCTCAATCTCTCCATTATTTGTTGTTTCCTCGTGTACCTGCTCCTCAGTGTTTAACAGTTTGTTAAAATGTACGAATGTTGAAAATTAGGTGGACTGATAAGGTAAGGAATGAGGAGGTTCTACGCAGAATCGGAAAGGAATATGTGGAAAACACTGATAAGGAGAAGGGACAGGATGATTGGACATCTGCTAAGACATGAGGGAATGACTTCCATGGTACTAGAGGGAGCTGTAGAGGGCAAAAACTATAGAGGAAGACAGAGATTGGAATACGTCAAGCAAATAATCGAGGACGTAGGTTGCAAGTGCTACTCTGAGATGAAGAGGTTAGCACAGGAAAGGAATTCGTGGCGGGCCGTATCAAACCAGTCAGTAGACTGATAAAAAAAAAAAAAACTCTCCAGAGATCTTTTATATTCCCTGGATCTTCAAGCACAGTACCATCCTCTGTTTCCATCTTTACTGGTCCTTTAGAAGCCCCCCTTTTATTTTTCATCATTTTATAGAACATTTTCTTATTGCTCTTCACATCTTCTTCAAATTGTTTTTGTAAACTCTTCCCACGCCTTTTTCTTTGCTGTTTCCACTATTTCTTCGCACTACTTCTTTTCCTCTATATATCTTTTGTGGTCCTCGTCATTTTTAGTTTTCCACCACTTTTTCCATGCTTCATTTTTTCTTGTGGTATCATCCCACCAACTTGTCTGCCTTACTTTTTCCTTTCCAGATGTTCTACCACATAATTTTTGTGCTGTTTCGACTAAATTGTCTTTCAATAAACTCCATTCTTTTTCTACATCGCAGAAAACTTCTTTTGGACATTTTTGTGTGATTAGTTCCCTATACTTCTCAGCACTTTCACTCTCCTTCAGTTTCCAATGCCGTATCCTCATCACTTTCTTGTTTCCTGTTTTTCACACACTGATTCATTTTCCATTGTCCCACCAGTAATATGTGGTCTTCATCTGCACTCACACTTGGAATTACCTTCAAATTTGTTGCTTTCTCTCCCCATTCCCTATCTACCAGAATATAATCAATTACACTCTTGGTTCTTCCATCCCAACTGTATCTGGTGATAACATGACTTTCTCTCTTCATAAACCAGCTGTTTGCTATTTTCATTCCATTCCTCTGGCACAAATCCAGGAGTCTTTCCAATTCTTCATTTCTGCCTCCATGTCCAAAACATCCCAACACTTGCTCAGATCCCTTTCTGTCTTTGCCTACCAGTGCATTAAAATCTTCCATCACTATATTAGCACTCTATATATGGTTCTCTAACTCATTTTCAAAGTCCATCTTCTCTTCTTCGCTACATCCCATTTGAGGCGCATAAATCTGGATAACTTTTAGTGTTTCTTTTTGGAATCTCAGGTTTAAGATTATGATCCTGTCTGATATATGTCTCACACTTTCAATACAGATTTGTACATTCTTATTCACTATCACTGCCACACCGTTTCTTCCAAACCTGTTATTTCCACTCCAGTACAATTTTCCTCCTCCTCTCAAATTCTTCTCATCTTTTCCCTTCCACTTCGTTTCGCTTAATCCCAAAATATCTAACTTTCTCTCTGTTGGTACATCTGTCATTTCTTCCATTTTTCCATTGAGGGTTAATGTATTAAGGGTGTCAATGTTTAGGTTATTTTTTAGTCCATTTTGTTTCATCTTCTTGTACTGATGAATATCATCAGGTCTCCCATCATTAGCACCAGTACTTGAAGAAGCAGTGGGGTCAAATCCTGAGTTTTTCGTTCCGAGGCTCGTCTGTGCTTTGAAAGCGATGTATGAAGACCTTCCTACTGGCTTTCTAGGCCTAAAGCAAGAAAGGATTTTCTGTTAGGGTTGTCTCCCTTCGCCTTTGGAATTTCTCCTCCACCACAAGGCAATGGCTCCCTTCTCATTTAATTCCCAGAAAGGAGGGTTGCCTCATCTGCCAGCTACGCCATTCCGAAGTCTTTCTTCTCCGTCGTCACTGCCATTAAGGTCTTCACCCGTAACCCTGGGCATGGGTTCCGTGTTATACCCCAGGTTATTTGGTCCTCTACCATATCTCTTCAGAATCCAAATTCGAATGCAGCCGGAATGAAATGATCTGTAGATGTTCCCCCAGCAGCTATTGCGAATATTAGGGCTGCGTAAGCATTTGATATGCTGTCAGAAGAATTCGAAGATTGTTCTAAGCATCTCAATCTGAAAGACTCAAATATCTCATAGCCAGGAAAATTACCCGAGAGATTGAAACACACAAAAACATAATCTACTCCTGAATATCTGTCCCATGAAAGAAGATTCAAGGAATATGCGTACAAAATTCTTGGTCTCTTTCTGATTGATATGGGTCGAAGGTTCAACCAAGAGGATCTAAAGCGACTCTCCCACCTCAATAAAATACTTGTTTCGTACTCACAAGCAAATGCTCCATCGACGTGATTTTTGGAAAAATTGCTTAATCTGGCCGGGCTTCATGCACAGCTCAAAATGCGATGAAACATTACTACTGGTGTATTTGTAACGTATCATTTATTGAGACAAGTTATTGCTCGAAGTGGTAGGGTAAAAGAAGTGTTTCAGGAAACTATTCGACTGATCATTCTGATTACGACATCCCATATCGTCAGCATCCTCCGCGTGGTTATTCAGCGCCTTGCGGCGACTTAAAATGTATTTCAGCTCAACAGTGACTCAGTCCAGACTCATATCCATGTTCATCAAGACAGATGTGTGAAAATTAATCTTATGGATCTTAAGAAAGAATATGCTTCTCGAATCCTGGAAAGGAAAACTACGTCGGAAATTTTATGTACATTTTTGGAATCTAAAAAAAATCTTCTTCTTCTTGTTCTACAACAACAAGAACAACAACTACTACTAATACTACTATTGAAATCAGTTTTTCTTTTCCATTAAGATGCGACACATATTGCTCGTAAAAAAGTAATTATAATAGTAACAATAACAGTTTTATCTACGGCCGATTGATGTTGCGATCTACAGTAAATCTGAACTCATGGTAATAAGTGGTCTTAAAGTAAAACTAATGTCTCCCAGCTACATGATATCATTTTTCAAAATTAAAAGAGCGCAATTGTTTCCATGAAGAAAGATCTATAAAATGGTTCCATAGTTATGACTTTCATTCTCCTGGGCGGATGCCAGAGAGGGCCTATAAGCCGTAATCTGCTCAGGCTAAATAAGTAATAAATTAATAGACTGTTTCTCTGTGTAGCGCAGTGTACTACTAACTACCAAACATCTTCCCACACTATCAGTATACATGGATGTTAGCAGTTTTCAGAATGATGGATACGTAATTCACAATCAACAAAATCGGTGAAAAAGTCTGCTTGCTGCCCCCTCCCCCTCCAGCGGAAAACAGTGAATAAATTTGTTTGGCCACCTCTCCCCACAAAAAAAGTACTCTGATGAGCAAAACTTATGGGCGAAAGTAACTTTCGCGTGATGTGTCACTGCCAAGTAACATAGTCTGTTGATATCTGGACCATACAAAGAAACTACTACTCCAGTAGTATGAAAGAAATTGAAATAAATGAAAGTAATTGAAAGAAATACGCACTGACATGAACACTTCTATTCAGCTGGAAATTTTCGCACAGGGTGGCAAAATCCTGGAGCCGACCCTGTTAACTACTCTTCCTCGATGCGCTGGTTAATAGAAGAGCGGACGGATCCCTGGGTCTGAAGAAAATCCAACCCTCGAGCCATCACCATCCGCTCGAGCTCGAACACTTTTAGACAAGGAAAGCTTCGCTGCAGAATTACATCTACGAATAGTGTTCCGAAGGAATGGGCACATCATCATATCGAAAGGTCGAGGCAGTCAACTGCAAGAACGCCTAAGAAAGAGGTTGAGAGAGAGGAAGGGAAGCTAAAAATCGCTTATCTACCTTATGCTGGCCCAATATCCGGAAAGATCAGTAGACTGCTACGGAAACATGGCAACCAGCGTGGCTAAGATAAGTACTCTATGTAACGTTAAAAACGATCTCAGTTTCCGAACGTCTTACGTGGCGTCGACTATCAGAACAATCGAGGAGAGATGCAAGGAACAGCAGCGGCACACCCATCTAAAACAACCAAGCAAATCGGCTGTGGCCGAGAGCTGCCTCGAATATAATCATGAATTGAAATAGGATGAGATATGTATCGTGATGCAAACGCCAAGTTTCTGGTACAACGTGCTTAAATAGTCTATCGAAATTAATATGTCAGAAAACCTAAGAAACATGGACAATGGTTTCAATTTAATTAACACTTCGAGTCCGGCTCTCAATTTATTGAAATGTCGGCGCTCGTCACATCCAGCAAAGTTGGGAAACGATGGGAATGTCAATGTAATCTCTGACAAACAAACGAGCATCAGAGAGCTAGTGCACGTCGGGAATCGAACTTTGCTATAAATAGCGGCGTGAGAGCAACAATGTTCACAGTCTGGTTGGGGTCCACACGAGTACATATAACAGAAAAACTCGCAGCTCATAAAGAATATAGCTGGGTCGATCGCCAAAATATTATGCATAAAATGGAAACAATAGCTCGACAGAACATTCCGAAGCACGCAATTTATTAATAAAAGGTTATCCATAAAATTTTACTTAAGATACAGACGAATAATAAGCATGGCACTACAGAGTAAATTCTAAATCACGAATCAGTGCTTCTGACTTCATTTTCTTTGTAACAGTTCTCTTATTACCTCAGACGAAATGCATGGCGTGACGCGAAATGAGTAGCCGCTCTACAAGGACAATGCAACGAATCTTCGGCTTTTAAAATGAATGTGAAACTGAGGTCCCCTATTTATGAATGTGACACACACACACACACACACACACACACACACACACACACACACACACACACACACACACACGCCGCGTACGCGACACGTACAAACAGAGAGAGAGAGACACGCAAAGACAGAAATAGAAAGATAGTGTGGTGTAAGTGACAGCATAAAGTATATGAATTTAGGAACAGTCGAGAGAGAGCCTCTAAAAAAATGGTTCAAATGGCTCTGAGCACTATGGGACTTAACATCTGTGGTCATCAGTCCCCTAGAACTTAGAACTACTTAAACCTAACTAACCTAAGGACATCACACACATCAATGCCCGAGGCAGGATTCGAACCTGCGACCGTAGCGGTCACGCGGTTCCAGATTGAAGCGCCTAGAACCGCACGGCCACACATGCCTGCAGAGAGCCTATGATAATTATTTTCAACCCAAGACAAACTCTGATGAAAGTAAATTGCTACAACAGTGCGCTGACACCTGGCTGATGTACAGACTTGTCCAAAAAGGTGTTATCACTGGTATGGAATTGACTTTTATTTGATTCTTATTTTATTTAATATGAAAACACACGCAATGCACGCAAGTCCAAAGGTAGCCAGTGCACTTCTTCGGCCTGTACTCCTTGCTTCTCAACGCATGTGTAAAGTCTTTCACCATACGGACTATAGCTCGTTCCCACGTTTTCTTAGGTATAGAGCGGACAACTTGTGTTATGCGTTCTGTAAGGTCATTAATGTCACTAGGTCTTGTAATATATATCATTCCCCATAGCCAGGAATCACAGAGCCAAATCTAGCGACCATAGTGGCCAAGCGAAAAGTCCGCTTCTTCAGTCCAGCCACTACCAAACGTTTCATCAAGATAATGTCGAATCTTTAAGCAATAATGTGATGGTGCACAATCTGGCTGGAAGTAACTTGAGGTGTGGCCGAGCGGTTCTAGGCTCTACAGTCTGGAACCACGTGACCGCTACGGTCGCAGGTTCGAATCCTGCCTCGGGGATGGATGTATGTGACGTCCTAAGGTTAGTTAGGCTTCAGTAGTTGTAAGTTCTAGGGGACTGATGACCTCAGAAGTTAATTCCCATAGTGCTCAGAGCCATTTTGAAGTAACCTGATGTTACGATACGGAGGGGAAGATTATCAACGACAAAATTCTGGAATGTATCTAGCTACAAATCTCCCATTATATTCTGATCATTAAAAAAGCAAATGACGCCGATTTCGCTTATTCACGTCGCCGCTGACATGGAATGTAGATTGACATAAAGAACACGACTGTAGGGCCTATGTGTGTCATTCCTAATAACACTTCTGCAGCTTGTACAGGAGCAATTTTAGCAGCGTCAGCTAGGGGCTGTATCATCTGAAAATGATAACCGCTTCTTTTGCAGACCTAAGTGGACAATTCTTAAGATACCAATACTTGTCTGGGCGATTTCGGTTTAAAACACTAATATCGTACTTGACTTCATGGACACCTAATCACCTTGCCTCAAACATTTATGATGCTATCTTCTGTTCGAATGCTTCTTGCACGTCCGCTTCTTCCTTTACAGTCATTGGTCACAGACCCGGTGCGCACAAATTTCTCATTAAGTCGACGGATAGTTAAACGGATCGGAGGAACTTTACGAAACCATTGCCGAAATTTTTTTTTCTTACTACTGAGGGTGATCCGAACACTTCCATCCAAGCTGCAAACTTCATTCTCTCTTCCAAAGTAAGTTGGATGGCCATCTTTAATCTGTAACAAAAAAATCTAAAATTATATAGTACCACATGAGTGGTAACATTATTTTGGACAGTCGTGTATAGAAAGCCATGGCTTAAAGTCTGGTCCAGGTACCGTTTTCTGTGTTCCAGCATTTTTAAATTATTACATACAATTATAATGATATTTCATTGAGGAATGAAACACAACCAAAAAAAAAGGATGAGGGCAAGTCTTAGCAATAATATGTTAAAATGTCATTCTATCTCTGAGGAACACGAGTGAAACCTTGATGAGTGGATGGATATTCCACACCCATAAATTCACGAAATTAACTGATGAAAAGCTATGATGACACATGGGCACTTGACATATTGTCCAGTCGTCTGATTCCGTGCTGGAGAATTAACACTGGTACTAAAGCAGTCAGTGTAGCCTCGGATTGTAAAGGATATGTATTGTTTTACTACCTGGAGATAATTACATTGGGTTAGTTAAAATAGTAATTCGAGTACAAGAGCTGATTATCATTTGAACTCTCTAATTTGAAAATAATCTTGTGAGGCAACGAGGTTTCATGTTACGCCAGTATTATCTGTGACGGTAAGAAGACAAGTGAATGTTGCAATTCTGTAGTATGATCTGGAACGACATAACGATGCGAACCGACAGCTGTAATTTGTCTGAAATTCGCGTGATTTTTGCGGACTATAGTGTTTAAACTACGAGGGTGCAAGTGATTGGCGTTTACTTAAGAACTGAAATATTCGAGTTCCATTGATGAGCAACTCCAGATCAGGTAGGGCGATAAGCAGCAGCAACCGGAGCGAGTGGGCCGGCGGCATTTAACGGCTCAGGTAAGCAGCCATCTGCATCTACAACATAAAAGTCAAGTGAGTGGCTACTGCAGAACTGTAAGCGGTATTCACTTTTTCGTTTTCTCTGTCATAAACGTTGCTAACATTTGTCAAGCGCTACGCTACATTTATATAAACGAATTGCGTGCCGATATTGTCAAATCGTTACATTGTATGGCAGTATGTAACATAATTTTGACGCTTTATTTCACAAGTTTACAGCATAGTGTTTAATAAGACCGAATTCTAATGGGACTAAACATCGTCTAATCTAGCGTTGCTGTGTACCGAAAATAAATGCGAGGAAACTAAGACAAGACCGATCAATGAGTGTTTAAACGATATCGAGTGCTGCAATGATCAAGGACGTACTCTGCCAATTTTGCTACAAAGAACGTAGGTTGAGCCGATCTTTTCGGCAGCGATCGGGCGTTTCCGCATGACGTCACTGCCGAGAAGCGGTAGCAGCGTGCTTGAAAAGTGTTCCCATGTTTTGGTATCGCTATGTAGTAACCCGCTTAAACCAACATTCATTCAGTTTGACAACTGAAGGAGAGTGTAATGAATTACGGTACGATAGAAACATAGTACATACACATGGCTGAATGTTTCTACTTCCTACCCACACGAAACTCATAATTAGCTTTCTGTGCAAAGACGATGGTTGCCCTTGACATATATATGCTGTTACTCGATGTTTTGTATCAGATAACTAACAACTTGCCGTCTTTCAATTTCAGTATTACTGAATAAGCAGCTGTAACAAAAGTTTCTGTGTAATAAACACATTTTGTGCGTCACAATAGGCAGATATGCAGTGAAAAGAAATGGCTGTAATTCCAATTACTTGATACACGCATTATTATACATAGGCTTGAGATTAAATGACACACTAATCAAAATGCCAGCATGACACGAAATTACGTTGATACCTTTTTTTTAATGTTAGAAATCCCGGTAACGGTATACCCATCACGTCACTTACATAAATATAAGTTTTCCTGGACAAAGAGCGAAAAATGAAGGTTTTAATTCTAGCCTCCCGACTCCAGTTGGTTCACTTCTTGTATTTCACGAGATATTCAATTTGTGTGTCTGTAAAGACTTCTTGTAAACTCTGGAGTACTATTCCAGTCATTAGTTACTGTGTCGAAACAGAAGGCTACTGCACTACTTCCTCTGCGGTAAAGAGAATCAAGTAATTGTTTTTTCTTCTTGTCATATTGTTTTCTGTTATAAAAAAACTTACTTTTTTATTGAAATAATGAAGCACTGCACCAGTTGTTTCTCTCTCTCAGGTGTGTTATTTCCCAAGTTATTTTTTCACGTTAAATCACAGCCCAATTTGGATTATTAATATCAGACAGAAGGAAGCGCTCGATAGACCATAAAAGCGAAAAGTAACAACACGAAGCTTATTCGCTTCAACACGTAACAGCGCTCGCGAACCGATCGGAGCTCCTCGACAATCAAGTAATATGCAGAACAGAGAAAAACGCCAGTTCTGTTCACGCACGTTGTATGAAAAGGCGTAGAGCTCTTTGTCAAACTTCTTGAAGAAGTTGGTTGATCCTGTGTCATTAATGAGACTGCGTATATTTACTACAAGTTTTTTTCTATGGACATAGATTTCTCGTAATTCGTAAAAAGAGGCCAGGTGTCGTTTGTTCATTGTGCGTAATATCTTACGACTGCTTTGTAAATTGTCAAATGGATGTTCTGTGTCTTTTATATGGGAAGCGATTACAGATTTGTATTGTGTGTTGTGTCCGTGTTCTTTGAACCAGTGGAAGTTGACATGCTATTTGTCGTATGTTCTGAGCGGGACATTTACTACACATGATTTTACATGTGTCAGAGAATGTGAAGTTAACCTTGCCGCTTTTTAGGTTATGAGGCAGTCTGTGACATGTTATTGTTTGTTTGGAATAAAACGCTTATTTCTTGTCGTTTGAAGATACTGGCAATTTTTAGGAGATATTACCGAGGAAGGGATGCACATTGCTAGTGTATTTTCCTGTTTTTTGGTGGTTACTTTTTTCATTTTTTTGGGTAAGTTACCTGTTCGTGTAGCTTTCTGTGTATACCAATTAGTTGCAGTTATTTGTTTTACAATTTTCATTTCGTTCTGGAGGTTCTCTTCACTCAGTTGGAGTTTAGAGATCTATGAATGATCGGGTGGTACGCTGCTAACGAGTTTGTTTGCGTGGCCTCCTAGTATATGCATGTTGGAGTGGCAAGAGGAAGCATATATTTTTATGTCTTTGGTGGTTGGTTTCCAGTAAATTTGAAAGTTATATTTGTCATCTTACTTGCATATAGTTATATCAAGAAAGTTAATAACATTATTTGTTTCCCGCTCACAGGAGAATTTAATGTTCTTGTGTATTTTGTTGAAGGTTTGGAGGATATCTTGAACATCATCTTTTTTTTACAAATCTCTTAACTACATCATATATTCTGTAGAACTGAACTTAATGAATGCATGTTGGCTTTTTCGTGACAAATTTGTGCTCTATGCTGTTGAGGAATTTTTCGGCTGTAGTTCCTGTTATAATGACACCCATAGCTAGCGCATTTTTTTTTTTTTTGGTAGATGTTTCCAATGATTTATAAGCATTTAGATTTCAATGCCAATTCTAAGAGGTTAATGAATTCTATGATTTCTGCTGGGGTGACCTTCCTGTATTTCATTAGGTTCTGTTTAACAAGAGCTATTGCATCATGAATTGGGCTGTCAGTATAAAGATCAGTTACATATGGAGGGATCATTTGGCTATTGTTAGTATTGTGTATGCCTTTCAGATCATTGGCAATTTTTTTTTATTGAATAGGCTAGTTACTTTCAAACAAATAGACATCCTGTAGCATCTTGTTGAAATTGAGGTTAATCTTTTTTGTGAGCTGGGAGTTGCGATCTTAAGGATGGTGCTGTTGGATTCACGCACATACAATGGCGTTTTTCATTTTCAGTAAGCAAGAAGTTAGTGTTTTTGAGGAGGGCCTGAAGTTGTGTTTGGAGGTTTTTTTTTTTTTTTGTTTTTTTTTTTTGGGGGGGGGGGAGACAAGGCAGCGAGGTCAATCGGTCTCATCGGATTAGGGAAGGAAGAGGAAGGAAGTCGGTCGTGCCCTTTCAAAGGAACCATCCCGGCATTTGCCTGGAGCGATTAAGGGAAATCACGGAAAACCTAAATCAGGATGGCCGGACGCGGGATTTAACCGTTGGAGTTTGTTCTTAAGGCTTTTGTGTAGCTGTATGATATTATTTTCTTCGTCAAACTTTAAGGTTTTCTGGATGTATGCATTTTCATATTTAATTACTGCTGAGTTTCCTTTGTCTGCTTTTGTGAAAATTGCTTTATGGTTTTTCAATTTAGTGTGTAGAGTACTCAGTGGTGGTCGTGTTTCTGTTTCTCTAGTGGTTTCTTTCTCAAGCAGAGCTTTCTGATTTAGAAATGTCAGCGTTGTTATTAAACTTGCCTACTGGGAATTTGAGGATAGTATCAATTCTATCATGTTTGCCGAAAATTTTTTCTAAAACTCTTATTTCCAAATTCTCATGATTTACTTAAATAAAATTTTGGTGCATACTCATCAGACACAGTCAGTCTTTCCTTTCCCATAGTATTCCTTAGCGAGGTTTCCACTCTTCGAAACATACCATACCATTCTATGGTCGCTGTACTGGACGACACTGAACTCAGACTTTAGAGTGCTCGTTTTATGGTGGTGAAAAATATGAATTTCATTTAAAATATCAAAAACTTCCAAACCTTGTAACGTTTCCTCATGTAAATTCTCTTTCTCCAATATGTTACACCACAAATTTAGCTCCTTTGAGGTACTTACCAATTTATGAAACTGTGGAAAAAAGCAGTTTTTTAAATTAGTGATGCTCTCAATATGCTCGCAGTTTAAGCATAAGTAGGTGTTGTAGCATCGTCAGCACAAAAGACGGGATATATTCCAGGGAGAAACGAATGTTTAACTGTATGTGGGACTCAAGATACGATATAACTAGCGAATAGTTCCAGTAACCATTATGAATATCACAATCAAATCCTGGATTTCCAGATTTGTCGCTATCTGTTTTCTACTTATGATTCACTTGTAATGTGCTGTGCACCCTGAAGTAATTCCTCATTGATGCACTACGTTTAAATGGGGCTTCCACATTCAGTATTCGTAAATCGGTTGCTCATTAAAGTTTCTGGTTGTTCATATGGATACTCCAATAGGGACGCTGGAATCGAGGTTTTAGCTTCCGAATTTCCTTTTCCAGAGTTTGTATTGGCTACCAAGTTAACGTAATATGGTTTTTGAAACGTACTTGGTCTTAAAGTTCCTACTTTTGTTTAAAAATGTCTAATAATTTGAACGGAGTGATTTTTTGTGTATCGAAGAGAAAAATGAATACTGGAATGACCAATATGTTATCCAGCTCCTGAAGTTAATTGGAGAGAAACAGTCATCGGGTTGAGTAAACAATAAACCAGAAAAGCTCATTAACCAAATTGATTAGTCTAAAACAACCAGCAATCAGACGTGTCTGGATGAAACTATTCAGCCATCAACATATAAACTCGATTTTTGTCTTCTGGTTGTTGTGTAGTAGGTAAACGTTGCTGCGGTTACTACGGTATATTGATAATTGCTGCGGTTTTTCCGCTGTACGTGAATGTTCCCGTCAAAATGACCACGTTGTACTGATAAGAAGAATGTTGTTTGCCTGCAGCGCCTTAATAAATGGTAGTTCCGATGGTGTCAAATACTTTGCTATTATCCTTTAAATGCCGAGGTGCGGTCTGTGACACCGCGCGCATGTTCCTCACGTGATTACAGTATTTTCCCGCACTCACTTTCCCGCCACCTCAGTAGCTTCTGAGAAGTGCAAACCAATCAGGATAGGTGAGTTGGAACTAATTAAATGTTGACTGTGGCCTCTCAGACAGCACCTCAGAGTTAGTGTATTTATGTACAACAAAGGAGTTATTTTTTTCATTCTTCTTTATAGGTGTTGTACAGATAAAAATGGAACTAGCTGTACAGTCTGGCACTAAAAGTTTAATAAAGGTCGATCAGCAACATACACTGTCAAAAAATAGGTTCGTATTTCTGACGAAAACTTTGAAGTGACAGTGCATTGGTTAGACGAAAGTGATATTTCAGACTTTACTATTGTAGAGGAGACATCCGGTAACTGAAAACAGTCGATGAAGAGGTAGACCTGGATCCGGTACAAAGAACCCCAAGGAGTTTTTATGGCAAGAACAGGGACAAGTGGTTGAAGGATAATATTATCATAAAATTACCCTCTTCAAATTTGCACAAAAATGAAAAGCGTGATTCTCTTTTCATTTAGTTTAAGCTGGCTTATAATGAAATAATAGATGAAATTCTGAAGTGGCCGAATAAAAAACTAATTGCTTATAAAAATGAATTCTCAAACGAAAATCGGCCTGAACTTACTGAATTAGACTCAAAAGAATCGAGACCTTTTTTGGTATATTTTTCTAATCAGCAGTGCACAAATCACATCATGAAAATGCATTGCAGTTTCGCAGCTGATGGTTCTGGCCGTCAAATTTTCGTTGCATTATGAGCAAAAATAGATTTCTTATACTGCTACTCTGCTTACGATTCAACAATGCAATACACACTATTGAATGATAAGCTTGTGGCTGTATCGTTTATATTTGTAAAAATTTTTTCTAATTCCCGAAGCCCGTGTAGCTGAAGAGAAAGTGTTACTGTAGATGAAATGTTGGTGCCTTTCCGAGGCCGTTCTTATTTTGTTCTCTACATGCCAAAAAAAGCTGACAAGTGCGGCATCAACATTATGAGCATGTGCGGCAGTAAAACCAAATACTTCTGCATTGGGTTCGTTTTTTGTGGAAAAGGTTCCGATGGTCAAAATTTATCTTCCGAAGAAAAGAAACTTTTGGTACCAACTTATTCTGTTGTCAACTTACGTTAACCAAATACCCCAGGCAAATTAGTAAAAGAATCAGGAAATGGGGAAAAATGTATAAAGTTTTCAAACTTCGGGAAAATACTCACATGGGGTGTAGTAATAAGAAACAGAAAAGTTCTTCTTCGTAGGGGGCGTGGCGCGTCCCCCTTTTATCCTCTCCAAAAGACAATTTGTACCATATTTTAAATTTATACGCAAAAAGGCTCATTTTTCTAACAGAGCTCTTATTAATAAATATGTTGTTGTTGTGGTCTTCAGTCCTGAGACTGGTTTGATGCAGCTCTCCATGCTACTCTATCCTGTGCAAGCTTCTTCATCTCCCAGTACCTACTGCAACCTACACCCTTCTGTATCTGTTTAGTGTATTCATCTCTTGGTCTCCCTCTATGATTTTTACCCTCCACGCTGCCTTCCAATACTAAATTGGTGATCCCTTGATGCCTCAGAACATGTCCTACCAACCGATCCCTTCTTCTAGTCAAGTTGTGCCACAAACTTCTCTTCTCCCCAATCCTATTCAATACCTCCTCATTAGTTATATGATCTACCAATCTAATCTTCAGCATTCTTCTGTAGCACTACATTTCGAAAGCTTCTATTCTCTTCTTGTCCAAACTATTTATCGTCCATGTTTCACTTCCATACATGGCTACACTACACATAATAAATATATTCGTCGCAAAATTGTACACTAGAAAGAAGTTGTGCATCTTTCCATTTATGCAAATGGTATTTGAAGTATAAGAATTGGAACAGAATTCTGTTAACGTAATAGTTTGCAGGTTTTGTTACTTAGCAAAGTATCTAAATGCAAAGAGTAATTAAGTGTATGGAAATATTTCGTAGCCTATATATTCTACTTGATGGTATTTCTTTTGCGAGCAGTATTGTTGAAATTAGGAGTACGTGCCAACAATGAAAACGTCAAGTTCCCCTTCCCATTCACGCAGCGCTCCCCTTCCACTATTGTCGCTGCCGCTTCTTCCTACCCAGTGTCTAGTTCAGTTGAGTTAATATTGTGAACTGTCAAAGTAGTGCCAGAGAATTCTGTTTTTGTGACAGTATTTATGAGTTTGTGGTGTTATGAAGTGCTTCTTCGTTGTCTCATTTCTTTTATGCTCTTGACACTATATTGTTACGCGTTGTCAGCGGATTGCGCGTGATATTGGCAACTCTGATTCACTGCCTTCCTTTCTTCCATACCAAAAGAAGAGCCTGATATCCAACAATGTGTGGCTGGGAAGACACAGATGTTTATAACAATACTACTCTCCACTGTATATGACGCCTCGATTACAAAGTAAAAACATGAAGAAATCAGAGCGTTACCGGTTAGTGTTTCTTGTGCATAATTATGCGACGATGTCTGATTTCGAACAATAGTGCTCTTTGAGTGTTTATCTTTTTGCGACAAGAAACTATAAAGACTTCTGTACTATAATGGAAAGAATGACTCTCGTAGACTAATGGCTGGCCTGAGTTACGATAAGTAACAGAGTCGTTCCCGCCTTTATAGGTTCGGCTTAACCTAAATTAGGTCTCGTTTGTACCAGTTACACCAACGGCCTTGCCCTAGTGGTAACCCGATTCCGTCAGATCACCGAAATTAAGCGCTGTCGGGCTTGGCTACCATTTGGATGGGTGACTATCCGGTCTACCGAGAGCTGTTGGCAAGCATGGTGCACTCACCCCACGTGAGGCAAATTGAGGAAATTTGACTGAGAAATAGCGACCCCGGTCACGAAAACTGAAAACGCCCGGGAGAGCGGTTTGCTGACCATACGCCCCTCCATATCAGCATCCAGTGACACCTATAGGCTGAGGATGACACGGTGGTCGGTCAGTACCGTTAGGGTGTTCCGAGACGTGTTCGGACGGCGAGAGAGAGAGAGTTATACTGGTGACAGAACTATACAAATCAAAGATGAGGCGAAGAATGTGTAATATGAAACATATATTCTGCTTAAATAGAAGAAATTCTACAATCATGGACTTACTTGCTGGAAGACCTATAGCATTTTCGAAAACGACGTTGAACCTGTACAACATTATATGTCGGCAGTGTAATGGCTGTAGCTGTAGAATGGGAAGTTAGCTTGGAAATACCCTAATGCTATGTTTATCTAAAGCACATTGCGCCATCTGGCGAGGTTGGGAGGGTGTGGCTGTAGCTACACAATTGCTGACAGTATTTAGGTTTACATTTAGTGATGGTACAGCTACGAGTACATAACTGAGAATCGCCACTTCATGCACCCAGATTATATGTGTATTCCAAGAAAGTACCCTTTTAGACTTTTTGCTGAAAACAGTTTACCATGCTACAACAGATTATGATGTTTGAAACTGAAGTTTTCGGTTAATTCATCTCCCCGAGTGAAGTATTATTTTTGAGAAAATTCATTATACTATTATGTGGTTTGTTGGTTGCATTTCTGAGTTATTCACGAAGCAAGAAATGTTTTGCCTGTCCTTTCTTTACGAGAGTGTCATTCAGAGCATTATACTGAACTACTTATTTTCATTTTCCTTGATGCCGTTGTTGTTGATGTTGTTGTTGTTGTTGTTGTGGTCTTCAGTCCTGAGAATGGTTTGATGCAGCTCTCCATGCTACTCTATCCTGTGCAAGCTTCTTCATCTCCCAGTACCTACTACAGCCTACATCCTTCTGAATCTGCTTGGTGTATTCATCTCTTGGTCTCCGTCTACTATATGTATCCTCCACGCTGCCCTCCAGTACTAAATTGGTGATTCCTTGATGCCTCAGAACATATCCTACCAACCGATCCCTTCTTCTGGTCAAGTTGTGCCACAAACTCCTCTTCTCCCCAATTCTATTCAATACCTCCTCATTAGTTATGTGATCTACCCATCTAATCTTCAGCATTCTTCTGTAGCACCACATTTCGAAAGCTTCTATTCTCTTCTTGTCCAAACTATTTATCGTCCATGTTTCACTTCCATACATGGCTACACTCCATACAAATACTTTTAGAAACGACTTCCTGTCACTTAAATCTATACTCGATGTTAACAAATTTCTCTTCTTCAGAAGCGCTTTCCTTGCCATTGCCAGTCTACATTTTATATCCTCTCTACTTCGACCATCATCAGTTATTTTGCTCCCCAAATAGCAAAACTCCTTTACTACTTTAAGTGTCTCATTTCCTAATCTAATTCCCTCAGCAAAACCCGACTTAATTCGACTACATTCCATTATCCTTGTTTTGCTTTTGTTGATGTTCATCTTATACCCTCCTTTCAAGAAACTGTCCATTCCGTTCAACTGCTCTTCCAAATCCTTTGCTGTCTCTGACAGAATTACAATGTCATTGGCGAACCTCAAAGTTTTTATTTCTTCTCCGTGGATTTTAATACCTACTCCGAACTTTTCTTTTGTTTCCTGCACTGCTTGCTCATTATTCAGATTGAATAGCATCGGGGAGAGGCTACAACCCTGTCTCACTCCCTTCCCAACCACTGCTTCCCTTTCATGTCCCTCGACTCTTATAACTGCCATCTGGTTTCTGTACAAATTGTAAATAGCCTTTCGCTCCCTGTATTTTACCCCTGCAAGCTTCAGAATTTGAAAGAGAGTATTCCAGTCAACATTGTCAAAAGCTTTCTCTAAATCTACAAATGCTAGAAACGTAGGTTTGCCTTTCTTTAATCTTTCTTCTAAGATAAGCCGTAGGGTCAGTATTGCCTCACGTGTTCCAACATTTCTACGGAATCCACACTGATCTTCCCCAAGGTCGGCTTCTACCAGTTTTTCCATTCGTCTGTAAAGAATTCGTGTTAGTATTTTGCAGCTGTGACTTATTAACTGATAGTTCGGTTATTTTCACATCTGTCAACACCTGCTTTCTTTGGGATTGGAATTATTATATTCTTCTTGAAGTCTGAGGGAATTTCGCCTGTCTCATACATCTTGCTCACCAGATGGTAGAGTTTTGTCAGGACTGTCTCTCCCAAGGCTGTCAGTGGTTCTAATGCAATGTTGTCTACTCCCGGGGCCTTGTTACGACGTAGGTCTTTCAGTGCTCTGTCAAACTCTTCACGCAGTATCGTATCTCCCATTTCATCTTCATCTACCTCCTCCATTTCCAAATATTGTCCTCAAGAACATCGCCCCTGTATAGACCCTCTATATACTCCTTCCACCTTTCTGCTTTCCCTTCTTTGCTTAGAACTGAGTTTCCATCTGAGCTCTTGATATTCATGCAAGTGGTTCTCTTTTCTCCAAAGGTCTCTTTAATTTTCCTGTAGACAGTATCTATCTTAACCCCCGTCAGATATGCCTCTACATCCTTACATTTGTCCTCGAGCCATTCCTGCTTAGCCATTTTGCACTTCCTGTCGATCTAATTTTCGAGATATTTGTATTCCTTTTTGCCTGCTTCACTTACTGCATTTTTGTATTTTCTCCTTTCATCAATTAAATTCAGTATCTCTTCTGGTACCCAAGGATTTCTACTAGGCCTCGTCATTTTACCTACTTGATCGTCTGCTGCCTTCACTTTTTCATTCCTCAAAGCTACCCATTCTTCTTCTAGTGTATTTCTGTCCCCCATTCCTGTCAACTGTTCCCTTATGCTCTCCCTGAAACTCTGTACAACCTCTGGTTCTTTCAGTTTATCCAGGTCCCATCTCCTTAAATTCCCACCTTTTTGCAGGTTTTTCAGTTTTAATCTACAGTTCATAAGCAATAGATTGTGGTCAGAGTCCACATCTGCCCCTGGAAATGTCTTACAATTTAAAATCTGGTACCTAAATCTCTGTCTTACCATTATATAATCTATCTGAAATCTTCTAGTATCTCCAGGATTCTTCCATGTATACAACTTTCTTTCATGATTTTTGAACCAAGTGTTAGCTATGATTAAGTTATGCTCTGTGCAAAATTCTACCAGGCGGCTTCTTCTTGCATTTCTTAGCCCCAATCCATATTCGCCTACTACGTTTCCTTCTCTTCCTTTTCCTACTGTCATCCATGACTATTAAATTTTCGTCCCCCTTCACTACCTGAATAATTTCTTTTATCTCATCATACATTTCATCAATTTCTTCATCATCTCCAGAGCTAGTTGGCATATAAACTTATACTACTGTAGTAGGCGTGGGCTTCGTGTCTATCTTGGCCACAATAATGCGTTCACTATGCTGTTTGTAGTAGCTAACCCGCACTCCTATTTTTTTATTCATTGTTAAACCTACTCCTGCATTACCCCTATTTGATTTTGTATTTATCACCCTGTATTCACCTGACGAAAAGTCTTGTTCCTCCTGCCACCGAACTTCACTAATTCCCACTATATCTAACTTTAACCTATCCATTTCCCTTTTTAAATTTTCTAACCTACCTGCCCGATTAAGGGATCTGACATTCCACACTCCGAACCGTAGAACACCAGGTTTGTTTCTCCTGATAAAGACGCCCCCTTGTGTAGTCCCCGCCCGGAGATCCGAATGGGGGACTATTTTACCTCCAGAATATTTTACCCAAGAGGACGCCATCATCATTTAATCATACAGTAAAGCTGCATGCCCTCGGGAAAAATTACGGCTGTGGTCAGTATTACAACGCCAGGTCAGTCAATCATCCAGACTGTTGCCCCTGCAACTACTGAAAAGGCTGCTGCCCCTCGTCAGGAACCACACGTTTGTCTGGCCTCTTAACAGATACCCCTCCGCTGTGGTTGCACCTACGGTACGGCTGTCTGTATCGTTGAGGCACGCAAGCCTCCCCACCAACGGCAAGCTCCATGGTTCATGGTTGATGCCAACGTGCTTAATCTCACCCTCATCCGTCTCCTTAGCCAACTCTTCATTGCGTGACCTGTTGTGTTTTCATCTGTTTGCAAAAAATGTTCAAATGTGTGTGAAATCTTATGGTACTTAACTGCTAAGGTCATTAGTCCCTAAGCTTACACTACTTAACCTAAATTATCCTAAGGACAAACACACACACCCATGTTCGAGGGAGGACTCGAACCTCCGCCGGGACCAGCTGCACAGTCTATGACTGCAGCGCCTGAGACCGCTCGGTTAACCCCGCGCGGCCGTCTGTCTGCAGTCAGAATGCTTTTCTTCAGAGCTATTATAAATTGTTTGGTGAACTACAGCCGTTAATATGTTTTTTGTCTTGCACGTTTACTTTGTAACTCAAAGGAAACCTGTATATCGCAGTAAAGCAAACTCCAAAATCATGTGTGACAAATGGACTTTTCAAGACAGTAAGGAATTAAAGACATTAGCCGTCAGTGGACATTGATTTGCATCAATGGGGCAAGTTAAAAATTTGTACAAGACCCAATTCGGACCTGGGTCTCCTGTTTACTAGGCATATGTGCCAATCATTACGCCATCCGGACACATTGGTCACCACTGCCATATCACACCTCCCGTCAGACCCAAATTTTCAACTTATATCATACACTACTGATGTAGTGTCCATGCTCATTAGCCTCTCTCTGATTACCGTAATAATTTGAGCTTGGTGTGCATCTGAACTGAAGGTATCATTGGCCATCATTGTAATAATTATATATGTGGTGTGTGTTCTTTTGGAAAACGCACTGTTTTGATCCTGCAGCCAATATGACTCAAATGGAAATGCTGTGTGTCTAGGGCTTCCCGTCAGGTAGACGGTTCGCCTGGTGCAAGTCTTTCGAGTTGACGCCACTTCGGCGACTTGCGTGTCGATGGTGATAAAATGATGAGTCCTTGAGTGGAGAAAATTTCCGACCCAGCCGGGAATCGAACGCGGGCCGTTAGGTATGACATTCCGTAGCGCTGCACCATTTTGTTCGTTGTTATCGTTGTGTGTGGTCACTGCGGACGTCACATGACATCCGTTCAAGTTCGTTTGTTGATCCTTCCACTCAGTTTTTTTTATTACAGAGGCCAACCAGCTCTCTGACCGAACACGCTGAGCTACCGTGCCGGCACACACTAAGCTACCAGGGGCTTAAGATACAAAGGCATTGTAGACATTAGCTGCCAGTGGGTCCGGCACAAATTTTCAGCTTGCTACAATGATATAAATAAATGCCCACTGGAAGCTAATATCCTTATTTCCTTTGTGTCCTGATTCATAGTGGCTGCAGGATGAAAATGGTTTTTGTTCTTTCAGACACGTCATTTATGATTAAGGCAATGATGGCCAATGATAACCTGGGGAGGATTGTTGGTGGAGCCACTGTCTCCGGCATACACTACTTTGTAAGCCTAACTTACCATTAGCTTAGACGGTGGTTTCTGCGCAAAAATGTGGGTTGCGAATTGTTTCTACACAGTGATGCTTTGTTTTGAAGCTCTATTATTATTAAATGTGGAGGTTTTTTACGTTGAGAGTTATATTAACAGACCGGAAAGCTGGCAGCGAGCTCATTTCTCTGTATAAAATTGCCGACGTTTTCATGGCCACTTAATATTACATCGCCTGCTGCCTTTCGTTGCGAGGTCTTGGACTGCTATTTGTTTAATGATTTTTCTGATGGTTCGCCACAGTATTGTGCTGGCTAAAGGATCACGAGAAGAAAACCAACAGGTAATACGACATTTCTCTGCACAGGCAATGTAAAATTAGGTTCACTTTTCAGACCTACCATATGTGATACAACCACGGCGTGCCAAACTTCACGTGCTCAGCGCATGCGGGCCTTGGGCGTGCCAGGGTCTGGCCTGTCACTAGGGTTCGCTTGGTCCTTCTCGGAAGTACACGGAATAGCGCTTTTTTCTTCTGTCATTGCAGTGCGGCATTTTTCGCTCGGCACAACTCTCAGAGTTCGGCAGAATCGTCGTCTCAGCGCTGTTTCCCTTCGCTATTTGTCCGCGATATGAAGGATGTTCACAGGTCCAGAGGCTGTTTGCGCAAAAAGAGGCAGCCTAGCGATCTGTCGTCACAATCCTTTAAAAGTGATGGAAATGACAGAATAGTGGAATGAGAAGTCTTAATTCGCATAAGCGATGGGTACTGCTTATTTGCTACGAAACGACATTACAGTACGATGCAGACAAAATTTAAACATTTTGCTGACAATGAAAGAGCAAAAAATTATAATGATCGACAGATTGGATTCATTGTTCTGTACATAAGAATTGCTTCGTGCTCAGTTTGCAGACATGGAGGACTTGAAGAAATTGGTGGTACGAATAGTGGCTAAATGGTTCAAATGGCTCTGAGCACTATGCGACTTAACTTCTGAGGTCATCAGTCGCCTAGAACTTAGAACTAATTAAACCTAACTAACCTAAGGACATCACACACATCCATGCCCGAGGCAGGATTCGAACCTGCGACCGTAGCGGTCGCTCGGCTCCAGACTGTAGCGCCCAGAACCGCACGGCCACTCTGGCCGGCGGTACGAATAGTAAAATTCTTGAAATTGCACCTATTATTCCATTGTCAGATGCAACAGTTTTCAATGAAAATGAACTAACAGTATGGAGACTTCATATATTACTGCAAAATACGTCGGTTAACTCAAGGGACATGCCTGGAATGCTTTTTCGATTTAAAACTCGCTATTGTTGAATTTATGGAGGAAAAGGGAGTGCAGGAACGAAAATTAGAACATTCGGAATCGATTGCAGACTGCGTATTTAAGCGGACTTGATTGCACACTGCTACGGTGAAACACTGATGGTAATTTCTTTCTGATTTGATGGGGATGCATTTAAAAAGAAAATCACGTTGTAGAAGTGACACATTCTGATAAAGAAAGTTCTCTTCCCTAAGCTCACTGGCATTAAAGAAAGTGCGACGTTTGAAGAATTCATCGTGGCGATGAAAGAGTTAACGCTAGGACGCCCAAGACGGTGGGGGGGGGGGGGGGGGGAGAGGTTCGTTGAACCAACAATTTTTTTATGTCCCCTGCTTTTGCCCAAGTAACTTTCATACTACATATTTCCTTTGAGTTATTGTTTGTTGGCTATTTTATGAAACGTTATTGTCAATATATTTTATAGAAAATTCCTACTTTGAAAGAAAAAATAAATAAACTTATGGGTCCAACAAACCCCCCGCCCCCCTTAGGCTTCCATGCTATAGAAAATTTCCCTTAGTAGGATTTCGTATTTCTCATCTCTACAACAATGCAAGTTAGTTTCTTGTTGGTTGGTATTCTTGATATTCACAACAATCGGTTTACTTTCAGAGGAAGTGATTGTTGATGTCAGTCAACTGTTATTTATCTTGTAAACTTGCTGTGAGTTAGTGCAGTTCCCAACACGTAGGCCTCCAGTAACTTTGGTGTCCTACACAGCAAAAACGAAACCAAGTAAAAACTTCTGATGTTTGGCAACAGTGCACCAAGATAAAGGCACTGTTGGAGGAGAGAAGAATAAAACCGAGATAAATGCATATTATAATTCCACTAAAGGTGGAATTGATACCATTGATCAAATGGCGCGTATGTACACCTGCAAGAGGGGAACAAAGAGATGGCCTCTGTCTGTATTTTACACTCTCATCGACATTTGTGCTATCAATGCAACCACCATATACATCCAGCAACATCCAAGATGGAATGAAAAGAAGTACAACAATCTAAGTAAACCAAAACAGTATTGTGGACAGTGTCATAAACATGTATGTACACACATTCAGAAAAAATTGTGAAGTGTGTCTCTTGCCTTGAAGCTGAGGACTCAGAGTAGTCTATTGTATATGAACACATCTGTATTTTGTATTGCAATGTCAAATTTTTATTCACTCAATCCAATATTTATAACAATTAACAACATTTATAAACCGATGCCTTAGTTAAAATACATAAACCATTTTGAAAGTTGTAATTTTTCGTCAGTTAACATATGTAATACCTGTGGGCTCGCCGAAACTCCCCCCCCCCCCCCCCCCCTTAGGTATCCAAGTTAGAAAAAAAGGCTTGGGCATCCTAGGGTTAAAATGATAGTTTTATAAAGGTGAGTACACTGTTAGTTTTGCATCACTTTTCTAGCTGTTTTCGAGATGGTTTGCCGTTTCAGTTGATAGTGCATGGGCAGATGTAACTGACTGACCTGCAAGGTAATTCCATTTTCACATTAAAACTGTCCAGGACGTTTGCGTTGCTTTCCTCAGGTACATTTTCCAAGTCTCCATAATGATGTTGCAAAAGTGCTACAATACTTCAATCGACATGTTTGTGTCAAAGACCTTTGTTCGATTATGAAACAGTAAGTCACGATTGTGTGGCAACTTGAGTGCGAAACTCTGAAATTGTTTACGTCTGTCCGTATACCGACGGTTTGTACCGGATAGAAAAACTATATTATGTTTTCAGTGCGCCAAAAATAATTAGTTATTACTGAAAACATGTTTTGTTTGTGGTGTATGTTGTTGAGAAATGTGAAATATAAAACAAAGTTGTATGAAGTGCGACTGCACTGCCATTGAAATGCGTTGCGTTCGCGGTTTTTCCCCTCTTGCTCCTCCTCAAGCTCAGACAGCATGTGATGGCGGTAAGGGAAATGTGAAGCGAGTTTGAGTGCTTTGGAATGGCCCACGAGCCGAAATATTGGCCACCCCTGGTGTACAGTGTTCTGCATACAATTCACTCCCACTGTGTTTAAAACTTCAATCTTCAATGGAACAGCTTTATTAAAACACTGAACAATGCCTTTATTAAAATACAGAACATCATATACCGATGAATTCATTGTTTCGTACCTCACAAACACATTCTTAGTAACCTTTTCCATGCCGGCCGCGGTGGTCTCGCGGTTCTAGGCGAGGAGTTCGGAACCGTGCGACTGCTACGGTCGCAGGTTCGAATCCTGCCTCGGGCATGGATGTGTGTGATGTCCTTAGGTTAGTTAGGTTTAAGTAGTTCTATGGGACTTACGACCACAGCAGTTGAGTCCCAAAGTGCTCAGAGCCATTTGAACCATTCAACCTTTTCCAGATTACAGAATACAGACTATCGTTTAGGTTTTGCGGTGTCCCATATGAATATATCTTCAGTAGGCCTAACGCGGATTTGTCTCATCTCTTTTTTTTTTTGTTTTATAATCTCCATCACAGTTACTGACAATGACTTTTTATGCTAAAAACATATCCAAAGTGGACACTTTTCTTACAAAAGCATGTATAGAATTGCGGATTCTCATTGGTTGAGAGCTTACAAGATGCTTGGCCCATACAGATTTCTTTATATGATATAAATTATTGGTATCCCTTCCTATTGCTAGCCAATAATAATTCTCTGTGCTTGTTTTGTAAATGAAACCGCCTTTTCCTACTGCCACTTTATTTATCTCAGACACCTTTCACCTTTTTCTTGTTCTAAGGCATCATCAGTGGGATCTATAACGATACAGTTTTGTTAGTTTTAGTTTATTAAACAGAAGGGAAAACCCTGTTGCATGATCAAGTACACATGCCAAGCAATTTATTATTTACACTAATAAATAAAATCATAGAATAACGCTCCCAAAAAGGATTAATATAATAATACTATCCAATATAATAATAATACCAGCCAGCACCTTCACACCCAATTATCCATGAACCCCTCCACAGAATACTGAAACGAAAAGTCAAATCAGCTGTCACCAAAGCTTTCAACCACTCGCTAACAGCTAGTACCACACCATACACACACACACACACACACACACACACACACACACACACACACACACACACGGTATAAACATTATGAATAGAAGTTAGTCTTGAACATATACTCCGTTAGGCTGGCAACATGTAGGCAAACATGCCAAAGAGGAGGTAACACGTAATGGAATTGCAATATTTACTTTGTGAAAAGCATTGTACGACGAAATAGTTGTATCGAGTAGCAAAAGAACAACAGTACACCATAAAAGAGGAGGAGAAACATGGTGAACAGTGTGAAGAAGGTCAGAACGCGAAGTTGTGCTTATTATGTCAGTAATGAAGTGTTAGTGCGACCTCCAGACCAGATGAGAGGAAACGCAGATCATCAGATCGTAAGTAATTACTTTTTTACATAAAAAAATCGCGACGTGAACTGTTTAGTAATTGAAAACTAACAAAACCGTATCGTTATAGATCCCGCTAACGATGCCTTAGAACAAGAAAAAGGCGAAACGCGTCTGGGATAAATAAATTAAGTGGCAGCAGGAGGAGGCGGTGTCATTTACAAAACAAGCATTTCTGTGGTTGCTGTGGAAGACGGCCACGCAAACAAAGTAGGTAATCATTCTGTAATTTGTTTCCATCCACGTTTCTGTCAGCTGCCATTAAAGCATATAACAATACGGGGCGGGGGGGGGGGGGAGGGGGCGGACAAAAATATGGAAACATCAAAACCGCAACACATTACCATGTTTAATACGGCGTAGGAAAACCGTTGGCATTCAAAACAGCTTCCACTCGTCTTGGAATGGATAAATAAAGGTTCTGTATGTTTTTCAAGGGAATCGTGTACCATTCTTCCTGCAAGATAGTGGCAACTTCAGAAAACGCTGATCGAGGTGGATAGCGATCACGCACCCTTCCCTCCAAAGTGGGCCCACAAAGGCTCAATAGTACTGAGATCTGGTGACTGTGGTGGCCATGGGAGATGCTACAGTTCATCCTCGTGCTCACAAAAGCAGTACTGGACAGTGCGAGTTGTGTGAGCTGGAGCCCTGTCTTCTTGGAACACGGCACCACCATTAGAAAACAAAGAATGTACCGTGGGGTGGACCTGATCAGTCTAAATGGTCACATAACCCTTGGCAGTACTGCGTCCTTGCAATACCACGTTACGAGCTGCCCAATTCATCATCAGCTTATCGCTTTGTTTCACCCTCGGTACTTGGCCAGAAGTTGGTAACAGTGTGAAACAAGACAAATCCAACCAAATGACATTCTTCCACTGCTCCACATAATGTTTGCACCTATTAGTTTCACTGCAAGTTAAGACAATAACTTAATGTTAAAAATTATGTTTCCGTCTTGACTGTCAACATTGATGCCTTCACCACGTAACGGAGAATACCGAAGTTTACTTTTCGCGAACATGTCAGTCTGTGTTGCTTGTTAGTTGGAACACCTCGTGTTGAAGGAGGCACTGCGTGTAGAGTTTCATGTGAAACATTAAGAATACTTACCAGTTTGTTACCTCGTAAATTCGATTTCTGCCCAAACTTCTTTGTTTTTGCAATTTTCACTTCAAATCAGATATACGGGAGATGCGTACAAACGTAAATAAACTAATAGCAAAATATCATGCCGGCCGCGGTGGTCTTGCGGTTCTAGCGCTGCAGTACGGAACCGCGGGGCTGCTACGGTCGCAGGTTCGAATCCTGCCTCGGGCATGGGTGTGTGTGATGTCCTTAGGTTAGTTAGGTTTAAGTAGTTCTAAGTTCTAGGGGACTTATGACCTAAGATGTTGAGTCCCATAGTGCTCAGAGCCATTTGAACCATTAAAATATCATACAGAGACAATAGAATACATAGACAGTAAGATGGCAGTTCCATTATCAATACAAGCGTAAAGTGCAGGAAAACTTTGAAAAATAAATCAAAGAATAAACACCACAAAATAGAAGACACTACTCTTTCACACATGTGGCAATGAGTGAGCGTGGTGTCGGTATTATAATCAACTACAAAAGAAAAGTTCAAATCTGTATATATGATAAGAGTGACATTGCGCATGAAAAACTGGGCGCTACGAAGATATTACCAGGTTAAAACATCCTATCATCTTCGGTTGACATGGTGATTTCGATTCAGTTTTCAATTGTAGGGTCCCAGAAACAATCTGGGATGGGTGGGTACCATATCGGAAAAGGCAAGTTATACTCAGACAAACGAGTCACGCCTTTTACAGGACGACGGCATTGAAACCAAGTTCGGGTTGTAAGTGGTTTTATGCAAATCATCTACATTTAGTTATCATTGCACGTATTGTAGAACACACAATCTTCGTAAAGTAGTATCAACGCTGCTTCTTATTGTGTGAAGGAAGTTACTTGCGGTACCTTAAAAGCGAAATTACCGACCTCTCAGTGAGTCAGCTGTGTTGAGGGCAACGATGTTCATAGATTTCAAAGCACACACGACACATGGCAAAACATTTTCAATTGAGAATAATGCTTGAAGTGAATATTTGCAGCTGGCAATTTCCTGCAACAAGTCGGAGTTAGTAATGGCTCTCCCCACGAAATCTTACCAGGCAGATCAAGATTTTGTATAGTATCTGAATAGTCGAAGCTATAGGTCCTGGCTTAATTTTATTCCTTCAATCCTACTGTTGTCATCTTAGAATGAATTAAGGCCAAGCTTCTGTTAAAATTTCAAATAACCAAGTTGTGGCACAGTAATTACATTATTTCCCGAGAAGTATACGTCTTCCAGTGCGAATAATCTCCAGTTGACTTTGCTAGCTAGCTGCATTCAGGTCTGACGTAGACAAGTTTTTTATCCTTCCATTCACTGGATAAAAATATTATTGAATTACTGAGATCGATTTTAAAACAAAGACTCCAATAGAGTTTTTCTGAGTTACGGGGCGAGGAAAAAATCTCTCCCTAAAAATATTTACAATGGAAGTGACCCTTGTTTATGAACACTGGAAGAAATGCTGGAAGTGTCACCGTTGCCGTCGGTGCAGCGCTGTGTTCGGTGTATCAATCCTCCAGAGCTCAATAGTCACCGTCGCTGAATGCCATGCGAGGAGCACGAGTTTGATTACCGGCCGAGTCAGAGATTTTCGCCGCTCGGTGATTGGGTCTTGTGTTGTCCTCGTCCTCTTTTCATCATCAACACGGAAGTCACGTAATTGACGTCAAATAAAAGTACTTGCACCAGGCGGCCGAACTCCTCCGGAAGGGGACTCCCAGTCCAAATATGCCAAACACGCACATTTCATCAAACTATGACACACGCGGAGCGTCTGTGCCTGAGTGATAGCAGCACTAACGTTTTCATTGCTCTGCTGTAACTGTTACAGGATTATTTGAGTGCTCGTTACCTTTCAGTTTGCCCCAGAGTTAAAAATCATAGTGAGAGAGATCGGGCGAACGAGGTGGCCAGGAGATTGCAGTACCTCTGGTGATTATCCTCTCTTCACGGAACAAATCATGCACTCGTCACAAGGTTGCCAAGGCGGTGTTTGCTGTTGCTCCGTCTTGCTGAAAATATCCATAATCGCTACAAACGTTCATCTTCTTTGAATTTATCCACACATAGATTAATCAGCTTCTAGATATCCTGATTAGCATGAACAGTTTGGCAAAAGAATCATGTTACGATGCTTACACCATACATAGTGCACAAAACACCATTGTTGAGATTATGCAACATTTCTTCAGAGGATAGTGCTGCTTGATCTCAGGGTCTGGGTGTTGTGTTGTCCTAATCATCATCATTTCATCCCCATCGACGCGCAAGTCGCCGAAGTGGCGTCAAATCGAAAGACTTGCACCCGGCGAACGGTCTACCCGACGGGAGACCCTAGTCACACTACACTTCTTCTTCACGGGTGTTACGAAATTCTTTAGAAAACAAGATCGGAAGATTGGCTCCTGTACGGCAAACTAAACCGGATTTCGTAACATAATAACATTTTTTTGTTTGAATGGTTTTTGAGCAATTTTTGCTTTCAACGCTTACATTATTTACTTATTGTTTATTTACCATGACCAGCTTAGGTCTTTAATTCTGTTCCTTTTATCGGACCAGGGAGAACACAAACCAAAAAATATCCTGTTTCCAGGCGTACTTCTTGTTCTGTACAATGTATATCCAAGAAATTTTGTGAGATTAATTATTATTACCAATACAAACAATATCAGTGTATAATAATAATAATAATGGGCATTAAGAATAAGAGTAATGTTGACTGGTCTACCACATTTGAAGTCGTATTTCGTATTATCAGGAACGTGGAGGCTAATGAAAGATGAGTAGATTGAAATGACAATGACAATAGCTATTAAGAAGGAGGAGGAGGATATTAGTGTTTAACGTCCCGTCGACAACGAGGTCATTAGAGAAGGAGAACTAGTTTGGATTAGAGAAAGGCGAAGGAAATTGGCCGTACCCTATAGAAGGGCACTCATCTAAGTGGCGTTTGATTTAAGCGATTTGGGGAAATCACGGAATACTCAAAAATGGATGGCAGGAGGCAGGGTTGAGCCGTTGTTCTCCCGAATGCGACTCCAGTGTGCTAACCACTACGCTACCTTGCTCGGTGTTACAGCTGTTGAGAAAGAACAGATTTTCATTAGAGGTCTCTGTGTAAACGGGGTACGGAGAAGTGGTGAGGATGAGGGAGAGGGAGGGATGGGCTTGACAATACTGAGCTGGAGACAAGTGTGGAGAAGAGTAGAGGAGATACCTAATACGATAGAATTTGGACCATTATCTGTCTTTTGAAGTCTGAAAGAAATTTATTTACTCTGATATTTTGAGAGAGTTCGTCCAAAGCCGGTTTCTTGATACAGAAAATGATTTTGAGAGGATGGCTGTGTTGTGTGGTGGTATAGAGAGGAGTTTACTTTGTTGATAACGAGTATTTTTGCTGTGCTGTTAAGATAGTAGTATAAAAGTTGAAGATAAGTAAGAGGAAATGCTATGATTGAAAAGAAGATAGACTAAACACAGTAGGTTGCCAAGGCGGTGTGTCCCTCGTCTCTATGCTTACCGGTACGTAGCCATGATGTCTGTTAGTAGGCAAGAGTGATATGGTCGAAATAGCGAACGCCAAAAATGTATCAGACGGAAGCATTCATTGTCAGTTCCATTCGTTGTGAGCTTTCATATGAAAGTCCTTGGAGAATAGGATCACTATAATCAAGGATGGAGAGTATTAGCGAGTGTAAGAGTTCTTTTTAAGATCGAGGGGAAATACTTTTTTATATTATGGTATGTTGATAAGTATTACTTTGGGACCAGCTAATCACAACTGAATAAAACACCATTTTGTGGCGTACCAGAAAGTCACTGCTTAGAACAGACATGTGATGAACGAGCAGACACACGTCAATACTGACTCTCTACTAAACTTAATAAAAGAAATGATTACCTTACAAAGTCACACTCATACATAATCATATCAAAACAAATACAGTTCACACACACACACACACACACACACACACACACACACACACACATACAGATCACTGATATCACAACGAAGCACTTGATAGTAACATTCGACATTTGGCAGTACCATCCAAAACATGAAATGAAAACGAGTGTTCAATTCCTAGTACTGTGACAACTAAATTTCAAATGGCAGTAAGCAATTAAAGAACAGCTGTAACAAAGGAACAAGAACACATGTAGATCAGCATCCACGAAATCTGCAAGTAGAACTTTAAATTATTACTGCATTAGAGAAAAAATGCGAGAACTGTTTGTAACCTCTATATACAGCATTCTAAATGTAAACTTAATAGCATAAACAGAAAAATGTGCATATTTCAGGCCACTGAAGATGCCTTGCAAAGGCGAAATGCATATGCACAAAAATTGTGTTTTCTTCTACGGTGATTAGACGGCCCAAAAGTACTAATTATCAACGTACCGTATTATTAAACGTAACTGAGAACGACAGGACTACAAAAGTTGAAGATGTTTCTTTTTTATATTTCTGTAGTGGATGAAGTGAAGCAGACACCTTCCAGATTGCAGTTGTATGTTCAGTCCAGTATATTTGAAGGACCATAAATATTCCTAACTTCTTTGCAGAAGAAGGAAAGAGAGATCATCTGGAGCTAGTGACGTCCACCGGAAATTTGAGGCAGTTACGAGAATATGTGAGAGCGGTAAAATCGGGACCTTGAGAGCAGTCCTGGCGCCAGAACAGGGAAGTAATTTAAAGAGAAGTAAAAGTATATGGGTCGGGCCGGTACGTAGGTCAACGCAGACGAGAGGTCTCCTAGGATTCATCTGTGGCGAGGTAAACCTCACCGAAATCTGTGCCTGCCCCACCCTCCACCCCTCTCCCTCACCCCGTCAACGCAACAATGGACGCAGACAGTTACAGTGTTAAGAATATCTACTACCTGTGGAAAGTAAGAACACAACAACGTAATCGATATCAGTTGGACCGACAGTGATAAAATAAAATGAGGGAAATAATGAGATAGGTGCGTTAGTCGAGTGTCCCTTGTCTCTACCTAATGATGGGGCCGTCTCACCCACAGTCGTCTCACCCCAGATCCGTTATAGGCAAGTATTAAAGAGGGGCACAGTACCCACCCAGAGTGCTACGCCTGAAATGGAAAATAGGATGCGACAAAAAATGGAGCTAACCGCATCTAAAAGAGTAAACGAGCTGGCAAAGGAGATATGGTCGACGGTCGTCTAGACGCAGCATGCAGCGCGAGACGCCCCAACTCCTTAAAGTCGCCAGCGTATAAGAGATATCTGCAAATATGATACATATCTGTAGCCTTTTCATATAGTTGAGAAAAACGAAATGCATCCTCATACGGTCGAAATGCCGCATCACGTAGCACTCATTCATTGCTTCTACCGTGACGACCCTGCCACAGCCAACGTATTCAGAAAAAACAGTGGAATGCTTGAATGAATTCGTAGTAAATTACCAAGTGCGGAATCACCATCAGTCGACATTAAGACGACACCTTAACGCCAACTTTGGCAACAAAGCCTCTGGTTGGGGGTGATGAAAGAGTCCTACTCTACATCCCAAACCGCAACTGTGTTGACCCAGAGCAATATGGCGAGAAGTGATAAGCGGCGCTTGTGGTGGCGTCTGCAAACAGGCCCACAAAGGGTGCGCCAGACGGCCAGCCAGCCCTCGAGATGCTTTACAAATGTCGGGGTTGGGGGCCACGGCGATTGTCTCCGCTAGGGCTTCGCGCTGACAGCCATGTGTTGTTTACGCACGTCGTTCTGCCGCACGCGCCAAGCGCACCCTCCACGTCGCCTGTATCGAATGACTGAGCAGACAGTTCCCTATAACGTGACAGCTCTGTCGTTTGTCGTAAAGATTAAAAGGTCGCTATGGGAGACCGTCGGCTGAGCGCTGCACGTACTTGCAACGAAGATCTCCACATAAATATTTCGTTCGAAACTGACTTATTTGCGCTTTCTAAAATACTTTTTTTACAGCCTCTAATTTTTACTATTTTATAGTATCTAATTTTCATTATTACGTTTCTCTCAAAATATGCGAATCAATTCCAGTTGCGGACATGGTATTCAATTTGGTATAACTGGCTGTGGTGTTGTTGTTATTGTCCTCCTCGGCTCCGCCCCCTTCCTCCTCACACACACGCACACACACACACACACACACACACACACTCATAGACTTCTTTCCGTTGCTAAACTGACGATTCCTTGATGCCTCAGGATCATCCGATCCTTTCTTTTCCTCAAGTTGTGACAGAAATTTTCAATTCGATTCAGTACCTACTCGTTAGATATTCAAGCTACCCTTCTAATTTTCAATATTCCTCTGTAGCACCACATTTAAAAAGCTTCTGTTCTTGTCTGAACTGCTTATCGTTCACGTTTCACTTTTGTACAAGGATACATTCCATACAAATACGTTCATACAGTACTTCCTAACACGTATATTAACAAACTTCTCTTTTTCAGAAACGCTTTCCTTGCCATTGCCAATACTCATTTTATATACCCTTCTTCGGCCATCATCTATTATTTTGCTACCAAAATAGCAAAGTCATTGACTACTTTTAGCGTCTGATTTCCTACTCTAATTATGTCAGCATCATCCGGCTTAATTCGAATACATTCTATTACCTTTGTTTTACTGTCGTTGATATTCATCTTATAGCTTCTTTTCAAGTCACTATAAATTCCTTTCACCTGATTTTCCAAGCCCTTTGCCGTCTCTGACAGAATTGCAGTGTCGTTGGCAAATCACAAGCATTTTATTTCTTCTCCTTGTCTTTAATTCCGTTCACAAATGTCTTCTTTGTTTGCTTTATTGATCATTCATTGACAACCCCGTCTCACTCTCTTCTCAACTTCTGCTACCCTGTCATGTCCTTCGATTCTTAAACTGCAGTCTGGCTTCTGTACAAGTTGTAAAAATTTGAGGTCGGTTTCTACCAATTATTCCTTTCTGCTGTAAATAATTCGTGTCAGTATTTGCAACCATGCCTTATAAACTGATGGTTCGATAATATTCAAACTGTTAACTTCTTTAGTGTAGGAATTATTGCATTATTGTTGAAGTCTGAGGGTACTTCGCGTGTGTTATATGTCTCACATACAAGGTGGATAATTTTGTACTGCCTAGCTCTTCGAAGGATCTCAATAATTTTAAGGTAAACTCGTCTACTCCAGGGAACTTGTTTCGACCTAAATCTTTCAGAGTTCTTTCAAATTCTCTTACAGTATTACATCCTCTGTCTTACCCTCTTTTATTACTTTCCCCGTTTCTATAATATTGTCTTCAGTGTCATATCACTAGCCATTAATCCAAAAACTCGGTCGCTGCGGAATATTCGAAAAAAAAAACAACAACGAGTATTTATCCTGCAACAAGCTAAACTTTTAAATGCAGCATGATATAGTAGTTATTGACTTTTCCTCAGACCTACTGCAAACCTTCCCTCTGTCTCCCAAGGAAAAATGAAACAAATTGTGTCCTTAATGATGCAGCAGCAATGTGTGAGATAGAGCGGTCTGGAGAAATACAGGGAGCACAGCAGTTTCCGGTATCTAGAGGTCTATGGAGATATTATTTAGCTTAAAGGCATAGTTAATGTTTATTTATGCGATTACCTTCCTCAAATAGAGACTACAGGCATAAAATATATTCTTCGCTAAGCTGTTATCTAGCGTGTCTTTTCCTAGTTATTTATGTGTTCCATAGATCATTTGAGCTGCTGTTTTATCGAAGTGATGTGGAACGAGTCGGTTTACAGGGGAACATGATGCATGATTAGTGTTAACATTAATGAAGTAATTTTTTGTGCTACTCATGTCACTATAGTTAAAAACTAATTTTTTTACAGGCTACCCATTTGTAAATAGAAATTTGTCCATAGAAAAGAAGGATTTGTCCAGGAGAAATGATTTTAGGTTTGATTTAATACTCGCTTTGTTATGTGTTAAACATTCTATGTTATTGGGCGAGAGATCAAAAATTTTTGTTGCTGCATATTGAACTCCTTTCTAAGTCACTGACAGCTTTAATAACGGGTAATAAAGTTCTTTATTTCCTCAGGTGTTGTAGGTATGGATATCACTTCAATGGCGCTCTCAAGTCTTTGTTACACTTTTGAATATAACTGGCACCAAGTGACAGTGAACAAGTTAAGCAGTTCCAGTAGATTACAAGTAAATCATTTGTGATATCTGACTGAAACCTCAATGATACCCTAAATGCGTCTGGGCAAATACTGAAGACTATACATCAAGTGCGATGCAACATCATACCCCTGAAATTATTGCAGCAACAGTTCCGTGTTGTAGAAACTCCAAAGAAAACAGTGATTTTACTGGTGCAAATACAAAACCAAATAGTTAAATATAGGGGAAATGAGAAAAGGAAGCTTACGCATGAATATCAATATTTCTGGAGCATTTTATGAAAAAAAAGTATGGCAACTCTGCAGAAGCAAGAAGGCTTGAAAGGGATGCATAATGGAGATAATTTCTTTTTCTTTCAGTTTATTAAGAACTGAAACCTAGAAAGATATGCCTAGCAACAATAATCGAAGGAGTAGATATAATAAAGAGCTTTCGCAAATTACTACTACTCTTTTATATACCTATACGTAAAAAAATGCAAACTTCCCGAATAATGGCAGCCATTTGAGTTACTCTACCGCCCATTTCACTGGATCGTTACCACTTTCTTGTCATGATAACAAATATGCACAAAACCATTATGGTTGTAAAAGTAAGGTCTGCGTTTCATACTGTATGTATTCGTTGTCGAGACACATTGCAGTGACAATCTATTCGTTACTCTTCACTTTCGTTACTGAACACCATTACTTATGTAGCCATTACACACAAACACTATTTTGATAACCTGTCAAGTTATAGATGTAACTTTCTTGTGCATGCCGCCATTTGAGTGCGTTCTTTTCTCCGAATAGATTTTTCTATTCTAGTGACGAAAAGCCATCGTGGCTGTAGGCACTTGCGGTAATAGCTGTAGCTGCAAAAGTTAAGGTCATTGTCATATCAAGATAGTTACAAACTGAAATTTCTTCAAATTTTTGGATACTTTTTCCTCTGCTTGCTGTTTAGGTAGATCTACAAGTAGATCTAACTCATCGGTTAAATAACTTCTGCGGTATTTGTAGGACGAATCAACAAAAAAATACCCGTCTTTTGAATCTCGGGTCCAAAAGAGTTCCTTCTGACGACTCTTGACGGCGCAAGCAATTTTTGAATTGTCATTGACTTTGATATTTAATTTATGAAACCAATTTTTTTTGACAAATCGCTATTCAATGTGCTACGTAAACTTGCTAGCATTTATCACACACTGCTCGTACCACCTAAAACTTTCGGTTCAGCGACATCGCTATGAGACAATCGCTCAGCTGCCGGTTCTTTAAATGGATCCAGAACTTTGATTATTTCTAGTAGGAGCTACTAGTTTTCTTCTAACAGATATTGTACAGAATTGCATAATAAATGGAGTGCCGCGTCTAACGGTTTTCCCAGATTATCTACCCTTTCCAACATCCCCATTGTGCTACTCCAGCGAGTTAGAACGTCTGATTTAAGTTTCAAGATCCCTTGTGTAGCCCTCAACTGTTCCTGAGGTATTAGTTTTGTTTGTGGGCAGAATGGTTTCTTGTAAATGTTGCTCCATAGTTTTGACCATCTTGATTTTATCTGTTATTATTTCATGCCCAGCACGAACTACTAAATGTAGTGCGTGAGCAACAAGCGGATTATACTCTAAAGAATAAAATAAAATAAACCCTCAACACGAAGGAATTGTCCAAATGGAACGAAGTCGGTAGATGTGATATAAGTGTACAGACAAACGCGTACGTACAATTTCAGATACAGCGGGTGATTTATTCAGGAGAAAGAGTTTCACAAATAGAGCAAGTCAATAACACGTTGGTCCACCTGTGGCCCTTATCAAGCAGTTATTGTTCGGTGTCCTCCTGATGGATATCATGCCAAATTCTGTCCAATTGGCTCGTTCGACCTTCAAAATCCCGAGCTGGTTGAGGTCTTTACCCATAATGTTCCTAACGTTCTCAATTGGGAAGAGGTCCGGCGACCTTGCCAGCCAAGGTATGGTTTGGTAAGCACGAAGAAAAGGAGTAGAAACTTCCGCCGTGTGCAGGTGTGCATTATCTTGCTGACGTGTAAGCTCAGGATGGTTTGCCATGAAGGGCGGCGAAACGGCGCGTAGAATATCGTCGACGTACCGCTCTGCTGTGATGGTGCCGCAGATGACAACCAAAGTGGTTTGCTATGAAAGGAAATGGCATCCCAGGCCATTACACTTGATTGTCGGGCCGTATGGCGAGCGACAGTCAGGTTGCTATTCCACTGCTGTCCATGGCGTATCCAGAAAGTCTTCGGCCTGGAATGTCATTGACTGCAGTAGAATTGTTTTCAGTGATGAGTCCTGCTTCGAACTGAGCTCCGATGACCTGTGAAGACATGTCTGGAAACGTCCCAGACAGCGTTGCGGTACCAACATGACAGTCGCCCGCCATATCGCCTTACCGCTGGATGCGATGGTCTGGAATGTCATTTATTTTCAAAGCAGGACCCCTTATGGCACAACGGTACGTCGACAATACTCTACGTCCCGTTTGGTTGCCCTTCATGGGACACCGTCCTGAGCTTACATGTAAACAAGATAGTTCCTGCCCGCACGCGGCGAGAATTTCTACTGCTTGTCCTTGGGCTTGCCAAACCCTACCTTAGCCATCAAGGTAGCCGGATCTCTCCCCATTCAGAACGTTTGGAGCACTGTGGGAAGGGCTCTTCAACCAGCTAGTGATTTTGACGTTCTAATACGCCTATTGGACGGAACTTGGCACGACACCCGTCAGGAAGACATTCAACAACTGCATCACTCAATGCCAAGCCGAATAACTGCTTGCATAAGGGCCAGAGGTGGATCAACGCGTTACTGACTTGCTCCATTTGTGAAGATCTTTCTCTTGAATAAATCATTCAGTTTTTATGAAATGGTAGTCATTTGTTTGTCTGTACATGTATATCATATCTACCGATTTCCGTCCCATTCGGATAATTCCGTCACGGTGCGTCCTTTTTTGTCTTAGAGTATATGTTAACATACTGCCAAACATATTGTTGCGTTTATATTCGCTGCAGTGTGTGTCACACAGACAAATATTATGTCAGTAATCTCCCATTCCGCAGTAAGTGTCGTTATTTCGTGTTTCAAGTATTCGGAAGTAAAAAGCTAATTAGATTCAAAGCAACCTAGAAGTGCTGAACGTAATTCCCAGTCGTCTTCTAGAATGTAGTGTGGTGTAATTGCTGGGTAGAGGTTACAGTCTAGCAATCTGCCATCGATGTTTTGTGCGAATCATATATCAACTCGTTTTTTAACTTTTCCTTGAGCAACATAAACAGAGCATCAAGTAAACCAGTATTCAGGAAACATTGCGCAGGAATTGTGAAAGTGGATTCCAAATTATGTAGTAATTCAATAAAACACGAAGTTTTGACAATTAGTTTTGGATGAAGTCACCTTTAGCCGGCCGCGGTGGCCAAGCGGTTCTATGCGCTTCAGTCCGGAACCGCGCGACTGCTACGGTCGCAGGTTGGAATCCTGCATCGGGCATGGATATGTGTGATGTCCTTAGGTTAAGTAGTTCTAAGTTCTAGGGGACTGATGACCTCAGATGTTAAGTCCCATAGTGCTCCGAGCCATTTGAACCATTTTCTTGAAGTCACATTTTTCCCATACAGCCTGGAAGGTCTTACGTACAGGAGGGCTTTCTGATTGCACAATATGCATACTAGTATCATTTGATTTCATTGTTGCAATAATTTTTTTGATGTAGATGAGAGAATGTGAAATCTGTTTCTAGATTTATTTTTTTAATAAATACATTACGTTTGATATGAAAAAAGACAACATATTTTTCAGTCCCTATGATTTTTCACGTCGCAACAGTTCTCACTTGATTTTGTAAGAAGTATACGCTAGAAGTATATTTTTTGTTTGTGATAGGTCAACATCTTAACTTTGTAACTAACACCTCACCTTACCATTGTTCGTCATGATATTCCAAAGCTTATCCAAAACCTATTCGGGCTGATAGACATAATCAGAGGTATGGTCTAGAGCAGAAGATTCTTTGTAACACTGAAAGGTAGGAAGAGCCGCTGTAGAAAATAGGAGAACAGATTAGCTCAAGGCAGCATATTGTTCCTGATTCTGTGTATCTATACGAACGATGAAACAGATCTTCCAGATGCGAGGAGACATACGTGTGCGGATGGCACAGCCATGACGGCGCAAGGAAGGACCTATCATGAAACTGAAGACAAAATAAACAACTCACCTGAAAGGTTGGGAGAGTATTATAATTTGAACCATCTCATGATCATTGTAGGAGAGCCTCAAGTAAGCGCTTTCTACTTAAGGAACAGTGATACTGAAAGAAAAAATTATATTAAGTGGAGATGATCAGGAATTCAGCACCTAAAAATATTTGAGTATTACTCTGAATCGCGTCCTATGTTTTGGAACACACTGTATGGATTTTTAAGGAAACATTGCAGTAGAGATAACATCTTGAGAAAAGTGACGAGCATTATTTGGGAAGCAACCCCTAGGTCCTCTGTCAACGTTCGCTGTTGCGGCCTGAAATCAATCCCTAAATCCCATCGGTCTCCTCTCTTGCCACTGCGCAGCAGTATTTTTCCATTATCCATGGAGAGAACGAAAAAAAATGTGAAATTTCAAGGACTAGAAGATGTACTGTCTGCGTCTTGAGACCCTCTCAAACTCTATAGTCCTTGAGGTGCAACACAGCGCATGATGCGCTATAGAGTTACGAATTCTGAATCCAGTTGGAACGACTACACAATAATGTGTCATACTGGGGAAACGAGGTCCTTGTATCAAAAATGGCAATTTTAGAATCTTGTCCCTCTTGGTAAATTTATGCGGACGCTTATGAACGCAAGTAGTAGTACTGCGTGTTTCTCAGCAAATGATCGCTGCCTCACGCTACAAGTGGTGCTGTTGCACTAAAGGCGAACTCGGCAGTCTGTCGAATGGCGGCCGACATCTGTAGTGCCTTCTAAAAATCTGCGAGTTGGCGTACGACGGAAATTGTAGCGCGTAAAAGGGAACTGGAGGACTGCAAATATTGCCGACTCGGCCTGAATCAGACACGAATTGTATGTGGGAAAAAAACATGACGAGTGACAAAATGTTTTCGGTAATCTTAATACCGGCTTGCTCTGCTTAAAAATGAGAAACTGAGAGAATACGAGGACTACTGAGTCAGCAGCTTAGCACGAAACTGGGAGAAAGAAGAGAAGTGAGTAACGAAACTTTTCTGTTTTACCGTTTTACCGAGTCCGCTCGAGGGTAACAAGTCGAAGGAATGCGAAAACTACCGACTTGATCAGAGTCGAGCACGAACTACTTGCTGTAAGAAAACATGCGAACAACGAAAGCCGGCCGGAGTGGTCGAGCGGTTCTAGGCGCTACAGTCTGGAACCGCGCGACCGCAGGTTCAAAAATCCTGCCTCCGGCAGCTCAGAGTCATTTGAACCATTTTGAACAACGAAACCTTTCAGGCAGTATCGAAACGATACTTCGAGTCTCGGGAATACTCGGAAGTCAGTAACGAATCTACAGTAGGCTTGACTACAACTACTTCATTAAGTACGCCATGCGCTGACATACGAGGGCCTGCTAAAAAGTAATGCTTTCGAATTTTATTATTTGAAATCTCTTAAAGCTTCTCATATGAAACAAACTTTATTAACATTATGCATCTTTAATTTTCATGTCTACATATTTATTTCTCAATATAATCTTCCTGGCGATGAACACATTTCTCCTAACACGAGACCAATTTGTTGATACCGTCACTGTACAATGTTTGACTTTGTTGAAGGAGCCACAACCTCACCTCTGCATGCAGCGCTTCATCGCTATCAAAGTGAAGTCATAGAAGGTGTTCTTTAATTTTTGGAAACAGATGAGAATCAGATGGGAGAAAGTCGGAACAGTATGGAGGATGATCGATGACAGTGAACCCAAGGCGCCATATTGTTGCAGATGTCGCTGGACTCGTTTGTTATCTGGTATTGTCAAGCTGAAGGAAAGGATCCTTCGCGTGTGGACGAACTGTTCAAATTCGAAACTTTATTGCAGCACGCTGTTTCTCATGCAACGACGTAATTACGTAACACTCTGCCACGTTACACGCTACAACTCGGAGCAAAAGGTTGCAACTTGCATCAGTGTAGGGGGGGGGGGGGGGGCAGCCAACAGAGTAATATCCATGACAGTAATACCTCAGCCGGTATTGAGAACAGAATAAAAAATTCAGAGGCATTACTTTTTAGCACGCCTCCGGAACTATCCGAATACGGGTGCAACATCACCTCAGTCCAATCTCTACTTTATTCGAAGCCTGGTTTGATGCAGCTCTCCAGAGTAGCCTATCCTCCCCATTTCTAATGACCTTCATGTCTTCGGGACGTTAACCCTAGTCTTCTTTCCTTACTTAGTCTATCCTGTGCGAGCCTCTTCAACTCTATGTAACTACTACAGCGTGCATTCATCTGAACTTGCTTACTGTATTCAAGCTTTGGCCTCTTATAACTTATTTTCACTCCATACTTCTCTCTGTTACCAAACTGACTACTGCTTTATGCCTCAGAATGTGCTCTATTAACCGATCCCTTCTTTTAGACAAGTTGTGAAATATGTTTCACCCGCCCTCCTCCCCTTCCTTCCACTCAATTCGACTCAGTACCTCTTTGTCACTTACCCGATCTATTGTCTAACACTCCCTCTTCTTGTTTTACCGTACTGTGTACGTTTGATACCCGTACAAGGCTACATGCCAGACAAATACCTTCAGGAAAGACTTTGTAGCATCTAAATTAATCTTTGATGTTAATTTCTCTTTCTCAGATTTGCTTTACTTGATATTTCAACCTAAATTTTTAGCTATCTCTACGTCCGCCGTCGTCACTTATTTTGCTGCCTAAATAACAAAACATATCTACTTCTTTTATTGTCTCATTTACTAATATAATTCTCCCAGCATCGCCTGATTTATTCGATTTCATCTTATTACCTCTTTTCAAAACACTATTAATTCCATTCAATTGCTCTTGCAAGTCCTTCTCCGTCTCTAACGGAATTACAATATCATCGGAAAACGCCAAACTTTTCAGTTACACTATTGGCCATTAAAACTGCTACACCAAGAAGAAATGCAGATGATAAACGGGTATTCATTGGAAAAATATATTATACTAGAACTGACATGTGATTACATTTTCACACAATTTGGGTGCATAGGTCCTGAGAAATCAGTACCCAGAACAACCACCTCTGGCTGTAATAACGGCCTTGATACGTCTGGTCATTGAGTCAAACAGAGCTTGGATGGCGTGTACAGGTACAGCTGCCCATGCAGCTTCAACACGATACCACAGTTCATCAAGAGTAATGACTGGCATATTGTGACGAGCCAGTTGCTCGGCCACCATTGACCAGACGTTTTCAATTGGTGAGAGATCTGGAGAATGTGCTGGCCAGGGCAGCAATCGAACATTTTCTGTATCCAGAAAGGCCCGTACGGGACCTACAACATGCGGTCGTGCATTATCCTGCTGAAATGTAGAGTTTCGCAGGGATAGAAAGAAGGGTAGAGCCACGGGTCGTAATACATCTGAAATGTAACGTCCACTGTTCAAAGTGCCGTCAATGCGAACAAGAGGTGACCGAGACGTGTAACCAATGGCACCCCATACCATCACGCCGGGTGATACGCCAGTATGGCGATGATGAATACACGCTTTCAATGTGCGTTCATCGCGATGTCGCCAAACACGGATGCAACCATCATGATGGTGTAAACAGAACCTAGATTCATCCGAAAAAATGACGTTTTGCCATTCGTGCACGCAGGTTCGTCATTGAGTACACCATCGCAGGCGCTCCTGTCTGTGATGCAGCGTCAAGGGTAAACGCAGCCATGGTCTCCGAGCTGATAGTCCATGCTGCTGGAAACGTCGTCGAACTCTTCGTGCAGATGGCTGTTGTCTTGCAAACGCCCCCATCTGTTGACTCAGGGATCGAGACTTGGCTGCACGATCCGTTACAGCCATGCGAATAAGACGCCTGTCATCTCGACTCCTAGTGATACGAGGCCGTGGGATCCAGCACGGCGTTCCGTATTACCCTCCTGAATCCACCGATTCCATATTCTGCTAACAGTCATTGGATCTCGACCAACGCCAGCAGCATTGTCGGATACGATAAACCGCAATGTCGCTAGGCTACAATCCGACCTTTATCAAAGTCGGAAACGTGATGGTACGCATTTCTCCTCCTTACACGAGGCATCACAACAACGTTTCACCAGGCAACGCCGGTCAACTGCTGTTTGTGTATGAGAAATCGGTTGGAAACTTTCCTCATGTCAGCACGTTGTAGGTGTCGCCACCGGCGCCAACCTTGTGTGAATGCTCTGAAAAGCTAATCATTTGCATATCACAGCATCTTCTTAATGTCGGTTAAATTTCACCTCTGTAGCACGTCTTCTTCGTGGTGTAGCAATTTTAATGGCCAGCAGTGTATTTTCCCTGACCTTTAATTCTCTTTCCAAATTTCTTCTTGGTTTCATTTACTGCTTGCTCAGTGTGCAGATTGTGTGACATCAGTGAAAGGCTAGAACTCCATTTCACTCCGTTCTCAACTACTGCTTCGCTATAATGTCATTTGACTCTTATAATTACAGTCTGTTTTCTATACAAGTTGTAGATAACCGTTCGATCCTTGTTTTTCATCCTTTCTAGCTTCAGACTTTCAAACAGTGTACTCCATATTTCGAAAGAAATGAACACATTCTTTTCTTACCGCAGTGTTATGGCTTATTTCTCGCCGTGAGAATTTATCTCTGTGGAGTGTCGATGCAAATGAAATGTCTTTTTAAATAAAAATATGGCATTTGAGTCTTTGATCGCTATTTTTTATTCTCAGTGACCGGTTTCAGGCTAGCTGCCCATCTTCAGTTCTGTTAGACAAAGTTAAAAATATAATTAACAAAAGAGATACAGTTAGTAATAGAAATATCTTAGTTTACAAAAAGAAATTTTGGAACGTATTAAATGCCAACATACAATACATAATACGTTCTAAAATTTCTTTTTGTAAACTAAGATATTTCTATCACTAACTGTATCTCTCTAGTTAATTATATTTTTAACTTTGTCTAACAGATCTGAAGATGGGCAGCTAGCCTGAAACCGGTCATTGAAAAAAAAATAGCGATCAAAGACTGAAATGCCATATTTTTATTTAATGAACGATCGCGGCAATCCCATTAAGACAATCATGTCTAGTTTTGATAAAAATGTCTTTGTAATTTAAACTGAATAACTTAACAAACGATTTCACCATCATGAAATGGTTAGTAAAATACTCGTCATTAATCATAATTTAGAATAAATACTTACGAAATGTCCGAGATTGCCATTCTCGCGTGGAGAGGGATGGGCCGGAAATCGTCTCCAACTTTACAGCTTACAATAGCAGCGAAGAATGAGACATGCTGTCGTGTCCACGTCTATTGTGGCACTGGAGCAACTTTACAAATCAAACCGCGCTGTTTGGATAGTCGACAATAAACTGAACGATTCAAAGTACACCGTGTGGTTGTAACCTTATGTATCTTCGTGCGACGTAAATTTACACTTAATGTAGCTCTTGCATTTTTCTGTTTACAATTTCATTTTTCTATTTGAAATTACATTTTTCTATTTACAATTCGTTTTCTGTGTTTGGATAACAGTAAAATCATTCACTGATCAGCCAGAACATTATGACCACCGACCTACTATCAATAAAACTCGTCCAAGCGATAGCAGCGTAACCTGGCGAGGAATGACTGCCAATCAGATACGTGAACGGGGAAACGGGGAACGGGGGAACGGGGCTACGTGAATGGGAAAGGCGCGCGATTTATCTGAGTTTGAGTTTGACCGAGGGCAGATTGTGATGACCCATAGGCTCGGCACAAGCATTTCGGAAACTGCGCGACTTTTTGGATGTTCGAGGAGTTCTGTGGTGAATGTCTACAGTACGTGTCGAAGCCAAGGTGACACTACGTCCAGACGTCGTGGAGTTGGGCGACCAACCCTCATTACAGTGTCGGACGTCATAGGCTGGGCGGACTGTTAAAAAATATGCGGCGAACTGTGGCGGAGCAAACACCAGACTTTAATTGTGGTGTTTCTGAACACACAACTCCTTGTCACCTGTACTGCGGAACGGAGACAACCTAGTGGCGGCTCCTTTAGGCTCTGGGGAACATTCACGTGGGCATCCATGGGCCCAATGGAGCTCGTGCAAGGCACAGTGATCACCGAGGAGTATCGTACACTGGTTGCACACGACGTTCTCCCCTTCATGACGATCATATTTCCCGGCGGCAGAGGGATTTTTCAACAAGATAATGCCCCAGGAGTGTGATGGAGTGGTTTGAGGAACACAGTGGCGATTTCCAGTTGGTGTGTTGGGCTCCCAGCTCGCTAGATCTGAACCCGATTGAACACATGTGGGATGTGACTGAATGTGGCGTCAGAGCTCATCGCCCCCCTCCAAGGAATTTACGGGAATTGGGTGGCTTGTGTATGTAGATGTGGTGTCATCCCCCTCCAGCGACCTACTATGGCCTCATTGCGTCGCTGCTGTAATCCGTGCCAAAGGTGGACATACCAGCTTTAGGTAACTGGTCATAATGTTGTGCTGATCAGTGTATTATCATGCAAAGCTACTATAAATCATTGATTCGTGTTCAAAGCTCTTTCTTCTCAAAGTATTACATGTATAAATGTGACGCATAAATAGAAACGTAAAGTCACGTAGTTAGCATTTTGTAGTCTACAAGTGTTCGATGGTGCTCTTCTGGCCACTCGACACACGACCAAGTGGCAGTCAAATTCGTTCTATATTTTATGTTGCAAAATCCTGTCATCACAGCAGCATTGATGCGTTCTCTGTGCTTTTCCAGTGTCCTTGGCAGTGGGGTACGTAATTACGGTCCTTAATTGGAGACGAATTCCCCTTTACGCAAGAAGCCCTTTGCAGTTCTGTTTCCACCCACACATGTTTCAGCACTTTTTGTACTATCTTCAGTGGGTTTATTTGTTTATTTTCCTTCCGCAAAATTATTACATCTTAACCTTTAAAGAGTCTTTTCGTACAAAGTATTTGTATTTCTAAAATGAGCGATTATTGTGAAATATTTTTTACATTGATTTGTGCACAGTACAAATTTGAGACATGTCGCGAGGTGCCGGGGCCAGCAGTGTATTTAACACTAAATTCTTCGAGAATCTTCATATATAAAGGATGCCTTAAGCCCCCCCCTATTCTAACTGCGACTTTTGCTGTTGCACATGGATTAAAAAAGAGACGTGAACTGACTGTAATCGACCCTGCAAGATGAGTAGAAAAGAGTTTGGCACCTGCAATAATTTAATTTGATAAATAAGTTAAATAAAGGAAAGTTTCATTAACGTAGTGAGAAATGAAAGGGTTGCTCTACCGATTAACAGAATGAAAGTTCTGTCCAAAATAACAACATGATTTATTATGACTAAAATCAAAGTAATAAACAAAACACATGAAACATTTTACAATACATCAAATTGGCTCAAATTGGATACTCAAATAATTGCTGTGAAGGTGAAGTTGTCCCTAAACTAGATTGTGACATTTATGACGAAGTGGTATGTGGAGCCAATTCCTTGCAACTCAAATCTTAAGAGAAACACACAGCCAACCCAACATTAATTGCTGCTACAGTAGTGAGAATTCAGACAATGAACACCCAAGACAGAACAAAGTTAGAAAAAGACGAACAGGCGCGCTCTGCTTAGCTCTGATTATCACCTAGGAAAATCCCTATCTGCCGGTGCTGCGGACATACATTACCAAACTGTCTTCTTAACTGCAAGAACACGATCTGGTGTACCAGAGGCGATGGCTGGTTGCGTCGACTTCCCGTCGTGGTGATGATAATGTCGCGAGTATAGCCTGAAACTAATTATCTTGGTCTGGTTGTTCCAGACTAAAGACTTCCTAGCAATACAAATGCGCCTCTGAGGGAGATGAAGAAGGCTCGCCACACAATCACTGACGGTACAGTGATTGATTTTAACAAGCGAAGTCACACTGTAACTCTGATACAGTCAACTTTAGCCAAAACTGCTCAAGACAGACAACATAGGCCGCTTGTACGCAGAACGCTCAATTGCCAACTGTACTCGGAAAGTTACGTTGAAGTCGAAACTTCAGCAACTTCGCAAACAGTTAGAATTAAATAAAAGTATATTAGACAGCCAACGGAAGGCAGGTTGTCCAGAGCAGCGAGAGCTCAGTCTTGTAACCTACTCCGACCGAAAGGCGAGAGCCGACCCCCCACAAGAGCACCCGTACAAACCGAACACAGAACATTCCCGCCCCCACGACAGTGGCCGTGGTTAACCGTTCCAATCAGCAACTCGAAAACCGGCGGAAAATTCCACTCTATAGCCGGAGCACTACCATTCCACCAATGGAGATTCTTGGCGCCAATTTCTGCGCTGATTTTGCTACGTCACGGAGCTATGCCCTGAGCAAGCCAATCACAGTTACTATTTTGCAGAAAGCGCGGGAATTTTCCCGCCACAACTGCCTGGGTACACAAGTCATTCCCACGCCTCGCCGGTAGCCCGCCAGAAAGTGTTTTCGCTAAGTTTCTGCGAAGTAACGGAACCTCTAGCCCAGCCGCTACTTCAGGCCCCTGCGGGCGTGTCTTTTGACAATGTCGGCGTCTGGAAAGCATTCACTCGACTCCCTCACACCCGTCGGCTTAACATTTTCAAGATCAGAAGAGCCCGCCTGTCACCGGACCACCCGGGTGACGAGAGACGCTACGTGGAAGGTCCGCGTGTGAAGGAATAGCGACTTTTCACCGCATGCAATTAGAGAGGAAAATCGTAAGATAGAAATATGAGAGGGGGCTCATGCCACCTCTCAATGTGTCACTGAGCTGAGGCATTATATGTTGTTTATTTACGATATGTCTAAAGTTTCTAGTTTTGTAGTACATTCGGAAATAAGGTGGATTGCGTTTGTTTGCATACCTCACATGGAGCTGCTGGATATTTATGCTACTAGCCTTAGGTCAACTACGCAATCTACAACTTGTCATCTGCAAACAGCAAAACGTTATTTTATTTTTCTGTTTACTATGCATTTCCGATCGAGGATCACTATGTATTATATTGTTTAGCGCGTTATTTACCGTTTCTGATGCTGTGGCGTTTTTATTTTTTTGTGTCAAGGTAACACAGTTATTTCTTTCGGTTTTGTCGCTACACAATCATCTTATACGATGTCTTCTCCAAGCACAGAGTTTTCTCCGCCATTAGGTCTTGTGGCTTTGTAATGTTCATTTGTTTCTCGGCAAATTTGTTTGGGATGTGGCGTGCGGATTTGAAGTGTTGTTGAGGTTTGTGGTGTTTAGTTCATATGCATGTACTGTACGTGTGTGCGTGTTTGTTGTAAGTCATTATGTGCCACTTGTTGCTTACTGTCTGCTGGTTTATTGTGAATTTTGTTGTGTCTGTGTGTGTCTCATGATTGTGTATGTGTTGCCTGTTTTTGTATTCTGTTGTTTTTTATCTATAGTTTTCGTATCATACCCACTCTCCTGTGCAATTTGTTTTATTGCGTTCAGTTCTTCTGTATAATTAACATTTGTTCATGGGTGTTTTGTTCAGTCTATGTAGTATATATCTCAAGCTGCCTTCTTTATGAGTTATAGGGTGACTGGATTGGTTATGAATGATCGTGCTGGTGTTTGTAGGTTTCCTATCAATTATGAACTCGTGTTTGTTCTTTCTCTTTTGCTTGGTGAGATCTAAGAAACTGAGCTTTTTATCTGTTAGCGTTTCAATGGTGAACTGTATTTGTGGTTGGATGGTGTCTATGCCCTCATAAAATTATTTTATACCAGATTGCGGTTCATATATTAAGCAAATTATATCGTCTACGTGTCTGTACCATTTTGTACTGCTTTGGTTTTACTATTTTGTCAAATATTTGGTTTTCTATCTAATTGATGAAAATGTCAGCTGGGAGGTAAGTGTTTGGGATCCCATAGGTAGCCCTTCTTGTTGAGAGTAAAATTTGTTGTTGTATGTGAAGTAGTGTTGCTCGGTGATGAGTTGAGTACTGCTGATATTCCTTGTATGTTTGTCGCGCATATGTTTCCTTGTAGTTGGAGATTTCTGTCTGTGATTTTGATGACCTCTTCTGTATGTACATGGAAATCATGTTAAATGAAATTATTGTTGCTGTGTTTGATATACACTCCTGGAAATTGAAATAAGAACACCGTGAATTCATTGTCCCAGGAAGGGGAAACTTTATTGACACATTCCTGGGGTCAGATACATCACATCATCACACTGACAGAACCACAGGCACATAGACACAGGCAACAGAGCATGCACAATGTCGGTACTAGTACAGTGTATATCCACCTTTCGCAGCAATGCAGGCTGCTATTCTCCCATGGAGACGATCGTAGAGATGCTGGATGTAGTCCTGTGGAACGGCTTGCCATGCCATTTCCACCTGGCGCCTCAGTTGGACCAGCGTTCGTGCTGGACGTACAGACCGCGTGAGACGACGCTTCATCCAGTCCCAAACATGCTCAATGGGGGACAGATCCGGAGATCTTGCTGGCCAGGGTAGTTGACTTACACCTTCTAGAGCACGTTGGGTGGCACGGGATACATGCGGACGTGCATTGTCCTGTTGGAACAGCAAGTTCCCTTGCCGGTCTAGGAATGGTAGAACGATGGGTTCGATGACGGTTTGGATGTACCGTGCACTATTCAGTGTCCCCTCGACGATCACCAGTGGTGTACGGCCAGTGTAGGAGATCGCTCCCCACACCATGATGCCGGGTGTTGGCCCTGTGTGCCTCGGTCGTATGCAGTCCTGATTGTGGCGCTCACCTGCACGGCGCCAAACACGCATACGACCATCATTGGCACCAAGGCAGAAGCGACTCTCATCGCTGAAGACGACACGTCTCCATTCGTCCCTCCATTCACGCCTGTCGCGACACCACTAGAGGCGGGCTGCACGATGTTGGGGCGTGAGCGGAAGACGGCCTAACGGTGTGCGGGACCGTAGCCCAGCTTCATGGAGACGGTTGCGAATGGTCCTCGCCGATACCCCAGGAGCAACAGTGTCCCTAATTTGCTGGGAAGTGGCGGTGCGGTCCCCTACGGCAGTGCGTAGGATCCTACGGTCTTGGCGTGCATCCGTGCGTCGCTGCGGTCCGGTCCCAGGTCGACGGGCACGTGCACCTTCCGCCGACCACTGGCGACAACATCGATGTACTGTGGAGACCTCACGCCCCACGTGTTGAGCAATTCGGCGGTACGTCCACCCGGCCTGCCGCATGCCCACTATATGCCCTCGCTCAAAGTCCGTCAACTGCACACACGGTTCACGTCCACGCTGTCGCGGCATGCTACCAGTGTTAAAGACTGCGATGGAGCTCCGTATGCCACGGCAAACTGGCTGACACTGACGGCGGCGGTGCACAAATGCTGCGCAGCTAGCGCCATTCGACGGCCAACACCGCGGTTCCTGGTGTGTCCGCTGTGCCGTGCGTGTGATCATTGCTTGTACAGCCCTCTCGCAGTGTCCGGAGCAAGTATGGTGGGTCTGACACACCGGTGTCAATGTGTTCTTTTTTCCATTTCCAGAAGTGTATTTTGATGCACTCTACATGCCTATCCACAGCTCTCTGTCGCTCTGTCTCCCTATCTTGGAACTCTCCCCCCTACAAACACGCGAATAAACACCACAAACATCAACAAAACTTCAAATCCGCGCGTTACATCTCAAACAAAAATGAATGTTTAACGACAAAAGCGAAAGAAATAACCGTGTTCTTTCGACACAAAAAAGTAAAAATATCACAACATCGAAAACGTACATAACACCATAAACAACACGAGACATAGTGATTGTCGGTCGGAAATGCATAATATCAGGAAAATAAAATAGCATTTGGCTGTCTGCAGCTGACAGGCCGTACATTGCGTAGTAGACCCAAAGCTACTAGCATAAACATCCAGTAGCTTCATGTGAAGCAGTAAACAAATGTATACATCTACTTTATTTCCAAATGTACTATGAAACTTTAAACATATCATAAATAAACAGCATACGATGCCTCAGATCAATGATACATGTTTCAACTTTGTACTGTGTACAAACCAATATCAAAAATATATGACAATAATCCTCTCATTTTTCAAATGGAAATATTTTAGACCGAAAGCTTCTTTAATGGTTAACATATAACACTTCTGTGTAAGGAAAATAAACAAATAAAAGTACCGAAGATAGCACAAAAAGTGCTGAAACATGAATGGGTGAAAACTAAATTACAAAGTTGACTTTGCAAGCACAGACATAAGGAGAACTGCAACATTCACATGACGGGTCGTAATGTACCCACAAAGGAAAAAGTCACGACATCAGTGCAGCGGACATGTGGACCAATGGAAGAGAGCCACAGTATCTTCACCACTATGCCCAATCCAGCGATGCGGGCGTTTGTCGCCTAGATAGCGACAAACACAGATGTCATATGAGGGGGTACCCCGTCGTCTTGGAAAATGAAATTTTCAGAACCGGCAATCAGCTGTTGAAACAACCACAGCCACAACTACGGCATGTCAAGGTAGAAGGAACTTGTCACAGTTTTCTCACGGAAGACAAACATCCCATACAGCTTTCTCTATGATACTGCACAGAAAACGTCAAACTTTAGCGAATCACATTCATGGCAGCAGTTTCATGAGGATTTTCTGTGCCCCAAGTTTTTTTCCTGAAATCCTTCTGAATGCATGCCGTACTGTCGTAACAGATAAATACGAATGAGTTTTTTATAATAAAACTGCATTTCTATTCCGTGTCTACTGTTAAGGTAATACATCACTCAACAGAGTGTTTCCATGATCTCCACCGCCATTGCTGAGTAACTAGCGAAAAGTTCTTGGACTTCCAGAAGCATTCCCTTTCACACACGCTTGAGATAATGTTCGTCTTTCCTGATCGACGATTGGTAAATTAGCCATTCTCTTGAAACTTCCTGGCAGATTAAAACTGTGTGCCCGACCGAGACTCGAACTCGGGACCTTTGCCTTTTGCGGGCAAGTGCTCTACCAACTGAGCTACCGAAGCACGACTCACGCCCGGTACTCACAGCTGTATTTCTGCCAGTACCTCATCTCCTACCTTCCAAACTTTACAGAAGCTCTCCTGTGAACCTTGCAGAACTAGCACTCCTGAAAGAAAGGATATTGCGGAGACATGGCTTAGCCACAGCCTGGGGGATGTTTCTCATTCTAGCCATTCTCTTGTTTGCACGACCGCTGTAGAGGAGTTTGATCGTCTTTATCTGCAGCAATAATGTGTTATAGAACTCTAACGGGCTGCGAAATAGCTGGAGACAGGCTGAGGACCAAATCAGCATCTGTTGGTTTATCTATGATTATAATTGCGTAGTCTCTTTTAACAAACATATATTCTTTTCGAGCAGATCGAGAGGTAGTTTTCTCAGCGTTTTTAACATCATATTATAATAAGTATTTATCGTTTCCCATAACGATCAGAAGCAGCAAAGATGACGAGGTAGTTAGAGACAGAAAACAAGCCAGATCCTTGGAGGTACAGGGAATCAAAATTGGTCGTATCAGTTTCAAATGTGCTGTCCCGGCATTCGCCTTAAGCGATTTAGGAAAACTGCGGAAGAACTGACTCAGCACATAGAAAAGTCAACATCACCTTCGGTAAAATTAAAAACAAGGCTGGTAACATTAAGAGGCAATAGGAATTTCCCTATAAAATGTAGAGGTGAGAGCAGATAGATGGAAAGAGTGCATCGAAGGCTTCTACGGGGGTAAAGTCTTGTCTGAGGACTTAATAGAAAAAGAACTTGGAGTCGACATGGAAGACATGGGGAAACCAGTATTACAGTCAGAATTTAAAAGAGCTTCGGAAGACTTGAGATGAAACAAGGCAGATGAGATAGATAACGTTCCAGCACAGTTTCTAAACTCATCGGAAGAAGCGGTAACAAAAAGAGTATTGACGTTGGTGTGTAGAATTTGTGAGACTAGCGACGTACTATCAGGCTTTCGAAAAAACATCGTTCTCACAGTTCCGAAGGTGTCAAGGACACACGAGTGCGAGAACTATCGCACAATCAACTTGAAAGCTTATGCTTCCATGCTGCTGACAAGAATAATACAGAGAAGAGTGGTAAAAGAAATTGAGGATCTGTTAACGATGCTTTAGGAAAGGTATGGGCACTAGAGAGGCAGCTCTGATGTTGTGGTCGACAGTGGGTGCAAGACTGAAGAAAAATCGAGACACGTTCATAATATTTGTCGACCTGGAAGAACCATTCGATAATGTAAAATGGTGCAAGATGTTCGAATTTCTGAGGAAAAGTAGGAGTAAGCTATAGGGAAAGATGGCTAATACGTACAGGAGACAAGAGGAATCAATAAGAGTGGAAGACGAGGAATGAAGTGCTCGGATTAAAAAGGGTGTAAGGCAGAAACGTAACCTTTTGCCCCTAATGTTAAATACATACATCGATGAAGTAATGACGGAAATGAAATAAAGGTTCAAAAGTAAAATTAAAATACAAGGTAAAAGGATGTCGGTGGAAAGATTTGCCGACGACATTGCTATCCTCAGTGAAAGTGCAGAAGAATTACAGGATCAGTTGAATGGAATCAAGAGTTTAATGAGTGCAGAATATGGATTGAGAGTAAATCGAAGAAAGATGAAAATCAAGAGAAGTAACAAAAGTGAGAAGAGCGAGAAACTAAACACGAGGATTGGTGATCATGAAGTAGATGAAGTTACGGAATTCTGTTACCTAGGCAGTAAAATAACGCATGATGGACGGAGCAAGGAGGACATAAAAAAGCATACTAGCACTGGCAAAAAGGGCATTCGTGGGCTGTAGAAGTCTACTGGTATCAAACATAGGTCTTAATTTGAAAAAGAAGTTTCTGAGAATGTATGTTTGGCGCACAGCATTGTTTAGTGGTGAAACATGGTCTGCGCGAAAACCGGAAAAGAAGAGAATCGAAGCATTTGAAATGTGGTGCTTCAGAAGAGCGCTGAAAATTAGATGGACTGGTAAGGTAGGGAACAAGGAGATTCTCTGGAGAATCAGCGAGGAAAGGAATATATGGAAAACACCCACAAGAAGAAGGGACAGGATAGTAAGACATCTGTTAAGACACCACGGAATAGCTTCCATGGTAATAAAGGAAGCTGTAAAGAGCAAAATCAGTGGACGGAAACAGAGATTGGAATAATCTAGCAAGTGAGGAATTCGTGGCTGGCCGCATGAAGCTATTCAGAAGGCTGATGACTCAAAAAAAGAAAGGGAAAAACCAAATCTGGATGACAAGACTCAAGACAGGGGTTTGAGCTGCCCGTCCTCCCAGACGTAAGCCCATTGCGCCTAACAGTATGGCACCTCGTTTCTGACTGGTTTCCTTTCCTGTGCCAACCTCCGCATGTCACAGTAGCACTTGCAACCTGCGTCCCCAATTATTTGTTAGATATAATGCAATCTCTGTTTTCTTCTACAGTTTTTACCCTCTACAGCTCTTACCATGGAAGTTATTCCCCGATGTCATTATTTTCCGTATGTCCCTTTCCTCGCTGATTCTGCAGAGAACCTCCTCATTCGTTACCTTATCAGCCCACCTAAATTTCAACATTCTTCTATAGCACCATAGCTCATACGTTTCGATTCTCCTTTTTTAACTACTCTAAAAAAGTTTTGTTTCTACGTAAAATCAGTCAGTGGATCAAGGACATCTGTCCAAATTTTCGTTGATTGTGGTGATGATAAAATTAAAGCTGTTATACTGAATGTGCTTTACCGAGGAACATAACACATTTTCTAATTCAACAGTCGCACGGATTTGAAAATGACAGATATAAAAATAAGTGGAGTTGCACTGAAAAACAACTGAAGACGTACTATGTAAAGAAAACCACTGAAACTGATTTTGTCTCTAATCTGTGAAATAAGAGGCTCAACTACTAGGAACAGTCAAACGCAGGACGCTGAAACTACTGAGCATCGCACGTTATTGGAAAAGGGCTCAGTTCATTCCAGTCTATTAGAATATGCGCACGTCATTTTAGCTGAACCACAGACATTTTACCCTGCCGTCAGTTTTTCGTATAATCGCCGATGGTATTTATGCTCACGTATAACGACATTTTGGTGATCAAGCATCTCCTCCCTAGAAATTAGCGCGAACTATGTAAGCATCTGTCAGGTAAAATTGTGCTTTCCTTGTTCGTTCACGAGACCTAGAAGTCCTAGAGGGGAGTCTTCGGTACAGTCCTGCACCGTCACTTACTGATTAAAATAAGTGGTTACGGAATATCGGAACAGGTATGCAATTTATCTGAAGACTTGCTAGCGAAAACAACCCAGTATGTCATCAGAAGCAAAAGTAACTCCCATTTTTCCTCAATGACTTCTTACGAAATAGATTCGCATTCTGCGACTACATGTTCACGTCAACTGCTTGCGACAGATACTGGGACTCGAAACCGGATTGCCCGCTTATAGCGAGCGGTCCTCTTAACCTCTTCGGCTATACGATCACGTCTCGAGGACTGATCCAAACTTCCATATGTCATGTAGTCACAACCCTTATGCTAGCACAATTAGTGATTCCCGCACAGGGAGGCAAGTATTACATCGTCATTTGAGCCCGTCGAGGCACATATACGTCATTGATGATTACAATGTCTGTGTATATACAGAGTCTGTATCTTCACTATTCAATGTCCTCCAAACACGCATGCACGTCAATGCATAGTAGGAGAATGCGAATCTATATCGTAATGTTTACCACAGGTATAATGCATCAAATGAAGAAATTGAAAGAGAATACAAACGTCTAAAAAATGAAGAGCAAAATGGCTAAGCATGGATAGCTAGAGGACAAATATAAGGATTTAGAAGCATATTTCACTAGGGGAAAATACAGTAGATGCCGCCTACCGGAAAATTAAAGAGGCCTTTGGGGGAAGGAGAAGCGGCTGTGTCATCATCAAAGAGCTCAGATAGGAAACCAGCCCTAACCAAAGAAGGGAAAGCTGAAATATGGAAGGAATATACAGAGGGTCTGTACAATGGAGATGAAATTGAAAGCAATATTGTAGGAAGGGAAGAAGACGTAGGAGGGTGAGATGAAATTGACAGATCATTGAAAGACCTAAATCGAAATAAGAATCCGCGTGTAGACGACATTCCGTGAGAACCACTGATCACCTTGGGAGAGCCAGCCATGACAAAACATTCCACCTGGCGTGCAAGATGTATGAGACAGGCGAAATACCCGCTGACTTCAATGAGACTGTAATAACTACTGTTCCAAAGAAAGCATGTGCTGACAGGTGTGAAAATTACCGAACTATCAGTTTAATACGTCATGCTTGCAAAGTACTAACACGAATTCTTTATAGAGGAATGGAAAAACTGGTAGGCGCTTACCTCGGAGAAGATCAGTTTGGATTTCGGAGAAATGTAGGAACCAGCAAAGCGTTACTGATTGTATGACGTACTTTAGAGGATAGATTAAGGAAAGACAAACTACGTTTATAGTATTTGTAGACTTAGAGAGAAAGCTATTTGTTATGAACTGTAGATTAAAACTGAAGAAACTGCAAAAAGGTGGGAATTTAAGGAGATAGGACCTGGATAAACTGACTAAACCAGAGGTTGTACAGAGTTTCAGGGAGAGCATAAGGGAACAATTGACAGGAATGGGGGAAAGAAATACAGTGGAAGAAGAATGGGTAGCTTTGAGGGATGAAATAGTGAAGGCAGCAGAGGATCAACTAGGTAAAAAACGAGGGATTGTAGAAATCCTTGGGTAACAGAAGAAATATTGAATTTAATTGATGAAAGGAGAAAATATAAAAATGCAGTAAATGAAGCAGGCAAAAAGGAATACAAACGTCTCAAAAATGAGATCGGTAGGAAGTGCAAAATGGTAAAGCAGGGATGGCTAAAGGACAAATGTAAAGATGTAGAGGCTTATCTCACTAGGGGTAAGATAGATAGTGCCTACAGGAAAATTAAAGAGACCTTAGGAGAAAAGAGAACCACTTGTATGAATATCAAGAGCTCAGATGGCAACCCAGTTTTAAGCAAAGAAGGGAAAGCAGAAAGGTGGAAGGAGTATATAGAGGGTCTATACAAGGGCGATGTACTTGAGGACAATATTATAGAAATGGAAGAGGATGTAGATGAAGATGAAATGGGAGATACGATAATGCGTGAAGAGTTTGACAGAGCACTGAAAGACATGACTCGAAACAAGGCCCCGGGAGTAGACAACATTCCATTAGAACTACTGACAGCCTTGGGAGAGCCAGTCCTGACAAAACTCTACCATCTGGTGAGCAAGATGTGTGAGACAGGCGAAATACCCTCAGACTTCAAGAAGAATATAATAATTCCAATCCCAAAGAAAGCAGGTGTTGACAGATGTGAAAATTACCGAACTATCAGTTTAATAAGCCACGGGTGCAAAATACTAACACGAATTCTTTACAGACGAATGGAGAAACTGGTAGAAGCCGACTTCGGGGAAGATCAGTTTGGATTCCGTAGAAATGTTGGAACACGTGAGGCAATACTGACCCTACGACTTATCTTAGAAGATAGATTAAGGGAAGGCAAACCTACGTTTCTAGCATTTGTAGACTTAGAGAAAGCTTTTGACAATGTTGATTGGAATACTCTCTTTCAAATTCTGAAGGTGGCAGGGGTAAAATACAGGGAGCGAAAGGCTATTTACAATTTGTGCAGAAAACAGATGGCAGTTACAAGAGTCGAGGGACATGAAAGGGAAGCAGTGGTTGGGAAGGAAGTGAGACAGGGTTGTAGCCTCTCCCCGATGTTATTCAATCTGTATAGTGAGCAAGCAGTAAAGGAAACAAAAGAAAAATTCGAAGTAGGTCTTAAAATCCATGGAGAAGAAATAAAAACTTTGAGGTTCGCCGATGACATTGTAATTCTGTCAGACAGCAAAGGACTTGGAAGAGCAGTTAAAAGGAATCGACAGGGTTTTGAAAGGAGGATATAAGATGAAAATCAACAAAAGCAAGACGAGGATAATGGATTGTAGTCGAATTAAATCAGGTGATATTGAGAGATTTAGATTAGGTAATGAAGCACTTAAAGCAGTATATGAGTTTGCTGTTTGGGCAGAAAAATACCTGATGATGGTCGAAGTAGAGAGGATATAAAATATAGACTGACAACGACGTTTCTGAAGAAGAGAAATTTGTTGACATCAAATATAAATTTAATTGTTAGATAGTCTTTTCTGAAGGTATTTGTCTGGTGGAAAGCCATGGATGAAAGCGAAACGCGGACGATAAACAGTTGAGACAAGAAGAGAACAGAAGCTTTAAAAATGTGATGTTAAAGAATAATGCTGAAGGTTAGATGGGTAGATCACGTAACTAATGAGGAGGTACTGAACAGAACTGATGAGAAAAGAAATTTGTGGCACAATCTGACCAGAAGACGGGATCGGTTGATGGGACACAATCTGAGACATCAAGGTATCACGAATTTAGTATTGGTTGGAAGTGCGGGTGGTAAAAATCGTGGAGGGAGACCAAGAGATGAATACAATAAGCAGATTCAGAAGGATGTAAGTTGCAGTAGGTATTTAGAGATGAAGAGGCTTGCTCAGGATAGAGTAGCACAGAGAGCTGCATCAAACCAGTCTTCGGACTCAAGACCAAATCAAGAGCACCATAGCTGTAATGGTCGGTAACAGCGTCTGTTCCTTCAGATACTTTAAAGACTTTCAAAATCCCGAGAGCTCATGTTGCAACACGAGTCAAGAAACATGTTCTTTCTTCAAACTAATACTATCACGATAGCAAAATTACTGAAATTCTGGCCTGTCACTGAAGGTTTCGGCTGTTCTTTCTTCTCAACAACCATTTGAAAAAGGAACAAGAGGTTGAGACGGAGAGAGGGGAGGGAGTTGGGAGAGCCAGGGTGAATCATTCTGATGCACTAGTAAACCTACATGACATACCATTCGGTGTCTGCGCGATGTGGCTGTAGATGTACGTAAAGATACAGTAGCTTACGTAATATTTAGTTTTTCAACGCACGTTCAGACAATCTGAGACGTCTACGTCTGTCTGCAACAGGTTAATGTCCTCCACAGCTCAATGCTATTGAGAACGTACGCGAAACTCGGGACAGAAGAATAAAGATAATGACAGTTTCGTCAAGAGAGGAGACTGGGTGAGAATGGGTAAATATTCAGCTCGAACACATAAGAAAAATTGCGGCAGTAAGAAGAAATAAAATACGCATAAAAATTAAGAAATACTTCAAGTTAACTGAAATTTTATTTTTATTCATTAGAATGTGAAAAATGTTATAAAACATCGGAATGCCAGAGCATTAAAGTGAGATTCTGTTTACTTCGGTGAAAGAGGAACTACGTACTACAGGGTGTCCATAAAAGAATGTCGTAGTTTCAGTGATACATAATAACAGTTTAATTTAGACTATTTACAGTTAATCATACATCAAACTGAAGGTTTGCTTCTTTAATTATACGGCACACATACAACCTAAACTCCAGTTCTTCCCATACTTTGGGTACTTTGGACAACAAGTCCGGGGTATAAAAGCAACATTCTCTTCAATTCCGTGTACACCTCTGGCAAATCATTAGGTAGTGACGGAACATAGACAGGATCTTTTATTAAGGCCTATAGGAAAAGAACTGCGCGGCATGGGGTCAGGCGAACGTCGAGACCAGCGGATAAGTGCTCCGTCGTACTGACCATTACCAGCAATCCGACAGTCAAGAACTTAAACGTTGAACCACTCTTGTACAAAGAGATGTCAGTGGTGAGAAGTATTTAGGTTTACCTTCTCACAGGGGAACGAGCCGTTCTTGCAACACATCCAGATAAGCCTCCCCTTTAGAAAAAAAGTCCGTACTTTTGACTTCGGGCAAAGCTCAGAAGACGTTTGATTTGGGGAATCTCCTTGCGTTGTACAGTTTCATGACGTTATTCTGAACCGCAGAAACGAACATTATCTCGTATTTACCTTACCACTCAGATGAAAAGTTGTCTCATTTGTGAACAACGCACCATCAAGAAGATCATCTCCGCGCTGCAACACTTCACTTGCCAAGTTGTAACGTACACCGTAGTTAGCTGGGTTTAAAGCATGTTCCAACAGTCGCTGTTATGGACGCATGTTTAAACTTTATCTTAAAATCTTCTATACTGTCGTCGTTGGCAACTGAAGTCCAATACTTGCTTTCCGAACAAACTTATCAGGACTACAAAGCTAAGATGCTCTGACTCGATTAATATCCCCGTCAGACGCTTTTCGTCGTCCCGTGCTTTTCTCATTACACACGTATCCGGTAGTTTCGAATTAACTGTACCGTCGGTGGATGTTTTTGCCACATGGGGGATGAGAATTAAACTTTAAACGAAAAGTACGTTGAACTGAAAGTACCGATTCACTCTTGGCAAACTGCGGAACACAAAACGCTTTATGCTCGGGGATCGTCGTTTTGTGTATGTGTCACATGTGGCACTGCGTGCGGGAAAACAACAAAGCATTACTCTCGTATGCGCTTATCTAAAACTGTTTGAGTTATTCTTTAATTGTGACCTTGAACCAACATTCTACAACGCTTACATCTGACACTGTTAAAATTTATAACAGGGATATCCTTTTATGGGCACCTTGTACTACGTGGGTGGCTGCAGTGACTAACTGAGGAGGCGTTAAGCGGTGAATGTTCTAACTCATTTAGGCAAGTTTGCACGTCTGTTATTTATGTACTCATACAGCCAGAAATAGTGTCATCACCTTTTTATGTTGCTTAATGGAGGCCGAAAACCCACTGTCAGGCCCCTCGTTGATAATGAGACTAAACCTTCTTCGCGGTGATGGCACGCTATCCACGCCCTTTTTACTTCGCCCCCTGTAATAATCAAACATAGCGACTCAGACGTAGACTTCGCCTTTGCCGCCGAAGCTGTCGCCGTAAACAGAGGCCCGGAGAAAAACACCCAACACGACCTCGCGTCTGCGCCGGGCCGCGCCCCTTTTTGTAATCGGCCGCTTCTGGCGCTATAAGCTCGACCACCGCTGACGGCTCTGTAAATAAACCGGGACGCCCTCACTTGAGGCGGCGACTTTCTTCACGTCAGGTCTGCGAGAAGCCATCGTGGACATCATGCTGTCGTACCCAGCATCCGTTATGTGGCCTCATTCTTGTGGCGACCTCTTTTTCGTTTTTCAACTCTGCTTGTGTCAAAGAGTTTATTGTTACCTGAGAACTGAATAATCATTCTGTCAGGTACAAATCATTAAGCCCACCCAGTCATTAAAGAATCAAAGTCCCATGTATAAAACAGGTTCAAGCGTCTGGTTGCTTTAGAAATGAGTTAATGTGTTAAATATTTGACTTTAAACATGTAAGTGAGAAAAAAGTTTAGGAAAGGATTGAAATTGTGCTTAAAGTTTGTTGTAAATCGTTACGTGGTCTCATTATGCAACACTGGACGAATATATGAACTATGTGTCCTACAATGATATAATTTTGCTGGTACATTCAGTGGTCTGTGTGGATAATGTCTGCAAACTGTGTTGCGAATAGAGGCGGTAGAAAAAGAGTAATAAATTAAAACATCGTGCCTGGTGCCAAAGTGTGACTTCATGAACAGTGAAACTGTAGTAAGCAATAAACTTTTTCCCTTTCATCATTTTGTAGGGGATGTCTCCGAGGAAAAGTTTCGTTAAGATTTGAAACAACGAGAGTAGTGTGTTTTGAAGTCGCTGAGAAGTCTCATTCTCAAATACTGGATGAATATAGTCCGGGTATTTACGCGCTGTCAGTTATGCTGCTTTGAGACAAAAAAACAGTTTCAAATTGTGATACTTGCTTTATTGTGTTAAATTTGTAAGATAAGATTATACCTCGTAATGAATAGATTGTGACAGCATTTAAATTTTTTAATTCGATCAATAATTATAGAAGGTACTGAAAATTAAATTTTTGTTGCCCTTTGAAGTCGTTAGAGGCAAATGGTATTGGATTGCAGGATAGAGATTTAGTAATACAAATCCTATAATGGTTACCGATCATTGAATGTTTGAACTGTAAATGTTAAGATGAATGCTGAGTACGTCTCGTTCTAATTTCCTTACAATATTATTCTGCAGTTTTTTTCCAAGAGGAAGAGAACTGACGCGCAGGGTGACGGAACATGGGCGTGGGGGGGGGGGGGGGCATTGGCGGGTACAGATGGGTTTTTCACTTTCCATGTTTAGTATATTTATCAGTATTTTTATACTCTTTTGTCATTAAATTCGTAATAATATCCTCAGTGTTTTGGTTTAGTCTTTACTCTTTCTAGAGTCGTTACTAGCCAGAGCATCTTTATTCTATCGTTGATACATTTCTACCATTGGGAATGTTATTATGGTCTAAGTTGTACACTATTTTCTTCCCAGCAGTACTACTCAATGAAACTGTCCGCTAGATTGAGGAAACCAAAATATCTAAATAAGCGTTAGACACCCTCATTGTTGCACTTTTTGAAGTAAGAGAAATAAAAGTCTGTAAGCATATACAATCTGCCAGCAAGGCCAAGATCCCAGTATGATGACCAGACTCGACTTAGGGAGACCCAAGCATGCCTATCCTAAACCCTGTAGTTAGTGGCCGAGCCACAGTTTCTTCCAGCTTAGGATTCTATGCCTACATACTGAGGAAATGGAGAATGTTGTGCTTCGCTTGTTGAGGTTATCGTGTCGCTTCGTCAAAAGTATTCCGTGACAGCTAGCAGCGCTATTGCCAGCTTTCAACTACGAAGCCCAGACGACTAAAGGCGAAAACAGTATCCTCCTATACAGCTGTAAGAACACTGAGGCACTGCCATACAAAACGTTTACATCACGTTACGTGATTGGTTGAGGTAGGCTCGGCAAGCCGCTTCCTCCAGGTCAGAGCAACTGCCAGGGATCTTCTTACACCGACTCAGCAATAGTATACTATACAGCATTATGCCTAATCAAGAAAAAAAAATAATACACTGCTTTCTTTCTCTTGCAGGTAAGCAAATCTTCGTTCGCAGAAAATGGTGAGTACATCTGATAACATGTATTTTTTTCTGAATACAGTTCTCTCCTATAATGTAAATCTGCAGGCTTTTGTTGGCGCCCGCAAGAGGAAATCGGTGGGGGCAGTTGCCCCTGGTGAGAATTCATTTAGTCTACGAATATGAAAAAGTACCGGTAGGCACAATGATCGAATCTGGAGAATTGTCGCTAAAATGAATGTGAGAGAACGTCTGTCGTCAGACTACACTTGTTAGCAGTCAGAAAATTTTTTAGTATTTGCTGAAATAACTGTAGTGTACATTTCGATATTTTACTTTAGTTTGAAAAACGAATCTAGAAAATCGACATACAAATATCTGTATTTCACAGACAGACATTACATTTGATACAATATCGACACTTCTGTTTCAGTACCCGTACAAGTTAATAACAATTACTGACACGACAGTGATACGCAGATGAAGCTTCAATTGATTTTCAACACGAACGAATACATTCTTGAGCAACATTGTTGCGTTTTTCCTAGAGACACGTGCGTCATTCGTTCTTACCGTCATTAAAAGAATGAACTGTTGTGTCATAAATGGACGTGAAACACAAACATGCCGGCCGTAAAACACAAACTTGTAAAAAATGAAGTAAAATCTTAAAAATGACATAATCCAAGAAAAATTAAATACAGTATGGCGGAAGACGTAAAATTAAATTTATATTTCTACAGACAGAACAGTCAGGATTTTAGCACATGTGAACAGTACGTAGCTCATAACGAACGGGAGATCACATGTCAACAAACTCCAGCCATTACTAATAAGCTATAACAAAATGAATGAAGCTGCCAATCGAAGAAACTACCGAATGTTATAATTAAAGTACAGCTACTCACAGAAGTCCAGTGTGGGCTGCAATTATCGTATGACAGCGCAACATGCTAAATACGTAATGGATTAGAAACCGGACGAGAGCAGAAATGTTCGAACAAGTGAGAAACACATAATGTTGGTTTTATTATTAATCGCTACTTATGCAATTTGTTCAATATGAGCACCGGAGACGTGTTGCCTCCCAAAAACGATGTGATCAGCAGTTGTTCGCAGGAGTTCTGATGGAGTTTGAGCAACGTGTTCCGTATACTGCTCTTCAGATCAGGTAGATGCCGAACGTGTCGCTGACGAACGCGTTCTTTTAGGCACCTTCAGAGCCAAAAGGTTCATGGATTCCGATCAGGTGATAATGCAGGCCATACGTCTGGGAAACCTCTAGCGATAACTAGTTCGTGGAAGAATACCTTAAGCAGATCTTTCACTGGGCGAGCGACATGTGGTGTTGCCTTATCTGCATGAAAACAGTGGTTTTCACATAATTGCATTCTTCCAAAACAGGAATCACATGCTGTACAACGTCTCGATGAAGTGGAGACGTCGCGGTACACCTGACAGGCCCTTTTGGTGTATTCTCTTCAAAGAAGGACGCACCGGGAATAAAGGTGCTTGCGAATCCACACCACATAATCACATATGGTGAGTGCTCTTCGTGCACAACACGCACTTTATCAGTGTCCCAGATTCGGCAGTTCTGTTTATTTACTGCACCCTGTAACGTAAAACGTCATCGTCACTCTATAGAATATTATCCGGCCACATGTTATCACCTTCGATCCGTGCAAGAAATCGAAGAGAAAAATCAGAATAGTGCTGCGTATCATGAAGTATGGGTACTAATGAAAATGACCGCAAAACTTTCCGTACTGTTGGTCAGGAGACGGACAATACTCGTGGTCAATAACAGCAATAGCAATCTCGTCAATGACTTTCACCGGGAGGGGAAGCCTTCCTCTTCCAGGTGCCACACCAAGCTGACCCTTGTTTCAAAAATTTTGTTAGCATTTTCTTTAAACCATTTAATGACATTGGGCCTCCCCTCAGACCTTTCAGTCGACGATATTCTCTCAATGCAGCGCTGTAACTGCTGCAGTTCACATACAACAGTTTCACTAGCAGCGCACGGTCTCTCTTCTCGATAACCATACTGTTCATTCACGTTACGTCTTGTGCATTGATAGCATGGACGTCGTACCGTCATACAAACAGTGTACAGCGCCAGATTTGCACTTGGTGACCAAAATTAGAAATAAGTTTTTTAGTGTAAATCGGTTCCGGACTAGCATATCTACTAAGTTTCGCCGCCATACGATAATTACAGCTCACACTAGACCTCCGCCAGTAGCTTCACTTTAATTATAATCAGCCGGTCCTGCATGTATACACTTGGTCCCTTTTAAGAGTGATATCCGTGGTGAGACTTCCGTTCTGGAAATTTTGTTTTGCTAGGGAACGAAGAAGTCATCAGGATGTTCCAATGTCACTAGGCGCGCTGATCTCCATAAACCTGAAGTGACTATGGCACGTTGGCATTTACTTCAACACTGCACGGCAGCGAATGGCGATAATTATTCAGTTAATAACCAATAATAATAATTATTATTATTATTATTGTCGTTGTGGTATGTCAGTTATTGATTAGCGACTGATGATTAGTGAGAGAATGTTGGATTGGATATGACAGGTTGCATTTTTTTTTCGTCGGGATTTCGACTGGTTTGATGCGAATCCCTCTCCTGCACCAACCTCTTCATCGCAGAGTAGCACTTTCACCCTACATTCTCAATTATCTGTTGCATTTATTTCAATCTCCGTCTACCCGAGCAGTATTTATCCTCTACAGGTCCCTCTAGTACGATGGAGGTTACTCCCTGATGTCTTACCATATGTCCTATCATACTGTCCCTTCATCGTCCGTAATGGTTATTTTGCCTCCAAGGCAGCAGAATTCCTTAACTTCGTCTACTTCGTGACCACAAACTTCTCGCTTGTCGCATTTCTGTTGCATCTTTTGTCTTTTTACGGTTTACTCTCAATCCGTATTCTGTATTCATTAGACTGTTCATTCCATCCAACAGATCCTGTAATTCTTCTTCGAATTCACTTATGATAGCAATGTCGTCAGAGAATCTTATTATTGAACCCTTTCCTCTTGAATGTTAATCCTAGTGTGAAATCTTTATTTTATTTCTGTCATTGTTTCTTCGATGTACTGATTGAGCAGCAGGGGCGAAAGACTGCATCCCAGTCCTGCAGCCTTTGCAGGCCGAGCACGTCTTCCTTGGTCCTCCAGCCTTATTGTTCGCTCCTGGTTCTCAGACATATTGTATATTACCACTCTTTTCCTACATCTTCTTCCTATTTTCTCAGAATTTTCAGCATCTATAACCATTTTACATTATGGAATGCTTTTTCCAGGTCAATAAATCTTATGAACGTGTCTTGGTTTTTGTTTAGTCATGCTTCCATTATCAGCCGCAACATCAGAGCTGCGTCTCTGGTGCCCTAAAGCCAAACTGATCTAATGGATCCTCAATTTTCTTTTCCGATCTTCTACATATTATTCTTGACAGCAGCTTGGATGCATGAGCTTTTAAGCTGATTGTGCGATAGTTCTCGCACCCATCTGATCACGATATTTTCGCAATTGTCAGGACGATATTTCTCCGAAAGTCTGTTAGTACGTCGCGAGTCTCATAGATTCTACACACCAAGTTGAATAGTCGTTTTGTTGCCACTTCTTTCAGTGGTTTTAGATATTCCGCTGGAACGTTATCCATGCCATCTGCCTTATTTGATCTCAGGTCTTCCAAAGCTCTTGTAAATTCTGACTGTAATACTAGATATACTATGTCTTCCTTATCGACTCCAGTTTCTTCTTCTGTTACGTCAGCAGGCAAGTCTTTCCTTCATAGAAGCCTTAAATGTACTCTATCCGTCTTTCCGCTCTGTTCCCTGCTTGTAACAGTGGAAGTCCCATTGCACTCTTAATGTTACCACCTCTGCTTTTAATTTCACCGCAGGTTCATTTGACTTTCCTGTGTGCTGGGTCAGTCCTTCCGACGAGACTTTCTTTTTCGTTTTCTCCTTGGCTGCCATGAACTTCCTATTTACTTCATTCCTGAGTGATTTATATTGCTCTATTCCTGCCTTTCCCTGAACATTTTTGCGCTTCTTTCTTTCGTTAATAATTTGAAATATTTCTTCTGTCACCCAAGGTTTCTTCGCAGTTACTTTCCCTGGCTCCTGGGTGCGGCTCACAATCAAGTAAATGATTTCGGAATCTCTGTCTGCCCATAATGGAATCCATCAGGTATCTTCAAACGTCTCCGGATCTCTTCCAAGTATACTAGCTCCTCTTGTCATTCTTGAACAGAGTAGACGCTATTACCACCTGAAATCTACTGCGGAACTCAGTTAATCGTTCCCTCTCTCATTCTTACTGCCAAGCCCATATTCTGCGCCAGCCTTTTCTTCTGTTTCACCCCCTTCCTGTTCATGAAAAATCACTGTTAAGAAAATTTAGAGAACCGGCATTTGAAGATGGCTGAAGAACAGTTCTGTTGCTATCAACGTACATTTCGCGTAAGGGTCACGAAGGTAAGGTAAGACAAATTAGGGGCCACACCGAGGCATGTAGATAGTCGTTTTTCCATCATTCTTTCTGCGAATGGAACAGAAAGCGATATGGCTATTAGTGTTACGAGGTAACCTCCGCCATGCACCATACTGTGGCCTACGATGTAAATGGTCTTACCCGGATACGTCATTATCCAGCCAAAAGGCTAGCGAAACGTGCACTGTGGTATAGACGTACGCCAGTGAGGGCAGTACTATGCTGTGACAGATCTACACTGAAGTTACCATGAAACCTACGATAGTAATCGAAGACACCAAGATTGCTGTGAACTGCCACCGGACCACCCGCATCGCTCGATACTTGATGTGTTTGAGTGCGACGAAGGCATCTTCCAGCAGGATAACTATCACAAGGCCAGAATCGTGCTTCAGTCGTTTGTTGAGCAGCATGACAGTGAACTGGCGTTGTTGTCTCGGCCACCAAATCGCCTGATCTCAAACCGATGGAATACATCTGAGACAGTATCGGGCGCCAGCACCGCGTCACAAACCACTGGTCCGTAATTTATGGGAATTGCGCAACCTGTGAATAGACATCTGGTGCCACGTATCTCTGTGAACATATCAAGAACTTGTCGAAACCGTGCTAAGACAATCGTTGTTGTACTGCATTGCAAAGTTATACCAAGCATGTGGTCATAATGATGTGGCTCGTCAGTGTGTACACCCAGGTATGGAGGGTAGTCGGGTACTTCCGAGAAATCTTTTATCTTGTTATGCATTATTATTATTATCGCTTCGTTTGAAGCCTCGAATTATTGAATGGTCATCATAGATTTTAGCCACCAATGCTTCCTTAAGGAAATCGAGCCCTTAGTCCTGGATAGTGCTGCGAAGCTGCTTCTAAACACCCGTTTTGTTGGTATGCTTCCTATAGGCTCTGAGTGCCATGGAGCAGCGCGTTTTTCATCTTGTCAGTATTCGCGGTTTAATATTCTTGCTCTCCCCCCCCCCTCCCCCCCCTCCCGTTCTCATTTTTGAGTATTTTGGATATATTGACGCTAAAGCTACAAAGTTACACCCCTTACGAATCTTACAAATTACCGAGAATAAGTAAATTTGTTGTTGTTTCGCAACAACGATCGCTACATTGACAAAACAGAAATCGATGGCCCTCCATTTCTCTCTGTCTTGCAGATAGCTCGCGAAAATACTCCCGAAGGTCTCTGAACTGCCAAAGAAGAAATCTTCGTAGGTTCAGCTTAGTAAAAAATCACATTTTGAGTTTTGAACACGCTGCATTGATGAGTTTTCTGCAGTGGAAACAAGTATATTTCATATACCGTACTATGACTGTTTTCCACAGTCTACCTTTGCGAAACCGTATTTTCTGCGTTGCCTGTTTTGAAGAAAAAACGCAGAAAGAGAACCCAAAGTGTCTGTTTCTCATATTAAGTCCTTCTTCGAAAAACTTTGCTCTGAAAGCTAGGCCCAAGAGAATAACTAACAACCGCAAAACTTGTTTTTAATCTAATACTGGAAAGTTAATTAATAAATTCATTGTACAGTAGTGATACAGTCCTATTTATAAACCCATTTCATCAGTGTAGATGTAATTTTTAATTTTTTACCATGTCAGAATGCATTTTGCCTTTCTTTTCTTTCGCTAAATTGATCAGTTTTTGAATTCATGGATTTTTTTTTCTTTTTGATGAGCTTGCGCCCCCATTTAATGTTATCACGCCCTCCTAGAGCGGTGCGCCACACAGGATGAGAATCGTTGCCCGAGGGTATTGACAGGTCTTCTATAGAAACAGGAGGTTGACCTCACTCTCCATGTCCATGGAGAAGCTAATTTTGGTATGAGTGTTGTTCAGACGATCGTGGAATATTCGTATCATCCACATAGCGGACCCTACAAGACGGTTTTAGCTCCGCGTTAATTAGTGCCTTGTGTTCCAAACGATCCATCAAAGTGTCATCTCCAGGCGACAAAGATGACCCATCACGAGCCCGTCACATTATGCAGAAAACTGTCCGTTACATTTAAAACTGGTGAATGCTAAGCCATTGCTAAATATGCATGGGAGTGGGATATACATCCTAAACTCCTACCTTCCTGTCTCTGCCCGTTTCCTCCTCCTCCCCTCTCTCTCTCTCTCTCTCTCAGTGTGTCACCTGTTCCCCCTCTATCTCCCTCTGTCCACCTCCTCCAGCTCCTCTCTGCGTCTATTTCCTCCCCCCTTCATGCCCTCTTACCCATCACACTGACCGTGGCCCTTGTTTCTTGCATTTTCAAACGAAACCTTCATTGGGAATTGAAGCCACTTAAAATGCATGGGTAAAAAGGTTGGGATCATTGGTATACGGGCTATGAGAGAGACATCTCTAACTGTTGGATCTGTGAGGATAGTGGCTTCAGTGACAGTATTTCGTACAGTTTTCATCTGCGGACGCGTAGGTTCGGACGATCCAGATTCAGTAGTAATATTCTAAACATACGCCAATAAGCCATTAATACACCATTCGTGTTTTCTACAGAACCGACGGCGAGGAAGAAAACAAAACAGCACATTGCCTTGTTTATATGGTAAGGAAAAAGAATAAATATGCGACAAACAATTTGTCTGATGGTTTACGTGACCTGCCAGGGTAGTTAAAACTGACTGCAAGAAAGAAAGCGAAACCACACATTTTCACGGCACAACATATACTCATCAAAAAATGTTTTGCATCACCCCGATTCCGAGAACTCCTGAAAATAGACGTTGACAGTGGATATTGTATCACAGACACAGTCCCTTTGACTGTTCAGAGATGTCACTAAACCCGCCCAAAGATGTAAACAACCATGCATGAGCAGCGCCTATTAGACGGAGGTGGTCCGACAGCCGATCAGTTCCAGTCATTCCACCAGGAAAGAGCTACACGACTCGTGTTGTCTGTAGTTCAAACATGCCTAGACGGTCAATACCACGGTTCGATCGCGTCCGCTTTGGTACTTTGTGCCAAGAAGGACTCTCAAAAACGGAAGAGTCAAAAGCGATGTTGTTCGGACATGGAGGAGAGGGAGACAAACAGGAACTGTCGATGACATGCCTCGCTCAGGCCGCCCAAGGGCTACTACTGTAGTGGATGACCTCTACCAACGGATTATGTCTCCGTCGTGTTGCGACTTAAACTGTGCGCAATAGGCTGCATGACGCGCAACTTCACTCCCGAGGTCCATGGCGAGGTCCTTCTTCGCAATCACGACACCATGCAGCGCAGTACAGATAGGCTCAACAACGTGCCGAATGGACCGCTCAGGACTGGCATCACGTTCTCTTCACCGATGAGTATCGCATAGGCCTTCAACCAGACAATCGTCGGAGACATGTTTGGAGGCAACCTGTCTGGCTGAACGCCTTAGACACACCGTCCAGCGAGTGCAGTACGGTGGAGGTTCCCTGCTGTTTTGCGGTGGCATTACGTAGCGCCGACGTACGCCGCTGGTGGTCATGGAAGGCGCCGAAACGATTGTATGATACGTGAATGCTATCCTCCGACCGATAGTACAACCATATCGGTAGCATATTGGCGAGGCATTCATCTTCGTGGACGACAATTCGCGCCTCCGTCGTGCACATCTTGTGAATGACATCCTTCAGGGTAATACTTCGCTGGACTAGAGTGGCCAACTTGTTCTCCAGACATGAACCCTATCGAACATGCCTGGGGTAGACTGAAAAGGGCTGTTTATGGACGTAGCGACCCACTAACCACTCTGAGGGATCTACACCGAATCGCCGTTGAGGAGTGGGACAGTCTGGACGACAAGTGCCTTGATGAACTTGTGGATAGTATGCCACGACGAATACAGGCATGCATCAATGCAAGAGGATGTGCTACTGGGTATTAGAGGTACCAGCGTGTACAGCAATCTGGACCACCACCTCTGAAGGTCTCGCTGTATGATGGTACAACATGCAATGTGTGGTTTTCATGAGCAATAAAAAGTGCGGAAATGATGTTTATGTTGATCTCTATTCCAATTTTCTGTACATGTTTCGGAACTCTCGGAACCGAGGTGATGCAAAAACGTTTTTTGATGTGTGTGTATATAGCGTATGTCTGTCTGAATGTTTGTAAGTGTATCGTGTAAAAATTTGAAGTAAATCGGTCAGGAACCTATCGAGTTAGAAAAAAATATGCAGAAATATTGCAATGTCAACTTCTGTTAGTAAATATATGCCCATGCCACGCGACAGCTTTTATCAAAATTGCCACGCATCATAATCAAACTCCATGAAATTGATAAACGCGATTAATCTAAAACAATTTCCATCGATAAATGAAAGTACAAATATTGAGAAAATTAAAATCAGTGATTGCGATAACTAATGACTAAAATCCCATACTCTCTTCCGGAGGATTATTTAAATGAGTAATTGAGAGCTTTTAACGTGGGATGCCTGAGGCACAAGGGGCGCGTCACGTCTTTTTCCCACAAGCTAACAGACAGGGAAGAATTGAGCTGTGGAACAATCACGCATTCTGTGAAACGCCGGGCAAGGGAGAGTTAAGAGCAAGGCTGCCCAGCCTTTTTAACAGATGGGCAAATTGACGATTCCAAAATCACGAGCGAGCCACTGTCCACTGACGGTTCTTATGTTTTCTGTTTTTGATAGCAATAAGCCTTAAATTAAGATACTGTACGACAAAAGAAATGCTTCATTCTGATTCTGTCGTTTATTAAAATAAATTAAACACCTTCTTCTGCCAACTAAAGAAATAAAATCAACAAAAATCAGAATCTAAGTAACTGGTACAATTAGTATGATTTCTGAAACTGCACGGTTTTAATAATTTTCCTGTGTTAGACATTAGATCTGACGTTGATAGTTAACAACAAAGCAGAAATATGTGGCTCAGTTAGGGATACGCTGTATTTATTTTTTATGTGATTAAGACTTGAAAAAATCTTTTCACAAACGTGTGTTGATCAGAAACTATTTAAAACTGAGAGGGCAGTTGACTTATTGCAGGTAAATCGTCTTTTGGCATCAATTTTCAGAAATCTGCAAATCCTTCCGAAGAAGTTCGTGACTTTGAAGATATGTTTTCTGCAAAAAATGTTTTTTAGAGTAGAATGATTTTGCAGTTAAATTAATTTCAACTGAATTTTGACAGGATAACTGATTATTTCATCTGTACTGATTGTAAAAGGATTTACAAAAATTTGTAAATTTTACTTTATACTTTCGTAGTACTGGAATTTGCTCTCAGACGATTTTAAAAGGTATCTTATTTTAGATTCCCGCTTAGTAAAATTGATAGTTGCGACACTGACCACTTTCAAATCTTTGAGTGTGGAAAAAGGTCAATATTTTCGTTTGTCAAATTAATTATAAGTAGATTTAATTTAGCTTTGAATCCACTTATCAAAGTTAACACAGTTGGAAGTGAAAAGTCTTTGCCTTGTAGTTTGGGGTTTAAAATACTGAGGTAATTGCTAATGTTAATAAGAAATGCAAGATTGCCCAACCAGGATGTATTTTTCAGTAAATCAGTTTCCTCTAAAATTCCAACTTGCTCTCTCAAGTTGAAGAAATTTTTCAACATGCCCCTTAAAAGCCATCGCACTGCGCAGTACAGTTGCAAATTCCATATTCGCTGATATCTTCTGCAAATAAAACTCTGAACTGACGTCTGTGAAGAGCTTTTGCACATACTTAATTTACGCAACGTACTTCCGTGTAAGGCTAGTTTTGGTGCCCCTTGCGAAATCTGAATTTCGGGACTCCGCTCTTTCTAGAATGTAATTTTGTTTCACAACGTCTGCGTTCATCTTTCTTTGAATGTAAACAGACAGTACTGCTGCCACAGCTAGGACGCGAGTTAGCTTTGCCATGTTAAATGTAAGCATTAAATACGCACATAAACACCCCAAGTAAACACTAAAAAAGAGATACATACACCAAAAATGCACTAATATATACTTAAAATGAACGAATCCACATCGAAGATCAACACCAAATAGAGTTAGAAAAACAAGAATCTAAAAATTGATTAGATGTTTCTGGTATTACAGTAATACTGAACCAATTTTGAAATGATTTTAGTTGTGTCTGTAATAGTAAATTACTAAATATTTTTCCAAATCTTTCAGAAAGGCCATCCTTACATCTGTCAAAATAGTTTTCACATTTGGAAAAATTCCTCCTGCGTCACATTATGGTACGAAGTAGAACTTGATTGTTGCAATGCCGCTTGGTAATAGTCCTCGAAAAGTACGTCATGAATCGTAATGCCTAACATAATGTTTTTCTTCAACTCAAAAATTTTACAGCAAGCTAGTACATGGCGATTCAGAAATATACTAAGAAATTTACTTACAATTCTTCGTGTATATTAGGCATTTAATTTAATAGATTCTGTCTAACGATAAATAAGACGGGGAAAAGCCTCCTAAACTGTAGAAAACTTTATTTTAAAAATTGCTCATCTAAACCTTCGCTGTTCTTGCTTTCTTAGCAGCAAAAACCTTCACCAGTTTCTCCATGTTGAGCGAACGTGCTAGTCTGCCTTTCCAGCGCTCTTATCGCAAGACCTCGTAGCCGGTCGTTGCTCATTGAAGAGCTAAGACAGTTTTTAACGATCTTTAACTTGGAAAAGCTACGCTGTGCAGAAGCTATAGACACTGGAATCCACAAGAATATTCTTAAAGCAGTTGATACACTTGGGAGAACGTCTTGCCAAGTTCATTCCGAAGATGTACTAAAGTACTTCTAAACATGTGTTCGTAGTTTGTCGAAGCGTAGAGGACAATTAATTTGCAAGACCTTACGATTTTGTGTCTCCTGAATGCATTATAGGCTCTCTCACAGCTTCTGCAAGGTTTCTACATCCTCTGTTGAGATCGAATTGTTTGATGCCAAGCTCTTAACATCAAAAATAACACTGAACATGTCACCAGCTACAATTTTTCGCAGAATAAATTCGTATAGCGTCTGAATAGCTTCCAGCGGAATGTTCTCCCATTCTTGTACAAAAACGTCCGCTAATTACTTCAACGATGTTGGAGCTAGATATCTGCTCCTCTCTGTTCTACAACTCCCCATAAGGAGTCAATGATGTTGAGGTCTGGCGATTATGCTGGCAGGGAAGATGTTTAATGATATTGTGATGCTCCACAAATTACGCCTGAACATATTTGCCTGTGTGTATGGGCACATTATCATCTTGGAATGTGGCAGTGTTTAGCAGCAATAGATAGTCACAGTAAGCATTTTACTGTCGAAGATGTCGAGATGTCACCAGTTATCCGGTCACTGAGGGTAACTATAGGACCAGCTGAATACCACGATACAGCCGCCCAAATCATAACGGAAACTCCCCAGTGCTTGGATGTAGGAAGCAGGCAGGCCGGATCATAGACTTCTTTAGGTATTCTCCACACATAAACCCGTCCGTTTGTAGGAAACAAAGTAAACGATGATTTACCGGAGCGTTTCACATTCTTCCAGTCATGAAGCGTCCAGGTTTTACGATCACAGAACCACTTCTTTCGCAGATTTGCGTTATCTTCCGTTATTAAGGGTTCCGCAGCTGCAGCCCTTCCATGGCTGTTAGTCTTGTGAATCTCCCGCCGTACTGTTTTTGTTGCCACAGTATTATTCAAGAAAGTGTGGAGTTCTGCTGTCACTTTTGCTTCGGTAGTTTTGTGTTGTCGGGCCACAATCCAGTGCTCGTCGATCTCTGTTAGTAAACTTCGGCTTTCGCCCCCTATTCCTCTTCACCTATGGTGTTTCACCACATTTTATGTATTCTGTTATTACCGTGTATACTGTCGCTCGTGAAGCGTTAAACAGTTCAGCCCTTTTCGTCACAGATTCTCCCGCTAACCGCGCACCAACGAGTTGCCCTTTTGTTGAATTCTGACGGATCACACATTTCATCAGTCGCTTGTGTTAACCGTCGCCGGACAAAATGTGTAATACACTGCAAGACAACCTGCAAGGTACGTCAACTGCGCACTGCAGCCGCATCACAGTATTTTCACATTCGCATTGCTGCCAACTTACAACAAGATGTGCTATATTGCATGGTGTTCATATTATCTTGTCTACTCCCATAATAGCGGTGTCTACCACAACATAAAAGAAGTTCACCTTTAAGCTATTCTCTTCCCCTGGAATGGATTCATCCTTACTTTCGTAAGAAAACAGCCTTTTAAATAGTTGCAGATTTGGATTCTGTTAGCTCATCAACATTTTCTAACGATGCAACCAATTCCTCTGCTTCTTTTCAAAACCTGTAGTGTCTAATTGCATACCTTCTTGTGAAATGCTTTATTGATTCTGTTGACATGGCAAAGGACATTTGCCATATCCAGCACACAGACAAAACAAACAAATAACGTCCGAACAGGCCCCGAAGGCCCATTGCTACCGACCGGCCGCTGTATCATCCTCAGCTCTTAAGCATCACCGGATGCGGATACGGAGGGGCATGTGGTTAGTACATCGCTCTCCCGGCCGTTGACAGTTTTCGTGACCGTTGCCGTTTCTTCTCAACCAAGTAGCCTCTCAATTTGACCTCACAAGGCACAGCACTCAAAGAAAACTTAAAATTTGAGATTTTTTTCAGGGGACTAGATATTTCACTGAAACACACTGTATCATTTTTGCGTGTGTTTTTAATTCTGTTGATGCAAGTCCTACGTTATTAAGCACAGATTTTCAACCCGAACACTTTAAATACTAGTCTCCCACCTTGTATCACACAGTGACTTCAGAGTCAGTTTTATGTGAGTCCTGAGTGCTTCCCAGCGCTTCACAGATGCAGAAAATAATGTGAACAATCTTTGAACTACACCAAAAAATGTAGCGCAGTTATAAAGATGTAACTGCGTCACTAACAAACAAGTTCAAGCTATGAGCCCAGCAAGACATATAATGAACTCTTGGATATTCTTCACTGATGATCTTGTGTACCACTCTTCTTGCCCTTTATGTTGCTCCCGTTTTCGTAAGATTGTAGTATCTCTAACAGTGCTGTAAGACCTTGTGGAATAGTGTCACTCGCTTCGAAAAAAAAAAATTCTTTAATTGCAACTGATTTGGAAAATACATCTGCCGGTCGCGGTGACCGAGCGGTTCTGGGCGCTTCAGACCGGAACCGCGCTGCTGCTGCAGTCGCAGGTTCGAATCCTGCCTCGGGCATGGATGTGTGTGACATTCTTAGGTAAGTTAGGTTTAATTTATTCTAAGTCTAGGGGACTGATGACCTCAGATGTTAAGTCCCATAGTACTTAGAGCCATTTGAACCTTTTTTTTAAAAAATACATCTACGACTCTTAAAATCACACTTAATTGTTACTTTTGACTAAAATCTGGGTACAGTCTTATATTATTGAATAATATTTGTTTTTGAGTATGGTATCCTTCATGACAGATACAATCTCATGAGAAATTATGGTAATAATTTCATTTTGTATGTTCTTACTTAAGTAAGTAACCAACCTTCCGGGTTTAGCCACACGATTTAATATGATACAGGATCGAACTTGGCCATTAAATTTACTTGCCCTAAAAAGTTTCCATTACCTAAATTTCTCAACAGTTCATGATTGCTTCTTAATGAAAGATATATTAAGTTTCAATTTTTAATTCTCTGCAAAAACTCTTTCCATTTCCCAGTTTCAGTAATACGAGAGCGGGGCAGTTCATGGCTAAAGAGAACTTTTGACAAGCTTTGCCAGTGTCGTAATCCATTTCTTGTGATAACACCAGCATTCGAACTGTAGAACGCAACAAAAGCAGTACACAGCATCTTTTGCTTGAGAATACACAAGATACGTTCGCTTACCTTTCTCATCATTTGAAAATTACGGAAGCTACGACAAACAGTAAAACACCTACTTATTTCGCTATCCACAGCCAATGTGACATTTTTTTACTACTATTTTGCGGACCTTCCTTAATTGCTCTTATCCTGAAATTGTCACGTACCCTATGTACTCAAAAGTATCCGAACACCCCAAAAACATACGTTTTTCATATTAGGTGCATTGTGCTGCCACCTACTGCCAGGAACTCCATACCAGCGACCTCAGTAGCCATTAGACATCGTGAGAGAGCAGAATGGGGCGCTCCGCGGAACCCACGGATTTTGAACGTGGTCAGGTGAATGGGTGTCACTTCTGTCATAAGTCTGTACGTGAGATTTCCACACTGCTAAACATCCCTAGGTCCACTGTTTCCGATGTGATAGTGAAGTGGAAACGCGAAGGGACCCGTACAGCACAAAAGCGTACATGTCGACCTCGTCTGTTGACTGACAGAGACCGCCGACAGTTGTAGAGGGTCGTAATGTGTAATAAGCAGACATCTATCCAGACCATCACACACCGAATTCCAAAGAGCATCAGGATCCACTGAAAGTACTATCACAGGCGTGAGGTACGAAAACTTTGATTTCGTGGTCGTGTGGCTGCTCATAAGCCACACATCACGCCGGTAAATGCCAAACGACGCCTCGCTTGGTGTAAGGAGCGTAAACATTTGGACGATTGAACAGTGGGAAAACGTTGTGTGGAGTGACTAATCACACTGCACAATGTGGCGATCCGATGGCAGGGTGTGGGTATGACGAATGCCCGGTGAATATCATCTGCCAGCGTGTGTAGTGCCAACAGTAAAATTCGGAGGCGGTGGTGTGGTCATGTTTTTCATGGAGAGGGCTTGCACCCCGTGTTGTTTTGCGTGGCACTATCACAGCACAGGCGTACATTGATCTTTCAAATGGTTCAAATGGCCCTGACCACTAAGAGATTTAACATCTGAGATCATCAGTCCCCAGAACTTAGAACTACTTAAACCTAACTAACCGAAGGACATCACACGCATCCGTGTCCGAGCAGGATTCGAACCTGCGACCGTAGCAGTCGCACGGTTCCGGACTGAAGCGTCTAGAACCGCTCGGCCAATGCGGCCGGCCATTGATCTTTTAAGCACCTTCTAGCTTCCCACTGTTGAAGAGCAATTCGAGGACGGCGATTGTATCTTTCAACACGATCGAGCAGCTGTTAATAATGCACGGCCTGTGGCGGAGTGGCTATATTAGAATAACATCCCTGTAATGGACTGTCCTCCTCAGAGTCCTGACCTGAAACCTATAGAACACCTTTGATATGTTACAGAACGCCGACTTCGTGCTAGGCCTCACCGACCGACATCGATACCTCTCCTCAGTGCAGCACTCCGTAAAGAATGGGCTGCCATTCCCCAAGAAATCTTCCAGCAACTGATTGAACGTATGCCTGCGAGAGTGGAAGCTGTCATCAAGGCTAAGGGTGGGCCAACGCCATACTAAATTCCAACATTACCGACGGAGAGCGCTACGAACTTGCCAGGACTCCGGATATTTTTGATCATATAGTGTATAATATCCGGCCAAGTTCCCAGTTCGCTAAGGTCATCGACGGCTTGAAAGCCGTTTCCGTCCTTAGATAATTTTATTACGTCTAGGAGATCTTGGCCTGCTCCGTGTTCTTTCGCAGTAACATTATTGTCAGATGTTTCCGCTAGTGGAACAGTTTCATCAGCCACTAGTTCTTTCTTGCACTAAAGGTACGATTCTTCAGCATTATCAACTGATGAAGCTTTAGTAACATTACATTCTTTCACATCAAACTACACATTCACGGAAACACTATCAATTCGTTTTAAAAATTTATTTAATGAAACCTTTTGCCGCGACTGCTCTTTTAAAATGTCAAAATGTCACACTTCCATTTTTTTTTTTTTCACATGGCAAGTATTTACGATCCATTCTACACTCTAGCATAAAACAAATCACAGCTTCCCATATCACTAGATGCTGACCACAGATTGCCTTCGTACTTCATACGTAATTGAGTTGCTGAACGAAGATACCGGCAACAATAGGGCCCTTTATTCGAAGGCGCCCGCCCGCAGATGATCAGTGGAAATCCCAAACCGTTTGCTGCCTGCATTACGAACTTTGTCTAGCAGACAAGTCTTACCACGCAGGTTAACGACGTGAAACGGTTCTGATATTTCCGTACAGACCAGCAACCGACTGGGAAAAAAATGGTAATCTCTACTTTCGTCGGTTCACTGGCAGATCGACTGCCACATTATTCGTCAAAGCTGCCCGGATTAAGAAAAAGTAGAATCAACAATGAAGGTGCTTTCGATAGCGGGACTAGTGTGAATGGAGTTTATTAACAGTCTAAATTTGAAGAACTTTTTTGTGTTTTAACAGAAAATCAGACTTTATTAAGTAAGAAAAAAAGGCTCATGGCGGGCCTCCTCAGCTTGGGGCCACCCGCGACTGCGGTGATTGCGGTAGCCTTAAACCCACAGTGCTAATCAATAATATCATCCGACCTCATATCCTTTGTGCACAACGCTTCCTGGTGCATGATGCAATAATGGTAAAATATTTTTTGGTCCAAGTAATTTCGTAACAAAGCTAAGCAACATTGTTTTGCCCGGTCATTACAGGTGCATCATCAGTGCATAGTTTTGTCCCACGGTAAAACCTTTTTCCCAATGCAGTCCTTAATTTTCGTACAAATGTCTTTTCCTTGGATTGTAGTTTTCAGATGACACAATTGTTGTAAATCTTGAAATAAATTCCAATGTTCAACAATGCAACGAAAAAAAATAGCCAACTGAGGCCTGCTCGTTAAATCACAAGTGTCATCTAACACCAACGAAAGCTATTGGCACTTTCTTACGATATGTTAAATAGGGTCGCTCATACCAGGTGTCATCTTCTCTGCCAATCGCATACAGTTGTTTTGGGAAAATGAAAGACTGTCAGCCTTAGCTTTGACGTTTTGGCCATTACAATTTTGTGCAAAGATTGTCAAAGCCTTTTTAACAATTTCTTCATCAGAAAAAAGTTTCTTCATTTTCGCTAAAAGTAAAGACATCTCGAAAGCTGTGTTGATCATAGATTCAAGCTTGTCGTGCCTTTTTAACGGAAAATATTCTGTTGGTTGAATAGTTCCCATTTATTTTCTTAAAAAAAAAATTTCCCAGATGTCACTGCCAACAGAATTCTCTCTTTCAAATTATTATGATTTTGCTTGTGACGTCTTTCGAAATTATATTTATTTTCAACAGCTAGTGTAGTAAACCACAGTAATCATATGGGTTTCTATGCCTTGCTTTCATAAAACAATATTTCTTTTCCCATTCATCATGAAAAACGTGGTAGAACTCTGTAGATTTCGACCTACTTCTTTTGCTGTGAGCTATACTGTAACAAAGAACATTTTTAACTTTTCTTCCTGAGTACCTAATGTGAAAACTCGTAATGAAGTTTATTTTGGGGAAAACTTAAATTAGGTAACAATGCCTAACATAACGTTGAATGTTAAAGAAAACACTCCTTGTTGTTTTTAACGAACAATTGACCAGGTACATACATGCAGTGGTTGAGGTAGTACTACACTCCTGGAAATGGAAAAAAGAACACATTGACACCGGTGTGTCAGACCCACCATACTTGCTCCGGACACTGCGAGAGGGCTGTACAAGCAATGATCACACGCACGGCACAGCGGACACACCAGGAACCGCGGTGTTGGCCGTCGAGTGGCGCTAGCTGCGCAGCATTTGTGCACCGCCGCCGTCAGTGTCAGCCAGTTTGCCGTGGCATACGGAGCTCCATCGCAGTCTTTAACACTGGTAGCATGCCGCGACAGCGTGGACGTGAACCGTATGTGCAGTTGACGGACTTTGAGCGAGGGCGTATAGTGGGCATGCGGGAGGCCGGGTGGACGTACCGCCGAATTGCTCAACACGTGGGGCGTGAGGTCTCCACAGTACATCGATGTTGTCGCCAGTGGTCGGCGGAAGGTGCACGTGCCCGTCGACCTGGGACCGGACCGCAGCGACGCACGGATGCACGCCAAGACCGTAGGATCCTACGCAGTGCCGTAGGGGACCGCACCGCCACTTCCCAGCAAATTAGGGACACTGTTGCTCCTGGGGTATCGGCGAGGACCATTCGCAACCGTCTCCATGAAGCTGGGCTACGGTCCCGCACACCGTTAGGCCGTCTTCCGCTCACGCCCCAACATCGTGCAGCCCGCCTCCAGTGGTGTCGCGACAGGCGTGAATGGAGGGACGAATGGAGACGTGTCGTCTTCAGCGATGAGAGTCGCTTCTGCCTTGGTGCCAATGATGGTCGTATGCGTGTTTGGCGCCGTGCAGGTGAGCGCCACAATCAGGACTGCATACGACCGAGGCACACAGGGCCAACACCCGGCATCATGGTGTGGGGAGCGATCTCCTACACTGGCCGTACACCACTGGTGATCGTCGAGGGGACACTGAATAGTGCACTGTACATCCAAACCGTCATCGAACCCATCGTTCTATCATTCCTAGACCGGCAAGGGAACTTGCTGTTCCAACAGGACAAAGCACGTCCGCATGTATCCCGTGCCACCCAACGTGCTCTAGAAGGTGTAAGTCAACTACCCTGGCCAGCAAGATCTCCGGATCTGTCCCCCATTGAGCATGTTTGGGACTGGATGAAGCGTCGTCTCACGCGGTCTGCACGTCCAGCACGAACGCTGGTCCAACTGAGGCGCCAGGTGGAAATGGCATGGCAAGCCGTTCCACAGGACTACATCCAGCATCTCTACGATCGTCTCCATGGGAGAATAGCAGCCTGCATTGCTGCGAAAGGTGGATATACACTATACTAGTGCCGACACTGTGCATGCTCTGTTGCCTGTGTCTATGTGCCTGTGGTTCTGTCAGTGTGATCATGTGATGTATCTGACCCCAGGAATGTGTCAATAAAGTTTCCCCTTCCTGGGACAATGAATTCACGGTGTTCTTATTTCAATTTCCAGGAGTGTATTTTTAAAATCAAAATTAAAGTACTGTACTAAGAGGTACATAACTCTGAAGGAAGATAAAAACTGCAACAATGCTACCTTTGACAAAAAGCATTGTTTATACGTTCTGCGTAGTGTTGATATCAACAGCGGAATGTTTTCGTATCATGCTGTTCCTGTTCCAACACACAGAGCCTAAAACTGCTGGTTTGAATTACAGTGACGACACTTTCTGATCAAAATACATCAGTTCACAAACTCGCTCAACGTTATACGAGGGTTGGAACTTTAATAGTGGCAACTATTTATTTACAATAATTACTATTAAAAACAGTCTTGATCACGATTTATTTAACAAGGTGACCGGTTTCAACCACTACTGTGGTCATCTTCAGACCATTGAGTAGGAACCTCTTTCTGTTGAAGAATCACAGTAGTGATTCTTCAACAGGAAGAGATTCCTACTCAATGGTCTGAAGATGACCACAGTAGTGGTTGAAACCGGTCACCTTGTTAAATAAATCGTGATCAAGACTGTTTTTAATAGTAACTATTTATAAGACATTGATCACTGCTGTGCCCATAATGTATTCAAAAGTAATTTATTTATTTACAGCTCGTATAAAATAGATACGTGTTTCAAAGTTATACTGACCTTCAAAGTAGTCACCAGCATTGTGTATACCCCGTTGGCAGTGATGAGGAAGTTGTAGGATACTCTTAGCAGTGCCAGTTGTGTTGACAGTTTGAGCGGCGCGATCTATTGCCCGACGTATTTGTAGCATTTCTGAAGCGCATGCCGTGAAGTGTTTCCTTCAGTTCAGAAATCGAGTTGAACTCACGAGGGCTGAAGTCGGGGGAGTGCAATAGGTGGTATAGCACTTAGCAGCCCCATCAGTCAAACAAATTGCACTGTACGTTCTTGAGCATTGTCCTACAAAATGATGGTTAGGTCCTGCAGAAAGTGTCATCACTTCTGTCTCTATGCTGTTCATTTTTGGAACGACGCATATCCATTTTGTACGAGCTGTAAATAAATAGTTGTCATTATTAGAGTTCCAACCCTCGTACATGGTATCATCACCAAGACAGCATCACGCCGCCACAAAATAAAAAACATAATGGCGGCATTACGGTATGGCCACCAAACACCTAAGCCTAGAAATTAACGTATATCGATGTCAAAGCATTTTCCATCCTCCAAGGCATGAGTACTTGCGTGCATAAATTATCTGTACGCCCACTCCTGCGTACTGCTGGCGCTGTCAAGGCGTTTGAGACGGGACCTGCCGAATGAACGAGTTTTCTTTTTCTTGTAAAATCAAGTCGACGTAAACAAAGTGTTTACTGTATGGGAGACGTTGCCAGTATGCAGATTCTCGATATTTAGAGAGAGACCTGTAATAAAAAAGAAAAGTTTGTATTGGCTGCATACTGTACGTCCTCTGCTGGTTGCTCTGACGAGATGAAAACCTGCTAGCGTCGTTTCAACTGCTTCTTGTCAGGCGGCCCGAGACGGATGCTGAAGCGGCAGAAGGAACACTGAACGCTACCGTTCTTTGCTCGGTCAGGCGTTATAGAATATAGGTAACATTGGTGGCTGCCGCAGCAACAAGCAACTGTGGCAGTGTCTTTGCAGCCTGCCTACCAGTAAGTCGGTTACTTGTAGATTTCCACCATCTTAAATTTGTTTTACATATCCTATTCCGATCCTGTGGCGTTAGGGCTAGTTATTTTTCACAATGTAACTTTTGAACTTTTTCACCATTGTGTATTTATCGGTACAAGAATTCTAGGGGCAATCTCTTCTTCTCCTACCAAGGAGGTACTGGCAGTGTTATAGAAACACCACACACTGATAATATCTACTGGGTACGAGTATTGGAACAAGGCGGACCTCAATCCAAAGTACCGTTATCCAAGATGGCGGCGATGACGTCATCCAAGATGGCGCTGTGGCGTCAATCAATATGGCGGTCGGGACGTCATTCAAGACGGCGGATGCTGGCGGGAAGTTTAAATTTTGGAGGGAAAGTGCCACACCCCCTCCACCAGAAAAATGGCGCAAAGTTCAAATTCCAACATGATAATGCATCACACTACGCTTATCTCTACTAAGCAAAGAAAATGGCGGGAAAAAACACTTGTCTTTATCATTTAACCAATTTCAAGAACATGTGTTCGCCACTGGGTCTGGCTTAGGTCATATCATGGCGCCCAGAGGGCGCTACTGTGATGTTGGATGATGACGCAACATCGTCTGCTCTCTCTCTCGCGTCGCGTCAGCAGCTCGCGAGAGAGCGACCGCTGATGCCACAGCCTCAAGACCGCACCTTTATACTCGTGCCAGACATAGTCTTCTGTAAATATGCTAACGAATTTAACTGAACACAAGTGTCACCAACATTGTGCATCTAACCTATCAATTACCTAAGTACTTAATTCCATTTCAATTTCAATAAAATTCAAGGGGGGGTGTGGCACTTTCCCTCCAAAATTTAAACTTCCCGCCAACATCCGCCGTCTTGAATGACGTCCCGACCGCCATATTGATTGACGCCACAGCGCCATCTCGGATGACGTCATCGCCGCCATCTTGGATAACGGTACTTTGGACTGAGGCCCACCTTGTTCCAATACTGGTATGGATTAATTGCAGTGTGTTATTTAGTTAATTTCAGGTAGGCGTGTATTTGTTATGGCCATTTTTAAAGAATGTGCGATGAAATATTTACCGTCATTTTCCAACGTTCCTCTCTCATACTCGTCGACAATGCCAAAGACTGCAAGGGACTATCGCGGTATAAAATTTAGCGACAGACGAAGGAAGCTGTTTGGATGTTTCCTCCTCGCTAACCTTATCACGGTGATGGACACAGAAAACACTTCTGGTGACGTGTTTGCTCAAAGCAGCTGTTTGTCTGTACAGTCTCGTACTTAGAGCGGATATTCAGAAAAATGCTAACTGTTTTAATTAAGACACAAAATTAAATGCGACCGTTTTGAACCTTTAATTACGGTAACATTGGCTATCATTTCTAAGCAAGATAACCCCCAGACGCACACAGTTTGCGTAGAGGAGTGCATGGACTTACATTTTCCGCCATTTTGTAGAATTTGAAAAGCAAAACATCTAATTCGCAAGATCCAAATTTAGAAACAAAGTCACGATTTGTAATGAATATTTTGGGGCCATACTAGGTAATTTTTCCTCCATTTTGCAGAATATTCCTTGAGTCTCTCTCTCTCTCTCTCTCTCTCTCTCTCTCTCTCTCTCTCTCACACACACACACACACACACACACACACACACGCACACACACAAAGACAAACAATGCAGTGGTGGTGTGAATTTGGTAGTTTGTTTAAATATCGTACTGTGGTAGATTAAGTGCAGTTATGTGTCTCCGTACTCTTTTTTTTCAGCCTGTGCGCGCTGACTGGCATATTCGTCATTTCAGCCCGGATTTTAACGATGGTAATTTTTTTCCTGAACTTGATGGTAGATTTTACAACAATTTTAGCACGAATCCAGGCATTGTAGCGTAGAGAAATGTATTTTTATTGTTCATATAAACCCATATTTACAAGTTTCTTTGGTAAGAATTCATGTTTCGGTCAACTTTTGCCAAAAATGCACATATTTTTCTTATCTATAAGGACACAAGAATAAAAACATGAAAATGTTGCTCACATGACATTGTTTCAGGTGATATTGCCACAAACAAACACAACAGTTAATACAAAGCTTTATTTATCAACATTGTAGAAGTCAAGCAACGTAACTCTAGTCTGCTCTCTTAAGTAAGAAATTGTTGTGTGGAGTAGACAAATTTCTCTCGAAGCCAACAAAACCGTCCAAGATAATAAAATTCGCACTCGTGATCACACTATTTAGTCTGAATACGAACTCAGTCTGATTCAACATGCCGAAAGTAATGAGCTCCATGAGCACGAAGTTGTGAGGTTTTGTTCGTTATTATGGCTAGAGGTTCTTCAGCACTGACGGGGAAATATTATTTTATAAATTATGTGAAGTCAAAATCAGTGCAGAAACGCGCTTTAATGCGCGACAACATTGTCATACCGCCAGACAAACGCTGTTATTTCAGCACCGTGCAATAATTCTTCAAGGACTTGTTTGACAAGATAGTGTCTTGCAACATCCCACTGGAGAAGCTGAAGAATCCACACTTCCGATGCTACGGTCGCAGGTTCGAATCCTGCCTCGGGCATGGATGTATGTGATGTCCTTAGGTTAGTTAGGTTTAAGTAGTTCTAAGTTTTAGGGGACTGATGACCACAGATGTTAAGTCCTATAGTGCTCAGAGCCATTTGAACCACACTTACGACAGTTCTTGGAGAAGCACACAACACACCCAGTTCCAGAGAAATCTACGTTGCGAATGCTACGAGAAGGTGCTCAACAAAATACAAAGTAATGATGCTGGTCATATCGTCTGGGTGTCCATAAATGAAACTACCGATGTAGGTGAGCATTATATTGCAAATGTTGTTGGTGGTGTTCTAAAAGCTGACAGACCTGGAGAAATGTTTCTCATAACGTGTGAATCTCCCGAGAGAGACTAGACAACTCAACAGTTGTATTCTGTTTGTAAACTCGATGAAGCCATTGTGGTCGGTTGGAGTGAACAGAGACTACGTTTTGTTGCTAGTAAAAGGTGGTGTTTCGTACATGGCTAAAGCAGCCAAAGGGTGTCGGATTCTCTATCCTAGTATGGTGTACGCCGCTTGACTTGCACATACATTAACAGAGTTACAGAAGACGAGCGATCACATTACCCCGATGTGGGCAAATTAATTTCCTGTGGCAAGAAAACCCATGTGAAGCTCAACTACGAGTGCAGATATTCCAGGAACAAGCACATAATGCTGCTGAGTATTACTGCACCAACTACACCAAAATAAAGACAATATTTTGTGTGCTTGGTAGCAATGATTCAGGTGATATGTTGTTGTTGTGGTCGTGGTCTTGAGTCCTGAGACTGGTTTGATGCAGCTTTCCATGCTACTCTATCCTGTGCAAGCTCCTTCGTCTCCCAGTACCTACAGCAACCTACATCCTTCTGAATCTGCTTAGTGTATTCATCTCTTGGTCTCCATCTACGATTTTTACCCTCCACAATGCCCTCCAATGCGAAATCTGTGATCCCTTGATGCCTCAGGACATGTCCTTCTAACCGGTCCCTTCTTTTTGTCAAGTTGTGCCACAAACTCCTCTTCTCCCCAATTCTATTCAATACTTCATCATTAGTTATGTGACCTACCCATCTAATCTTCAGCATTCTTCTGTAGCACCACATTTCGAAAGATTCTATTCTCTTCTTGTCCAAACTATTTATCATAGATGTTTCACTTCCATACATGGCTACACTCCATACAAATACTTTCAGAAACGACTTCCTGACACTTAAATCTATACTAGATGTTAACAAATTTCTCTTCTTCAGAAACGCTTTCCTTGCCATTGCCAGTCTACATTTCATATCTTCACTACTTCACCCATCATCAGTTATTTTGCTCCCCAAATAGCAAAACTCCTTTACTACTTTAAGTGTCTCATTTCCTAATCTAACTCCCCCAGCATCACCCGACATAATTCGACTACATTCCATTATCCTCGTTTTGCTTTTGTTGATGTTCATCTTATATCCTCCTTTCAAGACACTGTACATTCCGTTCAACTGCTCTTCCAAGTCCTTTCCTGTCTCTGACAGAATTACAATGTCATCGGGAACCTCAAAGTTTTTATTTCTTCTCCATGGATTTTAATACCTAGTCCAAGTTTTTCTTTTGTTTCCTTTACTGCTTGCTCAATATACAGATTGAATAACATCGGGGAGAGGCTACAACCCTGTCTCACTCCCTTCCCAACCACTGCTTCTCTTTCGTGCCCCTCGACTCTTATAACTGCCATCTGGTTTCTGTACAAATTGTAAATAGCCTTTCGCTCTCTGTATTTTACTCCTGTCACCTTCAGAATTGGAAAGAGAGCATTCCAGTCAACATTGTCAAAACCTTTCTCTAAGTCTACAAATGCTAGAAACGTAGGTTTGCCTTCCCTTAATCTTTCTTCTAAGATAAGTCGTAAGGTCAGTATTGCCTCACGTGTTCCAACATTTCTACGGAATCCAAACTGATATTCCCCGAGGTCCGCTTCTACCAGTTTTTCCATTCGTCTGTAAAGAATTCGTGTTAGTGTTTTGCAGCTGTGACTTATTAAACTGATCGTTCGGTAATTTTCACATCTGTCAACAACTGCTTTCTTTGGGAATGGAATTATTATATTCTTCTTGAAGTCTGAGGTTATTTCGCCTGTCTCGTACATCTTGCTCACCAGATGGTAGAGTTTTGTCAGGACTGTCTCTCCCAAGGCCGTCAGTAGTTCTAATGGAATGTTGTCTACTCTCGGGGCCTTGTTTCGACTAAGGTCTTTCAGTGCTCTGTGAAACTCTTCACGCAGTATCGTATCTCCCATTTCATCTTCATCTACCTCCTCCATTTCCATAATATTGTTCTCAAGTACATCGCCCTTGTATAGACCCTCTATATACTCCTTCTATCTTTCCTCTTTCCCTTCTATGCTTAGAACTGGGTTTCCATCTGAGCCTTGATATTCATACAAGTGGCTCACTTTTCTCCAAAGGTCTCTTTAATTTTCCTGTAGGCAGTATCTATCTTACCCCTAGTGAGATAAGCCTCTACATCCTTACATTTGTCCTCTAGCCATGCCTGCTTAGCCATTTTGCACTTCCTGTCGATCTCATTTTTGAGACGTTTGTATTTCTGTTTTTTCCTGCTTCATTTACAGCATTTTTATATTTTCTCCTTTCATCAGTTAAATTCAATATTTCTTCTGTTACCCAAGGATTTCTACTAGCCCTCGTCTTTTTACCTACTTGATCCTCTGCTGCCTTCACTACTTCATCCCTCAGAGCTACCCATTCTTCTTCTACTGTATTTCTTTCCCCATTCCTGTCAATTGTTCCCTTATGCTCTCCCTGAAACTCTGTACAACCTCTGGTTTAGTCAGTTTATCCAGGTTCCATCTCCTTAAATTCCCACCTTTTTGCAGTTTCTTCAGTTTTAATCTACAGTTCATAACCAATAGATTGTGGTCAGAGTCCACATTTGCCACTGGAAATGTCTTACAATTTAAAACCTGGTTCCTAAATCTCTGTCTTGTGAAAGAGGTCGTTACAAACACCTTGTCTGGAAACTCGACATAAGTCAATGCCAACTTTTCATGGTATTAAAAGCCATCACGCGATTGGAAGCTGCTGTAACTCAACTGTGTGACGCTATGAATATTGAGCATCATGTGCAAAGCGAATTGTGTGGAGCTCCTGGTCATGTGGCTGACAAAGTGAACAATAAATTGCAAACTGTTCTCCAGAGGAAATCTGAATTTTCTACAACAAATTAGTGATAGTCTTTCTGGGAATGCTACAACATTTGAAGACAATGAACCTAAGCTCGCCTGCAGTGACCTCACCATCTTGAAGTACGCTCCTGCGACGTCCTACGGTCTGAAGAGGATCTTATCCAGGTAATAAACTTCTTCAGCGGCAACAGCAAATCTTTGAAAATGGAAAACCCTGAAATGCACCTTTGATCCGGTGCAACCGTGCAGAACTGAAGATTGACAGAACAAGTTAAATAATTTGGAATACTTTAAACAAGTGGTGTGCAGTGGTAAAAAATTTGTTTTATTTTTTGGATGGTTGTCATTGTTTTCACTCTACTTCGTGTTTTTTTCAGACGCATACAGATGTTACAAAAAGAATTGCTAGTTTGTTTCTGACACTGAAAAACGTTAGTATTACACTCACTATTATGCAGAAGTGAATTTTGTGCTACATAGTATACATAGTATGAAAGAATATTTTTAAATAAACTTGTAGAAAGTCATATATTATTTTTAAGGTCATATTGAAAGCTTACCGTCGCTGACTATTTATTTTAGCCTGTGCAGGATTGGACAGATATGATTATACTGCTTGTCGAATAGTTTTATTAATCATTGTCTGGGGCGCACATTCAAGTTTCCATAAGTGATCACGATCTGGATGTCTTCTTTGGTTCAGTGTCCTGTGCCGGACGAAATAACACTCATCGGCACAATGGTGGTTTTTTAGATTTACTTCTGGAGGAGGCTGAGTTGCTACTACAACACACACGAAATATTAGATCACTTTCTTGCAATTTGGACGAAATGCAATAATTAATTTTTTAACAATCCATATCCACAGGAATATCACGTGTATTTATTACAGCCACAGAATACTAACATATTACTTGATACAGTACAAGATAATAGTGTCTTCTCTCGAAGTACAGTTGACTTAAACTTTACTACATGGTTTTGTCTAATACAACTCTCGCACTGCTGGCTGCAATGAGACAATGCTTTCGTCTTCGGCTGTGGTTGCATGCTGGGCTGAGCGGCACTCTACTCCGATGTGAGCAATCATGCTGCAGCGGTAGCTTATGGAATTCTTGAGGGCGTATCTATACCAACGTCTTTCATTCGTCATTGCATTTGGCAAAAACTCTGCTTGCTTATGGTTCCATCACGAGGTACCAACTTTGCCATGGGACCTCGTTATTTGGACGATACCACACAACACTTGTTGATCATTAATTTGGGGTCAGCCCGAAAATTTATTCAGTTAATTTGTTACTTTAATCTTGAATTAAACAACTTAGCGCAACGAATAATGCAAAGGGAGGGTCAAGCAACCAAAGGAGGTAACTGAATGAAAGCGTTTGTACTATGATCTGACATAATAATTATCCAAATAGGATTCTAGTTTCATTAACACTCAATCAGTGTTATTTCTCGGAGGCAGATCTGTTCAGGATTCCGTTATGAGATAGGATCAGGTGAGTGAAATTACCAGCGTGAACAATTTGATGTCATTTCTCGTTTGAAGATACAATTTATTATGGGACTCTGCCTAACTCTCAGAGGAGAACAAAACAAATATAACATATTGCAAGCGCTAAGTGCGCTCAACATCTATACCTAAGCGGTCTCGTTATTGTCCGCGCACGGGATGGTGAGGGAAACATGTTGCTACTGGGATTAAGGTGCTTCTCACCTGTAACTTTCAAACTCATGCCGCCCGTACCCTGGTTAATGGTTACTGTTTTTAATAATTAGGCACACAACATGGTTACTGGGGTCCGCATATATTTGGCGGGAACAGTGAGTACGTAATCACAAGATATCACAGGGCAACAAGTGTGGTTCAAGCAGACAAAAATACGCGACACAGAGTACATATAGATCAATAGTGCATCCTTACAAATCTTCACACGATCACATTCTTTGTCTGTAATGAAATTCTTCAAGAACGAGCACTGCTCATTGGCTGCGCAGCCAACGCTTGTGCTTATGACTGGAAGTCAATAGCAAAATTGTGCACTAACGTTTTGGATCATTCTTGGATTACTAGCTAAACTGCACACTCAACACCTGCTACTCTCATCCTTAACCAACTTACAAAGGAGAAGGTCATTTATCCATACAGGTATACTCTCGTGTGAGGATGGAGACAAAGACCGAGGAACATAAAACAAATAAAAGCAAACAATCCCATTCGCAAGAATATTCGGTTACACACTGTCCACTAGATTAGACTTACAAGCTGAAACAAATATGGGAGGGGCCTACTTTTTGTTACAGTGCTTGCGACCGCGTGGCTGCCTGATAAACAAGACGTTAAAGAATCTGCAAAAAAGTTAACGAAAATGATAGCTCAATGTAATATAAAGTCGTCAAACATTAACTATGCTGAAGGCGTCTCTGGATTAACGCCATTCCAGTGGATTGAAATGAGCACAGTGTGCTCGTTGGAGACCTAAGTCCTACCCAGCGAATCTAGTTGAAAATTTTTAACAAAAGATGATCGCAACATAACCCTAACTATGTTGGTCCTGGAAAAGAACGGACTGGCTATTTTAAGGGGAAGAGAGAGAAGGGCAGTGACATTAAATAGAAGCACAACTGCCTTAGCAGTGCCATTCATGAACCGCTGAGACTGGAAAGTGCTGACATCAAAGATTTTTGGACGAGAATCCGCCCTCCTACCCTACTAGTTAAAATCAATTTACGAATACGGGACAACAAGCTGACCAGAAACACAGAGTCTCACTAAAACCACTATGAAACCACGGAGACGTCAGCATGCCGATCCATACAACAGGAACACTAACTGCAGCTGATAGAATGTGACAATTATAGACGATGCTTTCTCCATTCACAAAAGACTAGTCACTCCATCAGACAGCTGAACGAAATACTCTAAGCACTTAAGCTACTTTTCTGAATTGTACACAACTGCACGCTGCTGCATATAATACTGGACGGGAACCTGTCACAATATCTACATACGTGACTTATCTGAGCGTTTTAAGGAGGAATACCTACGACCACAATCGCTAGAGTAGGCCCATACTGCTGGGTAGTTACGCTCTACCGCACGTCACGAGAGAGAAGACTCCCTCTCTGGCTGCTGCAGACTACAGGTCGCGAAAACAGCCGCCAGGGAGCCTCGCTTCGACAGAGAGCGCTGGGGACGGTAGGTTGCGGCTTATCTGTATAAGTGATTAGGATTTTCCGATTTAAAATTGCTATAATTACGAATGACATTAAAATCAAATAGGGGTCAGAAAATTTGACTGTTCAAAAAGAATGGAAAAGGAAAGTCATTTTACTAGTAATGCTTGTGAAGAAATTATAAAGGGTAAATCATGGCAATATCTGATCCACTCTGCCTCGAAAGTGGGAGACCTAGGGCAGCTACCAGCAAATGTTAGTCGGCAACTTGTTCATCAGGATCTTCCGTCAACAACTTTTTATGTTTATTAGAAAAATCGAATGGAGGGAGACATCCCAGGAACATATCAGAGCGCCAGGACTTCCAGAAGCTTTGGTTGCAGCATGAGTGGTCACACACAATAAACACTTCTCAGAGTGAGAGATGATGTGCAGTTCAGTAATTTTGATTATTTGTGTATCATCAGTCACACACATCTTCTAGGTGTTGCAATTTTGACAAGTGTTACTGTAAATGCATCTGTCAAAGGTGAAGCTGAATGGAATGTGCTTCGAGACTTACGAATTCAGGCACGACCTCATTTTACACTGAATATACTTCGTTCGAGTAACGTGGACGTAGTTTTTCACCGTTCATGCGAGAATCATTCAGTGTAGATAGGTACACCAAACCTCAAAGGTGGAACCGGTTATATAGAACTCATACCCTGTTTGGGGTAAGCGTTGTCATATAAGCAGTGACGTGAGCGGTACGTGGAAATCGCTTGTTTGCACAGGGGCTTTTTAGGGGCGGCGTCTGCCTGCTTGAGAACGTCGGATATTCCCGGCTTTCAGGGAACCACTAAGCCGACAACTCTGCTGCCATCTATGCTCTACCCGACCTGATAACTCAGTGAATCACGCCTGACCTCCTGCCCGCTTGTTTCTGCAGCTGTTATGTGACGTTTAATTTCTTGTTATTTCACTGTTGCTGCCGTCAGCGTAAAGCATACATATCATTCCCCGATGTTATTTTCTTACAGGCTTCATGTTTTCCGCTGACAGAAAGATGGGCCAGGGAACATTTTCCTTAATGTTAATTACATATAATTATTTTGTACGATATTATCACTCACAAATATATCGAAATAGCTAGTTTGAAAGTCTGTACTAAAATGTTACTATTCTGCCGGATAACAGAAGATTACAGTATCAGGCTGACAATCACATTTATTGCGAATTTTCGTACGAACAACTAGTTTTTTTTTTTTTTTTAAAAAAAGGGACGGGAGAGAAACCTTCTGTGTTTGTCATACAAGCAACAAAATTAGTTATCTCTCTTAACCACATATAGTCCAAATAGTCCAACCTCATTGTGTGCTAACATATTTTAGAGCGCATTGAACTGGCTCATATACACGACAAAGCTACACAAGATGTCACTTACAGCTATACCTAGATGCACACGCCAACCGTACATATATCAATTTTGGCCAAAAATGTGGAAACACAGCGAGAAATGCATGCTTGAACACAAAAGCAAATGCTAGCCAAGCCTGCAGGTGGCCCTATTGTACTTGACCACATACGGTCCCTGCGCAGTGTCCTCAGTACGTTGCAGTGAGTGAATTCGAATGTGGGCAAATCGTTAGTACTCGTATGGTAGGTGCTTCCGTTACCAAGGTAGCAGAAGTGTTTGGTGTTTCAAGAGGCATCGTATCGGAGATTTATACTGCATACAAGGAAAGCGGAAAAAACATCGTCTGCTAAGTCACAATGGACGAAAGTGTCTGTTGAATGATCGTGACACACGCTTGTTGAAGAGGATTGTAACGAAAATTAAGGTGATGACACTTGCAAAACTGACTGCGGAACTGAATGTCGCACTCACGAACCCTGTCAGCAACAAAACAACACGAAAGGAGGCTGCATAAGCTGGGAATGGCAGGTCGAACTGGAATTCCAAAACCACTCATCAGTGATGCAAATGCCCGTAACAGGAAGTGTGATACCAAACACAGAACTTGCACTGTTGAGCAATGGAAGAAAGATATGTGGTCGAATGAGTTTGTTTCACACAGTTTTCAATTTCTCGCCAAGTTTACGCGCCGAGTGTGGAACATGGCGATAATTTCGGTAGCCGTATCGTGATATTCCGTGGTGCCCATGGTTACTCTGCAAGGAAGCAATAGTGCCAAGCATTATGTGACCATTTAGTCTGATCAGGTCCATCTCATAGTAAAAGGTTTGTTTTCTAATGATGAAGCCGTGAGTAGTGGGACAAAGTTCATATGGTCCAACTCTGCATTGTAGCCAAATTTGTTCAAGAAGGCGGATCTAAGATGGTGGTGATAGGTGTGGCAATGTCGCAATGATGTCATGGCGGCAAGTTCAAATTTTGGCGGAAAAGTAGGTCAGTTGTGCTACCTCCACTAAATTAACCCCTTCCCCTCCCCTCCTTCCCAAGAAAATGGCGGGAACATTTTGGTGGGAAAAATATAGTGGGAAGAAAGGTCACTTGGGCTACCTTCCCTAACCTAAGTCATTCAACCACCACCTCTTCCTTGGAATTGGCGGGAAAAGGACTCAGTCTTTGCTGGGCTGCTGGAGAGGATGGACGTAAGTCTTTATTTTTCATGCATTGCTTATTTAAACACTTTGAGTTGTCATAGGCAGTAGCTCCTCCAGTGTGTTCACCATGAGGTCCAGAGTCCAACTGACCTAGTACACAATACCAACACCAGAGAGCACTGTCATCCCTCTTCTGATGTAATCAAGATAGCGTTCTGGGGAAAAAAGGGTGGGAACCTGTAGGAACTCTGAATCTAGTCATGTGTTAGACATCAGCCAGTAGGATGGTGCTATCTGGTAACGTCATTGGAGGGGGTATAGGGCAGGCTCAGCTGCTCTGTGACCTCAGTCTCGCTGTTGGCTAGCAACAGCAGCAGTAGGAGAAGAAGAAGCAGAAGAAGAAACATGAAATGTCAGCAGCAGTCATAGTCCAGCACAGCCCTGCAGAACAGGAAGAAGCAGAAAAGAAAGTATCCCATCTCACATCTTCGTCTGTGGTTCACATTATTATTATTATTATTGGATGTTCTCACATCTTGGCCCATGTGTAGTGCTTCCTCATCTTTTTCAGCAGTAGCCCTTGACACATCCAAGCCTGCAGGGGCGAGTGCCAATATGTCTACCTCTGCTGTGTCTGGACCAACAGCAACCTCAGCTACTGTCTTACTGAGACCTGCACTGACCTCTGGAGCTGTGGCAGCAATAACCTCCAGTATGTTGGATCCTGTAGTGCACATAGCCCACTTTCTGGAGCATGACATGGAGCTAATGTCTGTCCCACTCATCAGTTTGTGTGATGAGGACAAGTGATCTGCTCCCAACACATAGAATGCTGTTGGTGGTCCTAAACAACAGCAAGATGGAGGACAGTACTGGTCACCAATATACGACCCACCCCATCAGAACATCCCTATGCTAGTGCAGGCACAGAGTGCAGATGCTGTGAATAAGAAGTCATCAAGTGTACATATGCTTTTCAGTTCTACATACAATTTAACTTCCAATCAAATGAAACGTGTAAAAGTCGGTACAGAAGCACATCATAACTGAGGCTTGCCTGCGAGAATATAAACCGACGATGTATCGAAGGGTGTGAAATTGCCTATTTTTGAGTTCGACTGAGGCGAAATATATCGTGCAGAGCGCTACATCAATCAGCAGATAACTACAGAGTATTATCCAACCCGTACCCCTCCCCCCCCCCCTCCAGTCATTTGCCTTACTGGTGTGACACTGCCTATTACAACAATGTATGATGACTCTGCACTATGTGTGAAATCAGGTGACAAGTGTATTTATCTACGGCACACCTCAGTAATGAACTTATACGATCTTGATACTGCGCTACTCCTTCCATTGGAGAGATTGAGTCGTTGGTTGCTGAGCATAGACTCTGCTTACAATGCTGTTGCAAACTTCTTATGTGTGCATAGTGTACATGTTGATGATTTTGAGCAATACCTTTGTTTGCACATGAATGCAGAACCAGATTAAATGTGCGTGAGAAAAACCTGAGTACTGTGAGGCACCCATCGGCTTGAGGGAGATACGTGCGGAATTTATTGCTTGCCAAAAAGCTTTGTTTGGGAATTACTGTACAGGTGCGAAGAAGAAGATAAAGAGTCTGATGATTTTTTTGAAATACTGCATCGAATGTATGATGTTTAAATAAAGTATATATATATATAGAGGGTGGTCCATTGATCGTTACCGGGCCAAATATCTCACGAAATAAGCGTCAAACGAAAAAAATATAAAGAACAAAACTTGTCTAGCTTGAAGGGGGAAACCAGATGGCGCTATGGTTAGCCCGCTAGGTGGCGCTGCCATAGGTCAAACGGATATGAACTGCGTTTTTTAAAATAGGAACCCCCATTTTTATTACGAATTCGTGTACCCATATTTTATTTTGTGTTTATAAGAATCATGAAAGAAGGTTGTATACATGGAAGAATCCTGGAGATACTAGAAGGTATCAGATAGATTATATAATGGTAAGACAGAAATTTAGGAACCAGGTTTTAAATTGTAAGACATTTCCAGTGGCAGATGTGCACGCTGACCACAATCTATTGGTTATGAACTGTAGATTAAAACTGAAGAAACTGCAAAAAGGTGGGAATTTAAGGAGATGGGACCTGGATAAACTGACTAAACCAGAGGTTGTACAGAGTTTCAGGGAGAGCATAAGGGAACAACTGACAGGAGTGGGGAAAGAAATACAGTGGAAGAAGAATGGGTAGCTCTGAGGGATGAAGTAGTGAAGGCAGCAGAGGATCAAGTAGGTAAAAAGACGAGGGCTAGTAGAAATCCTTGGATAACAGAAGAGATACTGAATTTAATTGATGAAAGGAGAAAATATAAAAATGCAGTAAATGAAGCAGGCAAAAAGGAATACAAACGTCACAAAAATGAGATCGACAGGAAGTGCAAAATGGCTAAGCAGGCATGGCTAGAGGACAAATGTAAGGATGTAGAGGCTTATCTCACTAGGGGTAAGATAGATAGTGCCTACAGGAAAATTAAAGAGACCTTTGGAGAAAAGAGAACCACTTGTATGAATATCAAGAGCTCAGATGGAAACCCAGTTCTAAGCAAAGAAGGGAAAGCAGAAAGGTGGAAGGAGTATATAGAGGATCTATACAAGGGCGATGTACTTGAGGACAATATTATAGAAATGGAAGAGGATGTAGATGAAGATGAAATGGGAGATACGATACTGCGTGAAGAGTTTCACAGAGCACTGAAAGACCTTAGTCGAAACAAGGCCCCGGGAGTAGACAACATTCCATTAGAACTACTGACGGCCTTGGGAGAGACAGTCCTGACAAAACTCTACCATCTGGTGAGCAAGATGTATGAGACAGGCGAAATTCCCTCAGACTTCAAGAAGAATATAATAATTCCAATCCCAAAGAAAGCAGGTGTTGACAGATGTGAAAATTACCGAACGATCAGTTTAATAAGTCACAGCTGCAAAATACTAACACGAATTCTTTGCAAACGAATGGAAAAACTGGTAGAAGCCGACCTCGGGGAAGATCAATTTGGATTCCGTAGAAGTATTGGAACACGTGAGACATTACTGACCTTACGACTTATCTTAGAAGAAAGATTAAGGGAAGGCAATCCTACGTTTCTAGCATTTGTAGACTTAGAGAAAGCTTTTGGCAATGTTGGCTGGAATGCTCTCTTTCCAATTCTGAAGGTGACAGTAGTAAAATACAGAGAGAGAAAGGCTGTTTACAATTTGTACAGAAATCAGATGGCAGTTATAAGAGTCGAGGGGCACGAAAGAGAAGCAGTGGTTGGAAGGGAGTGAGACAGGGTTGTAGCCTCTCCGCGATGTTATTCAATCTGTATATTGAGCAAGCAGTAAAGAAAACAAAAGAAAAACTTGGAGTAGGTATTAAAATCCACGGAGAAGAAATAAAAACTTTGAGGTTCGCCGATGACATTGTATTTCTGTCAGAGACAGGAATGGACTTGGAAGAGCAGTTGAACGGAATGTACAGTGTCTTGAAAGGAGGATATAAGATGAACATCAACAAAAGCAAAACGAGGATAATGGAGTGTAATCGAATTAAGTCGTGTGATGCTGAGGGAATTAGATTAAAAAATGAGGCACTTAAAGTAGTAAAGGAGTTTTGCTATTTGGGGAGCAAAATAACTGATGATGGTCGAAGTAGAGAAGATGTAAAATGTAGACTGGCAATGGTAAGGAAAGCGTTTCTGAAGAAGAGAAATTTGTTAACATCTAGTATAGATTTAAGTGTCAGGAAGTCGTTTCTGAAAGTATTTGTATGGAGTGTAGCCATGTATGGAAGTGAAACATCTATGATAAATAGTTTGGACAAGAAGAGAATAGAATCTTTCGAAAGGTGATGCTACAGAAGAATGCTGAAGATTAGATGGGTAGATCACATAACTAATGATGAAGTATTGAATAGAATTGGGGAGAAGAGGAGTTTGTGGCACAACTTGACAAAAAGAAGGGACCGGTTAGTAGGACATGTTCTGGGGCATCAAGGGATCACAGATTTAGCATTGGATGGCAGCGTGGAGAGTAAAAATCGTAGAGGGAGACCAAGAGATGAATACACTAAGCAGATTCAGAAGGATGTAGGTTGCAGTAAGTACTGGGAGATGAAGAGGCGTGCACAGGATAGAGTAGTATGGAAAGCTGCATCAAACCGGTCTCAGGACTGAAGACCACAACAACAACAACATTCGTGTAGTACGTAAAGAAATGTGAATGTTTTAATTGGACCACTTTTTTCGCTTTGTGATAGATGGCGCTGTAATAATCACAAACATATGGCTCACAGTTTTAGACGGACAGTTGGTAACAGGTAGGTTTTTTAAATTAAAATACAGAACGTAGGTACGTTGAAGATTTTATTTCTGTTGCTCCAATGTGTTATATGTACCTTTGTGAACTTATCATTTCTGAGAACGCATGCTGTTACAGCGTTATTACCGTAAATACCACATTAATGCAATAAATGCTCAAAATGATGTCCGTCAACCTCATTGCAATTGGCAATATGTGTTAGGACATTCCTCTCAACAGCGCGTAGTTCTTCTTCCATAATGTTCGCACATGCATTGACAATGCGCTGATGCATGTTGTCAGGCGTTGTCGGTGGATCACGATAGCAAATATCCTTCAGCTTTCTCCACAGAAAGAAATCCGGGGACGTCAGATCCGATGAACGTGCGGGTCATGGTATGGTGCTTCGACGACCAATCCACCTGTCATGAAATATGCTATTCAATACCACTTCAACCGCACGCGAGCTATGTGCCGGACATCCATCATGTTGGAAGTACATCGCCATTCTGTCATGCAGTGAAACACCTTGTAGTAACATCGGTAGAACATTACGTAGGAAATCAGCATACATTGCACCATTTAGATTGTCATCGATAAAATGGGGGCCAATTATCCTTCCTCCCATAATGACGCACCGTACATTAACCCGCCAAGATCGCTGATGTTCCAGTTGTCGCAGCCATCGGGGATTTTCCGTTGCCCTATAGTGCATGTTATGCCGGTTTACGTTCCCGCTGTCGGTGAATGATATCTTCGTCGCTAAATAGAACGCGTGCAAAAAATCTGTCATCGTCCCGTAATTTCTCTTTTGCCCAGTGGCAGAACTGTACACGACGTTCAAAGTCGCCGCCATGCAATTCTTGGTGCATAGAAATATGGTACGGGTGCAAGCGATGTTGATGTAGCATTCTAAACACCGACGTTTTTGAGATTTCCTATTCTCGCGCAATTTGGCTGCTATTGATGTGCGGATTAGCCGCGACAGCAGCTAAAACACCTACTTGGGCATCATCATTTGTTGCAGGTCGTGGTTGACGTTTCATATGTGGCTGAACACTTCCTGTTTCCTTAAATAACGTAACTATCCGGCGAACTGTCCGGACACGTGGATGATGTCGTCCAGGATGCCGAACTGCATACATAGCACACGCCCGTTAGGCATTTTGACCACAACAGCCATACATCAACACGGTATCGACCTTTTCCGCAATTGGTAAACGGTCCATTTTAACACGGGTAATGTATCACGAAGCAAATACCGTCCGCACTGGCGGAATTTTACGTGATACCACGTACTTATACGTTTGTGACTATTACAGAGCCATCTATCACAAAGCGAAAAAAGTGATCCAACTAAAAAATTAGTATTTCTTTACGTACTACACGAATATGTAATAAAATGGGGTTTCCTATTTAAAAAAAACTCAGTTGATATCCGTTTGACCTACGGCAGCGCCATCTATCGGGCCAACCATAGCGCCATCTGGTTTCCCCTTTCAAGCTAGACGAGTTTCGTTCTTTGTAGTTTTTTTGTTTGATGCTTATTTCGTGAGATATTTGGCCCGGTCGCTATCAATGGACCACCTTGTATAATCTCAAACTGTGTGTTTTATTTCATACCTCTCACATTATAGTCCAAGTATTACACTTACCAGTATCATTATTTTTCATTCCTACACCTATAATGATGCAACAGCAGCAGACTCTTGCTCCAGACATATCCTCACCAGTCATTGACAAAATGAATGATGATGTTACTCTTAATGAGTAAAATATATATAGCTGATTTCTCTGTGTAGCCAATACAGCCCAGCTGATTAAGTGATGGAGCTACAGTGGCTACACATACTATTACCGTCCTTACAAGTGTATCTGTCTATATATGCCAACTACTTGTCAGTACGTGGCGTAGTTAGCTTCATGGCAGGGTGGGTGAAACATCCTCATCACATGAACTTTGTTGTCGGTGACTGGCCCTGTGAAGATGCAAAAGAAGACTTGAAGAAGAAGAAGAATGGAATACTCCTTCTTGATAATGTACAAGAAATTATTGTAGGTCCATCCAATTGTGGCAAGCCTAATGTTCTCATGACGCTGCTAACACATGTAGATGAAGTCCGATTTGAACATATTTGTGTATTCTCAAAAACACTGTTTCAGCCCAAGTAGGAGCTATTACAGGAGACATTGCGCGTTGTAAAGGTGTCACATACACCATATTCAGTGAAAGCTGTTATATCCCTTCACCTGAGAAAGCAGAGCGAAAACTGTCTTCATATTTGACGATGTTGCTGAGGAAAACGAAGACCAAATTCGAAAATATTTCTGTTTCGGTCGTCATATGTGTGCCTACGTATTTTATGTAACCCAAACATATTCCAGAATCCAGAAACATTTGGTTAGGGATAACGCGAACCTCATTATAGCCTTCAAACAAGACAATCTGAATTTAAAACACATTTACGAGCCACATGTAGGAACTGACATGTCCTTCAACGATTTTGTATAGATGTATGCTGATTGCTGGAATAGTTCACAGAATGGGTTTCTCGTTGATAAAACGAGAAAACTGAATGATGGTAGGTACAGGCGAAACTTTCAAGAGTTTCTGTTTATACAGCCTGTTAAGAGAGGTGAGTACATCAGTAAACGCTGCACCATGGACAAATTCGCGGGCATATCTAGCTCTCAACTGAGAGAATGGGTGTACACAGACAGGTCATTGGCCTGTACATGGATGCGAAAATTCGGGCTACTGTGCGTAAAGTTGGAGGTTTGCGCAGGGAACTAGAGACGTACTATTACTAGACTCTTCTGAGAATGGTCAGTACATTAAATGAGTTAATTAATGAAATCGATAAGAAAGTAACCCACTTAACTGAAAAGGTCGAGGCTATTGAGGGGAAAATAGATGTAAAGATCCTCGTTGTTTAGAAGGGGGAACAGGCACATACTAAGAGAAAGAAGAGTGGATATATAAAGCCTCACGCTGCAGAGACATCTGATTAGTATACACCGAGATCAACGAAGCTGAAAGTCATTCAAGCGCGGAAAGCGGTTCGAGAGAAATTACGGTTGCTAAGGTCAGGGCAAGGTCAGAGCGACAACAAACACTAAGAGAGACCTTTAAGCCGGTAACTGAATCTCTCAGGCACCTTTCAGCAAAAACAAGACCACACGATAACGATGGTGACGCCATTGACGAATTCATTAGCCGTCACGCCCCTGATCAGAACGATAAAACATTCGGCGTTAGGAGGGGAAGACCATACATGTTGGGATGCCTCCTATAACTGTAACTAATGACACAATACAGTTAGACGGTTTGAGAGAACACCTGCCTTAATGAATATTATTTTCCTACGACGTACCAAAAAACCTATAAATTATTCAGTTAATGAAAGGGAAATGTGTCGTCAAATACTGCAGTTGACTGATGTACGTAAGATCTCAAAAAGCCTGAGCAACAAGAAATATAAAACGATTATAAGACCGATACTTGATGGCGAAAACAACAACAACAGCGGTGATGGTATTGACACTGATCATAAAGCAGTGAACAATCTATCCCGCAGTATGTTTATTATGACGACACGAGCGAGCTAATAGATCGACTAAAGCTGCTCGCAGCATCAGCTGCTGCAGGTAGCACAGCTCATTCGAATGAGGCTGTTTCAATCATCTCTGAGCTTAGAGACAGAGGCATCATCGAATAAGTATGGAGATAGTAGTTTGAGAACTGCACAAATCAGCACGCAAAACACGCTCGTAGGCATATTATGATTAAAGGTTTGGATGACTTATGGCAGGCTGATCGTGTAGATATGAGGGAATATTCACATGAGAATAATTGATACATACTCCAAATTTGCCTGGGCATTACGTGTTAAAACAAAAACAGGTAGAAATGACTCGCATGTGCCTGAGCGTTTGGTGCAGACAGAGACGAATCGATGCCCAGACAACCTCCAAAGCGATCACGGTGGAGAGTTTTACAGTAGGTATTTCAAGAACTTAATGCAGCGCTTTGGAATACACCACTATCCAACATTCACACAGCTGAAGGCAAGTATCGTGAAGCGTCTGAACAGAACAATAAAAGGTAGAATGTGGAGGCGTTTTAACCATCGCGATTCATACAAATGGATAGATACCCTCCAAGAAATAATTGCTCAGTATAATAGAAACAAACAAAGCGCAATAAAAATGATGGACTCATGGATACGGTGTACTGTCGCATTAAAATGCCGGATACATGTAGACGAAAATTTAATGTAGGTGATTTGGTACGTATCTCAAAACACAAGACAGCATTTGAGAAATCATACCTACCAAACTGGTCAACAGAGATATTTAGTTTCAAAGATACAAAGAACGAATCCTAGAATTTACATCTTGAAGGACAGTAAAGGCAAAGAAATTGGAGGTTGCTTCTACACCGAGGAATAGCAGAAAAGCTCAAAACCATATGTGTACCTCGTGGAGAGAGCCATAAGACGTCGGGGAAATAGAGCACTTGTCAAATGGCTTGGTTTTCCTGCTGCACAAACCAGTTGGGTTGATGCTAACGATTTGCTATATAATGGGGCGCACACTCCACAACTACCGCAGGAGCATAACATGCGTGCTAGGAGACGCATTAGAGAAGGTGGTGGTATGCTAGACAAACTGCCAGTAAAATTACACATTCCGGGATATAATTACTGTGGATCTGGAGCAAAGATTCCGAAACGCTTGGCACGAGGTGATAAGGGAGTTAACCTGCTCGACGAAGTGTGTATGGAACACGACATTGCATACGCTGCAAATAAAGATCTCTCAAGACGTCACATTGCAGATAGGATTTTAGCTGATAATACTAAGGTGAAATGCAGAAGAAATAATATTGGTCTAGGTCAACGCATTGCAGCATTTGCAGTTGATAAAACTATGAGCCGGCCGCGGTGACCGAGTGGTTCTAGGCGCTTCAGTCCGGAACCGCACGACTGCTACGGTCGCAGGTTCAAATCCTGCTTTGGGCATGGATGTGTGTGATGTCCTTAGGTTAGTTAGGTTTAAGTAGTTCTAAGTTCTAGGGGACTGATAACCTCAGATGTTAAGTCCCGTAGTGCTCAGAGCCATTTGAACCATTTTGATAAAACCATGCGTGGGAAAGTTAAGTTGGATTGGGAGTGATGAATTTCAAGCAAGTTATGAATGCTGCACGTTGTGCACTAAACCAGAAAAAGGAGAGCGTTGGGAAGCAGAGCTGTTTGAAGAACTGTATCCTGACAGCGATGTATGCAGCTAAAAATGTTCTGACGCAGAAAGGTGCCTGAAAAAGGGAAGAGGATCGGTTAAAGCAGCCCGAACTCTACCAATACCCGAGACGTCAGGAGGTTTTCTTCCATTCCTCACCCCTGGCCGTTCCGCGCTCTCGGCGGTAGGGTCCCTCGCTGGTGATGCTGCAGCTATTGCTCGAACAGTCAAGAACACGCAAAACTCCAAGCGCAAGCCTCAGCCATCGGAGAAGGACTATACTTGAAACCGTACAGCAAAGGGCTTGGCCTACTCATAAATAAAAAAAGAGCCCATTAGCGATCCTACCAGATCGACCACTCACAAATACTGATCTTCTCAAGTACCGAAGACTAAGTAGAAAACTGGTGAATGTGGTATCGTGAACTGAGATGTTGCTGGAGGTTCGGTCTACCACTGAGTGTCATATGCTATGAAAAATGTGGATACCGATAGTATTTCGACTCATTTGGTGACCTGCAACCACCAGAAGAATTACAACGATATTTCACTCACAGAAGACGTGTGTTCTACAATTTCTGGCGCTATCAAGACTTTAATACTCGTACACACCTCTGCGGACATCTATGCATCATGTTTCTTTTGACGTTTACAAAGAAGAAAAATGGTTCAAATGGCTCTGAGCACTATGGGACTCAACTGCTGAGGTCATTAGTCCCCTAGAACTTAGAACTAGTTAAACCTAACTAACCTAAGGACATCACAAACATCCATGCCCGAGGCAGGATTCGAACCTGCGACCGTAGCGGTCCTGCGGTTCCAGACCGCAGCGCCTTTAACCGCACGGCCACTTCGGCCGGCTTACAAAGAAGAAGAAGTGGAATATGTAAGGAGGAGCTTTAAAGTTTCCTTCATCAGTTGTGGTTCAGATGGAATGTCATACACTTTGGTGTTAAAAGAACGATCATTTGTATTGTGTGCAAACCATATTGAGCTAAATGCAAACATTAACACACTTAAATCTGAAATAAGGACTGTGAATGCAGCGATTGACTTTAAGCAGAAAGGTTCAATAAGGCGCCTACTGGGCTTCGCAAAAGGACAGGTTTTGAAGAAGGATCGTAGTAAATTTTACAAGTCATATCAGGCTGCGGACATATTGCCCGTCAGCACAATTCTAATCGAGTGTAACACTGCAACGAACTCCTATCTCAACGACAGTCTGATTCATACTATTTTCGGGTTCTTTCCCTCAGTTGCAAAGGAGTATACTCGTACCAATGTAATATATCTTCCAGTGACAGTTCAGACATTGAACTATTTGGAGTTGAGTATTGTGGACCAGAATAATCGACTTTCTGACTTTCATGGTGAGGCAATCATTGTACGATTACATCTAAGGCAGAATGGGCATACGGTTTAAAACCAGTGCACGCAATCCACAGCACGTCACTTCGCTGCCGAACCACAAAGTGATAACACGTGTGAACTATGATTGTCTTAAATCAGTTGGCTTGAAAACTCGCAATGACGTCCTCACTTAATATAAACAGTCCAATAGAGTATGATGAGCGAGTTAAACGTCGGGAATACTTCTCACATAAACCATATGCTTCAACCACATTTTACAAGAATGATGAAATTAGGATTGTCATCCAGCACCAAGAATCGCTGACGCTTTCATGCAAGAGTTTCATGTATTTGGAGGGGTGATTCAAGAAAACCGACGGCAGCGATACAGTGGGATCCAAGCTTACACTTAACACTGTAACATTCCTGTTTAGAGAGATGCTCTATGAAGTCAAGGGGTCTGAGATCGATGGTACACGTAGTGACGCTATAACATCAACCCTTAAAACATACATCTCTGCATCACCTACGGATTTGAATGGTTTAGAAAATGCGGAATGATTCTTAGACGATCCGGAGGATAGAACAGTTGCAGAGTACAAGCGATTAACTGCTTGCATACCTCTAAAACTGCTTATGGGCTACTTTGAGGACGTGAGGCAGATTATTATGAATGCTAAACAGGAACTCATTCTAGTACGGAGTGCGACGGATAATAACTCATATATTCAAGGATCTCAAGAGAAGAATGTGATCACAATCAGCAAGATAATATGGAAAATGCCTCACATCAGTGTATCAGACGAGTAGCGTTTGAAGTTTTTAAAAGTCCTGAATTCCGGTACATCTCTATCACTAACATTTCACTCGTGGGAGGTAATCGAGTACGCAGTGCTATCGACTGCAAGGAGACAAACATGGGCTATTAAAACCTCTTCCCAGCTAGAGACGCCTAGATTTATCATATTTGCGTTTCAGACTGTTAGAAGTGGGAATATAGAAAATGATTCCACTGTGTTTGACAACTGCATGTTAACTAATGTCAGAGTCTACCTGAATTCAGAATTCTATTCATATGAAAGTTTACACCTCCAGCTGAAGAAGAAGGATGAGGGTGTGTACTCAGTCCACGGAAGTTGAAGTAGCTATCACCGATCATCGTAACAGACTTCTCGAAATACGAGATAATTAAATCTGGACCTATAGATGTGCAAATAGAATTTGAATCTTCAACAAATTTCCAAGAACACACTGTCGTTTATGCTCTAGTTCTACATGGACGTGTGATCAATTACTGCCTGCTCACTAGAGTTGTGGAACGAGCTGTGTAAATGATCAGGTGCTGCGCCATACCTAGAGCATTTCACAATGGCAAGGTGTGAACATCATCGCAGACGCTCAGGGTTTCTATGGTGGTGAGTGTAGACAGTTCATAATTAAAGATGTTGCATTCATAGCGTACACAGAAGATGCAGGAATAATAGAAACATTCTCAGACAACATTGCATCACCGAGATCTGTCAAGTATGTGAAGTATTCTGAGACACGGAAGACTGCAAAGTGGTTAATACATTTCTACCATGGAATTCTCTGGGATGATCCTGGCATACCCTATAAAGATATGGTGACACCGTTTCAATTATCCGATTACATGGATACCATCAACTATGTAAAGGGGAAGGAGAAGATCTCACGGATGCGTCGAATCTTGAAGTTTGCTGCTGTCCAAGACCTGGAATTCTATGGGTGTCGTGCTCTCCATCGAAGTAAGAAGAAGTGCGAAAATAGTGTTGCTGTGTCTGCTTATAAAAATGTAAAATGACTTTTGAGCAGCATGAGAAATAATTAAATTTTTACCTCACAACCTCTGTTTCTTTTTTTTTTCAACCCTATTTCCGCTTTGACAGTGTACAGTTTTAACCAGATGCTATTCTATGGTTTTTTATATACATATATATATATATATATATATATATATATATATATATATATATATATATATATATACACTCCTGGAAATGGAAAAAAGAACACATTGACACCGGTGTGTCAGACCCACCATACTTGCTCCGGACACTGCGAGAGGGCTGTACAAGCAATGATCACACGCACGGCACAGCGGACACACCAGGAACCGCGGTGTTGGCCGTCGAATGGCGCTAGCTGCGCAGAATTTGTGCACCGCCGCCGTCAGTGTCAGCCAGTTTGCCGTGGCGTACGGAGCTCCATCGCAGTCTTTAACACTGGTAGCATGCCGCGACAGCGTGGACGTGAACCGTATGTGCAGTTGACGGACTTTGAGCGAGGGCGTATAGTGGGCATGCGGGAGGCCGGGTGGACGTACCGCCGAATTGCTCAACACGTGGGGCGTGAGGTCTCCACAGTACATCGATGTTGTCGCCAGTGGTCGGCGGAAGGTGCACGTGCCCGTCGACCTGGGACCGGACCGCAGCGGCGCACGGATGCACGCCAAGACCGTAGGATCCTACGCAGTGCCGTAGGGGACCACACCGCCACTTCCCAGCAAATTAGGGACACTGTTGCTCCTGGGGTATCGGCGAGGACCATTCGCAACCGTCTCCATGAAGCTGGGCTACGGTCCCGCACACCGTTAGGCCGTCTTCCGCTCACGCCCCAACATCGTGCAGCCCGCCTCCAGTGGTGTCGCGACAGGCGTGAATGGAGGGACGAATGGAGACGTGTCGTCTTCAGCGATGAGAGTCGCTTCTGCCTTGGTGCCAATGATGGTCGTATGCGTGTTTGGCGCCGTGCAGGTGAGCGCCACAATCAGGACTGCATACGACCGAGGCACACAGGGCCAACACCCGGCATCATGGTGTGGGGAGCGATCTCCTACACTGGCCGTACACCACTGGTGATCGTCGAGGGGACACTGAATAGTGCACGGTACATCCAAACCGTCATCGAACCCATCGTTCTACCATTCCTAGACTGGCAAGGGAACTTGCTGTTCCAACAGGACAATGCACGTCCGCATGTATCCCGTGCCACCCAACGTGCTCTAGAAGGTGTACGTCAACTACCCTGGCCAGCAAGATCTCCGGATCTGTCCCCCATTGAGCATGTTTGGGACTGGATGAAGCGTCGTCTCACGCGGTCTGCACGTCCAGCACGAACGCTGGTCCAACTGAGGCGCCAGGTGGAAATGGCATGGCAAGCCGTTCCACAGGACTACATCCAGCATCTCTACGATCGTCTCCATGGGAATATAGCAGCCTGCATTGCTGCGAAAGGTGGATATACACTGTACTAGTGCCGACATTGTGCATGCTCTGTTGCCTGTGTCTATGTGCCTGTGGTTCTGTCAGTGTGATCATGTGATGTGTCTGACCCCAGGAATGTGTCAATAAAGTTTCCCCTTCCTGGGACAATGAATTCACGGTGTTCTTATTTCAATTTCCAGGAGTATATATATATATATATATATATATATATATATATATATATATATATATAAGTTAAAATTATCTTTGCATCGGAATAGCAGTGTCAATTTGTACCTCAAGAGTACTATATTGTGCCTCAAAAACTGCATTGTACCTCAAGAATTGTATTGCACCTGAAGAACTATATTGTATTTGTGTGAACTGAATAAACGAAGAAAAAATTCGTCACCATACTTCTTTGTTGTTGTTATTTACAAAAAAACCTATCCCATATATATATATGGGATTTTTAATTTTAACTTACACGTTACAACAGTAACACAGATCGAGAATTTTTTTTTTACAATTTTTTCCCAGTACCAGTGGATTATTTTTTATAAATCTACACTGAAAACTAATGCGGAGATACTTTCTTTACTGTAACTAAATGCGACAGTTCCAGTAGCATAGCTTTTACAATAATTCTGATGGACTGTGCATGCTTAGAATCTAATTTCAACAGCACAAATAGCAAAGGTTTTTACAATAACGATTCTGATGGACTGTGAGCTATATACGAGGGCAGTTCAATAAGTAATGCAACACATTTTTTTTCTGAAACAGGGGTTGTTTTATTCAGCATTGAAACACACCAGGTTATTCCCCAATCTTTTAGCTACACAACACTATTTTTCAACGTAATCTCCATTCAATGCTACGGCCTTACGCCACCTTGAAATGAGGGCCTGTATGCCTGCACGGTATCATTCCACTGGTCGATGTCGGAGCCAACGTCGTACTGCATCAATAACTTCTTCATCATCCGCGTAGTGCGGCCCACGGATTGCGTCCTTCATTGGGCCAAACATGGAAATCCGACGGTGCGAGATCGGGGCTGTAGTGTGCATGAGGAAGAACAGTCCACTGAAGTTTTGTGAGCTCCTCTCGGGTGCGAAGACTTGTGTGAGGTCTTGCGTTGTCATGAAGAAGGAGAAGTTCGTTCAGATTTTTGTGCCTACGAACACGCTGAAGTCGTTTCTTCAATTTCTGAAGAGTAGCACAATACACTTCAGAGTTGATCGTTTGACCATGGGGAAGGACATCGAACAGAATAACCCCTTCAGCGTCCCAGAAGACGGATCACCATCAAACAACTCAGTGCTCAACTTGAAATCTCTGTTGGTAGTGCTGTCACAATTGTTCACCAGTTGGGATATTCAAAGGTTTGTTCCCACTGGGTCCCTCGTTGTCTAACCGAACACCATAAAGAGCAAAGGAGAACCATTTGTGCGGAATTGCTTGCTCGTCATGTGGCTGAGGGTGACAATTTCTTGTCAAAGATTGTTACAGGCGATGAAACATGGGTTCATCACTTCGAACCTGAAACAAAATAGCAATTAATGGAGTGGCGCCATACCCACTCCCCTACCAAGAAAAGGTTTAAAGCCATACCCTCAGCCGGTAAAGTCATGGTTACAGTCTTCTGGGACGCTGAAGGGGTTATTCTGTTCGATGTCCTTCCCCATGGTCAAACGATCAACTCTGAAGTGTATTGTGCTACTCTTCAGAAATTGAAGAAACGACTTCAGCGTGTTCGTAGGCACAAAAATCTGAACGAACTTCTCCTTCTTCATGACAACGCAAGACCTCACACAGGTCTTCGCACCCGAGAGGAGCTCACAAAACTTCAGTGGACTGTTCTTCCTCATGCACCCTACAGCCCCGATCTCGCACCGTCGGATTTCCATATGTTTGGCCCAATGAAGGACGCAATCCGCGGGAGGCACTACGCGGATGATGAAGAAGTTATTGATGCAGTACGACGTTGGCTCCGACATCGACCAGTGGAATGGTACCGTGCAGGCATACATGCCCTCATTTCAAGGTGGCGTAAGGCCGTAGCATTGAATGGAGATTACGTTGAAAAATAGTGTTGTGTAGCTAAAAGATTGGGGAATAACCTGGTGTATTTCAATGCTGAATAAAACAACCCCTGTTTCAGAAAAAAAATGTGTTGCATTACTTATTGAACTGCACTCGTATATATATATATATATATATATATATATATATATATATATAGTTAAAAACTATTCTGACTTGGATGGATAGTGGCAGGTGAAACACTGAAAAACTATTCTATTTACAAGATGCACATGGTGCATATATATATATATATATATATATATATATATATATATATATATATATATATAAGGCTACACATATGTTGAATAGGAACAAATAAATAAATATACAAATATTTTTTCCTGTTTATGTTTTTTAAACTTTTTGCTTTCAGCATATATATACATTTTGTTTTTTTCCACACATCCTGTATGTGTATGTATATGTACACATATGTAGTACACATAAATGTTTACACACACACATACAATTACTTACACCATGATAAAGGAATCATACTACTACTCTGCAGACACACTCTCTCCTTCCCTCTCTCTCTTTCTTTTTCTTTCATTCTCATTCAATCAGAGTCCCCCACCCATTCTCTCACTACAAGTGAGTAGTGTGTGTACAGAAGAGTTTCAATCTCATCATCACAAATGACTCTTCTATCGTCATGCGGTGACAGGCCGATTTTAGACTGCAACACAGTGTACACCTCATGTCCTCTCGATCGAATACTGGTCTGCCGTACAATATGCGACAGCTGCAGTGCAGCACGGCGAACATTGCTGTACAGGTACCACAAATAGTCTTCAATAGAGAGGGCGCTTGATGCCATATGACACACACCCTTAGCTCGCCTCTGGGTGGCACCTTCCAGTGTGTGATACACATACATTTTTGATCACAGACCTACAAACTCCACAATCGGCAATCCATTCGCCTCGTCCTGTATATGGCCGATAACTATCTTCTTTTGTGGAACAATATCATAAGGATTATCGGCCGTGTATGAGGAAGTGTCGAATTCATTACCGCGGTACCTAATTACTTCATATGGATCACAGATATTCACCCAGTAGATGAAGCTGTCTCTATCCATATAAAGTAATTTAGGATCAGCGAAATAAGTTTTCGCTAACTCATAATGAAAGCGGTACATGTGGAGGTTTGATAGCTCAAGTATGCACATCCCCACATAAATAGGTTTCGTAAACTCTACTGCAGTCTTCGCCATCTCCACAGCAACAAAGTTCTTATTGAATATGGTGACCTGCTTAAAATTTGGTCTGTCAAAGTACTTTCTTACACCATCAGCCCCATCCCAATCGGTTCTAATCAAAATTTCACGTCGTTCCCTCAAATTCTCCATTGTTTTATCGAAAATTGACTTATTCATTAATGTGTAAAAACCTTACTCAAAGTCACGTCGCGGAAGCTCTCTGTCTCGTATTCAGATGAATATACTCGTTCAACCAGGGGGGCTGCTTCTATTTGGTCATGGGAATGTTGTCGCTGTAAAGCTTATAAACCTCCTATGAAATTTTTCGAGCTCAGTGAGCAGCCAAATCGCAGGATTATTCCTGGCGTAAGATTTGTAGTGGTTGAGACTGGAATCAGAGGACGATACAGTTTGGTTTAGTGCCGCATATGGTACGTGTTTTTCTGTAATTGTGGTATGTGAGGCTGTAGGGTCACTTTCACAGTGGGTCACAGGAGCGAGGAGGCATTCAAAGTCAGCGTACACTGCAAATGACCATCGCTCCTGTTGGTGAGCATTTTTAAACTTTATGAATTTGTTTTTCTCATTAGGCGTACTAACATGTATCTGGTCCTTGGAAGCGCAATGTACTAGATGCACCGCTAATGGCTTGGCTGAAGAGAAATAATTGAGGCACCTTAAGCAAATATGTTTTACTCGATGATTAGTGATACTTGTGAGGAAAGGAGTCAGGACATGTCTTTGATCCAAACATAGTGAAAATTATCACCTTCAGAGAAAAGCAGCATGTTTACATGCAACTCACACAAACTGACAAATTTTGGGAAATGGAAGGGGGCAACGACATGCTTGTCTGGCTCATTTACTTTCTTTTCTTCTCCAGGCCATGAACATGAACCGATGACCGGTATTCTGCACCTCAAATTTAGTTATGTCCTGGATCTTAATGGGGAAATCGATACCATCAAAGTTACAACACCCACGATTATTATCACCTACATGGTATGTACTGGGACGTTCAGGATGATCCCTACGACCGTAATTTCCCTCGTGAGCCAGGATTCACCATACAAAACAAGCCTGATCCTTTCCATTTTCGACATTAATGCATGCCCACTTATGAGCTATATCTTTGGGAGCTTGATATAGCTAGACCCTCTATTTACCGGATCATAGACATGTGTATGGATGACCAGGTGTAGTATTCGGCTGGGTGCTTTAGCTGACCCTCTGATCTCCATCTCAGAAAACTGGGCCAGTATAGCACTCAAGGTGGATTTACGAAACCACTCGGCGATTGACGTGCTCCGCGTTATCGCGCCATTTTCCCCCCAAAGATAATGAAGAGTTATCTGTCAACACCAGAATCAACTTTGAGAAGGGATGGGGGAGTTGCAATTGTTTGATACAGAGCACTGAACTGCATTTAATGGCGTGATACCGTGGATCATTGACTCCTTTGAGAAGCTCTGTTTCAATGACAGGAAGGCAGGCCCTTAGAAAACCAATAGGGTCACGGTACCCTCCCGCCGGGTTCTCGAGCCTCGTGAACGAGATTCGTTCCCCAAAGTCATCTGCAATCACCGTGTATTTTAACTGCGGTATGGTGTCACTGACCTGATATCCTTCACTAAAAGGCTAAAGGCAATGCGTGCCTTACGGGGCTCTGCTTTCGCCAGGAAGAAGGTTTAGCCGCCACCGGTATGCGCCACACTGTGTTACTGCTGCGGAGACGCGACTGCTGTAGAAGAAGAGATAAAAAAGTAATAGTTAAGTACATTGCTTACTGCTGCTGGTGCAGTGAAAGAAAGAATACTGACGATCACAAAGTTATAAGCAGAGTGAGCAATTACTTTTTTTCGCTGTGGCTCCAAGGCATTAACACTTCATTCGGCAACTCCACCACACCCTCAAAGAAGTCATCATCATCATGATCTAACAGGGTCAGATCACGGCGCCTTTCCTCCTCTATTTCAGTGGCCCTTTGCTGACCCATTCAGGCATCTCATCGTCCTTGTCAGAATCGGCATCTGGCAATTGGTCTGTCTCGCCTGCAACAACAACAAATAAGGTATATAAACTGAAAAAAAAACAAGTATGAAAAAAGAAAATTTTGAATCGCTACTGTACAAGAACAAATCACCATGAAAATTATACTCACAAGGCAATCCTGGCTGTAAAGCCATCACTGGAGGCTGGACTTCATGAGTCTGTCACGGTCCAGTCCCATGCTATCTCTCCTCACACTCCAAGATAAAATCCTGGAATTGTACTATAACTAGAAGATTGAATTAATAAGGCGAATTTAACATACACAAGAAAATTTACACTCAAAATACAAATTATTTACTCACTTGGTAATCCTGCCTCTAGGACGCTATGTCTCTTGCCTCTATCATCTAAATCGTTGCTGCTGCTACCTCTCTTCATCTCGAGGAGAAAAACACATGCACACACGGAGATGAAGATATGCACAACAAGGCAGACAGCAGCGGACTGAGGACTGTGGAGATTGGTTGTGGATTTATGTATAGACCGAGGCGACCAGTGAGAGAGCTTCATTTGCATGGCCAGCCAATGAGAAGCCTTTGTGGAACGTCATTATTTCCTGGAAGAGCCTGATGCGACCATCGTCTCACTCTCCAAATAACAAGAATGCTTTTACAATTAACGGTGTTTTAGCAAGCATGCACAGACATGATGAAGGTTTTTATAGTGGTGAGAATGTTTACCGTTTCTGAGACATATGTTGCAAGCATCACGTTACGATTTCTGGGAAGGGTAATACGTGATGGACAGGGTGTTTGTTTAGGACCATATGAGCCATGGTAGCTGGGTAAACACGTGCGTGGCGAGAGGCGTCTCGCATTTGAGATGGGCTGTCCCATTAGGATCGCTAGGAAGAATTCATCCAGTGTTATTCTGAGATATTTTCGTAAACAGTTTCTGAAAGCACTGCAAAATATTTCCATAGCGCATTCAGAGGGAGACTTGATTGTTACTACGTAGACATGAGATATCAGTATAACACTGACAGCCTTTTAGCTGCACCTGCGAGAATGAGTTGCTAAGCATAGGCCTGTGCTGGACCACAGGTTCGAAGGCTATGTGTCAGCACAGCAGCGACGGTAAACACATGTGCATGGCGAGGCGCTTATCGCATGTGAGACAGGCTGGACCGGCGTGTACGACTTGTACCTCTGTAGGGAACAGTTCGCTGATACATCGCGACTGAATTTCTTAAAGATAGTTTGAAAGCGTTTTTACATGCAATGCTTGTTTGTGCATTGCATTATTTTCGGCCATTTAAGCATTGTGGACGTGTTTGCAGAGCATTATACATGCACTATTTTTTGGCAGTTTTATGCATAGTGAACGTGTCTGTGCATCAGTGTACTGCATTATTTTTTGAACCTATCTGTAGGCTGTGCAATGCATTATTTCAACAGTTTATAATTAGTGATCGTGTTTTCACAGCGTTATACGTGCACTATTTTGACAGTTTATGAGTTGTTTGCATGTCTGTACATCAGTGTACTGCATTATTTCGGTAATTTACGAGTAGTTTGCAGGTCTGTAGGCTGTGCAATGCGTTACTTTGACAGTTTATAATTAGTGAGTGTGTTTGAAGAGTGTTATACATGCATTATTTTGACAGTTTTACACGTAGTAAATATGTCTGTACATCAGTGTACTGCATTATTTTGGTAATTTATGAGTTGTTTGCAGGTCTGTAGGCTGTGCAATGCATTATTTCAACAGTTTACAGTTAGTGAGCATGTTTTCAGAGCGTTTTACATGCATTATTTTGACAATTTACGAGTTGTTTGCGTGTCTGTACTTCAGTGTACTGCATTATTTCGGTAATTTACGAGCAGTTTACAGGTCTGTAGGCTATGTATTGTGACCCTAAGCACGTCAGGGCGAGTGTTTTGCATCAGCATAACAAATAAAGTATGTGAATTCCATCCCTAAATAAACTGTTCCAACTTCCCACTGGAAATAAGTGGGAAGTTGGAACAATTTCTCTCCAGAAACTGGACACATACTGAGTCCTTTTCCCGCCTTTATTTTCTGGACTGTCATCTTTTATTACATCGCAGGAGGGATGACAGTGCCCTCTGGTGGCAGTACTGTGTGCTAGGTCAGCTGGACTCCAGACCTCATGGTGAACACACAGGATGGGGCTACTGCCTATGACAACTCAAATTGTTTAAGTAAACAATGCATGCAAAATCCGGCAGCCCAGCACAGACTGGAAGAGGTGGTGTTTGGATGACGTATGTTAGTAGAGGTAGCCCAACTGTCCTGTTTTCCCGCCATTTTCTTAGGTTAGTGTAGGTAGCCCAAATGACCTTTTTTCCAGACATTTTTTCTGCCAAAAGTTTCCTGCCATTTTCTTGGGAGGGGAGGTGTCGAGGGGGTTAGGTTACTGGAGGTAGCCTAATTGACTTATCGCCCCCCCCCCCAAATTTGAACTTGCCACAATTACATAATTATGGCATTGCCATGTATATCACAGCCATCTTGGATCCACGATCTTGAACAAATTTGGCAACAGTGCAGTGTGGGGCCATATGAACTTTGTTCCAATACTTCCATATTCCAAAATGATAGGGCCCTGGTCACACAGCTCACATTGTCCAGTAGTGCTTTTGTGAGCACAAGGATGACTTGTAGCATTTCTCCTGGCTACCACAGTCACCAGATCTCAATACTACTGAGTCTTTGTAGGCCCACTTTGGAGGAAATGGCGCATGATTGCTATCCACCTCTATTGCTGTTTTCTGCAGTTGCCACAATCTTGCAGGAAGAATGGTACACAATTCCCTTATTTATGTATTCCGAGACAAATGGGCTGTTTTTAATGCCAATGGGTTTCCTTCACAATGTTAGGTATTGTGATGTGTTGAGCTTTTGGTGTTTTCACATTTTTGTGAAAAATTCATTCTAGTCCCTCAGGCTGTGGCTAACCCAGATCTCCACAGTATCCTTTCTTCCAGTATCCTTTCTTCCATGAGTGCTAGCCCTGAAAACTATGCATGAGGACTTTTGTGAAGTGTGGAAAGTACGAAATGAGGTACTAGTGGAAGAAGATCTTGATGGCACACCCTGAGTGCTCCCTTGATAACTCAGTCAATAGAGCAGTTGCCTGTGAAAGACAAGAGTTCGAGGTTTGTGCCCTGGTTTGCCACACAGTTAATGCAAGGAAGTTTCAATGCATGTAGAATGTTGCGATATGTTTGTGTTTTTGATTATAATCAGATTTAAGGAACAGATTAGAGATCAGCGCCCAGAGTACTGCCAAGCTCAGTGTGCGCATGCAGTGTTCGCAGCACAATAAATGGCACAGGAGTAGGTGGTAAGCCAGCCGCGGTGGCCATGCGGTTCTAGGCGCTGTAGTCCGGAACCGCGCGACTGCTACGGTCGCAGGTTCGAATCCTGCCTCGGGCATGGATGTGTGTGATGTCCTTAGGTTAGTTAGGTTTAAGTAGTTCTAAGTTCTAGGGGACTGATGACCTCCGATGTTAAGTCCCATAGTGCTCAGAGCCATTTGAACCATTTTTTAGTAGGTGGTAATGGCAGTTATATGCCACTTTGTTTGTCCAGATTGCATATGTTCGGGGGCAAACTTGATTGATTTGTGACCTCTTCCCCCTCCCCTTAAGCTATTCTTATGCAAATAGTTATGACCCCATGGTGGTTGATTTATAAGCTCTGGTGATAATCTGTCCTGCTGAGAAACCTCTCCACCTCTCCCCACATGGAAATTGGAGGGAAAAGGACTCAGTCTGAGCTGGAGATAAAGGATCTCACCACAGGAAATTAAAATGAGTATGAATCACATACCAAAATAAATACTGTTTATTTATAAAATTGAATTTGCTGCAGCTGGATCTCTCTTTTATTTGATGGAAAAAGCTCATCATACTCTACTGTTTTGGAAGATGCAAGTCTTATAAAATACATAAAAAGAAGTAATTAAATAGGCCGCTTTTTTCTGGTCATGCAAGGAATACCATCACAAAATCGACGTCAACATAATTCACTGCATATAACTACACTGTTAAAAATTTCCTGATCCTATCTTTGCATCAACCACAGGGAAGATGTCCCGACCACACCATGTATTCCCACGTGTGCCACACCATACCACACGTGTTGGACCTCTGGCAACCGTTTGAGCCACAAACGCTGAACTGGGAGGCTTTGTTTGACAGCACAGGAATGTGTGATGTGGGATATCAGCTTCTTTTGAAATTTGATACCAGATTCACTTCGTGTTTTGTTCCCAGACGCACACGTTCCGCACCAGGTCAGTGGAAACAGTTGTTCTATATGCTCGCCCTTCAGTGCAGATACCGCCTGAGCTAGTTCACAATACCAGCAGTAGATGATGCTGGAAGAAGGAACGTCCCCACCCCTCACCCCTCCATCCAATCTCCTCTTGCCCTCCCCCATTGCCCCACTGGTCACTTCCTATTGGACAAGCACCAAGTGGCAGCAACTCCTTGATATTGATAGCCGAGAAATTCCTGTCAAAACACATGTTCTTTCCCTCTCCACCCCCCTACCCTCTCTCTCTTGCAACTGGCTACTTCCTGCCCAGTGAGGGTCTGTCATGTGCCACATTATCTCCTCTGTTGTCCTGGACAAAGTAGTGGATACCTGGTAAATTACCAACTATGGACGTCTTGGAAATAAACCTTCACCTTACCGGTCTGATTTACTAATTAATTAAATCATTACCTACTGAGTGGGATAGTTTTTCCTTACATCCTATTGGTGGATATTAGGACTAGTATATTTGATGGATTCGATCTTGCGACTTTCCACTTTTCAAAGCCTTCTGAAATTTTTTTCTATTGCCTCAAATTGGTGGATACTGTCCCTGTTACATCGTTTGGTAGAAAGTCCATTAGCCGGCCGCTTTGGCCGAGCGGTTCTAGGCGCTTCAGTCCGGAACCGCGCTGCTGCTATGGTCGCAGGTTCGTATCCTACCTCAGGCATGGATGTGTGTGATGTCCTTAGGTTAGTTAGGTTTAGGTCGTTCTAAGTCTAGGGGACCTGTGACCTCAGATGTTAAGTCCCATAGCGTTTAGAGCCATTTGAACAATTTGAAGTCCATTACGTTGGAGGTAGCTGAGAATTTCAAATTTCAGCTCAACTGCAGTTTTTGTCCTTAAACAATCTACGAAGGGAGTGGATTGATGTGCGTGCTCGCAGTACTACTATTAGAAACAATAAACTGACATCTCGATTGGAAGTGGTGCTGTTAAAATTATAGAATTTCAAATTTTGACCTGATTGTATACCGTCACGGTTGAGGAATTCCCTGCCACTACTGGTCTGCTAAGTGAATTTTATAAAGCATTATAGAATTCCTACGTTTGTTCTCTCAGCTACACCACTACAAAGAAGGAGGAAAGGGTCTACTAAGTGATAGGATAGTAACAATAACAAATACCACTACAAGACACAATAAACCACACTCTATTGAGAATCACTAAACCTTTATCCCAGTTCTACTCACAGCTAGATACCTGAAATCTCAGAAAACACTTGTTCATACAGCCCACTTACCCCTCAGATGTCCACAAGCAGCATGCCCATCCCTCGTACACAACCAGCGCCAAAGTTAAGAGGTCAGAGAAAACTGCTGCCATGACCATAACCACAGTTATGGACGTGCATTTCTGCCAGAGTGCACCACGGCAGCCATGGAGGGCATCTGGGGATTAGTGGAGTGGTAGGAATTCGGATGTTATCAATATATCGAGAACCAACACTTGGGAACGATCAACATTGGATTGATCAGTTTCTCACAGAGAATTCATGCAACACACGCAGTTGTGGAGACAGCCCAGTGCATATTGAGTATTATTTCACTGTTCAGCTATGCAGAGAGGGCTGTGAGGACCGCCGCCGGGACTTGCCCCCACAGCTGCAGGCAAGAACCGACTAGCTGGTTGTTGGGAACTTTTCTTTGTACGCACCACTCATGCCAGCATTGAGCTGGAAATGGCAATTCGTTCTGATCACTGGCTACCTCAGCCATGCACCTGGACAGCCAGTAGAGTCGTCCTAGGAAACGAGCCACATATTTATCACTGTAATTACAATTAAATATTACGATTTCAGCCCCCATCTGATGACAGCCGACAATGAGCAATGTACCAGAAATACCTCCTCCTGACGACTGTCGCTCTGGAAATATCGATACCTATATCCTCCTTATGACTCCACACTAACAGTACAGTATTTGTAAATCATCCTATCTCGATACTATGTAGAAAGTGTAACAGAGGTTCTGCGATGTATACATGGGGCTATAGGTGACAGAGGGTGTTGGGTAATTGAGAATGATCACATACAGTAGATGGTTTGCTATCTGAGGAACCACTTAAAAACGCAACACTGTATTGAAATTTTAAGAAATGTACAAAATCCTATGACCAATATACCAACTATAGTGTTACGCTTTCTGGTAGAAATTCTGTCTGCAGTTTGGAATAAAGTCTCGCCATTCCACGACATACTTGCATTTGGTCTTGTAGAAATGTCTTTTAATAATTACAGACACTGGTGGATCATATTCATGGCCCTCTCATATGCCGAAAAGAGTCACCTTTTTCGAACCTATCTGCTACTGACCCCATACAGCAAAACTCCTGCGTGGTTTTAGACAGTCTCTCTGCGTCTTGTAACTGTTTCTCAGTCCTTGCCCCACCCTCCGTGCAGCTTTCTCCCTGTGATCGTTCCAATTTAAGTCAGAACTGAATGGAAGTCGAAGAGTGCTATAGCTATCACCTTCTGCATCCTGTCGAGAAACAGGGTGAGCTGAGTTAATGTGACAGGACCGTGTTTTGAACACTCTGTGCAAATGGGAACAAGCAGCTTCGCCAACTGTGTACAGTTTTTAAGACCAGCGCCAAACAAAGCTTTCTTCTGCAACATGAGGTAGTTGAAAAGATAGAATGAGTAGTTATGATGGTGTTTCTTATAAGGAAAATTAGAAAGACTTCACATCATATGGGAATTTGGAGAAGGAGGAGGCTTTTGCGACTGAACTGCAGTGCATTTCCAAATGATATACAGATACTGTAGTCTGAAGGAAATCTGTGTCTCTTAGGCTGCATTCATGTCTGTCAGGCAAAAATTGTCTCCAACCTCATTATTTTGTACCATTCAAAAGAGAAAACTACGAAATATAAAAGCTTCACTAACCTGGTAGTGAACTCAATAAAATATTGCCACATCCCTCTCTTCTGTTATATTAAGCACAAATACCGTCTGCATGCTGACAGAGAGAATTTGTAGCGATCCTATTAAATATATAGGTATTCTTTCATTGGAGCAGGTGACCAGAGATCGAAGTCACTTGCACAAACCAGAGTAAAGTTTCGCCCCCGTTCTGTAGGAGGATCATATTTGACAGACTAACAGTCACAAGAGAGGGTCCTATGTTGTTCTTTCATAAGCAGTTTGTTACATTGGTTTTCTGCTGTAATACCTCCTAGCAGTGTGCGACTGCAGCTTTGTACACTGACATACATTTTGTTTTTCCACTGACTTCGAGGGCTGTTTAGGTGATAAACTGTCATTAACATGTTTTGATCCATTGGTTGTCACAAAAAGCTGGACATCACATGGTGTAACTGATGCTGCTTCCACTATACACAGAATAGTTGAAATAAAAGACAGAAGCGTTGTTTCTTACAGATAAAAAAAATGGAGGACATCCAACATATGGAAGCTGGAGTTTGCAGCAGTGTGGAGCGTTTCCAAACAGCTGTCTAATCGTGATGATCTCTACATTTAATCTCATATTCCACAGTAATGGGGTAGCAGATGTCTCAGTGTTTTGTTTTTGGAAGAGACACTGATCATTGATTCCTCATATTGGAGGTGCATAATGCATATAGCACCCAGGTATATGAAAGCTGCTTCGGTGTACTAGATGCTAGTCATCCTGACCTCCAAATCTTTGGACACTGTGTATTTCATTTTTGTGATTTACAGTGCATAACTACATGTGGAGCAAGGGGTGTTGTGGAGGACTTAAACCTATAGGGCACTGATAGTATGCACCGTCAGTTGTCAATCGCAGCGGTGGAGGAACGGAATAATTTTCGAACACCCAGGTGAGCATGTAAGTACTCTCATCTTTACACAGTTTTTGTTATATTTTCATCAATTTTACGTATTTTTCCATCAATTTTCGTAATTTTACCATGTTTTCGGTAATTTCAACGCATTTTGCTCAATTACTCGAGGTCCAAACCACCGCTTTCAACGAGTTGTCACGGCAACAAAACGTCTCACTGCGTCGATCTAATGATGTTATCAGCCAGTGACATTGCAGTGCAGCTCTCAGTTTCTGTGTCATCGTTAAATCACCACTCCATTACATTGCAAGGGTCATATACATGTGGACATGTCGTGAACCCTGTTACACAACCTACATCGCTTGACACAAATATTGTTTCTTAGTGTAGGAAACAGCCAGCAGCAGAGGGGAAATGCAAAAACTACATTCCTTACCTGAAACACTTTATAAATTTGGGTAATATTTTGTTATAATTTGCCATCTCTCTTATGTGGATGGAGTCGCAAAGAATTCTCATAATACCGGGATAAAGTCAGAGATCAAAGCTCTAGTACTCAACCCTCTACTTCAAAACGAGGTACCCCTTCATTGAACCTCTATGCTAAGGACCCTGAGCGAAACCCTAAGTGACCTCTCTCTAGGTATTTCGTAGCTTTTCCTCCGTCTTTAACCACCTCTCCCAGCAACAGTGTCTCCAATTTAATTTGAAATTGACCAGAAGTAGGAGGTTACTATACCTGCTACAATCGACATATCGTGAAGGAACAGAATGAGCTGACTTCCACGTAATGAATACACTTCAGCCTTCGCTTTTGCAAAGAGTATAACACCTGTTCCAAACTTGTACTGACAACACTAGTGATATAGACTCCTTTTCTCATTCCAATACTGTAACTGCCGTTCTGTGAAGACTGACTGTACCAATCTTACCCATGTCACCTGTCCAGTTACACAGGATCTCTGTAGATGCTTGCCTGCTGAGGAGTTTAGCACCCCTTAGTGGTGTCTAGGAGATATGAGCCTGATACATTTGATAGTGTTGTGGTGATATAACAGACGATTAAGAAGAACAAGGTTGAGTTATGCATGATGGAGCTCCGTACGGAAGGAATCTGAACATTTTATGTAAATCACTTGTGCTATCGCTTCTATAGAAATTTAGTGTCTGAGAAGATGCTGGGAAGAGAGAAGTGATCATATGACATAAACTGAAACGCAAACACACTGTGTTCCACACACACACACACACATACACAAACAGCATTTGTCAAGCAAATGTATCCACAGGGATTGCAGTACCTCACAAACTCCTGTAACTGACTTATAATCACTGCAGTTATGAAACTGAAGACTTAATTAATGTCCAAGATGTGGTAGAGAATTGGAGTACTTCGCATACTTCTTCATTCATCTAGAGGAGTGTGTTGAAATAGGTTTTCTATTGACAGAGATGATTAATCACACATGCGTTGGAAGTCCTTTGTTCCCTGTGGTATGGAGAGGTTTGCTGTTAGAGATTGCAGGTAGATAGTGCTCTCAGTCACACACAGAACTCGCGGTGGTATACAAGTCAAACACAGGTTACACCACACAACTGATGCGCCCCGAGAGAACAACGGAAGAAGTGGTTAAGTGCTTGATAAATGACATGCTGCAACATTTCCCTGTCCCTAGAATGCATCATCTGTCTACTGTTAAATCATACCTCGCTACAAGCCCTCTCAACCTATCACTCCATCAACCTTCTATCATCCTTTATTGCAGATCCATTTCAATTTAGAGACAGATTATTCTTTTCTCCAGGGAAGCATCAAAGACAACAGTCAACTTGCGTGTGTCCCTATTACCTCAACAGACATACAGCAGCAACTGTTCTGTAAGGTATTTGTTGGCTGACACTGCATGGTTGTGATTCATAGAGAGTACAGAGAAAAACTGATTGTTAGAGTTTTAAACACCTAAACAATCACCGTGGGACTGCTACGGTCGCAGGTTCGAATCCTGCCTCGGGCATGAATGTGCGTGATGTCCTTAGGTTAGTTAGGTTTAAGTAGTTCTAAGTTCTAGGGGACTGATAACCACAGCAGTTGAGTCCCATAGTGCTCAGAGCCATTGGAACCTAAACAATCTTGCACATGGTGAAATATGCAGTCCATTCTATAGTTGTATACTGTGGTCCCCCAACGCTCTTTAAGCTAAGAACACATTACAAAAATCCATAAGGTGGTCACCGATAGCTTTGGGGTCACACCTGGCCTTGTGATCCGACATAGTAAATTTATTGTTCTACTTTTGGCGGTCATTCACGTTCAACAATGTATTCCAGCTGTCATGTCACTGTCCACAAAAAAAGACTGTTTCCCTTGTTTCCAGTACTTCCATGTCAACTTTTACTCATATTACTCCTGCTGTTGCCATGTACAAGAATTTTTCTGCACCAAGCAGAGGACATGCAAGTATTCGCTCATTCGCCCTCAGTTGCCCCAAATTTTGGCGTATTTTCCCTCAATATATAGATATACACTCCTGGAAATTGAAATAAGAACACCGTGAATTCATTGTCCCAGGAAGGGGAAACTTTATTGACACATTCCTGGGGTCAGATACATCACATGATCACACTGACAGAACCACAGGCACATAGACACAGGCAACAGAGCATGCACAACGTCGGCACTAGTACAGTGTATATCCACCTTTCGCAGCAATGCAGGCTGCTATTCTCCCATGGAGACGATCGTAGAGATGCTGGATGTAGTCCTGTGGAACGGCTTGCCATGCCATTTCCACCTGGCGCCTCAGTTGGACCAGCGTTCGTGCTGGACGTGCAGACCGCGTGAGACGACGCTTCATCCAGTCCCAAACATGCTCAATGGGGGACAGATCCGGAGGTCTTGCTGGCCAGGGTAGTTGACTTACACCTTCTAGAGCACGTTGGGTGGCACGGGATACATGCGGACGTGCATTGTCCTGTTGGAACAGCAAGTTCCCTTGCCGGTCTAGGAATGATAGAACGATGGGTTCGATGACGGTTTGGATGTACCGTGCACTATTCAGTGTCCCCTCGACGATCACCAGTGGTGTACGGCCAGTGTAGGAGATCGCTCCCCACACCATGATGCCGGGTGTTGGCCCTGTGTGCCTCGGTCGTATGCAGTCCTGATTGTGGCGCTCACCTGCACGGCGCCAAACACGCATACGACCATCATTGGCACCAAGGCAGAAGCGACTCTCATCGCTGAAGACGACACGTCTCCATTCGTCCCTCCATTCACGCCTGTCGCGACACCACTGGAGGCGGGCTGCACGATGTTGGGGCGTGAGCGGAAGACGGCCTAACGGTGTGCGGGACCGTAGCCCAGCTTCATGGAGACGGTTGCGAATGGTCCTCGCCGATACCCCAGGAGCAACAGTGTCCCTAATTTGCTGGGAAGTGGCGGTGTGGTCCCCTACGGCAGTGCGTAGGATCCTACGGTCTTGGCGTGCATCCGTGCGTCGCTGCGGTCCGGTCCCAGGTCGACGGGCACGTGCACCTTCCGCCGACCACTGGCGACAACATCGATGTACTGTGGAGACCTCACGCCCCACGTGTTGAGCAATTCGGCGGTACGTCCACCCGGCCTCCCGCATGCCCACTATACGCCCTCGCTCAAAGTCCGTCAACTGCACATACGGTTCACGTCCACACTGTCGCGGCATGCTACCAGTGTTAAAGACTGCGATGGAGCTCCGTATGCCACGGCAAACTGGCTGACACTGACGGCGGCGGTGCACAAATGCTGCGCAGCTAGCGCCATTCGACGGCCAACACCGCGGTTCCTGGTGTGTCCGCTGTGCCGTGCGTGTGATCATTGCTTGTACAGCCCTCTGGCAGTGTCCGGAGCAAGTATGGTGGGTCTGACACACCGGTGTCAATGTGTTCTTTTTTCCATTTCCAGGAGTGTATATTTACCATCAATTTTCGTAACTTTATCGATTTTATAACACTTCTGCACATGCACTCATGACATAATTTCTTGAAAATCGCAATTTCAACGCATCGATAGTCATAAGGGGAGGGAGGGGGGGGAGGTGAAAGATTTTACGTGAAAAATTATGTCCAGTCATAAGTAGGATACAGATATTGATATACTCTGAGCCAAATCTGCCAACGGCCTTGCCAGAGTGGCAATACCGGTTCCCGTCAGATCACCGAAATTAAGCGCTGTCGGGCTGGACTAGCACTAGCATGGGTGAGCATTCGTCTGCCGAGCGCTGTTGGCAAGCGGAGTGCACTCAGCCCATGTGCGGCAAACTGAGGAGCTACATGATTGAGAAGTATTGGTTCCGGTCTCGTAAACTGACATACGGCTGGAAGAGCGGTGTGCTGACCACATGCCCCTCCACATCCGCATGTAGTGACGCTTGTGCGCTGAGGATGACACGGCAGCCGGTCGGTACCGTTGGGTCTTACAAGACCTGTTCGGATGGAGAGAGCCACATCTGTCAGGAGGAGGTATTTCCAATACTACTCTCACTGTCAAATGTCACCAAATTGGGGTTGTAATCGTAATATTTAATTGTAGTTACAGTGATAACTAAGTGGCTGGTTTCCTAGGACGACTGTGCCGCCCATCCAGGTGCGTGGCAGAGAAGTCAGTGCCCAGAACGAATTGACATTTCCGTCTTAAGGCTATAGCGAGTGGTGGGTAGAAAGAAAAGTTCTGGTCAGCCAGCTAGTCTGTTCTTACTTATGGGGGGAAAGTCCTGACAGCAGGCCTCACGACACTCTCTGGATAGCTGAATAGTGAATTAATGCTCTGCATGCGTTGTACTGTCTCTGCGATCAAATTTGTTACATGTATTCTCCATGGAAAATTGAGCGATTCAGTATCGCTCACTTCCAAGTGTTGCTGCGGGACATATTGATAACATCCGAATTCCTACCACTCCACTAATCCCCAGATGCCCTCCATGGCTGCCGTGGTGCACTCTGGCAGAAATGCACGTCCATAACTGTGGTTATGGTCATGGCAGCAGTTTTCTCTGACCTCTTAACTTTGGCGCTGGCTGTGTACGAGGGATGGGCATGCTGCTTGTGGACATCTGAGGGGTAGGTGGGCTGTATGAACAAGTGTTTTTTGAGATTTCAGCTATCTAGCTGTGACTAGCATTAGGATAAAGGTTTAGTGATTCTCAATAGAGTGTGGTTTATTGTGTCTTGTAGTGGTATTTGTTATTGTTACTATCCTATCACTTAGTAGACCCTTTCCTCCTTCTTTGTAGTGGTGTAGCTGAGAGAACAAACGTAGGAATTCTATAATGCTTTATAAAATTCACTTAGCAGACCAGCAGTGGCAGGGAATTCCTCAACCGTGACGGTATACATTCAGGTCAAAATTTGAAATTCTATAATTTTAACAGCACCACTTCCAATCGAGATGTCAGTTTATTGTTTCTAATAGTGGTACTGCGAGCACGCACATCAATCCAACCCCTTCACAGATTGTTTAAGGACATAAAATTCAGTTGAGCTGAAACTTGAAGTTCTCAGCTACCTCCAACGTAATGGACTTCAAATTGTTCAAATGGCTCTAAACGCTATGGGACTTAACATCTGAGGTCACAGGTCCCCTAGACTTAGAACGACCTAAACCTAACTAACCTAAGGACATCACACACATCCATGCCTGAGGTAGGATACGAACCTGCGACCATAGCAGCAGCGCGGTTCCGGACTGAAGCGCCTAGAACCGCTCGGCCAAAGCGGCTGGCTAATGGACTTTCTACCAAACGATGTAACAGGGACAGTATCCACCAATGTGAGGCAACAGAAAAAAATTTCGGAAGGCTTTGAAAAGTGGGAAGTCGCAAGATCGAGTCCATCAAATATACCAGTCCTAATATCCACCAATAGGATGTAAGGAAAAACTATCCCACTCAGTGGGTAATGATTTAATTAATTAGTAAATCAAACCGGTAAGGTGAAGGTTTATTTCCAAGACGTCCACAGTTGGTAATTTACCAGGTATCCACTACTTTGTCCAGGGCAACAGAGGAGATAATGTGGCACATGACAGACCCTCACTGGGCAGGAAGTAGCCAATTGGAAGAGAGAGAGAGAGAGAGAGAGAGAGGAGGGGGGGGGGGGTTGGAGAGGGCAAGAGCACGTGTTTTGACAGGAATTTCTCGGCTATCAATATCAAGGAGTTGCTGACACTTGGTGCTTTGTCCAATAGGAAGTAACCAGAAGGGCAATGGGGGAGTGCACAAGGGGATTGGATGGAGGGATTAGGGGTGCATAAAAAGCAGCCTTCGTTCTACAGGTACACACAATGCTCGCTGATAATGTAAAGCTTCCTGATAGAAATGTTATCAGCGATTTGGAATGAAGTCTCTTCATTCATTCACATACGGTTATTGGATCCTGTGGAGAAATCGTTTAATAATTACAGCTGCTGGGTTCAAATGGCTCTGAGCACTATGGGACTTAACAACTGAGGTCATCAGTCGCCTAGAACTTAGAACTACTTAAACGTAACTAACCTAAGGACATCACACACATCCATGCCCGAGGCAGGATTCGAAACTGCGACCGTAGCAGTCGCGCGGTTCCAGACTGAAGCGCCTAGAACCGCTCGGCCAACGCTGCCGGCACTGCTACTGGGAACTAATATTCATGCCACTCTCATATCTTCTAAATGAAAATGACTCAAAGACAATGCGAAGAGATCTTTCAGTCTCTAACTTTATCCTAAAGAGATGGGGCCCCTCCACGCCCGCACCAACGTGGTGACCAAACCAAAAGTTCTACTGTCACCTCCGCAAACATGTTAGAGTGGATCACAGGATGCTGGGCTTTGATGTTATCCGTGCGTGTGGGTAAGACTACGCATTAACACGGTCCATCAGGTGATAGATAGTGGGCGAAATGCGAGTGAGGGTAGCGATTTGAAGAGCAGAGGGAAAAAAAGTGCCATGGCTCGTGCCGTGGGAAAAAAACCTCTGCGACAGTGGGATGGGTAGTAAGAGCAGTAGTGGCTTACTAGCTGCGATAGTTCATGCAAGGTTGGATTTGTTAGTATGGGTATCATGCATCATTACCGTGGCAAGCGATGGCGGTGTATTCCAGTTGCTGCTGCCGCTACATTCCTGGAACAATGAAGATCGTTATACAGTAGTGGGAGATCGGCCATAGATCATCTCACTGTGTGGGGGATGTGTGGAGCTTGTCTGCATGCAGTGTACGGTACGGCTTCCCTGCGTGGTGCCAGTTATTCGGCAGTGTATTACAGCTGGATATCCAGTAATGGCGTACCGTTATGTTTGCGTATGCTTGGCCATAGATGTTAGGTCCTTACAAGTATGTCTTTTGGTCTTTTATGTTTCCAACTATGGTTGTGGTCGTAGTTCCCCAGATTCAGAATAAACGGGTTTTGCGAATGTCTGGAGTTTCTGTATTGTCTTGTGGTGAGTTTGTGGATTACCTCCGTGAGAGTCTCAAGTCGGTATTCCCGGTGAAGGTCCGCGATGCGTGTGTATCGTGGAGCATTGCTTATGATTTTGAGTACGTTGTTTTGTATGAGCTGCAGACGGCGCAGGCGTGTAGGCGCAGCGTATCCCCAGACAGGAGCTGCGTACGTCATCAGGGGTCGCATAAGTGTCATGTACATGGACCTCGACGCCCTTCTGTTCAGTGTGCTACGCCTGTTGAACATAGGGTAGAGCTGTTTGAGCCTCGCGCTAGCTCGGTTGGTCATGTGTTGTATGTGGTCCCCCCCAGAGTAATTTCCGGTCCAGCCAGACACCTAGGTATTTGACTTTCTCGCGGAAACGTATTGGGCGTGCAGATAGAGTTATTGGTCTGCAGTATCGGTGTTTGCGCAGTTGCTTCGGTCTTCTAGCGAACAGAACGGCTGCGCACTTGTCGACGTTTACTCTAACACGCCATTTCTCCAACCAAGGCTCGGCCACTCTGAGTGCAGTCTGTAGGCGTGACGTAATGTTTGATGGTTTCCAATCTTGCGCGAGGATGGCTGTGTCATCCGCGTAGATTGACATCGTTGTGTTGTGTGTGGTTGGGAGATCGTTTATGTAGAGGTTAAACAGTAGGGGCCCTAGGATGCTTCCCTGGGGTACTCCCGCGTGTATACTGTGTCGTGTTGATTGTTTTCCCTGCACGTCAGTGTTGAAACTCCTGTCTGTGAGGTGTGAGTGTATTAGACGCACCAGCCCGTCGGGGAATCCCGCGTCGCTGAGTTTGCGAATGAGGCCGTTGTACCATAGACGATCGAAAGCCTTTTCGATGCCCAGGAACACCGCCCCTGTAGCTTTGTTTATGTTGAAGCCATATGTTCAACGACCCGTAAGAGTTGTTGCGTTGTGGAGTGGTTATTCCCGAAGCCGAATTGCTCCGGTCTGAGGATGTCAGTTGTTATGCAGTGCCTAGTGATGTGTTTGAGAATCACCTTCTCAACAATCTTACTGAGCGAGCTAAGAAGGCTGATGGGTCGGTAATTTTGTGGGAGGCTGTGGTCTTTCCCCGGCTTCCTGAACATCAGGACCTTGGCCGTCTTCCAAAAGGCGGGGAAGTGTTGGTGTTTTAGTATGGCATTCGTTATGTGTGTTAGGTACTCAGTTACTTTATCCGTGAACTCCTGGAGGACACGGTTTTGAATGCCATCATGACCAGGGACTTTCCTAGCAGCGGAATGCATTATAGCCCAGGAGACTTCGGCTGTGCTAGCATGTCGAATGTCGTCACGCGATGGTTGGGTTAGAATGCGTGTAACCTCTTATCCTAAGAATGCGAGAATGCCCTGTGCTCCCATCTGCACAGAGAAAGATTTTAAATTACACACTATGCTCGAAGTGCTAGAAATATGTAGATCACTGTCTGGTATACTTTGAGGGAGATGTTAGAGAATTAACAACGAATGGATGTAATCCACTCTCATCTAACTACATTTACACTGGTATTCGCAAAGTAGAAGAGGGTCGGTTTAACGATGATACAGAAATTGGGAAGCGTGGTTCCCGACGGTGTCTTTTCCATCCAATCTGTTGACTGGTACGCTGTTGATTACCACATTATGATTGACTGAGATCTCTTGTTTGAGATGGAGAAAGAGTCTTGGTGAAGGGTCAACACCTTCTGGGGATGGCTAGCACTGTCACAGGGATCACGTACATGAGTGCAATACGAAGAATCAATCGAAATGGAACACTGAGCAATCAGCTATTCCGTCACTGTGAAAGGTGATTGTAAATTTAGAGGCCGTAGTCACCTTTGGATTGCAATTTGGAAACGCTCCACAACGCCGGAAATCTCTTCCAGTTTCCGTATGTTGTGACTGTCTTTGCTTAACATCATTCAGTGTGTGTGTTGTGGTAGCAGCAGCAACATGATTTACACCATGAGACGTCTAGTTTTCTGTGAGAGGCAGTGGATAAAAAGTGTTAATCTCAGTTTAGAACGTGACACAGACGTCGAAGTCGTGGCGGAAAAAAACAAAATGGCAGTGTACAAAGCGTGTTACAGCAGAAAAAAATAATGTATCAAACAACAAAACTGGAACCCTCTCTTGTGACTGATATTCTGTGGGATATGGTCCTCCTACAGTACAGGAGATGAGACTTTACTCTGGTTTGTGCAAGCGACATCGATCACTGGCCACCTGCTCCAGTGGATCAATACCTATATATTTAATAGGATCGCCACAAATTCTCTACGTCAGCATGCAAACGGTATTTTTTTATATAAGAGAAGAGAGCGGCGTGGCAATATCTTATTGAGTTCACTACCAGGTGATCACATGCGCAAAGCTGCACAGATGTCGGAGCAGAGACTGAGGAGCAGTTACTAGATGCACAGGGACTATCGAAACCCACGTTGGAATTTTACTGTAGCTGATAGATTTGGAAGAGGTGACTCGTTTCGAGATATGAGAGTGTGACGAATATGTTTCACTAGTGACTGCAATCATTAAAAGACATCTCCATAGGATCCAATGCAGGTATGTGGCAGAATGGAAAGACTTGATTCCAAATCACACACAGCATATCTACCAGAAACCGTAGCACCATCAGCGACTCTTGTGTGTACCTGTAGAACCAAGACCGCTTTTCATGGATAGTGAAGATAACATAGTGGTTGTGATCCTGTTTTTATAATAGCACAGTCATTACGCATAGTGTACATTGCTGGTGGTAGAATGCTTCCGTAGTCAGCTTCAGTAGAGGGGCTGTTGTATTAACTCAGCTCAACCTGTTTCTACAAGGGTTGCAGAAGACGGTGGATATAGCGCTCTCCGACTTCCATTCAGCTCCGACTTAAGTTGGGATGATCACGTAGACGAAACTTCAGGGAGTGCGGGGCAGAGAACAAGCAACAGTAACAAGATGCAAAGGAATTGTCTAAAACCACTTTGGAGTTTTCTGTAGCAGATAGGTTCGAAAAAGGTGACTCGCTTCGAGATATGAGAGTTGGCACGAATATTATTCGCCAGTGGCTGTAATCATTAAAAGAAGTCTACATAGAATCCAACGCAAGTTTGTGGCTGATTGGGGTGACTTGATACCAAATCGCTGGCAGCATTTCTGCGAGAAAGCGTTACGCTATCAGCGACTCACCTGTAGAACCAAGGCCGCTTTTTACGCAGGGTGACGGTAACATAGTCTTTGTGATCGTGTTTTTAGTAGCTCGGTCATGACGTGTAATGTATGTTGCCAGCGTAGAATCCTTCTGCGGTCAGCTTCAAATGTCGGTTCCTCGAAAAGAACATCGTCTTCCCTCCAGGTATTCCCATTTTAACTACCTGGTGAGTGTAATCCGACTACTGGAAAAGAAAAATTACTCGCCATGTAAAGTGACTCTCATGATCAATTTAATTAATTAGCCTATCAATTTAATATCAGTGACATGCCACATGGCGGTTTAGGCGATGGCTAGGGCACCACGGATGCATTTGGTTACCTTAAGAGTGAGTTCAAATGTGAGGGGGGTCCCGTGACATTGGTAGATCTTAGCACTCCATCATGAGCCAAAAATGAGTTTAATATTCTGCTCCTGTGACGCAAGACGTGACAGATAAGAAAAGATATTTTTCCACTTGATGAAGGAATATTTGGACAGAATGTAGCCTAAGCCATAGTTCTGTACACGATTTTCACGACAAATAACGATACTTTAGCGAAGTTAAGCGCAAGTATTGTCCGATTTCTTCTTTCTTCGAAAATAGCTCATATAAATGGGAGGAATCAATATTTCGCGACGGTTGGTCCCGGCGGAGGTTGGAGTCCTCCCTTGGGCATGGGTGTGTGTGTTCGTCGTTAGGATAATTTAGGTTATGTAGTGTGTAAGCTTAGGGACTGATGACCTTAGCAGTTAAGTCCCATAAGATTTCACACACATTTGAACATTTTGAACATATTTCGCGTGATACATTCCTGGTGTATGGCCAACAACATCGCTGCCTCGTATTGGGTTTTTTAAACTGGGTGGCCTATGTCGGGGTGGAATTGTTTAGAACTGGTGTGTACGTCCAAGTAGCAGCTGATTGTTTCGCAGTGCACCGCGGCTGCCTGCAAGGGCGGTCACGAGGAGTCGGCAACCGGAAGTAACGCGTGTACAAAGAATGCGCCTACCTGTCTGATCTTTCCCGCAGCAGCGAGGGATGATGAAGTGACCCGTGTGCTGGGTGAGCGCGACAGAAGCGGACACGCGTGTGTTACGTGAGAGAATATTCAAAATGATCGACTTTTGGGCAGGACGTGTTGATAACATCCGAATTCCTAACATTCCAGTCATCCCTGGACGCCCTCCGTGACCGGGGGTGGTGCACTCTGGCATACACGTGCGTCCACGACTGCAATTGCGGCCGCGGCGGTAATTTTCACTGATCTCTTTACGTCGTCGCTGGCGGTGTTCATGGGGACGGGGCGCGCCGCGTGTGGGCGTATGGAAGGTGAGTACGTGGGATGTGCGAGTCTTTCCAGCTGTCTCCGACTTCTAGCCCTGATAGCTCATTACTACTGACTGAATCGTGGTTTAAGTGTGTCGTGTTTAGTGCTTCTCAGTACATCGCAGTGGACTCTGCCTTGCAGTGGTATTTGCTGTTGTCTCTATTTTATCACACAGTGGAACCTTCCTCTCTCTTTCCGAATGTAGTGTAGAGAACCAATTTAGGAATTCGATACTGCTTTAAAAACCCAATCGCCATGTCAGATTCCGGATTGTTAGAGATATTTGACACCTGGACTTGACAACTTGTTACTAAGGACTGGATCGTGGTTTCAGTGGGTCGTGTTTAGTTTTTCTCAGTACATTGCAGTGGTCTCTGTTTTGCGGTGATATTTGCTGTTGTTCTACGCTATCATGCAGTAAGGGCTCCTTCTTCTCCTTCTTCCTAATGTAGCGGAGAGAAGCAGCTTAGGGCTTATATAGTGCTTTAAAAACCCAATCTCGACGTCAGATTCCCGATTGATAGTGATCTCTGACATTTAGCCATGAACAGCTTATTACTACCGATTGGATCGCACTTTAGGTATGTTGTGTTCAGTTGAAATGTTCAAATGTTTGTGAATTCCTAAGGAACCAAACTGGTGAGATCATCTGTCCCTAGACTTACACACTACTTAAGCTAATTTACACTAACTTATGCTAATAACAGCACACACACCCAGCCTCTGAGCGCGCGGCCACTCCGCCCGGCTCGTGTTTAGTGCTTCTCAACTCATCGCACTGGACCCTGTCTTGCAGTAGTATTTGCTGTTGTCTGTATTCTATCACGCAGTAGAACATTCCTCCCTCCTTCTGAATGTAGCGGAGAGATCCAATTTGGGAATGCTATAGTACCTTTCAAAACTCCCATCGTTTGGAGTGTGTTGTATTGCGCGCACGTATGCGTTCGGGTATGGGTCGCTCTCCCGGCCGATGCGGACTGGGGCTATACTGTAGATGGCGAACGGCGCGCGCCTCGCAGTTCCTAGTTTTTGTGATGAGCAGGATATTTTTAGTGGAACATTGTGGTGGAGGAGGATGTTTGTGCTCTCAAACGCTGGCGCATACAAGACCTCGGATATATTTAGCGCTACGATCTATTTGTGGTGCAAATTTCATTTATTAATTTGGATAATGTTTGTGTGTGATATTCAAACTTTGAAAATATGTTTTATTACGAAGAAGGATCATCGTAAGGTCGGGGGTAAGTGTTTTAAGCGATCTATTTGAGTGCTGTAAATTGTTAAACAATTAATTTGAAAGGTTAGTGCAAATGTCTTATTTCACTCTATTTTTGATATCGAAATTGTGTCAGCTCTCTCTTTGCCTCCAGCATTAGCCAATAGGGACACTGTATTCTGAGGAGAGATGCAAACCTCCGTCTGCGTGTTTTGGGACATTGGTTCACAGAGTCAATCAGGCAATGGTCTCTGGAGAAAGACAGAGACAGGAAGCGAGTCTGGAATTTCCAGATCAACAGAATGCCGCCACTTGATGCTTCGTTTGGGAGCCGCGAGATCAGAGCAGGCCGAAATGTGGCCCGTACTCGGTGGTATTTAGTAACGTGATCAGTAATTAGGACATTGCGCGGTTTTGATCTTCGTTGCGGTGCCTTAACGATAGAGACATGAATGGGAGACCCCCAAACGGTGGTTACTATACTGCACTTTTCCATTCATGATCTGTAGACCACTTTTGCAGGCGTTAACTGTCAGTGGCAAGTGACGGTTGTATGTTTCCCGATCTGTATAAAATACTTTGCGCTGAGATTCTAGTACACTTCTGGCCATTAAAATTGCTACACCACGAAGATGACGTGCTACAGACGCGAAATTTAACCGACAGGAAAAAGATGCTGTGATATGCAAATGATTAGCTTTTCAGAGCATTCACACAAGGTTGGCGCCGGTGGTGATACCTACAACGTCCAACCGATTTCTCATACACAAACAGCAGTTGACCAACTTTGCTTGGTGAAACGTTGTTGTGATGCCAGGTGTAAGGAGGAGAAGTGCGTACCATCACGTTTCCGCCTATCGCGATTGCGGTTTATCGTATCGCGACATTGCTGCACGCGTTGGTCGAGATCCAATGACTGTTAGCAGAATATGGAATCGGTGGGTTCAGGAGGGTAATACGGAACGCCGTGCTGGATTCCAACGGCCTTGTATCACTAGCAGTCGAGATGACAGGCATCTTATCCGCATGGCTGTAACGGATCGTGCAGCCACGTCTCGATCCCTGAGTCAACAGATGGGGACGTTGGCAAGACAACAACCATCTGCACGAACAGTTTGACGACGTTTGCAGCAGCATGGACTATCAGCTTGGAGACCATGGCTGTGGTTACCCGTGACGCTGCGCACATTGAACAGTGGACGTTACATTTCAGATGTGTTACGACCCGTGGGATGGCTAGAGGACAAATGTAAGGATGTAGAGGCTTGTCTCACTAGGGGTAAGATAGATATTGCCTACAGGAAAATTAAAGAGACCTTTGGAGAGAAGAGAACCACTTGTATGAATATCAAGAGCTCAGATGGCAACCCAGTTCTAAGCAAAGAAGGGAAGGCAGAAAGGTGGAAGGAGTATATAGAGGGTTTATACAAGGGCGATGTACTTGAAGACAATATTATGGAAATGGAAGAGGATGTAGATGAAGATGAAATGGGGGATAAGATACTGCGTGAAGAGTTTGACAGAGCACTGAAAGACCTGAGTCGAAACAAGGCCCCGGGAGTAGACAACATTCCATTAGAACTACTGATGGCCTTGGGAGACCCAGTCATGACAAAACTCTACCATCTGGCGAGCAAGATGTATGAGACAGGCGAAATACCCACAGACTTCAAGAAGAATATAATAATTCCAATCCCAAAGAAAGCAGGTGTTGACAGATGTGAAAATTACCGAACTATCAGTTTAATAAGTCACAGCTGCAAAATACTAACACGAATTCTTTACAGACGAATGGAAAAACTGGTAGAAGCGGACCTCGGGGAATATCAGTTTGGATTCCGTAGAAATGTTGGAACACGTGAGGCAATACTAACCTTACGACTTAACTTAGAAGAAAGATTAAGAAAAGGCAGACCTACGTTTCTAGCATTTGTAGACTTAGAGAAAGCTTTTGACAGCGTTAACTGGAATACTCTCTTTCAAATTCTGAAGTTGACAGGGGTAAAATACAGTGAGCGAAAGGCTATTTACAATTTGTACAGAAACTAGATGGCAGTTATAAGAGTCGAGGGGCATGAAAGGGAAGCAGTGGTTGGGAAAGGAGTGAGACAGGGTTGTAGTCTCTCCCCGATGTTATTCAATCTGTATATTGAGCAAGCAGTAAAGGAAACAAAAGAAAAATCCGGAGTAGGTATTAAAATTCATGGAGAAGAAGTAAAAACTTTGAGGTTCGCCGATGACATTGTAATTCTGTCAGAGACAGGAAAGGACTTGGAAGAGCATTTGAACGGAATGGACAGTGTCTTGAAAGGAGGATATAAGATGAACATCAACAAAAGCAAAACGAGGATAATGGAATGTAGTCAAATTGAATTGGGTGATGCTGAGGGAATTAGATTAGGAAATGAGACACTTAAAGTAGTAAAGGAGTTTTGCTATTTAGGGAGTAAAATAACTGATGATGGTCGAAGTAGAGAGGATATAAAATGTAGACTGGCAATGGCAAGGAAATCGTTTCTGAAGAAGAGAAATTTGTTAACATCGAGTATAGATTTAAGTGTCAGGAAGGCGTTTCTGAAAGTATTTGTATGGAGTGTAGCCATGTATGGAAGTGAAACATGGACGATAACCAATTTGGACAAGAAGAGAATAGAAGCTTTCGAAATGTGGTGCTACAGAAGAATGCTGAAGATAAGGTGGGTAGTTCACGTAACTAATGAGGAGGTATTGAATCGGATTGGGGAGAAGAGAAGTTTGTGGCACAACTTGACTAGAAGAAGGGATCGGTTGGTAGGACATGTTTTGAGGCATCAAGGGATCACAAATTTAGCATTGGAGGGCAGCGTGGAGGGTAAAAATCGTAAAGGGAGACCAAGAGATGAATACACTAAGCAGATTCAGAAGGATATAGGTTGCAGTAGGTACTGGGAGATGAAGAAGCTTGCACAGGATAGAGTAGCATGGAGAGCTGCATCAAACCAGTCTCAGGACTGAAGACCACAACAACACAACAACAACACGACCCGTGGCTCTACCCTTCATTCGATCCCTGCAAAACCCTACATTTCAGCAGGATAATGCACGACCGCATGTTGCAGGTCCTGTACGGACTTTTCTGGATACAGAAAATGTTCGACTGCTGCCCTGGCCAGCACATTCTCCAGATCTCTCAGGAATTGAAAACGTCTGGTCAATGGTGGCCGAGCAACTGGCTCGTCACAATACGCCAGTCACTACTCTTGATGAACTGTGGTATCATGTTGAAGCTGCATGGGCAGCTGTACCTGTACACACCATCCAAGCTCTGTTTGACTCAATGCCCAGGCGTAGCAATGGCGTTATTACGGCCAAAGGTGGTTGTTCTGGGTACCGATTTCTCAGTATCTATGCACCAAATTTGCGTGAAAATGTAATCACATGTCAGTTCTAGTATATATATTTGTCCAATGAATACCCGTTTATCATCTACATTTCTTCTTGGTGTAGCAATTGTAATGGCCTGTAGAGTAATTCGACTGTCTGCAAAAAGTGACTGTTGGTTTCGAAATACGTCATGAACTTTTTGGTATGTAATTTTCCGATTTTCCCGTCAGTGCTTACTCACCAGTGTGCTTCGAAAAGTGAGGAAAATAAATAATGAGAGCCTTAATATCCCTGACTCTGGCAGCTGATATAAACTACGCCTTCTTAGCGTTCCCAAGTGCTATCAGAATAAAAAAGCGCCGCAGTTGTTCAGATATTCCATACTGCGATCGATTTATTGACAAATTCTCTAAAACAACTATATTCCACACACGATCATGTGGCCTGTAAATTGTTTAAATAAAGAGTATGTCATACACTGCAGTCTATTTCCTGACAAATTCTTTAATTAAATAAATAAACTAAATTCCATACACCGCCTTGAATCACATAAATAGTTTAAATAAACGATATTCCACACATTGCCTAAATTGTTTAAACAATATTCCATACAATGAAATCGATTTCCTGACAAATTCTGTATCCAAATAAATAAGCTATATTCCATACACCGGCTTGAATCGCATAAATTATTTAAATAAACAATATTCCACACATGGTCTAAATTGTTTAAACAATATTCCATACACTCCAATCGATTACCTGACAAATTCTTTAACTAAATAAATATACAATGCCATAAATAAGTAATGAATATTCCACACATTGTCTAAATTGTACACTGCAATCGAATTCCCTCAAAGTGACCGAACACCTGACTTTTTCCCGCCAGTTTCCCGGAGGGGGAGGTTTGGAGGGTTTCCCAGAAGGTGGATTTTATTAATTGTTCGATTTCATTAATTACTCAGTCAAATTGATATCAAAATTGTGCTTGTATCGGCGAGGGGAGTTCCCAAATGGATGTGGGAGCAGAAGGGGAGGGTTGGTGGTTTTTTTGAAGGGTTGGGAGGAGGAGGGGGAGGGGTGGAGGGTACCCAATAGGTTAAGGACCTGTTATTCACAAGGAAGGATTATCCCCAGTCTGTGAACAATAGATTTGCCCATGAGTGCATACCTGCCCCTGATGTAGGCAACCTGCATTAACCAACTGTGCTGATGCCGCCCTTGTCCCACTACTAGCATTCCTACTAGAAAGAGCAACTTTATAGATATGAAAACCCAATTTACATTTCCTATGACCTCAAAGCAGCAATTTTAAGTGATTTGTCACATGTCGCACCACCTACTGTATGTGATCATTCTCAATCTACCATTGCCTATAACCCAGTGAGTATATCACAGAACATGTGACATGACATTGGGATAGAACGTGTTGCAAGTACTGGAGAAACGTGCAGCAGTGGCATTAGGGAGTTACAAACACTGGCCTCATACCAAGTTCCTCAGCCAAATCACTTTCTAAGTTAGGTGATTTTATTACGAGCTTACATTACTGCCGATGTGCACCCTCACTTTTGGTCTGTTAATACACGCCCCTCTAGCACCGTCTATATTCAATATCGCTGTATTTGTGTGGAAAACCACATCATTTGGAAGCAATACCGTATCTCCATTTATAAAGCTTGTATAGTTTTTAACAAAGATATCGTTAGCGGTACTTACGTGCTCCTGTAGAACCAAGACCGGTTGCGACAGTAACATATCCGTTGCGATCATGTTTCTAACACCTGGTGGCTTGTAAGACGATTACATCTCTCTTCTCAAGACGCCGGCCGGAGTGGCCGTGCGGTTCTGGGCGCTACAGTCTGGAACCGAGCGACCGCTACGGTCGCAGGTTCGAATCCTGCCTCGGGCATGGATGTGTGTGATGTCCTTAGGTTAGTTAGGTTTAATTAGTTCTAAGCTCTAGGCCACTGATGACCTCAGAAGTTAAGTCGCATAGTGCTCAGAGCCATTTGAACCATCTTCTCAAGACAACCTGGTACCACATGCAAGAAATAACAACTGAGACATATCCATCCTACGCGGATTTTCCCTCAATATTGTTTGGTGTCACCAGCATTCAGTTTTTGGAGAAGAATTATTGTTAGGACGGGATATGTGATAGATTCGTTGTGATCAGCGGGCTTATAAAGTATGTGTGTGTTCCAACATGTGCAAAGAAAATGGCTTTGTCCTATCCTAAGGGAAGGTATAGATTTGACGTGGTAAATTTCCAGAGCCATAAGGGGAATGAAAGATTTTTTTATGTGGAAAATTATGTCCAGTCATAAGAACGCTATATATTTTGATATTACCAGATCCAGTGTCGACAGGAGGGAGTATTTCCGATATTTCACTGATTGTCCAATGTTGTCGGATTGAGGCTTCAATCGTAATATTTAATTGTAATTAGTGACAAACTATATGTGGCTGGTTTCCTAGGACGATTCTGCCTGGTGTGCGGAAGCTCCAGATTGTAGCCTGTGGCTAGAACGATTGACATTTCCGGCTTATGGCGGTAAGCCCAGCTGGGGATCAGGAATGCAGCTGACATAACTGTGTCGCCCTCACCTAAGTGATCCTTTAGCTTGGGGAAAAGGTGACAATCGCTGGAGGCTAAGTCCGGGCTGTACAGGGGATGGGACATTCCAGTCCACAAAAGTTTCTTCAAACGCTCCTGTATTTGACGAGCGACGTGGAGTCGAGCATTTTGGTGAGGAAGCACTACTCCCTCCATCAGCCGTCCTCTCTGGCGATTCTGGATTGCTCGCTGGCGTTTGGCTGATGTTTCACAATATCTGTCAGAGTTTATTGTCATCCCAGGTTGCATTAAATCGATGAGGAGTACCACCTTCCGATCCCAAAACGCAGTCGCCATAACATTTCCTGCCGACTGCGTTTGTTTGAATTTCTTCGACGGCGGTGAACAGGAGTGACGCCACTGACAAGACTGTTGTATTGTTTCGGAAGTGTTTTATGTACACCCACGTTTAATCTCCCTTTATGATAGACCCCTTGTTGCCTCCCCCCTCATATTGCTGAAGAAACTTGCAAGCACAGTCAAGGCGTTGCTCTTTGTGTCCGTCAGTCTGCATTCGGGGGCTCAGTGAGCACATACCTTGCGATAACCCAACGTTTCTGTTAAAGTTCTTTCGATTGTGCCATGGAAAGCTTCAGAAATGTGTTCAACAAATTCATGGACAGTGAACTTCCGATCTTTGAGCAGCTCACTGTTGATCTTCTGGACACTTGCATCCGAAACCGGTGGTCATCCACTCCGTTCTTCATTGTTCACTTCCATGTGACCCTCAGTAAAAGCCCTGCATCATTTGCGGATGTGCTGAATGAACATGCAATCTTCTCTATGAACCCCAGTCAGTTGCCGATGAATCTCCACAGGCGGTAACTTCCTTGTGCGGAGAAACTGGTTTACTACTCGAATCTCTCACTTGGCGGGAGCGGTGATCAACACTCCCATCTCTGACAGCTGCCAAGCCAACACTTAGCAATGTAGCGAGTCGTGTATGGGCGGGCTCGAGATGGGGGAACCACTGCACACGGCACTGTTGTTGGATTTGGCCTAGCACCTTCCTTCAAGGCTATAGCTCATTGGGAATCTTAATTTTGGTAAAACCCTCATAGTTTTGCTGTTGAAAGTCTCGTAATTTGTCCTGCAGAAGAAAATGGTGGACAGTGCCCTCACACTGGCAGCAGCAACAGCAGTTTGGCGAGTTTCACAACGAAAAATTCAAGCCTTCCTCGACAGTAGTAGAGCAGTGTAATTGAGGAAGTGTCTCTGGCGATAATTTTCGTATTTCATGTTCTGTAGACTACTTTTGCAGGGTTTAACTGTCAGTGCAGTATGACTGCTGTATGTTTTTTTCGGTCTGTACAAAATAGTTTTGCTATTGAAAGTCTCGACTTCAGAAAATGGCGGACAGTGCGCCCACACCAGCAGCGGCAGCAATTTGGCGGGTAAGTTCAGTAAGAGCCAATCAGAATGCTCCAATCACAAGACACCCTCTCTGCGGGCAAAGGAGCCTCTACAGACTGATTTGAACAAGATGAGAGCAATGTATCTACGGACAGTTATGAGAGTCACTTGATGTCTTCTTTGTTCGAGTGTTCAGAGACTCGTCCAAGCAGACCATCCTCCTCAGGCAGGATGGTGTCTTTCACCTGCCATTGTGGCTTTAGAGCAGTGTTTTCCAACCTTTTTGAATACGCGACCCCTTTCCAAGTAAAAATATTTTGGCGATCCCCAGAACCATAATAAAAGTATGCCAGCGATTTCAAAAGCTATTGATACTATACTGATCAAGAAATCAAGTGTGAAAAGAGGCCACAGTGCTCTGCAGGGGAGATATAATTATATTCTTCGCCGCAGTAGAGACGTGGGGGTGAGAAGGGGTCAGCGGGGCACAGTCGTGCGTTTTTGGTCACTGCAATCAGTTGTCCAAGTATGCCAGCAAATTCGGACGTGATTATTATCTTCGCGCTTCGCTCTGAGCGAGCATAAAATTGACAAGTTTCTTAAAAGATCTGTGCAGCCCTCCACATCTGGTACAAGTGGCAGTGGCGGAAGTGAATCAAAATAAAAATAAAAAAATATTTTATGACGGTAGTTATCTGAAGTATGGTTTTAGTGTCATGAACAATAAACTTCAATGTGTAATTTGCTGCGAAGTATTGTCACACGAAAGAATGAAACCATCAAAGCTTCTGTGTCACCTCTCAACTAAACATTCAAGGAAGCTGATAAACTATTGGACTTCTTCGAAAAGAAACTGAAAATACTTAACCAGCAGCAAACTACTATGATTCAGGCAATAAAATAGTAAAGTTATTTCTTGATTTAAAATAGTATTTAAAGCAGTATTTTTTATTCGTTTTTCTATTCAACAATATTTTTATCTGATTTTAGGTATCCACTGTTAACGAGAAAGCGTTACTAGCTAGCTACCGAGTCACATTGCAAGTCGCTGAAGCAGGGTAGCCGCATACAGATGAGGAGAATCTTATTTTGCCAGCAGCCCTGGATATGGTTGAATTTATGTTAGGTAAGCAAGAGGCAAACAAGCTAAAAAGCATACCACTTTTTGATAATACCATTGAACACAGAATAAACAGTTAGTCGAAAAATTACAGAAGAGCCCATATTTTGCTTTGCAGTTTGATGACTCTACTGATGTTCCAGATTGTGCTCAATTTATAGTATTTGCGCGCTTTGAAGCAGATGGAAGTACCATGGAGGACATTTTATTTTGCAAAGCACTTCCTGCAAGCACTACTGGCCAGTGTTTGTACGACTCGTTTTTAGAAAGCACTCGCAACTACGAGATTGATTGGACGAAATGTATCTCCATTTGCGTGATGGTGCTAAACCTATGACTGGCAGTAAAAGTGGACTCGTTGCGAAATTAAAATCAATATTGCCACATTTTTCGTGGACACACTGCTTCTTCATCGACAGACTCTGGTAGCCATGATTTTAACTTCTGATTTAAATGATGTGCTTAAACAGGTGATCTAAGTTGTAAACTCTATTAAAGGAAAAGCGTTGCAAACTCGACTGTTTAGGATCATTTGTGAAGACTTGGGTTCACTCCATCAAAATCTCCTTTATCACATACAAGTCAGGTGGCTTTCCAAAGGAAAGGTATTGACATGAGTTCTGGAACTAAAAGGTGAATTGTTAATGTTCTTACAAGATTCTAAATCTTGATATGCATACTTTTGTGACCCTGTTTGGCTATTAAAATTAGCATTTATCGCAGTTCTTTTTAACCTCCTAAACATTTTAAACAAGAGCCTCCTAGGGAAAGAAGATAACATAATAACAGCTAAGGATAAAATCAAAGGATTCCTCGCAAAACTTAGTTTGTGGTCAACGTTTTTACAAAAGATGATGTTTGAGTCTTTCCCTTGTATTCAGACGATTGTCGAAGAAATTGCAATGGACTAGTCCGTGGTTATAAGTCCTCACATTGCTTGCATGATACAGAGCTTGCATAATTTAGAAGAGAAACTGTTATGTTACTTTCCAGAGTTGAACTAAATCCTTTTTTAGAAATGTCAGTACAGGTGGCTGATATGAGCACGATGACGAAAGAAACACTTATAGATTTAGCAGCTGATGGGATGCTTAAAATGGAATTTAATTCGCAAAAGATTGACGTCTTCTGGATGAAGAGAAAACAAGAGTATCCACAGCTGGCAAAGGAAGCTTTGAAATTATTAGTGCCATTCGCCACTTCCTACCTTTGTGAGTTAGCGTTTTCTTCAATGGGGAACATAAAAACTAAAAAGAGAGATAGACTTCAACTGTAAAATGATTTGATGATTTGTGTCGCAAAGATAGAACCACGATTTGACAAAAACATTCACAGCCTTCTCATTGAAACTGTTGTATTTTTACTGTAGTCTAGGACCTGTAACCATTGTTTACTTTCATCTGATTAAGTGGAACCCATGGTAGATATCGCTGGTGTCGCTCTATGAATAAAAACTTTTCAAAAAATAAAATCTTAATAAGTGTCAAGTATGCTTTTGCATAATACAAATGAGGGACATTAGTCATCAGGCATCAAATTACAGATGTGCCGATAAAGCTCTGGATCGTACCATTATTGTTATTGACTTTACACTTGACGGTATGGCTTATGCTCCGTCGGAAAGAAATTACAATGAAATAACAGAAAACGTGGAGGAAAAAAGAGCGTAATATATTACATCAGTGTTATTATTATTATTATTATTGTTATTACTGTGTCGCCTGCTTAACTTGGTGGTAACATGCTCGCCTCCCTTGCAAGTGGGCCCGGGTTCGATTCCCGGCCGGGATGGAGATTTTCTCCGCTCGGGGACTGGGTGTTTTGTTGTCCTCATCATCGTTTCATCCTCATCACCGTCGCGCAAGTCTCTCAATGTGGCGTGGAATGAAAAAAGACTTATACTTGGCGGCCGAACTTCCCCGCATACGGGCCTCCCGGCCAACGATTCCGTACGTCCATTTTTTAAATTATTATTGTTATTATTACGACGAACAAAATACATTAGATGCTCCATCAAAGACAACGCCGCCGACATTGCAGTATTCAGTTGTACTGTTAGCGACACTGCTCGCGTTGCAATTGTTGTAAACGATACCTCCGCTCGGGTCTCCTTGACGATGTTGCCAAATTCACTGTGACGGTGTTGCAAGCAAGACTCATGTTACTTCATGGTATTGAAATACCTCTATATGAATTCCGTTTTGGATATGTCGTTAACCAACACGAATTCAATAAAGCTGCACATTAACCAATACGTAGGCAGATGTTTCATTCAGCTTGCCGTCTTCTGTGTTTATCACTTATTTTGAAGAGAAGGTAAAGAAAAATGTCTTCAGACGACTTCTTGTAAAGAGGGATGTAAATTTTATAAACTGTTTTAGTATTTTTTCGGAATTGACTGCATAATCCTTTTTTTTATTTGAATTCCAACAGAAAAATACGTTTCGCATAACGAGTGTTTCGCAATGCAGATAAGTCTCAGAAGTGTATTATTCTCGCTAAATGAGATCCCGCTGTTTAATCTATTTGTAAACAAGGAGATGTTTTTTCGAATTTCTCACAGTTTATTGTTGGATCTTCTTCATTTATTTATCGATCGGTTCCTGAAAACTTTTACAATTTTGCGTTTATTTATCGTTAACACGGTGTCTTTGTTATAAAACAATCTACATTGTGCTCAATTCACAATTAATGTTAAACAAGGAATTACGTAATTTTAATAAAAAATAAATACCATTTTCCATAGGCCTCTGTTTTTGCATTGCAGAGCCCCTAGTTTTGAGACATGTAGCAGGATGGTTATTTCATTTACTTTCATTCAGTTTCAAAAGAAGGGAATACGTAGTATACATTTTTACAAATGATGGTACTAGTTTTTTGTAAGATATTTTTTTAACTCTTTTATAAAGCACTATCAATAAAATAATTATTCACTTCACGGCAACCACCACAATTAACTACACGAAAGAAATGAGAAATTAACCAGGTGACCAGCAACGATGATTTTGTGGGACTCCCGATGAAGCCACAGAACTAGGAACATAGAAACAACGCAGTGTGTGAATTAAAGTCTGAGTTGAGCTCAGGCATCCTAGATCCGCTCGGTAGAAACTGCTGTACTTCGTGCCTTGTCTCACTGCTGCCAATCCTAGCAGTCTATTGTTTGGTTCGAAGCTTGTTACTAAATACATTCTAGTAACCATGGTGCCAAATCATTCACGTAATCTCAGTGCGCGTTGTTGCAGCCATTTTGTATCACATTTGAACGTGAGCATCTTTTAAATGCGCTTTCATAAATTGTTCTCGTTCCGTGTGATATTTGGCACGTAAGCTAAGTCGTCAGTAATACACAAGACGCTACCATTGCATCGCCGTTCCAGCCCGGAAGTTGATGTGGTCCTTTCCTCTCCCTGCAAACCTCTCAGAGGTAAATACTATCTGTGCAAGAGTTAGTGACTCTCGTCGCCCTAGTTCAATTCCGAAGAAGTGGGAAGAGATTGATAGACATCGTGTTGCTTCTCACTGCTGCAAGTGTTTGCGTATTTGAGCTCTTCAACAGGTTCAAATTAAATTTGTATTCATTAATATAAATATGTACCAGATCGGGAGGTGAGAGATCTGGTAAATGCTTTCACAAAACCTTGTCACTTCCGTGCGACATTTATACCATAGCAGATAATCGTCATGGAACATACGATACCAGTTATGCTGCAACTGCTTTCTCCTGCGACCGCGATCCCCTAGCAACGCTTTGCGACCCTCCCCCCCCCCCCCCCCAACCCACTGATTGAAAAACTCTGCTTTAGAGCATCTCCAGACCAGTGTCTAAAATTCACCGAAAATTCCAGCCGTTTTTCTCGTCCGTAGGACAGTGCTTCGAATTCTGTTTTTGTAATTGTTCTGATGTCCCTGTCTGTGCTTAGATACCATTGTGTGCTTCCAGAAGTGAGGAAAATAACGTCCCTGATTCCAGCAGCAGCAGCAAATATAAAATTAAGCCCTCTCACCGTTTCAGAAAAGCGATGAACACCACAGCAACTGTAGGACTCAGAAAATTTTCTTTCTGTGGCATTGCTTTCACGTCCGCCTCCGTAAAGCATTGGTAGCGTTACCGTCTACCACGCAAGATGGCCCGGGTTCGATCCCCGGCAGGGGACTGGGTGTTGTGTATCCTTCCTCATCATTTACATCATCATTGACACGCAAGTCGCCGAAGTAGCGTCAATTTTAGACTTGCAATACGACGGCCGAATGCCGAAGGGGGTATCCCGGCCAATAAATGCCATGCGAACATTTCATTTTACTGCTTTCAAACAAGCAGCTATAAGTCGAAAAGAGGTGTGTGTCCTATTTAGAATTACAGAGCTATTTATTTCGACTTCGAAATATCGTAGTTTTGGCGTGTAAAATCAGATATTGCTGTCGATATCGGTTTTGGGATCTGTTTTCCACAAAAGCATGTGATGTGTCTCCGGGAGTCCGTGTTTGTGTGTGGCGATATACATCGCAAAATTGACAAAAACAACTGTGCAGCGATCCTTTTTGAAAGTGTGTATTTAGAGGAATAGTCAATTGGATTTAGTAACTCCTGAAGAAGCCCTATTCACAGGCAGAGTATTTACCACAAAAGCGCAAAGTGTCTCTGGGATGGTTTAACAAGTGTTCCACGATCTTTTTTTAGAGTCTGTGTTCAAGTGCGGCGGTACACACCGCAAAATTGGGGTAAACTGTTGTGTAGCCATCTTTTTGAAAGTGTATATTTTGAGACATATTCAACTGGATTTAGTCACTCCTGAAGCAGCTTGCGCTCAAAGACAGGAGTATTTCCCACAAAAGGGCCGAAGTGTCTCAGGATGGTTTCACAAGTGTGACGAGATCGTTTTAGAGTCCATGTTCAAGTGTGGCGGTGGTGATATTCCTTGGAATAAAACGTGTAATAGTTTAAATATTCGTGTGCCATTTGCAATCCTGTCTCTCTCTCTCTCTTTGTGCAGTGGTACATTTACTGCCTGTGAAATCTTCAAGTTGTGTATGTGACAATGTTCGGCAACACTAGGCTTAATAACTCCTGAAGCAGTTCATATTCAACGACAAAGAGTATGCGTGCGCAGGGGATGGGAAGGAGGAAGGCCACGAATATTTCCAACATGACAGGAGGTGCTTAGCGTGCGGCCCTGTGGCTACTGCATGGCCGTACCATGAGCCGGCGCACTCTGTGTCCGAGTTTCCACGTCCATTGGAACAGGCCACGCGACGGAGTGAGTGAACGTCTTGCCCCTTGCACTTCAGAAGATTGACTGCCTGGACTCGTACTGAACGATCTATGGTTACAGAACACGCATCTATCTGTATGAGTTGTGAAGTGTAACTTAGCCCCATCCTGCTGCATCTTCTCTTATTTCATGAAACGTATTCGTCTTCACAAGATATCACTGCTATCGACACAGTCCTCAGATGCATGGTTACAGCTAATACACCCCTCCTTCTCCAGCACAGACATCTCATCCATTGAAAACAGACCTCCCAGACCAGCAGCTAGATACAGACCGAGTCCTTTTCCTGCCATTTATTCCCCAGACCGCCACGTTGGATTACGTCATAGGAGGGGAGAGGGGCAGGGACGACAGCATCCTCTGGTAATTGTATTCTGAATGTGGTCAGTTGGACTCCGGACCTCACTCAAATAGTTTAAATGAACGATGCATTCATATGTCCGTCCTTTATGGCATCTCGGCACAGATTGAGTCCTTTTCCTGCCAATTTCCAGATGGGGAAGGGACGGGAGAGGAGGGGGTTAGCGTAGTGAAGGTAGTCCAACTGACCTATTTTCCCGACAAAATTTGAACTTCCCATCATGACATCACTGCCACGTTGCCACATCTATGGCCTCCATGTTGGATCCGCCACCTTGAATAAATTTGGCGACAATTCAGAGGGGGCCACACCACCTTGCCCTACTTCTACCATCATATCATACATCATTTGGAACACACGATTTGTATCCACATATACGACTGACAGAGGGCCTGTCTGCTGCTTTTACAGGATTCGTAAATATCTTTAGGTAAACTTGTACAATTTCTCTCCTGAATTCAAGCCAAGTAGTCCTAGCCACTTTTCCTTTCTTCAGCTGCAGCACATTATGCACAAATACGACAATCAGCCCAGTAAGTAAAGCCCAATGCAACTGGTCCCGGCGGAGGTTCGAGTCCTCCCACGGGCATGGGTGTGTGTGTTTGTCCTTAGGATAATTTAGGTTAAGTAGTGTGTAAGCTTAGGGACTGATGACCTTAGCAGTTAAGTCCCATAAGATTTCACACACACACAAGCCCTATGCTATTTCTTGTTTCGAATATTAATTCTGTACATGACAATGTTTTCATCCATCACATCCACTCCACCAAGCGTTTATTACAAGCTGCAATAGTCTCAGGATGTTGCATTTCAACTGTCTTCTTCTCCTTTGCAGAACGTCTTTTTACAGACGATATGGGTTCAATTCCTTACAGGTAGAAGCCACAGCAACTGATTTTGTGGCAATAACGCAATCCATCCTTGCAAAGTGAATATTCAGAATATCTCCTTTCCCTTTTTAAGTAGCACTTGCTTAAAAAAAAAAAAAAAGAAGGGGCAATGTTTGGGAACTTGTTTTCCCTAATAAACCCTGTTATTTTATAATCTTTTTCTCTTAGGAATGATAGAACAGCAAATCCTGTAAAAAGGTTTTCGAAGAAGAATGGTGTCGTACATCCAATGTTTGTCTCTGCATAGTGAGTGTTCTAATGTGTAAAAAATTAGCTTACCACTTAGCGCACAAATGGACAAAACATTTGAACTGTCTTCTCAAGCCCAGAGTGTCAACCAGACATTCTAAATAAATATGACCCTGTCCCTGTAAGGCAGCTAAAAATCAGATGCAGATTGTAAGAAAAATAATTAGAAATGCTGCTGTCACATAACTCGAATGCATGAATTAATAAAAGTGAAAGAATGGGGTCTATTCTAGAAAGACAACACAATTATTCCCTTTTTTATTCTACATATAATTTATCAACTGTTGCTTTCAGGTGTCAAGTGATAAACAACAATAATGTTCAATTACTTTTGACGCTTGATAACAAAATATTTAAGTCTTGGACATATTGAAATGACGATTATTAAAATCGTTACCTCTACACACAAAAAATTTTATCACAGGAAGGAATTAAAATCGTCATCAGCTCATTTAAATCTACATTATTGTAGCTGGTCAATACACTGACTTGGTGGAGAATACTTTACTTTTTGAACCAATGAAAAAACTCTCATGTACTCAATGTGAGGGGAGGTTAGTATCCTAGCTTTTGATATTCTATGGTCAAAGTGTACCCAAGTTGGAGTGAGCAAAATCTAGACTCAACATTTATTGTGGCCTAATGCACAATGGTACTTTACCAAGCAGCATCAGCAGTGACGTTGTCTCCGTGCTGGATATGAAATGCTAATTGTCTAGTGTGGCTTTGGCTGAATTCGCTCAGTTGCAACTTTCCTGCATTCCATGGAACGTTAATCTTTCCCTAGTCGAAATAATGTCTATTGCACACTTGCTATGGGTTGGAGCAATGTGCACAATTTCTTTGCTTGCAAAAATCCCCGCAGGAATAATTAACTACCGCTTTGCTATCTGTCGCCACGATACGTTAAGCATATCGTCCTCTCTTCAGAGAAAGTAAAGCTCTCAACGCCCTCGCTTATTTCCACACACTTGTGCAGTCTGCCATGAGACAAGAGTGAAATTGTGATTTTAGGTCTCAAAATGCTTTTATATTATGGGGATCTCCCCACCGTGTCACGTCTGCGTCGGCAAGTATGGATTCAGCCAATCACCATCTCGCTAGAGGTGAATATATTTTTATTTTTCTTTCTGGGTTGCAGTGTACCTCTGTTAATGATATGCAGCTACTTACCCTTGGTTCCAGCATTATATACGATAAAAGGAATAATGTATTGTTGTGACCTTATCCCTTTCTGCGCTGAAGCTCGCCATTCTCTTGCTAAATGGGAGTTTTACCATATCATTAACCACCTGCTCGGCTCATCTCCAAAATGCATTTCACTTTAACTTGTTTGTTCATGCCAGTGTATGTATTGGTAGATATTGCTTTGTTAGTTTTCGGTACATTAGATTAACTGCAATTGCCTTTTGTTGATATAATTATTATTTTCTGAAGATCTCGTACTGTATCATCCTGCATTATGGATCAAGCTCATGTAAGGTCCATAAAATCTAGATGCCTTACACATGCCATCCCTTCCAAATTAATGTTGTGGTGCTGTGACCAATAGTTGAGACAATGCTCATTGAAGTGCAAAATTATAACTTCAAACAATTTAATCATTGTCCAGCTACTTGTCTATCTTATGCTAGATGATGTCATTGTAACATTATATTTTGATTTGAAATCTATTGCTTTACAAGGCGTTTTCTATTTAGACGATTATTATGTGGCTTTACAGTTCTTTATAGACAGTTATTTGACTAAATTTACAACATTTTTCTCTAGTAATTGTGGCTAACTTCTATTAGAATGGTTCATACATCGTTTGGATTCTCTCTTTACAATAACTTCAGGCATTCCACAATTCTCAAACATTCATGATATTGATGATTGTGAAAGATGAGTGAAGTTAAGGAAGCATTCGTTTCTCTTATATCTACTTTCAACACTTAAATGCTACATCACTATTGAAAATTGTCACCATAAACAGAGACGTTGATGTATTTATGTGGATATTATATATTTGAAATAGTTAATATTTTGGCATATTTTCATACACATTCAATACAAACTTTATATTCATTGACATTATTTATCATTAAAAACATATGTTTCCAAAATATCTACAGTACACAAATTCTTATTACGATATATTTAGATTGAATGGATATTTACAAATTACACATGAAATACGAATTATAAAACATTGTGCATTTATGAATAGACTTTAACAATTTACAAATCGAATTAGAAAATATAAATGAGACACATAATTTACAAATTCTCAGTGGTACAGGTGCGACTGAATATTTACAGGTATCTCAACTCCTTGCTGAAGTGATTATCGTGTGCACTCTTTAAAATATTACAATGAATTTGTCAGATGCATCCCTTGCTTTCTTAATGCACTTTACACTTTAAAACTTGGCTGGGTTTGCTTCCCAGTGCTGCTGTCGACCAGTGGTGGTTTATGCTGCTAGTTAGTTGTAGTCTCTGCACGATATTGATGAAGATTATCGACATTTACAGTTCTGAGTGTTCGATCATGAATACCCTTATATGGTCGATTCCACATTGCATTGTTTTGATGACAAACTGCTCGTCCAAGGCAATGGCATTATGTGACAAACATAGGGGGCATAGTCCTTTATTGGTGTAGTTGCCATCAAGGTTGGTGTGTGTAGCCCCTCATTGGTTGCTGCATTTTGATGTCCCCATTATGTGTACTCTATCTGATGGTTTAAGTGCCTTTGGTTGGTTTGATGGTTAGAATGAAATAACTGCTGTGGTTTTGTTGAATATTGTTTTCTGTTAATTCTGCCAAATCTCATACTGGTTTAAGGTATAGGATTTAGAAAGTAATCTTGCTGTCTTCTGCCCTCATTTTGGGACCTTTTCTTCTCTCCGTTACTTACTGTGTCTTCATGTCTTTGTTCTTGTAACTTGCAACTTCTTGGGCATAGGGATAGGATATGTTATTCACTGAGGGTTATTTGTAAGGACTACCAGTTATGTTGTTATGAAATATGGTCAAGTCTGAATAGATAATTTCGGAAGTGATATATCTGGCTGCGTGGGATTAGTGGAGAGGTCTAAGGCGCTGCAGTTATGGACTGTGCGGCTGGTCCTGGCGGAGGTTCGAGTCCTCCCTCAGGCATGGGTGTGTGTGTTTGTCCTTAGGATAATTTAGGTTAAGTAGTGTGTAAGCTTAGGGACTGATGACCTTAGCAGTTAAGTCCCATAAGATTTCGCACACATTTGAACATTTTTGAACATCTATTTTCAGTTATCAGCTTCTCCATCTGGTATACTGAGAGAAATATTTTTTTTCCAGGCAGTTGTACTAATGAGCTGTTGCAGATGGTTTGCTATCATGAGTCGCTGCTAGTGGGTTCGCCTGGCCTTCCTTGCAGGTGTGCGGCCTTTGTGTCCCTTGCTGCTATTGGGTTTTCTCATGCTCTCACTACTGGGGTGAGGTGTGGGACAATATTCTTTAAAATACACCAGGCTTGGTCTCCATACTAACGTGAAGTGTGAGGCAGTAAATTTCTTACTTCTGTCGTTAGTTCGTCGCCAGTGCCATATTGTGCAATTGTATAAACTCTCACACTAAGACCGTAGCTGCCCATTGACTTTCTGCTTCTGTCATCAGCTTAGCTCGCTTTCTCAGACGATTGTAGTGATGTTGTGTTGTGTGACTTCTTTGTTTCATTTGTTTTACAATAACTTTTGCTTAATGCTACTACTTACAAGTTTCTTTATCTAAAATTATTATGAGCTTTTCATTTGAACATTTACATGAATAATACAAAATGAACATTTAAATAGTTTTTTTACGGTACTTTACATAAGAAATTAAAATATATCTCTGGCACATTAAGTTACTTCATTTTATAATGGTTCCTTTATTTCTCGAATGAGCATAGATTGATGATGTGTAGTTTAGTTAATTAGTACATCATGCAATTAATTTTCTTTTATTTTTTTTCTAACCTACTTTGAAAATTTAAATGATTAGTATTATTGTATCTATATTGGAATATTTACATGTTTGTAGATCGTCCTGTCTGCCTCTTGAGAGCTGCTGCTACGTGAAACATATATAATTCTTTTGCTTATCATCTGTGACCCATTTATATTTTAGTTTTTGTGGCTAATTGTCATATGACCACTGCAATATTTATCATTCATTATAAATCTTAAGGTGGATGACGTGATGTAGACCTATACTTTTTCCTGTTCTTGGGTTAACCAATTCTACCACATTTGCATGAACCTCTTTACTAATTAACATGGGTCCCTTATAAACTGGATAAAATTTATGGCAAACCTCTTTTCCTTTATTAGATAATAAGTGAGTTCTAACAAGAACCAACTGTCCTACAGTGAATACCCGTGTGTACACACCTTTGTCTGCTCTGCGTTTCATTTTTGGAGCTGCTCATTCAATGTTCTCGAGTGCTAATTTTATTATCTGCTGGTGTGTTGGCCTTCTGGTTGGGGGGAACTGTACAACTTCACTTATCCTCTCGAAGGGTCTTTTATTTTTGAGCAGTGTGACTGTTGGTAATCGTTTAGTACTGTGGGGCATTTCATGACGGAAATTGGTATCCCACATGGTATGTCGTGGGCTACAGTATAGACGACACCATGTTCCAATATCCTTCATCTTTCATTCTGAACATGTGGCGCTTGGTTTGTACCTGAATATGAAGATGGGTTTAATTTAATGTCCTTGTAAAGTCGCCAACCAAGGTTTAGATCTATATTGGGGCCCATTATCTGAAATTAACCTTTCTGCATGCCCTACCTGTATGAGGAAATCACATTGTGGCGACTTACTGATCATAACACCAGTTGCACGTTTCAAAGGGGTCAAAGTGACATACTTTGATGTTAACTCTAAACCTACAAAGATAACATGTTCCCATTCCTTGTCCTTGGTAACGGTCCCATGAAATCTGTTGCTGCTAGATGTTTTAGTTTTTTCGTTATTATGGGTGACAATGGTGGTCTAGTCTGAAAAGTAACGTGTTTGGCACGTTGGCAATCCTTACATTTTTTGAGTACTTGCCGAATACGTCTTTCCATGTTGGGTAAATGTGCAGTCTCTTTAAGTTTCGTAAAACATTTCTTTGCCCCAAAGTGCCTGTTACTTAAGTGAGCCGGCCCTGTGGCCGAGCTGTTCTGGTGCTTCAGTCCCGAATTCTGCCTTGGGCATGGATGTGTGTGACATCCTTAGGTTAGTTAGGTTTAAGTAGTTCTAAGTCTAGGAGACTGATGACCTCCGATGTTAAGTCCCATAGTGCTCAGAGCCATTTTTTGAACTTAAGTGACTCTACCACGTATACTTGTTCACAAGTTCATCAGGAACACATACTGTCCATAAACTTGTACTTGGGACTCGTCTGCAGAACAGCACGTCATTCTTCAGGAAATAATGCTGACGAATGTCAACCGAGTTCTTGTCTTTCCACTTATGTTTGACCTTAACACCTCTGGGTCTTTGTTCTGTTCGTTTGAAATATTTGAGAAAGCTGTTGTTAAGTAGTTTTCAAAAGGCAATCCTCTTATGTAATATATACCTATTTGGTCTTCATCTGCACCGAACTTCATGTTACTTGGGGTTGCAGCATGTGGACACAGGGAAAGAAAATCTGCTAAGGTGTTTGCCGGTCTTGGAATATGTTTTACGCAGAAATCATACTCTTGCAAGATTAAAATCCACCTTGCTACTTCCTTTAAGTTTGTCTCCTCGTCACACACCTGTGTAATCGTGTTTAATTTGGATTTTAGAGCCTGGCAAGTGTTCTTTAAGGGTGACAGTACTTCACACTTAGATTCTGGAGAGTCAGATTCTACGTTAAGTGTATGTGTACTCTCATCCTGATTCAGCTCCTTATCATATTTGTTATCTGCCTGACAGTTGCAGATTCAAATTTTCAGTTGTGTCGTTATTTATTACGACGCTGTTTTCCGGGTCTGGTGTGATGATTACAAACTCTCGGTAATACTGCTGTACTATGTCCTCGTATGTGCCAAAATAGTGTACATTTGAATCTGATTTATCAGACTGTTCACGTACTTTATAATCTGGTTCGTTTTCCAGTCCCGACGGGATAACTTCCCTGTTATTTTCCTCTCCATTATCAACTTGTTCAAATGTGTGTGAAATCTTATGGGACTTAACTTCTAAGGTCATCAGTCCCTAAGATTACACACTACTTAACCTAAATTATCCTAAGGACAAACACACACACACACCCATGCCCGAGGGAGGACTCGAACCTCCACCGGGACCGGCCGCACAGTCCATAACTGCAGCGCCTTTGACCGCTCGGCTATCAACTTGTTTTTCCCGCTTTTGTTCGATTCCCGCAATCCACAACGCCTCAGACTCTTTCTGATTTTCTTCTGAAGTTTTTTAGAAGGATTTTAGTAGATCCTGGAGCTTATTGAACTTTTGATAAGGTGTACTTATCCATACTTCTTTTTTCTATGACCTGTATGAGCCATATTTTGTCGATTAATACTATCGTCTTGATAAATCGTAGCGTCACAGGTTACAGTAGGATATGTGTTATCCTGGTGAAAATCATTTTTCATCTGTGCAGAATCAAACATCTGCACCATATACATTAATGCTTTGTCATAATCAAATGGTCCATTACTAGGTAATGCTGGGAGTTCATCCTTATCGTCAGTGTCAATCCAACGTATCTCGTCCCAACACTTCAGTTATGACTTCCTCCCTATTTGTAGTATCTGTGCGGACACCTTTGATTATCTTCCTGTCGTTCGTGATCCCAATTCCGACTCTTGTACGTCACATCTTAACCTACTTATTGCTGCGGGCGCCTTGTCATCCGTTTCTGCAGAACTCCTGCAATACCTAACGTCAGTCAGTCCTCACGCTTCCCAGGATTTGGTGGTCGTAGTTCAACCTCCATCTGTGGTTCGTTTCTCCGGCAATTACCCGAAGTAATTGCCTTTGTCTGCGTTCTCGCACCACCTCCCCATCTGCTTTCTCTCCATGGACCTGGAGATCGCTGATTAAAGTCAGTCTGTCGGTTATCCCGAGTTCTCCAGTTTCCATTCCTGTTTTCGTCTGTATACCGCCTGTTCCAACCACTATTAAAACCTTATCCATTACGCTGTGGGCTAGTGTTTCCACTGTTCCCATTTCCGTAATTATTCCCATTTCGTCCAACATTCAATCCCAATACTGGCCTAACGTCACCACCATTATTGTTATTCTGCTTACTATTACGTGTTCTTTCAGAATTACTCTGCCCTGAATCGCGGCGTATTTGAGTGTCGTTTTCATAGATGAATTCTACTTCTATCAAAACACCTTTGAGAGTTTCTACATTATCGCCCCCACGTCCTATCAAGGCTTGTTGATACTTCATTGGCAGTTTTGTTTTGCATATTTGAATCAATTCTCCGTTGCTGTATGGGTTATCTAAGTATTGGTTCCTTTTAGCCATATTCTCAAAGACTCTGACTGCTGTTTTCTCACGCGAATTTTCGAATGACACATTTTGTAATAATCCATATTTTATTCTCATCTGAGGCTCAGGAGACGAATATCTTGCTATAAAGGCAGTTCTAAACGGATCATACGAATCGCAAGTTTCTGCTATCTTTTGCATAGTTTCAGCAACACTTCCCTCCATATGTGTGCCAATAAAATTGAAACGTCCCCTTTTTGAACAATTATACAGGACTGTGCTTAAACTGACACACAATATTTTGTCAGCGCACCGCAATCTGACTTTCAAAAATCCCTACAAAAGAATGGCCCTGACTAACATTAAACTATACCTTTCACAAATCACTAAATCACTTACCTCACAATACTCTTCGTTTGCACACCTGATTATGACAAGCGTCTTTCTACGAGAGTTGAGAGAATTTCTACTAACTTATGAAATGTCACATGACTATTGAATGATATTTTTATGCTTTGCTTTTCATAGTTGCTTATTTCATTTGATATCTAGTTTCCAGCTGTGTTGCAGCATTGGTTTTATAAAATAAAATAAAATGCCTTTGCTAATGTGAACACTTTCTGTCAACAGATCTATTAAATAATAATTTTGTAATCCACATTCTTAAAAAAAAGGAGCACTTGGAAAGGAAAGAACAGTAAGGAGGGACTAATAACAGTAACTGCATACATAATTTACTTTTCAAGTACTTGGTAATTTTTATGGTAGAGTAAGTTGTGGTGCACCACTTTAATTACATAGACATTAAGATGTGAATATACATTTCCCTTGTCTGCATTTTTGTCTTTAATGTAATATTTTTTCTGCTTGAGCTTTGTCATGTTTAGATATAATTTATTGCTTTTGCTTCTGCTGTTTGCCAGGCATAGTGTTACTGAATTTGACTTTGTGTTACTCTGCTAAGCCAGTTTACTACTGATTTATTTTTCTTGTTTGCTGCTCATTGCCTTATATTAGTTGTAATTTATGCTGCTTGCTTTGCCTTTTGTATTCTTTATCATTGCTGTTTGTTTTAATTGTTTTGTGCTGCTGCATTGCCTCGTTCCTTAGTTTAGCATCTGAGCTCAGTAGATTTAAGTTAGCTTAAGAGGGGGTAGACTATATAAGACAATGAGTTGCAATTCATTGGAAGAAATGCATTGAGAAGTTATACGAAAAAGGTATAGAAAGCAGGTATAGATGGGACTTTTTTGAAATAATGAAGAACGAAAGGAGATCTCCGAGAAGTAAAGAAAGTTTTGTTTGCAAAATACTGCAGTAAAACAAACCCTGTCCTTTCCTTGTGTTATCCCACTATGTGTTTGTGCACCCTTGGGTATTTGTGTACTTCCTGTCTTTATGTGTTTAGCTAATAAGAGCTATGTTGTAGAATTTTTCTGATAATATGTTATTTTCTTCATAAAGGTGTTTAGACATTATTTATTCTGTTTTGTTTTAATGCTCATGTGTGAAGTTGATGTTTCGAAAGTTATTCTGATCTTTTATGTATGTACTCATGTCATAATTCCTGTAACACTGACGTATATGTTATTTCGATTCTTTTGTAAAGCCTGTACTACAAATGTTCTCTGTATTGTTATGTTCTTTAATGACGTATTTTGTACCTCTGTAATTGTATTCTTATGTTCTAAAATTGTAATTGACACCAGTTCATCATATTATTAACTTGTAAGTTACATCTCACTGCACACGTTTCTGTTGGTCATAGTATATGGACAATATGTGAGAAGTAGGGACTGTTAGTGTTTGCACGTGTGTTAATAATTCAGCAAGGGACTGGATAACAGCATTGCTGGTTCTAAGGACATGCCAAACAAATTTTTTTTTTTTTGTGAGTGCACAAGTGGTGGTTTATGGACTTGCTATATTCTCTGCAAGACTCTTCGATGGTGATTGTGCACCTGCACAGTCGCAACAGATGGCTGCTGGCTGTCTCTACAAGGACTATAGTGGGTCTGCGTCTTTGCTGACTCACCAGTACCATTATTTCTGCAAGGACTGCAGTGGGTCTGCACCTCGATGGCCCACCAATACCATTATTTCTACAAGGACTACAGTGGGTCTGCACCTCTGGTGGCCCACCAATACCACAATCTCTACCAGGACTGCAATGGGTCTGCACCTCTGATGGCCCACCAATACTGTAATCTCTACCAGGACTACAGTGGGTCTACTCTGTAATGACCTACCAAACGATATTCTTCAAAACTTCGATTGATTCCGCTGTGGGTTTGCTCTGTTGTGACCCATTACCTGTCAGCATGTCAAGAGTCACCACTGTCTTTCCGTTGGAAGGACAACACTACTTCTTCAAGACTGCATTGAAATCCACTACTTCTGTGTGCAATTTCTTTTACTAATGAGACTTTGTGAAAAAAACTGTAATTACTATTATGATGAATGATCAGGACTATCTTTATGGACTGTGAGAAAATTTTAGCTTTTGACCAACATTGTATCAATAAGTGTGTGCATTTGATTTCTTTGTTATTGTAATTACGATTATGAAAAATTTTAACAAATATGTATTGCCCAGGGCCCAAAACAATTTGTAAAATTTTTGTGGGGAGCATGGGGGCTATGTAAGTAGGCTGTTTAGTTTTTTTTATTGGTAACGCCACCTCTGTATGAAAATCACTGGCTGTGCTGTGTGCAGTCTGTGGCTGCTTTGCATTGTTGTAATACTCGCCATTTTAGTGTTAGGCAGCTGGCTGTGAACAGCGCGTAGCGTTGCACAGTTGGAGGTGAGCCGCCAGTAGTGGTGGATGTGGGGAGAGAGATGGCGGAGTTTTGAAATTTGTCATGAACTGCTATATTTATATATGATGATATCAAGGTAAATACATTGTTTGTTCTCTATTAATATCTTTCATTTGCTAACTATCCCTATCAATAGTTAGTGCCTTTCATAGTTTGAATCTTTTATTTAGCTGGCAGTAGTTGCGCTTGCTGTATTGCAGTAGTGGGAGAAACGAAGATTATTGTGAGGTAAGTGATTTAGTGACTTGTGAAAGGTATAGTTTAATGTTAGTCAGGCCCATTCTTTTGTAGGGATTTTTTTGAAAGTCAGACCGCATTGTGCTAAAAATATTGTGTGTCAGTTTAAGCACAGTCATGTATAAATTTTTCAAAGGGGACGTTTCATATGGCCAGTGATTTTCATACAAAGCGCTACGTAACGTTGCCAATAAGAAAACAAACAGCCTACTTACATAGCCCCCATGCTCCCCACAAAAAATTTTACAAATTGTTTTGGGCACTGGGCAATACATATTTGTTAAAATTTTTCATAATCGTAATTACAATAACAAAGAAATCAAATGCACACACTTATTGATACAATGTTGGTCAAAAGCTAAAATTTTCTCACAGTCCATAAAGATAGTTCTGATCATTCATCATAATAGTAATTACAGTTTTTTTTCACAAAGTCTCATTAGTAAAAGGAATTGCACACAGAAGTAGTGGATTTCCATGCAGTCTTGAAGAAGTAGTGTTGTCCTTCCAACGGAAAGACAGTGCTGACTCTTGACATGCTGACAGGTAATGGGCCACAACAGAGTAAACCCACAGCAGAGTCAGTCGACGTTTTGAAGAATATTGGTAGTTAGGTCATCACAGAGCAGACCCACTGTAGTCCTGGTAGAGATTACGGTACTGGTGGGCCACCAGAGGTGCAGACCCACTGCAGTCCTTGTAGAAATTGGTGGGCCATCAAAGATGCAGACCCACTGTAGTCCTGGTAGAGATGGCCAGCAGCCATCTGTTGTGACTGTGCAGGTGCACAATCACCATTGAAGAGTCTTGTAGATAATATAGCAAGTCCATAACCACCACTTGTGCACTCACAAAGTTTTTTGGAATTGTTCTTAGAACCAGCAATGCTGTTATCCAGTCCCTTGCTGAATTAGTAACACACATGCAAACACTAACAGTCCCTACTTCTCACATATTGTCCACATACTATGACCAACAGAAATGTGTGCAGTGAAACATTAAAGAACATAACAATACAGATAACATTTGTAGTACAGGCTTTACAAAAGAATCAAAATAACATATACAACAGTGTTACAAAAATAATGACATAAGTGAATATATAAAAGATCAGAATAACTTTCGAAACACCAACTTCACACATGAGCAATAAAACAAAACAGAATAAATAATGACTAACATCTTTACAAAGTAAATAACATATTATTAATGCAAATTATATTTGAGTATAACAGTATTCCTCATCATAGTTCATGTAGCTGAGTATTAGAAAAATTCTACAACAGCTAAACACATAAAGACAGGAAAAACACAAATACACAAGGGAACACAAACACATAGTGGGATAATACAAGGAAAAGACAGGGTTTGTTTTACTGCAGTATTTTGCAAACAAAACTTTCTTTACTTCTCGGAGATCTCCCTTCGTTCTTCATTATTTCCAAAAGTCCTATCTATACCTGCTTCCTGTACTCTATATATATCCTCTTTCAAAATAGTTTTTCTCCACTGTACACTACCTTTTTTTTGCCAAACCATTTTCTTATATCTTCTCAATGCATTTCTTCCAATTCATCATAGTTAGTTTCTTATATAGTCTACCCCCTCTTAAGCTAACTTAAATCTACTGAGCTCAGATGCTAAACTAAGGAACGAGGCAATGCAGCAGCATGAAACAATTAACACAAACAGCAATGATAAAAAATACAAAAGGCAAAGCAAGCAGCATAAATTACAACTAATATAAGGCAATGAGCAGCAAACAAGAAAAATAAATCAGTAGAAACTGGCTTAACAGAGTAATGCAAAGTGAAATTTAGTAGCACTACGCCTGGCAAACAGCAACAGCAAATAAAAAAAACTTATATCTAACCATGACATAGCTCAAGCAGAAAAATTATTACACTGAAAATGGCCATGTCTAATACCTATGTCACATCTTAACACTAGAGTGATGCATCACAATTTATTCTACAAAAGAAATTACCAAGTAGTTGAAAAGAAAATTATATATGCAGTTATTGTTATCAGTCCCTTCTTATTGTTCTTTCCATTCCAAGAGCTCCTTTTTCGAAGAATGTGAATCATAAAATAATTATTTAATAGATCTGTTGACAGAAAGTGTTCACATTAGCAAATGCATCTAAGTTTATTTTATAAAACTAATGCTGCAACACAGCTGGAAACCAGATATCAAATGAAATAAGCAACAATGTACAAAGTAAAGCATAAGAACATCATTCAGTAGTCATGAGGCATTTCATAAGTTAGTAGAAAAATCTCTCAACTAGAGAGACAGTAGTCATAATCAGGTGTATAGACATAAAAATATTTCTCGTCATTTCATTAGGCATTTCAGTAAATATCATAAATTAAGAGCTGCACAGCGTAATCATATGTTTTCAAGTTCGACCATGTCGTTTTTGCGATGCTTTCTACAAAGGAACGTCAATAGCGAGGTTAATGGCCTCTTTTTTTTTACCTAATGGCTGTTTCTCCAGGTGGCTGGCACAGGTGGCCGCTCAAGACGCATTATGTCAAGGTCACTTACCTTTCTTACCGAAATATTTACGACAACAGTTTCTGCTACAGTGGCAGTCTCGTATAAAAATATTTCACAGGTCAAGAATTTGCGTTACAAATCTGTAGAAACAAAATCCTATTGATATAACAGTGTCCAAAAAGTTTTCGTCGGCATTGTAATACATTCACGCATTTACATACATTTCATAACTCTTAAAGTACGATTCTTGGTTTCCAACAACCTGTTTCACAAACCAGAGTGAGTCCCTAACCACTACTCATTATTCCTTACCTTATTCGTCGATACTTCTTCAATATTTTATGATAACAGATACGTAGCATACTCAAATAACTCATATAGCATCAGCTTATTGACCATAAACATACCTCAGCAGCATAATACACATCGTCGTCGTAAAAATATCATAACACATCAGTCAACTCTCAAAATCGTCGTAGCTTCCTCCAATAATTTCAAAACCAAAAAAAATTCTCTGCTCATGTCAAAAGTGTCATCTGCCTCAAACGTACTTTAAAAATCGTGATCCCATACCAAATATATCATTCAAAGCTCTCATAGTATCACAATGGTTTCAAAAAAATATGAACAGTTCACAAAGTACAAACAACATACAATTTCGTAAGTGTTAAGTTATCCAACTGTGTAATTACGTAAACATCTGTCACTGACGTAGTAAAAAAAATGTTTCTTTCTCTGTTAAGTGATCAGGTAGCTGTGTAATTTATGTGTTAGAGAAATATGGTACCGATGTGTAAAGTTGTATAAGCAAATACCATATTAGCTAGGGCTCCTTGTGCTTGCCAAACACATGGTACACAAAGTAAGCGTGTACCCCCCTGAGGATTAATGTAATTATACCATCAGGTGTTACAAATTACAGCAATGGAATGAAATGTCCCTCAGGTGTTACAAATTACAGCAATGGAATGAAATGTATCACGGAAAACTTTCTTTGTAATTCGAAAATCTTTAAAAATAAGTGTTTTAAGTATAAGATTAATCACTCAAATGCGTGTACTGTAGCGCTAAACTGTGCTTCTTGTCGCAACATAATCTCTGTGGAAGTGTCGTAGCTATCGTCCTCCGAAAGCGAAGTTCTGCAGAAGTCAATGTACTTACCTCATGATACACCAAATTTCAAGTAAACCAAAATGTTGCATTAAAATCTCATTAGCAGTACCAGTATGTGTCCTAAGTATGTAAGCCTGATAGTCGTTATGTAATAGTGCAACTAACAAGCAAGAATGTACAAATACAACACTGTGTAGTCTGTTCACTATAACAATGCATTCGTAATTTCTGTTTAAAAATGTTCCCTAGGTTCTAGGCTGGATATTTAACTGCAAACATTGTTGCATGTTAACAGTTTCTTAAGTCTGACAAAGCATACTAGAAATGTGAAGTGAAAAGTTTTATGGCAAAGACAAAGTTAAAAAGCAGATTATCTTTCAATAAACGGTTTTACATGTGAAATGTGGTGTAAACCTTTACTCTTCCTAGTACGCAGAGTTTCAACTTCAACGCAATTATCATGTGGTATACGTCGGATTCTGTAAGGTCCATTGTAAACTAGAAAGAATTTGTGACTCAAGTGTTTCTTCTTATGTGACAATGAATGAGCTTTAATGAGAACTTTCTGACCAATATATAATTTCTTTGCATTTGCTTTACCGTGTAGTTTTCTCCTTTTGTCTGCTGCAGATTTTATATTTTTAATAGCCAAATCAATTATGTCTTTGTGTCGAAGTTTACGTGTATTCAGGAAAGGTACAAGCTCTCTGATTCTGTTCGGTGGTTTTTCATTCTTCAGTACAAGAGTAGGTGGTAAAGCAGTGGAATCATGAGGCATTTCATTCAGCACATTTTGAAATAAGTGTAAATATCTGTCCCAATGCTGATGCTTTCTGTGACAATAAAGTCTGCAAAGCTTACTGATTTCTTTCATAATCCGTTCGGAGGGGTTACAATGTGGTGAGTACAATGAAATAAAAACAGGTTTGATTTTATGGTTGCGAAGCATGCGTGACCAAACAGCAGATCTGAATTGCGATCCGTTATCTGAAATGACTTTACTAACGTGTCCAACTTCACGTAAGAAATTTTTAACAAAGGCGTTGGATACAGACCGTCCAGTGGCTTTACGTAACGGTGTGAAAGAAACAAATTTTGAAGTAAGTTCAACAGCGACTAGAACGTACGAAAATCCATTAGATGTTCTGACAAGCGGTCCCAAGAGATCAACAGCAGCAAATTCTTTTAATTTAGAAGGAATGATAGGAAACAGTGGAGCACGATGGGAGATAGTAGATGGTTTCGCCTTTTGACAAAGTTTACAAATAGACAAGACTCCTCGAATTCTCTTTTCCATATTGTTAAAATAACAAGTCGTTCGAAGAATATGATAACATTTTCGTGGGCCAAAATGTGCGTAGCTGAAATGAATGTACCAAATGAGCTTATTAACAAAATCGTCTGGAATGCAAAGTACCCATAGCTTGTCATCAACAGTGCAGCGTTTGAAGAGTATGTTGTTTCTAACCAGGTAATAATGCCGAATCTGTGTGTGTGTCTTTTCATGCCATTTGCTTTTGATGTCTTTCCAAATCGGATCTTTATCTTGTTCATGAGCAATGTCCTTTAAAGATGTGGTGATGAAGTTTTCAAAGCCGGCCGCGGTGGTCTCGCGGTTCTAGGCGCGCAGTCAGGAACCGTGGGACTGCTACGGTCGCAGGTTCGAATCCTGCCTCGGGCATGTATGTGTGTGATGTCCTTAGGTTAGTTAGGTTTAAGTAGTTCTAAGTTCTAGGGGACTGATGACCACAGCAGTTGAGTCCCATAGTGCTCAGAGCCATTTGAACCATTTTTTTTTGAAGTTTTCAAAGGCGACTTTCTGAATGTAAAGAATACTGAAATTTTTCTCGAGGTTGCCTTCTGTGTTACTTTTCTCAAGCCCAGCCGGTGCGCGTGACAGTGCGTCCTCAACAATGTTCTCCTTGCCGGGAATGTAGACTATTGTGAAGCGGAATTCTTGCAGAAACAATGCCCAACGTTTTAACCTGTCATGATTTAATTTTGAAGACATAAGAAATTGTAATGCACGATGATCACTGTATACTTTTACGTGCTTACCAGAAAGAAAGAAACGGAATTTGTTAAATGCCCAAACGATAGCTAAAGCTTCTAACTCAGTAACGGAATAATTTTTTTCAGATTTTGTTAGCACTCGGCTAGCAAAAGCAATGGTTTTCTGAACAGTAGTGTCATTTTCTGTGGTTTCTTGAAATAAATGGGCACCAAGACCGACTTTAGAAGAATCCGTGCTAAGGCAGATATCTTGTGACAGATCTGGATGAGCTAGTATTGGCGCGTTAAGTAGCGATTCTTTCAAAGAATTGAATTCCAACTGTGCTTGTTCGTCCCAGTCCCAAATAGTATTTTTTCCAGTGAGAGAACAAAGTTTTGGTGTAACAAGAATTTGCATATTCAGAAAACGATGGTAAAAATTTACGAGACCCAGAAAACTGCGGACTTGTCTTTTTGTGGATGGAACTGGAATGGCTCTGATTGCTTCTAACTTTTCAGGATCCGGCTGAATGCCTTCAGAAGAAATAATATGTCCCAAAAACCTCACCTTTGACCTACCGAATTCAGACTTTTCCAAGTTAACTGTAATTCCAGATTCTGCAAAAATACGTAACAAACTGTTGAGGATGCGATTATGTTGTTCCCATGAAGCTTCTGCTATTAGAATATCGTCCACATATAAGGTGATGTGACGTTTTAAGAACTTAGGTAATATGGAATTTAGCCCGCGAATGAATGCTGCTGAAGAAATGTTCAAACCAAAAGGAAGTTTCCGAAACTGATAACAAACGCCGAAACAAAGGAAAGCTGTGTATTTTCTACATTCTGGATGAAGTTCGATCTGATAAAAGCTGGATCTGAGATCAATGGAAGACAACACTTTTACACCATTAAAATTTTGAAGAAGTTCTTCCAACGTTTGCGGCCTGTCTGTTTCAGGAATAATGATAGTATTGATTTGTCTCGAATCTAAGACAAGCCTGATCGATTCATTTTTCTTCTCAACAACATGTAATGGATTGTTGTATGAGCTTACTGCAGGCTCAATAATGCCCTCGTCAAGCATAGATTGTATTTCTGTTCTAACACGGTCCCTATAATGCGCTGGAATTATGTATGGTCTAACACAAAATTTAGTATGCTCACGAACACGAAATTGGTATTGAAATCCCTTGATTGTTCCTGTTTTGTGAGTAAAAACTGTGGAATGTGCTTGTAAAATCTCAAAAAGGTCTTGCCTATCATTGTCATTACAATTTTCAATTGTTTGAATTTTATTCTGAATTAACTCATTAGTATCAAATGCGCCGTCGATATCACCCCTGTCAGTACTTGCAGAGTGATTGTTAGTGTCAAGTTCCGTCGAAAATTCAGAACTGTTGTCTAACAGGAGGTAAAGCCGATTAATTTCTTCGTCATGGTTTGAGAGCCAATCTTCAAAATTCAAAGCTACTGACTTACCTTCTTTTTCTAAACTTATTTCAGCATCGTGAAAGCTTAAGATTGTTTTGTATTCATTCAAAAAGTCTACTCCCAGTATAATTTCCGTCGACAATAATGGAACAATAAGAAAGTTCATAGAGAAGCTGTGGCTTTGACAAAAGAATTCTAAGTAGGTTTGTTGGCGTACATCTACACTTTTTCCAAAGATTGCACCTTGTAATTTAATCTTACGTAACGGAAGTGTGGGGCAATCGTTCGATTTGTTGCATTTGTCAAAAGCTGTTTCACTCATTACTGAAATGGGACTGCCAGAGTCAAGTACTGCCATAAATTTTACGTCATTTACAGTAATGTGAATCACAGGATATGCAATGTTGTTAAGTTTTACGTCGTGTTCCTGGAGTAAGATGTCCCTAATGTCTTCCATTTTTACGTAATTACTAGCTACGACAGCTGCGTCGTTAGTGTCACACGTGCGTTTTGTGGCTGCCAGCGGTATGAGTCATTGCCTATTGTCTCTTTGTTGGCGCGCGTCGTTATTGGGGTTTGGAGACCTAACTTCTACAAATTCACCGTGACGAGAGGGTCCTGCCCTGTTTAAATCCCACCAGTTCTGATGCAATTCAGGTCTGTCGTTACGATCACATCGTCTGTCATGTCGGTAGTTCCTGTAGTTTCTTTCTTGTCGGTTAAGTGGTGGAGAATTTCTCCCTGAATCGTAACTGCGCGCTGGACCGTTGCGTCTTAAGTTATTCTGTCTCCCGTAATAATAATTATTTTGGTTCCCATATTGTCTGTTTCTCTGATTGTCTCTGTAATAGTCATTACCGCAGAGAGGTGATCTTTCCCTGTAATTATTACTACTCTGCCAACGGTTGTCATACGGGTGGTGTCTGTTTTGGTCACGATTTACGTTATAAGAATAGCCTTGTCGTGTATTATTTCTGTCATCGCGGAATTGTGACAAGTGTGACCTGTAATTGTTGTGCTCCTGTTCTCGCGTTCCGCGATTGTCAGTGTCAATTTCCAGTTCTTGTAACAGTCCCTGAAAAGCTTCAATGTCGTCTTTGCAACGTCCTGCTAAAATAATATGCCGTAAATGTTCAGGTAATTTGATTAAGCAAATGCGGATGAGTTCTGAGGGGCTGTATGGGTTTGAAAGATACTGATTCTTATGCAACATGTCTTCAAAATATTTCATAAGACTGGAAAATTCAGATTGTTCGAAACATTTCATCATTATGATGCTGTGTTTTACTCGGTCTTGTGTAGCTTGAGACCAATACGCTGAGAGGAAGGCATGATAAAATTCTCCTTCACTGTGACAATCGTGAATGACCGATCGCATTCTTACAGCTGGTTCATTCTCCAAGTAGCCACACATAAATTCTAACCTGTGCTCCAATGACCAGTTGGGAGGAAAACAATGAGAGAATTGATGGAGCCACGCTTGTGGATGAATGTCGTTGGCAGAATTCTTAAACGTTTTGAATTTACGTGTAGTAATGAACAGCTTATAGTCAAAATCATCATGTCGGCGAGTCGCATATCGGTCATTGTTAGGTCGTGTCGGCGGTTCCATCTCAAAATTCGGTGCACATTGCCAGTTTCTTTCATAATTTCCGAAATGTCCTGTGTTATTATTTTGTGGTTGTTCCGTATTTCTCTGTCCCTCTTCCCGTACTGGAGCGCGAGTGTCCTCTGAAATATGTAATTCTTGTATTACCTGCGTCAACTGATCTTGTACTTCCCGGATTTCTCTTTTGTACTGTGTATTGATTTGATTTTGATTTTGTTTGAATTTTCTAATTTGTTCATACTCTTCTGTGTCAGTGAAGGCTACAGGTCTTGTGTCATTCAGATCATCATCTACCTTTGTAGATAAGTTAGTGACCTGATCCGAAAGTTCGGCTACTTTCTCCGATAGTGAACACATTTCCTCAGTGTGTTTTTCTGAACCAAGTTTCAGAGTGTTCATTCGTGTTGAAATCGAATCTACTGTGTCCTTCAAGTTTTCCTGTGTTTTTGCAAGTTGCGTAACCGAATCGGTAGATGCAACTGAGTCAATTTTAGCCCACAAGATCTCATGATTTTCATGAACAATGGTTTGCAGTTCTTTTATGGCTGCTTCGTGATTCTGTAATGCATTTTCATGCCGCGAAAAAATAGGTTGAAAATGCTCACAAATTTGTGTTTTTACGTCATTACAGACTTTTTGACATTTCGATTCAATGTTATGTAACTCAGTAGTTAAATCTTCACGTGTTTGTTCAAGTGTGGTGTCTAACTTTTTAAGATTTTGTTCCACTGTGTCTAACTTTTGAAGATTTTGCTGTGTTTGTCTCTGATTTTGTTCCATTGTGTCTAACTGTTGCTGTGTTTGTCTCTGATTTTGTTCCATTGTGTCTAACGTTTGAAGACTTTGTCCCATTTGTCTCTGATTTTGTTCCATTTGTTGCATTAATTGCAATAATAATGTATTAGTGTCTGGAATCTGTTTCTCTATGCTTTTTGGCAGTGCATTTTCACCGGCAACATTCACATTTTGACAAGCAGAAAATGTGTCTTGACTCATTTGAGAAAACGGTGAGGACCCAAAACCTAAGTCTACAGTATTTGCAATATAGTGTTCTGTCATTTCGGATTCCTGAGGCGAGCTGTTGCCGACCGATCGATCGATAATGCTTCCCTCTTCATTAATTGTTTCACTGTCTACACCATTGTTTGCCGCCCGCTCCATTTCCCTATGCACAATTACCAAATTAGTACTTTGAACATTAGTTAATTCATTACTCTGCGGCGCTAACACACTGCTTTTGTCTTCACTGTCATTTCTCAGTTTACTTTGGAGCCTAGTATTACGTTTTTCACACGCCATTATTGTCACAATATTTCACACGACAACACAGAAAAGCACAATTTGAAGAGCAAAAATAAGAGAACACATTAACATAACACTGAAAATAATATCTAGTTAATTGCAGCTGCGAAATACTTGGTGCAAATCTACATGCATGCCACAACTGTTTTACTGTTCAACAATGAAAGACTGCAACTACAAAGGAGATTTTCTCTACAATTACGCGCTATCAATAAACAAAATCTACACTAATTACACAAACTACAAGAAAAAATCAGAAGATTCCAGTGAGGTATCCTAGGCTAAGGGTCGACATATGAAACGTCCCCTTTTTGAACAATTATACAGGACTGTGCTTAAACTGACACACAATATTTTGTTAGCGCAACGCAATCTGACTTTCAAAAATCCCTACAAAAGAATGGGCCTGACTAACATTAAACTATACCTTTCACAAATCACTAAATCACTTACCTCACAATAATCTTCGTTTCTCCCACTACTGCAATACAGCAAGCGCCACTACTGCCAGCTAAATAAAAGATTCAAACTATGGAAGGCACTAACTACTGATAGGGATAGTTAGCAAATGAAAGATATTAATAGAGAACAAACAATGTATTTACCTTGATATCATCATATATAAATATAGCAGTTCATGACAAATTTCAAAACTCCGCCATCTCTCTCCCCACATCCACCACTGCTGGCGGCTCACCTCCAACTGCGCAACGCTGCGCGCTGTTCACATCCAGCTGCCGCTGCCTAACACTACAATGGCAGACAACAATGCAAACTAGCCACAGACTGGACACAGCACAGCCAGTGATTTTCATACAAAGCGCTACGTAACGTTGCCAATAAGAAAACAAACAGCCTACTTACAAAATCTAAATTATGTTTCAATGGCCAATGTGTCGGTATTCCTACTTTAAATAAATGTGTGGGGGTGGAGAATATTTACATCTTCCTTATAGTGCTGGTATTTCTGCACTGTAAAAAGTGGTTATTATCAAAACCTCTCGCTTCTCCCCGTGATGTATCTGCTGGATTTTGAAGACTGGAATTCCGTCCTTGGTTTGCGTCAAATCTAAGCAAACGTGTGTAACTCGATTCATTCTGTGACATTTGTGCTGTAGAGCACTTGCAGGTCTCATTGCGCAATATGCGTGCATAACGCCCGCTACCGGCTCTGTATCTTGACGTGTAAGCAATTCTGGATCGTTACACGCCATACTGTAAGCCGTCGGTATTCGTCCTACATGTTGTGGCGTTGCGTAACGCGTCCCTATGGTTTGATCAGCGTATATCACGCTTTGTGCTTGACGCACTGAACCTTGCTGCAAACCACGCTCTTATATTCCAGATTGACCTGTTACTCTTTCTTGAACAAGTGGTCGCAATCCAAACTGTTCCCTACCGTTACCGTGATGTTCTGGCATATGCTGGTTTGGACTAATTTCCCGTTCGCGGTTCACGGTTTCGGACTTGCAATACACATGTGCCTTTCCGTCTTACGTCACACGTAATTTCGCGTACCCTTTCTGTCGTATTATAGGCAACTGCTGATTTTGCAGTATTCATAGTAGTATTTACCGACACTAAAGTGGATTCTGTCGTCGTCTGCGACTCTTCACTAACGCTTTCTACGTCGCCACAACTTTCAATCGAACATAAAACTTCCGATCTCAGCAGTTGCAATTTGTGTTCGTTTTTCTCTTGTATTCTTAAAATACGAGCATCGAATTTCTTCAACGCTGCTTTTGTCGTTCTTTTAATAGACGTCGTCTCAGCAATAACATGTTTCGCCTTCGTCATCGCTTTGATGGCAAAAGTTTCGACCTGTTGTTTAACCTGTTTGAAACTTTTTTGCGTATCGTCACGCAACGTAATCATGTCTGTTTGGACAGTGTCAATGTCTGCTCTCAATTGGTTGTACCCCGTAACGAGCATTTGCAGCGTGATTTGCGCTTTATGACTTAGGAAGTCAAGATGAGCGGTACACTTAGCATGGAAGGTCAAGGCCTCTATACTGTCGCTCCTTAAACACAACAACTACCAAATCAGTAAATTAACAATTTATTCAAGACAATATTTATAAACGAGCTAAGAGACAATCAACACATGGCGATCTTTAAGACAATACCAAAATTACAGATAGCAGCAAATTATAATTACCAAGACTGACTTAAAGAGATGAGACAGAAAGATTTCAATAGTTAAAAGAACAATAAATTACAATCTGGAGGTAATTTAAAGAAAAGTGACACAGATAATTCCTTTTTAAGGAGCAGTAATTTGCAATATGAAAGTGATTTATGAAACTCACACTAGTTCATTAAGAACCAAAGTAACACAAACAGCGGAGCAAGTCACCAATTAATACAATTCATTCCCAAGCAAATTTTAAAAACATTTTTTCTTTTTTTTAAATATACATGAAACACGTTGAAAGTTTACCAAACAGGCAGTGATACCAGGCTGCCCTGGGCAAAAGGTGACTTAACTTAAAATACCTGAAGCAGCAGACCAGCTGTCCAAAACAACACCTATACGCCGGAGCCCAACTGGGAGTCACTTCCCATTAGATGTCACATCACAGCTTCTGTGCACTGAAATGAAACGTGTCGCCACTCCCACATACCCCAACTCTCAGAAAACTGGAACACAAACAGACTGCAGAAGACATGACAAACGCCAACCAAACATCAATTAATATAAGTTAAGAGATCAATAAATAACAATATAAATGAAGAAGCAATTGCTCTAATAATGAGTGAGTGCATTCAAATAAATGCACGTATATAGAGGAACTATGAATAAATAACTAGCTTTACAAATACGATTCTTTACTACTAACTGAGTGAGTGCTTTCAAATTAACGCACATATGTAAGTGACCCAAATTTTACAGCAATATACAAAGGACATCTACTTGATAGCTATCAAAATACACTGAAAATCTCATACAGACGATGCATAAACGTCTGGATATTGTCCCAAAAGGCCAAAAATGTTGTGGATTGGCAAGACAGCCAATCCACTAGGAGGAAGCCGAAAGGCACGCGTTTATGCTCACGCAGGCTGGCGTGAGGTCTGGAACAGGACACGGAAATGAGAATAGCCAAAAACGTACGTAGCTGCTGGAATACTTAACTTTAATCCATAATTGGTGAACATCGCTCTTGACGGTACATGTTTTACAGTATCAATAGTAATTAGTAATGGCGCCTTGCTAGGTCGTAGCAAATGATGTAGCTGAAGGCTATGCTAACTATCGTCTCCGCAAATGAGAGCGTAATTTGTCAGTGAACCATCGCTAGCAAAGTCGGCTGTACAACTGGGGCGAGTGCTAGGAAGTCTCTCTAGACCTGCCGTGTGGCGGCGCTCGGTCTGCAATCACTGACAGTGGCGACACGCGGGTCCGACGTATACTAACGGACCGTGGCCGATTTAAAGGCTACCACCTAGCAATTGTGGTGTCTGGCGGTGACACCACAAAAAAAATATAACATAATAATCAGCTTCCTAATAGTAATCCAACCAGCAGGTTTTTAAAAGTTAGTAGTAACTGCTGGTCTCCAAACAATCACACACTTTGCCGGCTGCTCTTACTTCAACAACGCATACATTAGGGCAACCAAGCAACAAGTAAACTCACTAGAATGCAAATGGTTCAACGAAATGAAGGCACCAAAATCACTTACACCTTGACATCAGGCAGGTCCACCACAAACTCACAACCGTCTTATGGGGTAGGTCTGGTGTGCCACTGCTGGCCGAGCACACGTATTTTCCTCTTTCGTCCACTCAAGCACGTCCTTACGCCCCATAGCGAATCCAACACCAACTGCCGCGAGCGCGAAACAACCACGAGATCACAACAGGGGCAAAGATCCTAGTACAGCCGGGTAATCGATAGTGTCATGTCAAAGAGCTGGTGTCCAGAAAAGGCGCACCACGGCTCATGCTTCCTTAGCTTCAGTTCGCATTTGATCTAATTGGCCGTGAATATTATATTTCCTTTTTAGTTTCTTTCAGCCCCAGTGTTATGCGCCCTTCTAATTCCTTTGGCCCTTGTGTTATGCGCTCCTCTATACGCTTTTCTGATTCCTGATATTGTTAAAATAAAAGCTGCAACATTCCAAATATGTTGGCGTATTCATCTACACCATTTTCGCCAGTTGCCATCTGATGCAACCATTCCCTATCTCGTTTTTCGTGAACTGTTTCCATCACTTCCAAACATAGTGTAGGAGCAATAACTATTATTCTTTCATGTAATTGCAAGCCTGACTGATTCAATATGATTTCGTTTGGTTCAATACACTGTAAGTCACTATCTACAGACTCAGTGTCTGATTCATTAGCAACGCCTTTCTCATGTGCATTCTTTGGACCATGTTGAACATCATGTTTTGCAGTTTCGGTCTCATTCGGTATTTCTACATGTTATGCCTCGTGTTGTTCAAGCTAATCTACCTGTTGCGTGTCCAACGCGATCCTATCGATACCTTCCATGACTTCTCTTTCTCTTAGTCGATTATTTTCTGATATTTTTGAGCGCTCCACTAAGTGCTGCTGTTTGTGAATTTTACGAACCTGACTACACGTTAACATCTGATCATAAGACTTGATTCTACCACAAAATATCATCCACAGTCCTATATTCAATATCTGAACCCGTTTCCTCATCTTTTATATAGCCTTTTGGTTACTGGAGATGAGTCAGAACTCAACAACTCAATTCAACATATGGCGCACCAGCAAATAAGAAAAACATGAATACAATTCTGTCTCCACTTACTACACAATTGAATCATATTTACAATTACATTTTTTTGCTCCAATTTTCCTCAGCTTATTGTTTGGGAGGCTTACATGTTTTGTAGCTATCAAAAGCAAACCCTCAATCTATCAGAATGAAGAAATTTCCCCATTCTGGCTGGGTCGCCATTTTGTTTTATATCCGACCTTTGTATATGCCCAGTGAGTGTACTAACGTGTGCTAACTTATCTTACCACTTAGCGTACAAATGGACAAAACATTTGAACTGTCTTATCAAGCCCAGGGAGTCAACCAGACATTCTAAATAAATATGACCCTGTCCCTGTAAGGCAGCTAAAAATCAGATGCAGATTGTAAGAAAAATAATTAGAAATGCTGCTGTCACATAACTCGAATGCATGAATTAATAAAAGTGAAAGAATGGGGTCTATTCTAGAAAGACAACACAATTATTCCCTTTTTTATTCTACATATAATTTATCAACTGTTGCTTTCAGGTGTCAAGTGATAAACAACAATAATGTTCAATTACTTTTGACGCTTGATAACAAAATATTTAAGTCTTGGACATATTGAAATGACGATTATTAAAATCGTTACCTCTACACACAAAAAATTTTATCACAGGAAGGAATTAAAATCGTCATCAGCTCATTTAAATCTACATTATTGTAGCTGGTCAATACACTGACTTGGTGGAGAATACTTTACTTTTTGAACTAATGACAAAACTCTCATGTACTCAATGTGAGGGGAGGTTAGTATCCTAGCTTTTGGTATTCAATGGTCAAAGTGTACGCAAGTTGGTGTGAGTAAAATCTAGACTCAACATTTATTGTGGCCTAATGCACATTGGTACTTTACCAAGCAGCATCAGCAATGGGGTTGTCTCTGTGCTGGATATGAAATGCTAATTGTCTACTGTGGCTTTGACTGAATTCGCTCAATCGCAACTTTCCTGCCTTCCGTGGAACGTTAATCTTTCCCTAGTCGAAATAATGTCTATTGCACACTTGCTATGGGTTGGAGCAATGTGCACAATTTCTTTGCTTGCAAAAATTCCCGCAGGCATAATTAACTACCGCTTTGCTATCTGTCGCCACGATACATTAAGCATATCGTCCTCACTTCGGAGAAAGCAAAGCTCTCAAAGCCCTCGCTTATTTCCACACACTTGTGCAGTCCGCCATGAGACAAGAGTGAAATTGTGATTTTAGATCTCAAAATGCTTTTATATTATGGGGATCTCCCCACTGTGTCACATCTGCGTCGTCAATTATGGCTTCAACCAATCACTGTCTCGGTAGATTTGAATACATTTTTATTTTTCTTGTTGCGTCGCAGCCTAGTTCTGTTAATGACGTGCTGCCACTTACCCTTGGTTCTGGCCTTGTTTACGTTAAAAGGAATAATGTACTGTTCTGGCCTTACCCTTTTCTGCTCTGAAGGCTCGCCATTCTCTTGCTAAATTGGAGTTTTACCACATCATTAACCACCTGCTCGGCTCGTCTCCGAAATGCATTTCACTTTAACTTGTTTGTTCATGCCAGTATATGTATTGGTAGATATTGTTTTGTTAGTTTTCGTTACATGAGATTAACTGCAATTGCCTGTTGTTGATATAATGGAATGGCAGTAGGTTTACTTCCAGTGTTAAATCATCTATCATCTGAACGAGTGGGGCAGTAGCCTTATCAAACTGTTGTTTATATGTGGTACTGGGATATGGTGATTCTGCTTGATAAGAGGAAAAACTTACGAGATATCCAGAAGCGGTGCGTAAACATCACGCTTTATATCCAGATCATGTGTTTCCTCTGATAAATCGCTTGCAGAGTGTGTCCCAAAATATTTTATCATTGATTCATCATAAGACAGTTGTTGACGAGAAACAAAAAACGTATTATATTTGAAACGTCCCCTTAGAAAAATTGTACATGACTGTGTTTAAACTGACACACAATATTTTTAGCGCAACGGAATCTGACTTTCAATAATCCATACAAAATAATGGCCCTGACTAACAATAACCTATACCTTTCATGAATTCTTACCTCACAAAAATCTTCGTTACTCGAACTACTGCAATACAGCGAGCGCCAATACTGCCAGCTAAATAAAAGATTCTAACTACTGAAGGCACTAACTAGTGATAGGCATAGTTAGCAAATGAAAGATTTTGATAGAGAACAAACAATGTATTTACCTTAATAGTGTTCAAAAGTCATAATATATATATGAACTCTCATAAGCACATAATGGTTTCCCTCTTGCACGTTTTACGTATCTACGTACACAATATGAACCAGTACCGACCGGTGTACACCCGTCAGGTTGTCTTATTTATCCTGCACACCCAAAATAAGGTTTATCTAATGCGTTATATGACCCATTGTGCCTGTCGCGCAGGGCCTGGCTCTACCTAGTCAAGTGTCCAACGTAGTTCCCACTACTGCCACAGTTTCCACTTCGCCTTGTTTATGATTTGCGACCCATGCAAACTCCTGTAGTCCACCACCCTCCGAGCATCCCATTTGTTGTTGCTTTGGCGTGCAATACACCGCTTGCCAGTGTAGTCGTGCATCAGAGTAATCTAGTGACGGCACGGAGGTAGTACACATTGTGAATAAACGTTGTGTTGTGGATCTTATACTGTACACACATGAAGATATGGTAGAAATGCTGCTGATCTATGGAGAATGTACGTTGACGGGAAATACGTTATGAGATTGCTTGTTTGTTGATAGTACTGTTAGCGAACATTATGATTATTAAGTTAATATGTCTGTTTTCTACCCTACTCTACATACCTGTACTGTACCCTGTTGTAGGTGGACGAAATGTTGTTCAGGCAGAACGACTGTACACAAGACGATTCCCTGACAAGCCATCGCCTTCGCGCCGGATGTTTGGTCGTCTCACATCTCGTCTACGTGAAACGGGAAGCTTAAATCCGAGACCTCGACATCGTCCTAGAACAGGCACAGATGAACGTGCTGATGTTGCTGTGCTCGCTACCATAGCTGTGAATCCTCAAATCAGCACACGTCAGATTGAACGTGAAGTTGGTGTGTCGAAATCAAGTGCACAGCGTATTCTTAAACGTCATAAATTTCATCCTTACCATGTTCATTTACACCAAGATCTTCATGGAAATGACTTCCGCAATAGGGTAACATTTTGTCGGTGGGCTCAGCAAAAACTTCTGACTAATCCAAATTTTTTTGCAGATGTTCTCTTTACCGACGAGGCATCATTCTCCAACAAAGAAATTGTCAATATGAGGAATATGCATTATTGGTCCGCAGACAATCCAAAATGGCTCCGTCAGGTAGAGCATCAACGTCCGTGGAAAGTTAATGTTTGGTGTGGGATTATTGGAGATACCATTATCGGACCTTTCTTTATAAATGTCATCCAAAATGGCAGACAATACTCCAGATTTATACGACACAATCTTCCTGTTCTCTTGGACACCGTACCTCTGAACCGGAGTATGGTCATGTGGTATCAGCATGACGGATGCCCTGCACGTAACGCCTTACGAGCACAACGACTTCTGAACCGTAAGTCCCTGGTAGGTGGATTGGACGAGGTGGCCCAGTTAGGTGGCGTGCCCGATCTCTGGACCTTACACCACTGGATTATTTTCTTTGGGGAGTAGTGAAGGATGCTGTTTACCAACATAAACCAACAACACCAGAGGACATGAAGCAACGCATTATTGATGCTTATATAGCCATCAAAGAGGAAACAGTAGCACGAAGTAGGGCATCCTTCATCCGCAGAGTGACTCTATGTATGCAAGCCAATGGGCATCACTTTGAGCATGAGATGTGAACGCTATGTTTTGTATGTAGTGCTGGTATCACAATGGAAGTTTCTGCAACGGGCCATTTTACCCAGTGATGTTAAGAAACATTTGTTTGCAACAATTTGTCATTTAACGCATTAGATAAACATAACATTGATAATTATGTGATAATAAAAATAATTGGTTAAACATGTTTATATTCATCTTCTATGTCCTATCTGAACTTCCCAAATCAAAACATTTTTACCTAAACAACGGTAAACCTTTTATCCACTTGCTCGTTTCACTAAAACCATCAACATGAATTTTACTATTACGAGTGAACGATTAACTGTCACTTGCACTAGATCTACAGTAAAGTAAAGTTTTAACGTTGAACGGCATTACCTTTTTAGTAACGGATTAACGATAAGCGAAATTAACTTTGTGACTAACGTTGCGGTACACAGATATGTTACAGAACCGCATCACCCCTAGCCTATGGGATAAATACCTGCTGGAATGTACGACGTTAATGCAGGATGGCAGCAGACCGTATTATTCGTTTCGGACCTCTTGATAAGTATGGAAGTGTGATTACGCATGTCAATCACATCGCGATTACGGGCAGCATGGGGTTCACGCCTGAGCCTCAGGACGTGCGCTAGCAGCGCATGTCGGGTGTTTCAAGCGTCAAAGTCGCGTCTCAGTATCTCGGGATGTAATGGGAATATTGCGATGCAATCAACGCCATTGTGTATGTGCTTTGTCATGCTATGGATTGCTGAAGAAAAAATATAGGAAGTCCATTTAAAAAAACATAAGTTTGTGTTAAAAAACACATATGCTTTCGTTTTAGAATGTTTCCAAATATGTACATTCATGGGCCCCAGCCCTACATTGATACCGGTGAAAGTCGTTTTCCAATAGCTGTTATTGTTCCAGAGATATTTTGGGTGGACAAGATAGCTGGGACACCCTGTATGTACAGGGTGAGTCACCTAACGTTACCGCTGGATGTATTTCGTAAACAACATCAAATACTGACAAACCGATTCCACAGACCGAACGTGAGGAGAGGGGCTAGTGTAATTGTTTAATACAAACCATACAAAAATGCACGGAAGTATGTTTTTTAACACAAACCTACGTTTTTTTAAATGGAACCACGTTAGTTTTGTTAGCACATCTGAACATATAAACAAATACGTAATCAGTGCCGTTTGTTGCATTGTAAAATGTTAATTACATCCGGAGATATTGCAATATAAAGTTGACGCTTGAAACCTCCGACGTTCAGTTGCGTGCTGTAACAAACACGGGCCACGGTCGGCGAGCAGCATCTGCAGGGACATGTTTACGATGACGACCGTGTTTACGAGTGTGGCTGTAGTGCACTGTTGTGCTTTGGTCTAGCTGTCGCAGTGTCTGCATGTAGCGCTTGCTGCTATTGTTATTCTGCATTCGTCTCCGCACGCAGACCAACTGTAGTACACCGTGTTACCAGACGTCTGTGATAGTGTAGTGTTGTAGGAACTGTGACCATGGTTTATTCGAACTCTGAAAAGGCGGAGATGATACTCATCTATGGCGAGTGTTGACGAAATGCAGCTGAAGCCTGCAGGGTGTATGCAGAACGGTACCCGGACAGAGAGCATCCAACGTGCCGCACATTGCAAAACATCTACCGCCAACTGTATGCAACAGGTATGGTCGTAGCACGCAAACGGGTCCGTAACAGGTCCGTCACAGGAGAAGCGGGTGCAGTTGGTGTGTTAGCTGCTGTTGCCATGAACCCACACATGAGTACACGGGACATTGCGAGAGCCGGTGGACTGAGTCAAAGTAGTGACATGTGCATACTGCATCGTCACCACTTTCACCCGTTTCATGTGTCGCTACATCAGCAATTACATGGTGATGACTTTAATCATCGAGTGCAATTCTGTCCATGGGCATTAACAGAGAATGTGTTGCAGTTCTACATGTTTACCGATGAAGCGGGTTTCACAAACCACGGGGCAGTGAATCTACGGAACATGCATTACTGGTCCGTGGACAATCCTCGCTGGCTCAGACAGGTAGAGCGACAGCGACCGTGGACTGTAAACGTATGGTGCTGAATCATTGGCGACCACCTCATTGGTCCTCACTTCATTGCAGGGGCCCAAACAGCTGCAACATACATCGCGTTTCTACAGAATGATCTGCCAACGTTGCTCCAAAAGGTCCCAGTGGAAACGCGTCGGCGTATGTGGTATCAGCATGATGGTGCACCTGCACATTCCGCAATTAACACTAGGCTGACCCTTGACAGGATGTTCGACGGGCGTTTCATAGGACGTGGAGGACGCATAAATTGGCCAGCCCGTTCTCCTGATCTTACACCTCTGGACTTCTTTCTGTGGGGTACGTTAAAGGAGAATGTGTACCGTGATGTGCCTACAACCCCAGAGGATATGAAACAACGTATTGTGGCAACCTGCGGCGACATTACACCAGATGTACTGCGGCGTGTACGACATTCATTACGCCAGAGATTGCAATTGTGTGCAGCAAATGATGGCCACCACATTGAACATCTATTGGCCTGACATGTCGGGACACACTCTATTCCACTCCGTAATTGAAAACGGAAACCACGTGTGTACGTGTACCTCACCCCTCATGGTAATGTACATGTGCGTCAGTGAAAAAGACCAATAAGAAGGTGTTAGCATGTGGACGTAATATGCTGTTCCAGTCTCTTCTGTACCTAAGGTCCATCACCGTCCCCTTTGGATCCCTACGTAATTCGGTGCTCTCCGATACACACGATCGAACAGTGGAGGAGTGGTACTCAAGCGTCAACTTTTGGTTACAATAACTCCGGATGTAATTAACATTTTACAATGCAACAAACGGAACTGATTACGTATTTGTTTATATGTGCTAACAAAACTAACGGGGTTCCATTTAAAAAAACGTAGGTTTGTGTTAAAAAACATACTGCCGTGCATTTTTTTATGGTTTGTATTAACCAATTACACTAGCCCCTCTCCTCACGTTCGGTCTGTGGAATCGATTCGTCAGTATTTGATGTGGTTTACGAAATATATCCAGCGGTAATGTTAGGTGACTCACCCTATATATATATATATATATATATATATATATATATATATATATATATATATATATATATGTGTGTGTGTGTGTGTGTGTGTGTGTGTGTGTGTTCATGACAACCAGTCTTACAAATTTACTGTCTCCTTGATTATCCGCTCTCAAAACTCCGCCATCTCACTCCCCACATCCACCACTGCCGGCGGCTCAACTGCGCAACGCTACGCGCTGTTAACAGCCAACTGCCCAACACTACAATAGCCAACAACAATGCAAACCAGCCACAGACTGCACACAGCACAGCCAGTGATTTTCATACAGAGCGCTACGTGGCGTTACCAATATAAAAACCTAAACAACCTACTTACATATTGTCTCTTTCAATAAAGGATCTAATTTTTCACATCTTGTTCTTTTCATCAAATTTGTTACTGTTGTTACAGAGCAGACATTTAAGAGTTTGTTCAAAACGATTTCTTCTCATGGCGTTGTATACAAGCACTTTTATTGTGCCCAAATTGGAATTTCAGTATAACCTCTTATTGGGGAAAGATTTATAGCTACTTAGAATGATGCATAGGAAACATTTCATTTCTTCACAGGCTTTGTTAGAATTTGAGAAGTTGTTTGAGTCATCAACTACGACTTATCAGCGTATGTGTGAATGCTGGAATTACGAAAAGATTTCAAATTTGAAGTTAGTGCACCATGAACCCAGGTTTTCTGCTTATTTCTGTGTTACAGTCTTATTTCTCAAATCTGTTGGTACTTACTTACCTCTCAATCTTATTTGAACTTCGGTCCGCAGTTGTGGAGGGTTAAGATTATCTGATATTCCGTTTTCATTCTTATCACTTGGATCCTTATCCGCGAGAACTGCTGGAGTGTTTGTTTCATTAAACAGAATGTCTAATACATCCTGCACAGTCAAACCAAGTTGTAAAGATTCTGCAAGACCTCTATTACTAAATAAAAGAGAAAAAGAATCGAATTATTTTGGACTCTGCAGTTGCCCAGGGTATCCATATGAACACGTCTGAAATGCTTTATAAAAAGAAAGCGAATCGATTGATAACATGTTATCCAAAATGAAAATCAAAATAAATATATTTAGAGTTACATCAAACATTTTGACTAGGAAAAACGGAGAAGTTCTTTATAAAGATAATTTACTTCATATCAATATGCTCCATTGCTGTTTTCAAAGCAATAGCTACAATACAGGCTGTCACAGTCACAATCATGATGAACGTAAAATTCAGAGCCTTTCTGACAAGAATACATGTTTGCCACCGCTGAAATTAACTTTATGTTGATAATGAACAAAGAAAAAAACTATTCAACAATTACGTCCATATGGACAGGCTGGGGAGTTAAGTGTTCAACGAGTGGTACCTGGCAGGACTATCACTGGACAAAAAATTTTACGAAGCTATTTCTTAATCTAAATACAGTTGGCCTTAGTCCTTTTTTCTCTTTTCAAAATTTAATTTCTTATGACATGGGGAGGGGGGGGAAGTGACCAAAGAGAGACCTTTCCCATTAAGCACTTAACATCGCCGCAGTAACGCCTGTCAGTGACTGAAACATCCTCCAGTGGCTTAACTCTTCCTAGGTCGCGGCACTGAGAGCCGTACACTTGCCGCCAGCTGTCACCGCTTTGTAGGAAGCCGTCCGGGTTAACAGTCTCAACACCGGGGAGACTCTCTGAGGGGGAAGCCTGCTATTGACAAGCTATGGTTGACCAGTTGCGGGCGATCCCTCACACTCTTCAGTTGTCACAAATAAACATCTTATTACTAACATAAACAATATACGTATTAAATCACATAATTTTATTATCTATCGATTTTTCTAGCCGTCATCTTTCTTCACTGTGAGTCCACTTCAACCTTCGGGCGATCAGCACTCACCTTATATTTTGAGGTAACATAACTCCATCTGTTTAGATGAACAGTCTGTAGCTGTTTGTTATCTAGCAATTAGCGCTACGTTAATTATTCTACCCTTCAATCACGTTTCAAGTTTGATACTCTAGTACCAGTACTTTCATTGACTTGCTCTTCCCTCCTGTGCTTCACTATCCTTTTAAAACACTATCTCTGGACAAGTGTTACTAGATAGATACTAGTTTCATTATAAGGCAGCCTTTCCCTTCGCAATCAACGGTTTCCATGCTCTATGTTTTCTAAAATCGATGAACGAACTGTTCGTTGAGACCAGTATAGTCATAACGATACTTCTAGTGTTCATTTGTAGCTATTCCTCTTTCTCAACTAAATGTTTTTTCACATTATACCTTAGCTCTCCTACTGTGCACTTTGTGTTGTGTGTTTTTTGAGTTCCCCCTGCTAGCATGCTTGGACATTCCTTGACATACAGATAAATCCAGGAACTTGTAACCTCCCCGTGAGAATATGTCAATAAAAAATGTAAATGGAAATGCAGCCATATATCGTTAAATTGAAATGAAGCCAAGCGTAAACTTCCCACAAAATTGAATAATAAAAATGAGCCAAGCGTAGCCTCCTTGCAAAATTAAAGAATAATAATGGCCCAAATGTAAACTCCCCACGAACATTAACGAATAATGATTGATCATTAAACCCACAATAATATTAATTAAATAATGATCCATGAACTGAATATAACATCTCAACAGCAATAATTAAACCTGACAAATTTTATAAGGGCAGCAACGCTGACCTTCGGCCCTGTGAAATAATTAAACCTGATAAATTCTTACCTCAGTAAAACTGCATCTATATCTGCTCTTATTTTTCGGCACAGCTCCGTGCAATGCTGGCCCATATTTAATTTTGATTCTTGGAGGGAATGCATAGGAAATATTATTTAACTTGAAATGAATTTTTTTCTTTAAAACAGTTACTTTATAGAAAAATTATTATTGGGGCATTTTTTGAACAAATTAATTACAATTAACACACGTTATTAGCTGAGCGCAATGCTGCTTCATTACCTTCTACAATAATACACATCGTCCCCCACAATCCTGACCAGATTCGGAAGAACAGCACGCCGTCGACGCATGCCGACGCCCGCTCAATACAACCGTCCACTCGCTACATGCAACTGCTCCAGACTGTTACTACTCGCCAACTGACTACTGTCTCTGCCCACTGGCCACACACAACTCAACTCTCGCGCGGTCAAGCGCAGACTAGCCACGATAAATAACTCTCTGGTCAGAGATTCTGTCATGCCTCGCCATCGCTGGTAATGAATACATACGTGTTTCATAACCCTCCACTGGGGGGGGGGGGGGGGGGGCAAAAATTTGGCAGCGATGGTGAGTCATTTGGACTTGCCATGAGCAACAACTTTTTCTTAACTATCTTTACAATCACAGAATATACAAATATGTAGGTGTAGAACATGAAGTAAATATGGTGCACATGCACTGAGTACAGAACATATCAGGTAATGACAAAATATATATATAATGAGTACAGAACATATTCACAAATGGCAAAAGTGCATATGCACTGTAGTTGAGAGCAAATCACAAAAATGTATATGCAATGAGTAGAAATCATGTTTACAAATGACAAAAGTGCACATGCACTGTGGTTTACAACATATTTGCAAATCACAAAAAAAGGTATAGGACATAAAGCAAATCATGATAATAAAATGAAGTTTTTTTTACTATGTCAAAAGAATTAGGATAGGAAAGGGAAGGATTGCGTCATGGTTGTAGCACATTAGGTTGCACGCAGCTGCACTGAAAGTCCATATCTTTCTACAGAAGCACAACACCAAGTGAGGCAATCTAAAGTTCTTTTCCCAGAAGTATTAATCAGCGTACCCAAGACACTGAAATGCCGTAGTAATATTCCATGTTATCCTTTTGGTAGTACATTAGGTGCACCAAACAGTGGGACCACAATAGCATCTTCATCGCGCATGGTGGTGGACAGCATGTCGTGTCAACACCACGTTCTTGTCTGTTACCACAACGTAGAATTAGTGCAAAAACCAAATATAGTGCTCCATGATCATGAGGATATACAGGACAAACGGATATTGCAGTAATTCCAGGTAATTAGGTTAGAAGGTGAAGGACATTAAGTTACATACTAGTCTTCATTGAGAATTACACTAGTAATGGGTGGCACTCATTGCCCAGTTATTGAACATTTCTGTACCATGTATGTAGTATTACAGAGTAATGTTCATGAGTAACTTTACAGAGAACATTGGCACTCATTGCCTAATTGTAAACCATCAGAAGTCATTTACAGAGAACATTGGCAATCATTGCCTAATTGCAAATCATCAGAAGTCATTTACAGAGAACATTGGCACTCATTGTCTAATTACAAACCATCAGAAGTCATCATAGTATTACAGAATCTGTACCATGTATGTAGTATTGCAGAATAATGTTCATGAGTAGCTTTTACAGAGAACATTGACACTCATTGTCTAATTACAAACCATCAGAAGTCATTTACAGAGAACATTGGCATTCATTGTCTAATTACAAACCATCAGAAGTCATCATAGTATTACAGAATCTGTACCATGTATGTAGTATTGCAGAATAATGTTCATGAGTAATTTTTACAGAGAACATTGACACTCATTGTCTAATTACAAACCATCAGAAGTCATTTACAGAGAACATTGGCATTCATTACCTAATTACAAACCATCAGAAGTCATCATTGAAAATGAGTTAATAAATGGCATAATTATTCTAATTATAGTAAACATTGTCCTCACAGTTCATCTTATTACATTAATCAGTGGCATTCATTTGCCAGTTACAAAGCATTCTTTTGTGCCAGCAGTGCAATGCGTTGGGATCGATAATTAATAACAATATTTGCTTTTAAGTTATTGCTGCAAATGAAGATGTGTAACGTCATTCGTCATGAGTCAGCTGTATCAAGATTATGAAACAAGTAGAGTATATGTAATCACATTCCTAAATGACATGGGTTTAATGAACAACTGCTTATGGTACATTAATTTCATGAATAATTTCTCCTGCAAAATATACAAAAATGGATTATTAGACTGAAAGAAGAAACGCATTTTATGCTGAAAAGTAGTGAACTTCGAATTAACAGGTAGTGAAATGTGTATAAAATGTGTTCCCTAGCTGTCCTTTCCAAAACCTTCAGTCATCATACTATGCAATACAACACATACTGTCAAAACGAACTGCAACAAATACTTAAATAACTACAGAGCATAAATACATAAACTTCAACATCATCCTCATCTGTAAAGAAAAAACTTCATTATGCATCACTTCATTATCATAACTCCATTATTATCATCACCTGTAAAGAAAAACTTCATTATTCATAGCTGCATATTCTTCATCATTATTCATCACCATTCATTATCATCTACAAAAAAAATCACTTCATTATTCATTACACAACTATTCCTTATTTCTAGCATATTTCCTCACTAAAACTAAAATGTGAAGTTCTGTCTGAGAGCCTGCATCAATCGATTCGTATTCTGAAAGAAAAAATTAGTTAAGACTGCTATTCTACGATGTGTATAGTATATTCTTGTTAATGCTTGTTAATTCTGATCCATTTACTCTTTCTCATAAGGTTTTTGCATCTTCTTTCGTTTATTCTGTAGGTGAAATTCCCATTTCTGTTTAATTTATTTCCTTTACACGTTATTTCTTTCTGAAAATGATGAACAAAGATTAATGTCTTGCATTTAATTCATATACCCATTAGATAAAAACTGGTTTATAGTGATATAATTAAGCATACAGCATAGCATGACAGAAAACGTAATATGTCAAAAACATAGACAGTGTGCAGGTGCAAAAAATGTACACAGAGTATCACAATGTAGCAGCAAAAAAAAAAAAAAAATGTAAAATAGTCACGATGTTGAGATATCATAAGGCAAAAATGTCAAAGTCAACTGGTGTTTGTTATATCGTAAATATTTCATAGTGCATACAAACAAAACAGGAAAACAATCATACATACATGAAAAATATGCACGGTCTGATATATAACGACAAGGAATGTGACCTTCTTTGTGTTCAGCTTGTATGTTGTGTAGTTAATGGAGGCGAGAATTGTAGACTTTAATGGAGAGAGAATTTAATAAAATTAATATGTCACTAGATAGAATTGCATAATTATTCATAAGATACGTAAGTTTATCTGGAAAAATGTGCACGGTCTTATGTGTAACGACAAGAAAAGCGACCTGCTAACCTTACCTTGCCGGGCACTTGCCAAGAAAAAAATACGACAATCATCAGGAAGTAGTCACATAAATATAATTGCATAAGTGGTCATAAAATGTGTAAGTTTATTTGGAAAAATGTGCACGGTCTAATGTGTAACGACAAGAAAAGTGACCTGCTAACCTTACCTTGCCGGGCACTTGCCAAGAAAAAATACGATAATCATCAGTAAGTAATCACATAAATATAATTGCATAAGTGGTCATAAAAAAAATTAGGAAATGGCATTACAGTGTGTTAAATCATAAAGTATCTTCATTCAATAAAAGGTTTAATATACGATATGTGGTGGTTTCCTTTCGATTTTCTGGTTCTCAAAGTTTCGACGTGTACAACATTGGGGTGAGGAATGCTGCGAATTCGATATGGACCTGCGTATAGAAGTTCAAATTTACTGCACCTACCTTTTATTTTGTTGGATAAATAGTGTGTACATACTAATATCTTCTGTCCAACGTGAAAGTCACGGCGTATACAAACCTGTTTTTGTTGTCTTCTCCGGCGCTCTGCGACACGTTTGATGTTGTTCAGCGCAATGTCAATTATTTCATGGTGTCGTAGTCGACGAGATGTAGGAAATGTTACTAATTCTTTAATTTTGTTAGGTGGTTCAACATTTTTCAGCATAACAGACGGAGATAGCATAGTAGATTCATTCGGTATGGAATTAATTACACCTTGGAATGAGAGTATGTGTGTGTCCCAATCAATATGTTTTTTATGGCAGTAAATTCTACACAGTTTACCAATTTCTTTCATTATTCGTTCACAAGGGTTCGAAGAAGCATGGTACCTGGATCTACACTCCTGGAAATTGAAATAAGAACACCGTGAATTCATTGTCCCAGGAAGGGGAAACTTTATTGACACATTCCTGGGGTCAGATACATCACATGATCACACTGACAGAACCACAGGCACATAGACACAGGCAACAGAGCATGCACAATGTCGGCACTAGTACAGTGTATATCCACCTTTCGCAGCAATGCAGGCTGCTATTATCCCTTGGAGACGATCGTAAAGATGCTGGATGTAGTCCTGTGGAACGGCTTGCCATGCCATTTCCACCTGGTGCCTCAGTTGGACCAGCGTTCGTGCTGGACGTGCAGACCGCGTGAGACGACGCTTCATCCAGTCCCAAACATGCTCAATGGGGGACAGATCCGGAGATCTTGCTGGCCAGGGTAGTTGACTTACACCTTCTAGAGCACGTTGGGTGGCACGGGATACATGCGGACGTGCATTGTCCTGTTGGAACAGCAAGTTCCCTTGCCGGTCTAGGAATGGTAGAACGATGGGTTCGATGACGGTTTGGATGTACCGTGCACTATTCAGTGTCCCCTCGACGATCACCAGTGGTGTACGGCCAGTGTAGGAGATCGCTCCCCACACCATGATGCCGGGTGTTGGCCCTGTGTGCCTCGGTCGTATGCAGTCCTGATTGTGGCGCTCACCTGCACGGCGCCAAACACGCATACGACCATCATTGGCACCAAGACAGAAGCGACTCTCATCGCTGAAGACGACACGTCTCCATTCGTCCCTCCATTCACGCCTGTCGCGACACCACTGGAGGCGGGCTGCACGATGTTGGGGCGTGAGCGGAAGACGGCCTAACGGTGTGCGGGACCGTAGCCCAGCTTCATGGAGACGGTTGCGAATGGTCCTCGCCGATACCCCAGGAGCAACAGTGTCCCTAATTTGCTGGGAAGTGGCGGTGCGGTCCCCTACGGCAGTGCGTAGGATCCTACGGTCTTGGCGTGCATCCGTGCGTCGCTGCGGTCCGGTCCCAGGTCGACGGGCACGTGCACCTTCCGCCGACCACTGGCGACAACATCGATGTACTGTGGAGACCTCACGCCCCACGTGTTGAGCAATTCGGCGGTACGTCCACCCGGCCTCCCGCATGCCCACTATACGCCCTCGCTCAAAGTCCGTCAACTGCACATACGGTTCACGTCCACGCTGTCGCGGCATGCTACCAGTGTTAAAGACTGCGATGGAGCTCCGTATGCCACGGCAAACTGGCTGACACTGACGGCGGCGGTGCACAAATGCTGCGCAGCTAGCGCCATTCGACGGCCAACACCGCGGTTCCTGGTGTGTCCGCTGTGCCGTGCGTGTGATCATTGCTTGTACAGCCCTCTCTCAGTGTCCGGAGCAAGTATGGTGGGTCTGACACACCGGTGTCAATGTGTTCTTTTTTCCATTTCCAGGAGTGTATATATCGGAGAAATGTTTCTAGCTCGTAACATACGTGTCCATATAGCAGATCGAAACTGTGGTCCATTGTCGGAAATAACTTTCAACACAAGCCCTACATGAAATAGAAAATGTTTTACAAATGCCTTCGAAACAGTTTTAGCAGTAGCTTTGCGTAACGGAGTGAAGGTAACAAATTTTGAAGTGAGTTCAACAGTGACAAAGATGTAGCAAAAACCTCTATTAGTTCTGGGAATCGGACCAAAAATGTCTACAGCGGCCATATCTCTCAATTTAACAGGTACAATGGGATATAATGGAGGAATATGTGAAGTTGTGTCTGACTTAGCTTTCTGGCAGATTTTACATGACGCTAAAACTCGTCGTATACGTTTCTCCATGTTGCAAAATAACAGTTCTGTCTCAGTATAAGAAAACATTTTCTAGCTCCGTAATGTGCGTAACTTAAATGAGTATACCAGATTTCTTTGTTAACAAGTTCGTCAGGAATGCATAATAACCAATTGTTGCTGTCAGGATGAGAACGGCGAAACAGAATGTCATTGCGTACAGTGTAATGGTTTCTAATGGTAACATTTTTCCTATCTTGCCAAAGGTATTTAATCTCTTTCCATACGTTGTCTTTATTTTGCTCTTGTGCTATGTCCTGTAATGACGACGAAATAAAATTTTCAAATGCAACTTGTTGAATGTACATGACGCTGAAATTTGCTTTGCAGAAGTTGGTTGCGATGTCTTGCTGATTGTTGCTAAGAGAACGAGATAGTGCGTCTCCTACAACATTTTGTGTGCCGGGAATGTGAACAATTGTAAAATTAAATTCCTGTAGATAAAGTTTCCATCTGCTTAATCTGTCGTGTGTATATTTAGCCGAAAGTAAAAAATTGTATCGCTCTGTGGTCTGTGTAAACGGTAGTGTGTTTTCCATAAAGAAAGTGCCGAAATCTCGTAAAAGCCCAAACAACACATAATGTTTCCAGTTCTGTAACAGAATAATTTCGTTCAGCAAGTGACAAAATGCGACTCGCAAAAGCGATGTTTTTAATTACTGTAGAACCATCTTCTTCAATTTCCTGGAAAATATGTACGCCTAAATCGGTGTTAGAACTGTCGGTGGCAATGGAAAAATTTCTAGTAAGATCTGGGTGCGATAAAAGTGGTGCATTCAACAAAGCATGTTTCAAATAACATTCTCGTGAACAAGATTCTGCGTGTCAAAATTATTGCTTGCGTTACTGGAATATGCAACCTGTACTGTATTTAATCAAATTCTTTCTGACGTGTTATTATTTTCAGGAGGATGCTGTGGCATTTCAACTATTTGTACTGTTCTATGTTTCTTCCTGACGTATTACGCTCTGGATGATACCTACTGTCTGGTTCATTCATGAGAATATGTTGTTGCTGATCATTTTGCTGCTGGAAAGACCGATTGTTATTAAATGTATGTTGATAATTGTGCTCATTGTTTTTACGTCTGTGGTGATAGTCATTTCTATACGGTGCATTGCGATAGGAATTGAAGTACTGTGTTTTATGAACGTAGTTATTTCCTTGTTGCTGTGCGTTACTATTTGTTGGAGCTGATGCTATACGTGCACGCGGCGAAACATTAAAGCTTGGTTGACCTTGTACATTACATTGTTGGTTAGGTATGCTAACCGGTTGGCTTTCATACTGTTGCGGAGAAAAACGTCTATTGTTACCAAAATGTGTTTGCGACTGCTGAAAATTTTGTACATACTGATGATTAAAATTTTCTCTGATATTAAAGTTCTCGTAGTTGTCATTTCTGGAGCGTCTAATGAAAAAGTGTCACTTTCGGTATAACTTGTCTTATCGGGTTTTCTTTACTAACTTTTCTTAATACTAGGTAGAGCAATAGTTAAAGAGCTGTTTTGATAGATATAAAGGATAGTAGAAGAGAAGGCAGCAGTGCAGAAAACTAAAGATGAAACAGCACTACTACAGCTCAGGGCCCTGTGCACGCTACGGCACATACTCATTAAAGTGTAATGAATCCCCTGAGGTCAATTACGCGCTACAAATAAATTTTAGCTTTTGCATTACAGGCAGTGCCGGTGAAAATTCAAAAACAAATTGTTGTATCCTTGCTAATTCTAGTTTCTGCATTACAGGCAATGCTGTTGAAAATACAAATGCAAATTGTCGTATCCAGTTCAAAGCGTGCACCTGTGCTCTCTCATTTTTAAATACTTTAAATTTTCTCACTGATAAAAAATGTTTGTAATCAAAATTATCGTCTCTGTATGACGGAACAGGTTCAGGATTGTATGGGAACCTGTTTGACTGTGACTGTTCGGAATCTAATTCACGTACTCTCTGTAGATTACCTAAATTATACTGGCTGTGTGAGTGTGAGAAATGTTCGGAATTCGCCGTATGCTGTGACGTGTTATTAACTGAAATATTTTTTATCTCTGTAACCTCTTGCTGTAAACTTGACAATTTTCTACGTAATGTGTTATTAGACGAATCGATCTCATTGATTGTCTGCTGTAAATTTTGGAATTCAGGTGTTTGGTTAAACAAAATCGGTGCCGTATCGTCTGATTTGCTGTCATTATTACTTTCGATAACATCAATATGACTGGCCAATTCATCATATTTTTCAGTCAGTATTTTTACCTGATCATCGTTTTTAGTGTCAGAAGCATTATTCTGTTTTTGTAATTTACGTGTGGTTTCGTTCAATTTTTTAACATCAGCTTTGACGACATCGGAATCCTGTGTTAGTTCTAATTGTTTGAGTCTGTCTGTCACTGTCTGAAAGTCTGCTGTGTGTGTGTCTGTTTTCGATTTAAGATCGCAAATTTCATCATGTAATTCTGTGTTCAAATGTTTGATGGTATTAATTTCGTCTGACACTGTAGCAATATTGTTGTCTACATATGTTTTTGCCTTCGCAAGCAATTTACGTTTATCATCCTGTCTCTGTGCAGTGATTGTTTCCATGACTTGTCGTTTTACTTTATTCTGTTCCTGTATAAATTTACGGAAACGCGTATCACTGTTTTGTAGGTGAAGATTAAAACGCTCGTCAATTTGAGTGTTCTGTTGGTCGAATTTCGCGTCTATCTTTGCATCCATTGTGCGCGAAAGTTCTGCTGTCATTAATTTAAACTCGTCGCGTAATTGTGTTGCTTTTTCAGAGCATTGTTTACCGACTGCACTAATTTCGTCTCTAAGTGTTTCTGTTGTAGCTGTTTGCATATCCCTTAATTCTTGAGCAACAGATCTAATTTCTTCGCTACTTTTCCTAGCACAATCCTCAATTTCCTCGCGTAATTGTTCCTTAGTATCATGACACTGCGCGGCAACGGCTCTAATCTGTTCACTAAGCTGTCTGGAATTGTTGTCTAATTTTTCATTAAGGCGTTTATTCTGTTCACTAAGTTGTTTGAAATTTTCGTCTTGTCTTTCATTCTGTTGTTTGAAATCTTCCTTAAGTTGTTTGGAATTGTTATCTAGTTTTTCATTAATTTGTCGTAAAAATGCCATAAATTGATCCGAGCCAAAATTAGCATTTCTATTCTCTGTGTTGTTTGATGGTGTACCTGCAATTGTGACGTTTTGTGTATCCATTTGGATATTCTGTGATTCTTGAAAATGTCTGCTAATCGGACGTGCACTGTTAGTCACTACCTCGGAATCAAGTAAATCTGTCCTACTTTGAGTATCCTGTTCATTTTCATTAGCAAAATTCATCTGTTCGTCACGTGAATTTTGCAAACCGGTTGTGTTAAGGGGCAGCGCTCATTGCAACAGAACGCCCCGCGTCATCAATTGTCGTTAAATTAACAGAGGACACAATTGAATTCGTTTGCTCAACGTTAAGATAAAAATCATTATTAATGGTCGTACGCACTGATTGTCAGTAAACGGAGGATTGTCATCATTACATTGTGTGTCACAAGTACTATCGTTCAAATTATTAGAATCGCCTATTTCATTCATTACACATCGCGATGTACTGTTAACAGTTTGTCGCGGCATTTTTCTCAAAACAAATTAATCAGAAATGAAATAAGCACAATGCAAAAAGCAACAAACAAAAATACAACAAAGAGCAAACAAAATTGCCGATGATCTGTGGAAGAAAGATTGACAAATTAAAAAATGCGTTGCGCCGTATGCTAATTATATTAAGTAAATAAGAGCAGATATCTGACTGCTTATCAGAAGATTCACAAAGAAATACGATCATGGTCCGGATGTCGCCAAGTGTAACCTCCCCGTGAGAATATGCCAATAAAAAATGTAAATGGAAATGCAGCCATATATCGTTAAATTGAAATGAAGCCAAGCGTAAACTTCCCACAAAATTGAATAATAAAAATGAGCCAAGCGTAGCCTCCTTGCAAAATTAAAGAATAATAATGGCCCAAATGTAAACTCCCCACAAACATTAACGAATGATGATTGATCATTAAACCCACAATAATATTAATTAAATAATGATCCATGAACTGAATATAACATCTCAACAGCAATAATTAAACCTGACAAATTTTATAAGGGCAGCAACGCTGACCTTCGGCCCTGTGAAATAATTAAACCTGATAAATTCTTACCTCAGTAAAACTGCATCTATATCTGCTCTTATTTTTCGGCACAGCTCCGTGCAATGCTGGCCCATATTTAATTTTGATTCTTGGAGGGAATGCAGAGGAAATATTATTTAACTTGAAATGAATTTTTTTCTTTAAAACAGTTACTTTATAGAAAAATTATTATTGGGGCATTTTTGAACAAATTAATTACAATTAACACACGTTATTAGCTGAGCGCAATGCTGCTTCATTACCTTCTACAATAATACACATCGTCCCCCACAATCCTGACCAGATTCGGAAGAACAGCACGCCGTCGACGCATGCCGACGCCCGCTCAATACAACCGTCCACTCGCTACATGCAACTGCTCCAGACTGTTACTACTCGCCAACTGACTACTGTCTCTGCCCACTGGCCACACACAACTCAACTCTCGCGCGGTCAAGCGCAGACTAGCCACGATAAATAACTCTCTGGTCAGAGATTCTGTCATGCCTCGCCATCGCTGGTAATGAATACATACGTGTTTCAAACTTGACGTTTAATAATAACTTACCTCACCTATCTTTACCATAATTCCCTAGCGTACAGTTAGCATTATCTATTTATGTTTTCACTCTAGACTGTCGTTTTAGTGACAGTTAATGGTATGCGTGTGGAGGGGGGCGGTTTAGCGCTACAAAAAGGTTCCCAAACCTTAACTGTCTTCGGGAAATACATTGATGGAAAAAAATTCACAACACCAAAAAATAATTAATATAGAGTAATGAAGTTTCTGGAATATATTTGTCTAGGTAACATACTTGAGTGATGAACATTGCAAAATCATAGGTTGATGTAAGCGCGAGATAATCCATTGCACATGTGAAATACTGGTACATTAATAACCGGTGTAACCGCCAGAATGTTGAATGCAAGCATGCAAACATGGGTGCATTGCTTTGTACAGGTGCCGGATGTCAGTTCCATGCCTGTTGCACGTAGTCGGTCAATACAGGGACGGTTGATGCTGTTTCTGGACGACGCTGGATTTGTCGTACGATGATGTCCCTTATGTGCTCGACTGGAGACAGATCTGGTCAAAGCAACATGTTTACACTCTGTAGAGCATGTTGGGTTACATCAGCTGTATGTGGGTGAGCGTTTCCTGTTGAAAAACACCCCCTGGAATGCTGTTTATGAATGGGAGCACAACAGGTCGAATCACCAGATTGACACACAAATTTGCAGTCAGGGTGCGTGGGATGACCAAGACAGTGCTCTTGCTGTCATACGAAATGGCACCCCAGACCATAACTCCAGGTACAGGTCCAGTGTGTCTAGCACTCAGACAAGTTGGTTGCAGCCGCTCAACTGGCCTCCGCCTAACTGACACACGGCGATCACTGATACTGAGGCTGAACCAGCATTCCTCAGAATACACAACAGGCCACCACCCTGCCCTCGAGTGAAAAGAGGAAGCCCTCAGTAAAAAAAGATCTTAAAAACAACACACTACACGCAACAGTAGTACATAAAAATGACGATAGACATCCGTGATACGCTCACGCCCACCAATAACAAGACCATGACATAGTCATTAAACACAACACACCACACTTAATAGAAGTAGATAACAATGACGACAGACGTCCAAGAACAGGATAATGGCACAGGCGAAACACGAGGACATCGGACACACCGAAACAACATACACCTAAATTAATTCTTGCCTCACCAGAGGATAGGTTATCGTATAATGAAACAACAACATCACAAAAATATGAATAAAACACATCATGTAAACCATACATCCAAACTGTACGTTTCGTCTGGGGTGGCAGTGCGCACATAAAGAGAATTCAAGTGCAAGAAACAATTATCAACGAGAAGCAAACGCAAACAGAAAACTTCAAACAACAAGAAGTGGCCACACACCATATGGATAGTAAAAACAACCTGAAATTACAAAAAGATCATACTGAAAAATCACATCAATCGTCAACCGATGAGACATCACTTCACCCAAAACCGGACACTACATCTTGAGATAAACACCACGACCCAGTACATCAAACAGAGTTACAAAACCATGAAGTAAGAAACAAAGTAGACTACGATGAAGTCGAAGAGAACATGTGCCTAAGTCGACTGTAAAAGAAAGAAGTTTTTCAAACTTCGCTAAGAATGGTAACACGACTGAATCACCCAATGGCCGACACTATATGTTATCCCACGGCTGAACAAACAGACAGAATGATTCTACGAACCGAAAACCTCCCAACAGATAAACTCTTTAATGTTTTACGTAAATCATGTGAACGAAGAAGTGAAGACCGTAACGTTGACAATGTCTACAAGGACCCGGTAAGGGCGCATGGACGTGTGTACCTCGATTACACCCAGAGCGGGCCGAAGTTATTTGTTTTTATTAAATTACCCTAATGAAAGTCTTGCAGCTAAACTGTATGGGTAACACGACGGTGGCCACAGAGCTTGGTAGGCTGGTGAATGAGGTATGCGCAGACATATCGTGTCTACAAGAACCGTACACACGAGATGGAAGATTCCAGGCCTTCCGAGGCACTATGTGCAAATCACAGGCACGAACAAGGTCAAGGCTGCAATCATTGTAGTAAAGAATAACATTACAGTAACACAAATAACGCAGATATGCACACAACATACGGTTACATTCGAAATAAATTCAGGCAGGGAAACATAGATAATCTCGTCGCTCTAAGCCCAGTACTCATTTGATATACAGCCTTTTGCTAAAATAATAAAAGAAATTGCTCGATTTCCAAATGACAGACGATTAATTATCTTAACAGACATAAATGCTAGGTCAACCCTTTGGCACTCTGACAGAACTGACGCTAGATGACAAATAATAGTCAACGTTATAAACGAATGTAATCTTTTCGTTTTAAACAAACCAGCCCAGCCGCCATCTTACCACGGAAATAGCGGAGTAGGCAGCTACATGGACATTTCTCTGACAAACAGCGCATCATTAATACAGGTAGCGAACTGGCAGGTGCTCGATAAGAGAATAATCAGTGATCATAACGCAATAATATATACATTAAAACAGACACAGACACAAACGCATTACATCCCAGGTTGCTGCTACGCAAGGCAACATGACAAAAAGTAACGTACGTGATTGATGATTTTCCTCCATGTGTCAACCAAGGACGTCTTACAGAGAGCCCAAGTTACAGCAATACCTGCAGTATGCGACGCACCCAAAGGGCACCATGGTAAGCACTATTAACAAGCGTAAGAAATGATACTCGTGATAAACGACGATATTACCAAAGATCAAAGACAGCACAGGAAAAAGACATTAGACTTCAACATTATCGTGACGCTAAAACACGATACCAAGACGAACTACATAAGACCAGGAAAGCCCATTGGAACACTTATGTTCGGACAAACTTACAGAACAACATCTGGGGGAGCCGTTTAAACTGCAATCTGGACGCATAAAGACTACTACAGTATTATCAACACTGAAGAAACCAGATAATATTATCACAAGAGGCTGGAGATGAACAGCAAAGTATCTCCCCAACAAACTTTTTCCTGACGATGACCACACTCAGGAGAACCAACTTCACATCCCCCTTCGCAGACTACTTAATGACAAATACGAAAACAAAGGTTTCATCATCCCCTTCGCTCGTGAGGACGTTGCACTGGCAGAACACAAAATAAAGAACAAAGAGGCTCCGGGCCCTGATGGCATCCACCCCGAAACGACAAACAAGCTCCCACTTATCGTACCATACCTGACAGACTTACTGAAAGATGCTCTACTAGAAGGACGAGTATCGAATATGTGGAAGACGGCAAATGAAGTTATAATCAAGGAAGAAGAGGACAAAGACCCGACTGACCTTAAGACATACAGGCCAATACGCCTCATTAATATTCTGGCAGAGGTACAGGAGAGACTGCTGTGTGACAGACTTTAGTCGCGCCGGCAGCTCTTCGGCCTTAGCCCACATCAATTTGGTTTTAGGCAATATAAATCCATCAACGACTTAGTAAATAGGGCCATAGAAATGGTAGCGAAAGATGGACCTGTGGGAAAACCGGAACAGAAGAGACTCGAAGCCTTTGAGATGTGGTGCTTCAGAAGAATGTTGAAAATTAGGTGGACAGATAAGGTACGGAATGAGGAGGCTCTGCACAGAATCGGAGAGGAAAGGAATATGGAAAAAAACACTGACAAGGAGAAGGGATAGGATGATAGGACATTTGTTAAGAAATGGTTCAAATGGCTCTGAGCACTATGGGACTTAACATCTGTGGTCATCAGTCCCCTAGAACTTAGAACTACTTAAACCTAACTAACCTAAGGACATCACACACATCCATGCCCGAGGCAGGATTCGAACCTGCGACCGTAGCGGTCGCGCGGTTCCAGACTGAAGCCCCTAGAACCGCACGGCCACACCGGCCGGCATATTTGTTAAGACATCGGGGAATGACTTCCGTGGTACTGGAGGGAGCTGTAGAGGGCGAAAACTATAGAGGAAGACATATACTGGAATACATTCAGCAAATAATTGAGAACGTAGGTTGCAAGTGCTACTCTGAGATGAAGAGGCTGACACAGAAGAGGAATTCGCGGAGGGCCGCATCATGCCAGTCAGGAAAAAAAGGAGAAATGACACAGACAATACATGATAAATACATAGTAGCAATCCTAATTGACATAGCTGGTGCTTTCGACAGCCTTTGGTGGCCGCCGCTGTTTGCAAGACATAGAGAGAGATGAATGTTCCACTGGCACTATACAACAGCCTTAGAGATTATTGTAAAAATAGGGTAGTGGAGTGGAAGACTGATCGCCAAAAGGTTATAAAGAGGGTAACAAAGGGTTGGCCGCAAGGATCCATATACGTACCGATTTTCTGGAACAGAGTCATAGAACCACTACTGAATGCACTAGAAGATAACGACATGGCAAACGGGGTGTTTGCGTACGCTGATGACCATATTGTCATGGTACCTGCAAACTTCAGGTCCCAATTAGAAAGTAAAGTTACGCGTCTCCTCGCGTTCATCGGTGAATGATGTATGAGCAACAAATTCACAATAGCAACAGACAAAACTGCTTACCTACTTCTAAGAGGCGCTCTGAAAAGAAATAACACATTTATAAAAAGGAAAGCTATGGCAAGATACCTCGGCATTTATATTGACGTACATTTATACTTAAACGAACATGCCAGACTTATTATTAACAAAGCGACGAAACGCTTGCATAAACTTGCAAGACTGAACATTATAAGATACGGGCTTCAGACAATGAGGACATATTACACAGCACTGTTTGAGTCATTAAGTTGTTTAGCGGATAGTGCATGGGCACATCGATTATGCATAGGTACGCATAAAATCATTGTAAGGCACAGCCAGGTTTACTGCTCAATCTCGGGGGCTTTCGGCACTACCTCGATTGAGGCCCTGTGCATGGTACTGGGAGTTTTCCCTATAGATATTACAATTCGCCGCAGAGCAGCTGCCTACTGACTGAAGACGGGAATCCGCGACAAAACAAGAGAAATAACTGGACAAGACATAACCGACAAACGGAAATTAAACAAGTGGAGAACTGATACATGACAGACAGAATGGAACACAACTGATAAGGGAAGATGAGTGTACTCTTTCTTCCCCAGCATCCGAGAGCGGGTGAATTTGAAGTACATAAATCTAACACTCGGCATGATGCACTTTGTCACAGGTCACGGTTTGTATCCTGTGCATTTCCACTGGTCTGGCCTAATACAGACTCACACTTGTGTCTGTAGTGAGAATGGCACACTTGGACAATAGTGCTCATCTGCGTTGCCCTAGGGCACAGAAGACCGAGTTTAGGAAATCAGAACATAGGTCAGGTAATACGCAGACAAGATTACTGGAACTCTGGAAACAACATCGCAGACGAAGCATCGCGAGCACTACATGCGGCGTACAAACAGGAGAGGCCATACGCTAAAATAAGACAGGTTCTACATCTGACAGATCAGTAGTATATAGTAATAAACAGACACAAACACAGCCGGCCGAAGTGGCCGTGCGGTTAAAGGCGCTGCAGTCTGGAACCGCAAGACCGCTACGGTCGCAGGTTCGAATCCTGCCTCGGGCATGGATGTTTGTGAAGTCCGTAGGTTAGTTAGGTTTAACTAGTTCTAAGTTCTAGGGGACTAATGACCTCAGAAGTTGAGTCCCATAGTGCTCAGAGCCATTTGAACCATTTTTAGACACAAACACAGACACGGAATTGGATGCTGTATCACATACAGGAAGTGAAGACGAGATAAACATATAAACATAGCAAAAGTAAGCGAAGGTTCTACAACGCTAAATCGAATCACTCGCTGGGTAGTTGGTTGTTATAAGATTTATAGCGTAAGATTTATAGCATGTAATACTACCTGAAGATGTGACAGTTCTTCTTCTTTTGCTGCATTAGATGTGACTGGCTCGAAGTTTAACGGAGCCCTCGCAACTGATGCAGCTGAGTGTGACATTTTAAATCAACTCCCAATCTCCACTGTTATCTTTCGTTCAGAAACGCTTCGTAACCTAACTAATTAATACCTTAAATTAAGTATTACCACTGTCAAGACAACATATGTCACAGATGTAACCATACACTTAGAAGCTTAGAAGATATGAAGGGAAGAACTGTCACATTTTATCTATGTCAAATTGCCGTTTCTTGTTTCTTCCATTAAATACGTTTTTAATTTAAATTTAAAATACACCCACAACCTATTATGTATCTTATTTATTGTAATTATCTAAGTTAACAACAAGTTTAAACAAAATTGTGTAAATATGTACATTTGAACTTATTATACATTTTTTATTTGTTATTTTTGTTATTATTTCATCCTTTTGTAAAATTTTCAAAAAAAAATACTTGTCACAAAACTGAATTTGTATGATATAAGATGTAAAATCACACAATGTACGACCTGCTGTATAACAGCAGGCAGCAGGTCTTTACTTGAGACATTAATAAATAAATAAAATAAATAAATACTCCGGTGAGCGCTTTCGCTTGACACCATTGAAGACGTTAATGGCAGTGGCTTGCAGTCAGTGGAATGCACGGTACAAGGCATCTGACTCGGACCTTTCCTTGAATTAACCGATTTTTAATAGTTCGTTGTGTCACTGCGGTGCCAACTGTTGCTCAAATTGCTGCTGCAGATGCAGTACGATGCTCCACAGGCCCACGCCGAACACGATGGTTGATCCTGTCGATAGTGTCACGTGGCCCTCCGGAGCTCGATCTTTTTGCGACCGTACATTCTCATGATCGCCGCTGCCAGCAGTGATGTACAGTGGCTAGAATGACTATATTCTTGCCAAGCATTTTGCAGAAGGAATATCGAACTTCTCGTAGCCCTATTACACGGCTTCTTTCAAACTCAGTCATGTGTTGATAATGGCGTCTTTGTCGCTTTAAAGGCATCCTTGACAGACATCCTCTGACCACGTCCAATCTCAAAGATAACAAACGCTCACGACCTTACAGCGTGTATTTAAAGCAAATCTGATTTGCACCCTTATAGCGGCGCTACTAGCGCTAATCGTATGCGACGGGCGCGAAATTTGAGTAGACATCATCTTTTAGATGTATAAAAACACTGCCAACTTTCGTTTATGTCACGCAACTCCTTCTTGGTGTTGCGAACTTTTTCCGTCGGTGTATTGGGGAGTTGGTTGCACCGGTCATTCCCGTGAAGCCAAGCGGTCCAGTCACCTTCCCAGCACCTCCTGCCTCAAGTGGTAACAAACTCTACTTTGTTTCCACCCTTGCCAACCAACATCCACTCCAGTGGTTCTGGTTTCCAATCTAAACCAAGTCTTTCCGCCACAGTATCGGCCATTTGTTGTCACTGAACTCTGTATATTTCTTTCCTGTTTCTTAGTACTTGCTAATCATCACGTAGTTACGTAACTCACAACGCGTTACTCTAGGCATTGAGAGAATGAAAGAAAAAGAGATTCTATAACGTCACCCTCTTCTTTAACGCTAATAAAAATGAAATAGATCACGAAATTCAAACTCGTGTATGCTAATCGGAAAATTTGAAGTAACCTCTGGGCGTAAAGATGCTAGCTTATTATACAACATACAGAACTTGTCTACTTCCTTTTCTTTCTGGCCAGAATCAAATTTCCTTCCTGAACTGAAGGACGCTTGGCTTTGCGATCGCGGTGCACCTTATGGAGAGCTTTCTTTCTGCTTATTCCTTTCAGAGCGTTTGACAATTTTGTTTGTAATTTCTCTTCTGGGGTAAGAGGGAATTGCGCCACAGCTCTCGTGGGCGTAATTACTGGACTCTCGACTTAAACTGGACAGGGGAATGGCCTGTAGCATCATGGATTAAACTGTTAATGATCTTTTCGAACTGCGGGATGTACACTACCAATTTCGTATGTTGAAGTGAACAAGTCCTCGCTAGTATCCCGACTTCGTGAAAACCCACTTCAGTTGAGTTTCTTTAGCATGGTAAACTGTTGTGCGATGAATAGTGGTTCCTCGATACTGCATTTATTTTTCCGAGCCGACTTTCGCAGCGGAAGCGGCTGCTGTCAGTTGTGTATTCTCACTGTTGTTTACCTTGCGCTTCTTCCCTCGCGAATTAGAACGCTGTACTGACATAACATTCTTATAGTACTGATTGTTAGCTAGTCCTCGACCTGCCTGACCATGGCTGACCGGACTTATTCGCACTTAGGTTGGGCATTGTCACGATCCATTCCTACTCTAGGTGCAAGGCGACGATTTATCTCCGCTTGGAAATCTTCTAGTATTTCTAAAGAGTGTTCTATACTTACGACTGGGACGGTTGATAGTTGTCGCCTCTCCGATTCGGGGTCATGTGGTATGTTAATGGGATCATTTCTTCGGGATCCTTATATAAGTCGAGGTGTAGCACTGCCAAAAACTCACAGAGAAAAAAATCACAGAAACTCCAGCCGTTGGGACTGTAGTCCGGCTCCGTCATCAGAGGGCCTCTAAATCTTTGTTGACATGCCCGGTTCCGGCACTGAGCCAGGAATTCACGGCTCAGCTGCACAAGTCTGCACAGCAGGATCCTGTTGTTTGCCACACAGGTTCGCCTCGGATTTGAGGTATTATCCAAATGAGTTTAGTAACTGCAGTGGACTAATGTTACAGGCTCTTACCATTTTCGGAAATTTTTGAAGGAAGTCCACGGTTTGAATTTTTGAATTCATTCCACAAAATTACTCTCAGTTACGTTGCGTGTTTAAGATACAGTCTGTGGCAAAACTGATGGCTGTGGCCGGCCGAGGTGGCCGAGCGGTTCTAGGCGCGTCAGTTTGGAACCGCGCGACCGCTACGGTCGCAGGTTCGAATCCTGCCCACGGGCATGGATGTGTGTGATGTCCTTAGGTTAGTTAGGTTTAAGTAGTTCTAAGTTCTAGGGGACTGATGACCTTAGAAGTTAAGTCCCATAGTGCTCAGAGCAATTTGAACCATTTTTTTGATGTTTGTGGGTTCCAAGGCGGTGAGCAACACATCTGTAAGCGAATTCGAAATGCTTGTTTCCACCGGAACAGTAGTGGCTCTTTCGGTGGCAATGAACTATCTAATATTAATTGATCGATTAATTCCATCGTAGCTGCTGGAACTGACCTTAGCGCGCCTGTCCCGGCGGCAGCCGACAGAGGGACCGTAAGCAGAGCTAAAGCCAGGAGCACATTGGGACACAGGCGACGAAGAGCAGGGCAGGGCAGGGCAGGGCAATGTAGCGCTGGTTTTTGTCAGTCACTGGCGTTAAGTGTCCGCAGCTCGTGGTCTAGTGGCTAGTGTTGCTGCCTCTGGATCAAGGGGTCCCGGGTTCGATTCCCGGCCGGGTTGGGGATTTTTCTCTGCCCGGGGACTGGGTGTTTGTGTTGTCCTCATCATTTCATCATCATCATTCGTGACAGTGGCTCCATTGGACTGTGTAAAGAATTGAACTGTGTAAAAAATTGGGACTTTGTACGGGCGCTGATGACCGCGCAGTTGGACGCCCCACAAACCAAACATGATCATCATCATCACCGGCGTAAATACAACAGCGCAAATTGAGGCGCAGGGTAGGGCAGGACAGGGCAGCACAGGGCTTGGTTCCGCCTTCGCCGCACTGTGTTAGCATCACAGTGTACTGCGCGAGCGTTACGCGTGCTCCCGCAGTGTGGTGTCTCAGAACGTCGACAACGACAGTGAAGGTACTGGAAATATTGATAGTTATGAGGAAGCTACAGTCAAACAGAGGGTCTACAGACTTGTACATTTCATCAGTAATCAAACACCGATGTAGTAAAAAATGACCCTAGAAAATGAAGAAACTTAATGTTTCTGAGCTTATACAACATTCCATGGTGCAGCGCGAACAATAGGCAAAAGGAAGAGCGACTGAATGTAAAAAGGTTGAAGACTAAAAATCTACCAGTGACCCACTCTACCATTTCCTTGTGTCGATGTACCAAGCAACTAAAAGTATGCCACCAGCAAGTCAACGTTTCATCTGTGGTAAAATATTTGAAGTGATTTCGCAAAGTGAGGCATCTCTCTTAGGAATTCACAGTCCTCATCTGAAGAACTCGCACCACCTAGGAATTTACTTCTTCAGAACTCGGTTGTTGTTGTGTTGGGGCTTATGGGCGCTCAACATCGAGGTCATCAGCGCCCTCAGAACTCGGTGACGTACAAGTACAACTGCTGGATCTTACACTCAACTCATGAAGAGTAACAACTATTTCCCTAATTTATTTTTGCTAAGTAAGTTACTTAACTCTTTCTTATGTCTTTACTTCGTAAGATATTTCGGTAAAACTTACAAGAACATAACAAGTTTTTCCTGACTTCCAATTGGTTTTCGGGCATTGGCGAATTGTTTATCAAGAAACTCTAATGTCAGAGCGAATTCGTCATGAGTATTTCTCTTGTTCGTGTACCCGCTGATTTGTGGCATTTCAGAGTGTTAGATAGTAACATTAGCATCTCCTTTTCATTATCAGAATACTCTGAAGTAAAAGTCATGAGTTCAGCTATAAGTTCACAAGGAAAGAATGTACACTGGATCATCAAGGAAAGACTGCGCAACAATGGTTAATCTGCCTCCCAGTATACGCATACACTGTGTCGTTAAGTGCAGTGCCGGAAAAAAATCAGTACACCCTTTAAGAGGTTTCCAATTCACTCAAGATCTATTGTTGCAATAATGCATCTGGAGGAAATGAAATGATTACATTTACAGATCAGTAGCACAAGTGGTTCTGAGGTACCAGGAAACGACCCATGCTGCCATATTACTATATGGTGTAGCCTCCAACAGCGGCAATGCAGGCGCTGACTCTGGCATCCCGTCGATGGGACAAATGGCAAATACTGTCTTGCGATGTGTTCTTCCACGCGTGCTCCACCTTGTCGCGTAGTTCTGTAAAGAGTTGTTGGTTGAAGAGTTGCACGAGTAACTTCTCATCCCATCATATCCTACAAGTGCTCTATTGGAGCCGGCCGCGGTGGTCTAGCGGTTCTAGGCGCTCAGTCCGGAACCGCGCGACCGCTACGGTCGCAGGTTCGAATCCTGCTTCGGGCATGGATGTGTGTGATGTCCTTAGGTTAGTTAGGTTTAAGTAGTTCTAAGTTCTAGGGGACTGATGACCACAGATGTTAAGTCCCATAGTGCTCAGAGCCATTTGAACCATTTTTTGCTCTATTGGAGACAAGTCCGAAGATCGTGCTGGTCAGGAAAGTTGCTGCGCGTCTTACAGAGCACGTAGAATTTCACGGGCAGTGTGTGGGCGAGCATAATCCAGCTTGAACAACACATCACCTTCCTGTTGCAAGAATGGCAAAACTGCAACTTTAACAACTTTCTGCATGTACCGGGCGCTGGTTAGGATCCTCTCCAGAAATACCAAAAGTGAATGAGATTTGCTTATCGCACTTTAGACCATAAGGCCTGTAGTGGAGACGTTATTTCTTGTACGAATGCACTCTTTGAGACACTGTTCATCAGGGCTACGTCGTATGCATAAACGACCATCACTTAAATGCAGGCAGAATCTGCTTTTATTGCCGAAGTTCACGGTGAGCCGTTACATCTCACAAGTGATTCGCTGACGGTACCAGTCGACTCGTGCACTTTGATGCTGTGGCGTGAAGGAAAGACAGGCGAGAGGTGTGCACGCTCATAGTCTCACCACTAATAAACGATTCGCACTAGTTTGTGTTGGCACGTATGGGCTCACAAGCCCTCTTTTCAGTGCAGTGGTAGCTGTATAATTTTGCACTGTTGCTCTTAGAATACGACGACACTTGCGGGCGTCTGTGCTGCGAGGACGTCCAGATCCTCATCTACGGATGTGAGAGTAATCACGTGACCACTGATAGCAGCATCGTTGCAACTGACGCAGCAGGTAAAACTTGTGTGGCAGTTTTCTGAAAGCGCATCCCACCACTCAGAAGGAATTTGACCTCTCTCAAACTCGCTCTGTTGGCCGTAGGAAGCACGAGTCCCTCTCTCGTGGCATGGTTGCCTGCTTGCTTCACTCGTCTGCACTATACTGAGCCTTCTGACTGTGAGCATTCTCTGTTGACGGATGACTTTTAAACCATTATCAGTAATACCTACTATCCTGCAGGTGGCGTATACCGTCATCAGATCAAAACGTCGTCTTTTCAGATGTACTCATTTTCTTTTCCGATTATTTCCTTCGCTGCGTTGCCCCGATTTGCCCTACGTCTGCTGTGTCCCAATGCGCGCCTGGCATAATCCTACTAACGGGTCGCAGCTCTCTGTCTTACTCCGGTCCGGGGTAGCTGTTGTTCCCACTACCTCTGCCTCGTGCGGAAGCAGCTATTCCAGGCGGACATTGTGGCCGAGCTGTTCTAGGCGCTTCAATCCGGAACCGCGCTGCTGCTACGGTCGCAGGTTCGAATCCTGCCTCGGGCATGGATGTGTGTGATGTCCTTAGGTTAGTTAGGTTTAAGTAGTTCTAGGTTCTAGGGGCCTGATGACCTCAGATTTTAAGTCTAATAGTGCTTAGAGCCATTTGAACCATTTGAGCAGCTATTTCGTCCCAGGTTCAGAACTTGCTGGACAGGCACTACACTGACAGTCTTATTAGCTATTTTGGACTCTAATTTTAACTCGAAGTCTCCGTATTGTGCGGCAACTCTGATCACAGTTCTTGTTTCAAATTCTTCTAATTTTCCCTCTGCTGACTCAAAACGGGATTCCAGTGTACTAAATATTTCGATTGACAAGAAATGACCGTACCGGACTCTCCTACCCGTTCGCTCAGCGTCTCGAGCTTAGTTTTTTGACCCTCAGTTTGGCAAGCGGAATTTATCACTAGCTGGCCAACACCTTTGAAATTCATATTTCTCGAACCGAGTATCCTTACATGTTATCCTTTGCTATCTTATTTTCAGCCATAAACGTGGTCTAGCAACTCGTCCTGCTTCTGAAAATCAACCGCCTACACATCAAGACGGCTCGAAAATTACTCGCCATAGGCCTGTAGGGCCTCAGCAAATGATTTTTTAACTTCGTCTGTGGCGAGCGATTGTTACTCAAACCTAGCAGTCAACTCCGAACTTAGTTTTTTATTTTATATACCTAGTTCCGCACTTTCGAGAAAGTGCGCAATTCTGCTCTTTGTGCGTCTAACTTCTGCTTTAATTGTGCACTTTGTGTGCACAGTTCTGCGCTTTGAGCTGCAATCGCTGCCAGGAACTGGCTCAACATAGCTTGCGTCGCGTCTGCGCCAACAACTGATCGCAAAGCGGCAAAGCTAGTTGTGATTTGCATTTGTAATTGGCAGTGCTGGCGGCGGCGCGACGGTCTCCTCGATGTCAGTGTGCTGATGGGCAGCGGTGTCGGCGTCGATGTCGGCGTCAACGTAATCGGCGGAGTTATGGGCCACACCGGCGTCGGTCGGCGCTGCGGTGAGCAGCTCTCGGTCTCGAGCCAGGTCCCCAGCGTCGTCGGCTCATCCATCCCCGGGTTCGCTGACTATTGGCAGGTAGCCGAGCTTGGCTTTGCATAAAGGCTATATTCCGCTAGTTCTGAGAGAAGGAACTGCGTGCCAGGCGGGGCGTACGGCTTTTGTCCTTCTACTTCTGGTGGACTGCTTGTTCTGTTCCCCAAGTGTTCTCTCATGGCAAAAGTGTTGCTACTTGCAAAGAGAGAGAGAATGATAAAACCCCATTAGCTCTCTGAATTTAGAAATGAGTTTTCAATCGCCACCTACAGAGTAAAGCTAGCATAAAACATGTCACTTCTCTGTAACTCCTATGACTCAGCCAAGGGCAGCCAACAACGGTTGCTGAGGTGAGCGACTGAAAACTCACTACCAGAACAAACAGAACATTCAGTGGCTGTGAAGTATAGTCCATCTTGTCACGGTCACCACATCTGTAGGTGAGTGTTGACTGATTGAGTCAATAGTTGTAGTTATGGCCGGGATCTCTTTCATCTCTCCTGTTGCTGGCCGCTGTGGCTGAGCAGTTCTAGGTGCTTCAGTCCGAACCCGCGGTGCTGCTACGGTCGCAGGTTCGAATCCTGCCTCGGGCATGGATGTGTATGATGTCCTTAGGTTAAGTAGGTTTAAGTAGTTCTAAGTCTAGGGGACTGATGGCCTCAGATGTTAAGTCCCATAGTGCTTAGAGCCATTTGAACCATCTCTCCTGTTAAGAGCCTGAATTAATTGCACCAACTGTCATTTTTACTCAGTTGCTGATGTTCTGTCCCAGGCGTCGGACTTCATTTCTTGCAGCAAGTGTTTTGTTGCCTACTAAAAAGTTGCTTAAAGGTAAGAAGGGAAGCTATAAACCAATAAAAGTCAGTATCGTCTGGCAATGCGTCTATTCAGAAATGGACAAATAAATGAGAGGAAGCCCTTTCACAAGTTTCCTGACGTATCATCCACAATAAAGCAGCCGCTAGAGGAGCAGTGGACTGGCATTAGAACAAGTCAAAAGAACAAAACTTCATACAAACAATAAAGTCTTCAGTATAAAGAATAATCTCTAGAAAGAGCACAAAAAAGGGATTAAATGGCTCTGAGCACTATGGGACTTAACATCTGTGGTCATCAGTCCCCTAGAACTTAGAACTACTTAAACCTAACTAACCTAAGGACATCACACACATCCATGCCCGAGGCAGGATTCGAACCTGCGACCGTAGCGGTCACGCGGTTCCAAACTGAAGCGCCTAGAACCGCACGGCCACAAAAAAGGGGATTAAGATGCATCATTCTGACAAAGAAGATAGTCATGGATGAAGAATGCGGCCACAGGAGGAGGGGTCGGACAAGAGAGCTTACCACGCTATATGTCAATTTGCAGCGCTGGTACCTTGCGATGCAAATTTACCGACAGCGCGGACGCCACCAGCGTAGCTGCAGTGTGGTCCGTAACTGTATACATCACGAGCAACTAGCGGATGGTTAACACAAGGCTGCTCTCAAGGTCATAGAAGAAAACACATATCACAAAACCGCGGTAAATGCTGCACGATGAACCTCGTGATGTCGACACCTTTAGTAACTGCAACAGATTTTACTGGAGAGCTACTCTCCGGACTATTTAAAAACAAGAGTCGACGAACTGTAGTGCACCTCCGCGGTATACGAGAAGCTCACTGTAGCAAATTTAACAGAAGTCAGAGGTGTAACCGTTTTTGGCGTTCTAACCAACTGGAGGGGACTTCAAGTTGGGTGGCCCGGACTGCCGTGGATTCTCTGAACGCGGGAGACTTGTACGTATGTCTCCGCCACCGCGTGCTTCAACGATGATTCGAAATAACGGCCAGGGAACCAAGCTTGATCATTTTCTAAACAAACGGGGAGTGCCAAAATTATACTGCCCCTCCAACCGATGGTCCCCTTTGTAGACAATATCTCGGTAGTGTCTGTGGACCTGGGAAAATAAGTTTAGTAGTATTAATTGAGTAATTAGGATTGACGACTTGTTAATTAATTGACCGAGCAGTCTCTGTTTAGTATCAGTTTACTCTGAATTTTGTTGAGAGTTCGAATCTGTGATCAGAGTTAATGGATTAATTTTTTACTCTCTCTTCTTTTTTGGTGGGGACTGGTCTGGACAGACGCTGTGGTCTCGCCACGTACGTTATATGCTTGACAAAGTCACTGTGTGTCAATGTCATCCCGGTCGGGGAGGACACCAAGCTTGAAGGATTGCAGATTGTTCGCAATAATGTTCACATGGTCCACTATTATGCTGTCTTCAGTTGTATCAAAGGGCCCATGGAAGCCCAGGTGAATGTTCCCCATAGATATTCTGCCACCACGAGCCTGCGTCCGTGCCTCGGTGTACGTTTCAACTAAAATTTCGCCGGGATGGGAGCATGTTCGTAGACGACTGTCGATCTGATGTAACAAGATACGTGATTCATGCGATAAGACGACACATTTCCAGCGATTCACGGCCCAATTTCCTTGACGCCGCACCCACTGCAGTCGTAACTGACGAAGTTTTTGGGTCAACACGGGAGCACATATGGGTCGTCTGTTACGGAGCTCCATGTTTAACAATTTGCACTGAATGGCGTTCTCTGAAAAACTTGTATCTGCCCCAGCATTGTACCCTGTCGTCAAATTTCTCACAAATCGCCGCTTGTCCTGCTCAAAGGGTGGACAAGTCTCCTACCAACACTTTCTGTGATGAGGCATAGACGTCCAACAGCTTATCACCTGCTTTTAGTTTCACCAGCCTTCAGCCTTTTTACATAAATGCTGACGATAGTAATTCGTGAATAGCTGATCATCTTCGCTTTTTCCAAAATACTCGTTCGCAGGTGCAGTGAGCTGCCGGGCCGTAACGATCTGTCCTTTGTCAGAGTCGTTTATGTCAGAGGGTTTCCCCATTTGCGGCCCGTATCGTTGGTGGAACGATTCTCCATTCGTATCTGTTCCATTTCTATACGTTTCTTACGGTGTCACGTGGCCACACCGCCATCAGACGTCATTCATTTTCGTGGCGGGCAATGGTCGTAATGTTATAGCTCATCGGTGTACCTACTGTCATCGCAAACACGAAGACTTCATGAAATCTTCTGTGCACACAATCCGATATCATTCTTCCAGTGACTGCTTCCAAGACGGACTGTGATTGTAATGGGGTTGCGGCCCTATCGTTTCCATTCACAGCAGCAAATATCTGTCATTGGCTTGCGTCTTAGCCACTATTCGTTCTTGTCTACACTTTCCGGATATCGGTTCGTCGTCAGGGACAGCATTTTGCACAAAGAAAGCTATTAGGAAAATGTGAAGCACAGACATTGCAAGAAATATCTGTTGCTCTTCACAACGTAGAGTTGATGTCTTGCAGAACACCTGTGCAGCAAAAACATATGTAGAAGGACGAAGAATGTTCGGATACAAAAGAAAGTTGCAGGTTCAGCCAATAAGACACTGCTTGACAACTGGTAAGGAACAAGTGACACTTGTTAAATAACAACTGCTAATTTCTAAGGAACAACCAACAGTTCCTACGAAAAACCTGTCCAATGATAGTAAAAGGAAATGTAGAGGATGTAGAGGGCGGAACATGTTAACGCTCTGTTTAAATTTGACAGTTCATGCAATACAGTGGATGACGATTGTTGTTGTGGAACCGGTTAGCACGACATTTCGTGTGGTACGGCAACATGTCGACAAGACGATCGTGGGCGAGCAGATGGACGGCTCGAAGCCGGTCAAAGTATCACTGCTGTGGCCACAGTAATGGGAATGTCCAAAAGTGTCTCCTCACAATTAAAAAATGCCCCTAAGGGTGGAAATGCTATGCAAAAGCATCCCAGTGGACGTAGACGGATCACCACACGGCAAGAAAATTGATACGTGACCCTAGTGGCGAAAAGAACAGACATCTCACTCCTAGGCAGATCGCTGCAGAACTTGGAACTGCGGATACACGTTTTTCTGCCAGAACCATTTCGCGGCGATTAAATCAGGATGGTTTGTATGCTCAGAAGCCCATTAGATGAATCCCACTTCAAACTTCGAAAAAGAGTTTGTTGATGTGGGGAGCATTTTGGTTTGGGGTGGCAACAGTGGTCCAGAGCGTTGTTCTCCGACGAATCCCACTTTGCTGTGTCTAGTGATTCTTCCAAATAATTAGTGTAGAGAGAAAGGTAAACACGTTACGTACCACAAAATGTTTATGAACGTCATCGGTGTGCTCTAGGCGTTACGGCGTGGACAGGCATTATGCGCAATGGCCGAATAAAGTTCCATATCTTTGCAGAAGGCACCGTGACAACACATTAGTACTGCAGGGAGATTATTCTGGATCATGTCCTTCTCTTTAGGGTGCGGTAAGTTCCGACTTTCTGTTTATGGACGACAAAGATCGCCCACATAGAACCGCTATGTCGTCGGACACAGTAGAAAGTGAAGTTATTGAACATGTGGAATGGCTTGCGTACCCCTTCGCCTAAAGTCTGTAGAGCATTCCTGTGATGCTCTTGACAGATTTGTTTCTCAACGAACAACCCTTCCCCGAACCATACTAGAACTGAATAGTGCCCAGAGAGAGGAGTGGGACACTATCCCTTAAGGACTCTTCAACAGTTTGGTAGAGGGCATGAATAACGGGCGCAAAATATATATTAGTACCAGATAGGGGCATATTACTTACTGAGAGTCCGATGGTCAAATCTGTACCATTTTTCCATAAGTTTACCATTCCAACTCTGTTACGCATATACACTCCTGGAAATGGAAAAAAGAACACATTGACACCGGTGTGTCAGACCCACCATACTTGCTCCGGACACTGCGAGACGGCTGTACAAGCAATGATCACACGCACGGCACAGCGGACACACCAGGAACCGCGGTGTTGGCCGTCGAATGGCGCTAGCTGCGCAGCATTTGTGCACCGCCGCCGTCAGTGTCAGCCAGTTTGCCGTGGCATACGGAGCTCCATCGCAGTCTTTAACACTGGTAGCATGCCGCGACAGCGTGGACGTGAACCGTATGTGCAGTTGACGGACTTTGAGCGAGCGCGTATAGTGGGCATGCGGGAGGCCGGGTGGACGTACCGCCGAATTGCTCAACACGTGGGGCGTGAGGTCTCCACAGTACATCGATGTTGTCGCCAGTGGTCGGCGGAAGGTGCACGTGCCCGTCGCCCTGGGACCGGACCGCAGCGACGCACGGATGCACGCCAAGACCGTAGGATCCTACGCACTGCCGTAGGGGACCGCACCGCCACTTCCCAGCAAATTAGGGACACTGTTGCTCCTGGGGTATCGGCGAGGACCATTCGCAACCGTCTCCATGAAGCTGGGCTACGGTCCCGCACACCGTTAGGCCGTCTTCCGCTCACGCCCCAACATCGTGCAGCCCGCCTCCAGTGGTGTCGCGACAGGCGTGAATGGAGGGACGAATGGAGACGTGTCGTCTTCAGCGATGAGAGTCGCTTCTGCCTTGGTGCCAATGATGGTCGTATGCGTGTTTGGCGCCGTGCAGGTGAGCGCCACAATAAGGACTGCATACGACCGAGGCACACAGGGCCAACACCCGGCATCATGGTGTAGGGAGCGATCTCCTACACTGGCCGTACACCACTGGTGATCGTCGAGGGGACACTGAATAGTGCACGGTGCATCCAAACCGTCATCGAACCCATCGTTCTACCATTCCTAGACCGGCAAGGGAACTTGCTGTTCCAACAGGACAATGCACGTCCGCATGTATCCCGTGCCACCCAACGTGCTCTAGAAGGTGTAAGTCAACTACCCTGGCCAGCAAGATCTCCGGATCTGTCCCCCATTGAGCATGTTTGGGACTGGATGAAGCGTCGTCTCACGCGGTCTGCACGTCCAGCACGAACGCTGGTCCAACTGAGGCGCCAGGTGGAAATGGCATGGCAAGCCGTTCCACAGGACTACATCCAGCATCTCTACGATCGTCTCCATGGGAGAATAGCAGCCTGCATTGTTGCGAATGGTGGATATACACTGTACTAGTGCCGACATTGTGCATGCTCTGTTGCCTGTGTCTATGTGCCTGTGGTTCTGTCAGTGTGATCATGTGATGTATCTGACCCCAGGAATGTGTCAATAAAGTTTCCCCTTCCTGGGACAATGAATTCATGGTGTTCTTATTTCAATTTCCAGGAGTGTACATCGTTTCTCGGTGTCCATCGTTGCCTGTGATTATTCCTGTCCGACACTGTCTCTGTTCTGTAGCAATTGTCAAGCTGGGAAATTCCACTGGATGAGTGCTGTGTCCGGTACTCTGTGAGAATGGAACCTTTTTCCAATTTAAAGCATCAGGTACTAGTACAGTGTATATCCACCTTTCGCAGCAATGCAGCGCTTACCGCTGCGCCACGACGCTGTAGAAAATAATTAATCGTAGAGAATATTTCACCGCAACGGTTTCTTTTAACTGTCGATTTTCTCGATAACGGCTGAGAAGTGCATCTTGGTGATTTGCCACAATACACCTCTGGCCATGAGCTTTTATTATGCGCAGCATGAATCGAATCTGAATTTCACAATTGGCGGCCTCCCCTTGTCAGTCACGTATAAATTACGTATTTTTTAATCTGCTTAAGTAAATCTGTTGAATCTTATTTATTGATACTTAGGTATGAGTAAAATTCTCGCTTTTTGGAAAATATCCTTTCGTGGTAAATTGACGGAATTGATCTTGGGAGACTTCGTATTGCAGTACACTGCTTATGGCTGAAGAGAGAGCAACATTGAATATGAAGACAGCGCATTTAGCATTTTTCTCTAATTACTAACGACCGCCTGGTGAGCACTTTTTTTGGGGACTGAAAAGATTGGCGCGAGCCGAGATAACGTTACAAGTCCCCGTAATTCAGAGCTAAAGCTACTGAGTTGTTTGTGAGCATAAGCTAAGAAAGTAGTACATGATACTTAGGAACAACTGATACGAGTAAATTCTAAATTTTCGGCAGGTTTCTTATGGACTGTACCCGAAAATAAAATCTGTAGCATTCTTGGAAGTGAATTCTGCTAACAGCACGTTATTGTTAGACTAATTCGGGAGGTTCTGGCAATCCGGTTTTATGTGTCGAGAAGTTGCAACAAATTATTACCCTTATCCCCTCAACTTCAGAGCTCTTTCCCGGCTGAGAAAGAACCTAGTTGAGTGCTGGTGTTGTTCATTTCAAGCAGACTGTTATTTAGAGGGGTTTTATATAGCATCAAAGCGGTGCCCTTCAGTGCCGCTGAGGAAACAGTTTTGCATCTACTACGTTCATCTAACTGACGTTTCTTCTTCGTGACACAGAAAGTGCTCATTGTTTACTGCCATCACAGTTTCTCACACAGCTGGGAGGTAAATACGAAGGCTGTATCGAAAGCAATACAAAAGTGGTTATAAATTGTTTATTGCCGTAATTGCGCTTATAGTTGAAGTACCTACCTGGTCAAAGATGACGTTGACTGTGTTGTTGTAGAAGTCTTCAGTCCTAAACAGCTCTTGACGTTGTCTGTCATATGCAAGCTTCTTCAAGAACCTGTTTGCTGTCGTCAAAACCTGGTGTCTCGCTACAATAGTTTCCAATAAAAACGATTCATTTGCACCATTGTCGCACTGCATTGACGAAACCTCTTTGAAGACGTTAGACTGTTTCTCTGGTTTTTACTTCTTCACAAAAACTTTCGTAGGTGTCATTAAGTCGTTCCCGAAGAGTGACCAAACAGGCGGAGGTCGTTGGCTGCGAGCTATGCGCTGTGCGTATGATTAAATCACAGATCTGGGTACTTTTCGAAAACTTATTTTATTATAAAGTGGTGTGCAGTTGCGCATTGTCACACAGGATTTGGGTTGCTTTCAGATTCACGTGTGTTCCCTTCCTCTTAAATGACTTCTCTAAAGTGCGTTGACGTAATTTGTTGTTAATGGTTTGGCATTGTTACAGAAAATCGAGGAGAATGACATGTTAGTTGTCTGAAAGAACAGCTGTCGTGGTCTTCTATAATCAAACTTCTTAAGCATTGGAGCAGGCGTGTGACGCAATTGCGTACACTAATTCGTTGATTCCAGATCACGAAATATGCCCTATTTTTCATCTCCAGTCACCATTTTGAAAACAAAGGTGTCTTTGTTGGGCTCGAACGGTTCAAGTGGGTCGGAGCAAATAAAATTAGGTATGAAGTGACGATTCGAATATTCCTTCCAATACCGCCAGCTTCCACTATGAACGTATCGTATGATGGCCACAATTCAGTTTTCCAGAAGGCTCATAGACTGTGACAAATAAATTCATCCACTAGCTGACGATTCTTGTCGGTGGACTCTCTCTGTCTTACTGGTCTCGCCTTTTACAAACTTCTTCCAATTGTGGGCATTGCTCTTGTCGGTGACGTCATCCCTGAGCACATTCTGTAGTCTCCTTTGCACCGCAGTGTGGTGAAGCAGTCATTGGCAACATGCTGCTTCTGCGTGAAATCCATTGATCACCTGCGAGAAAATTAAAAACAGAGGGCTTTTGACACATAAACACTTGTACAGAGTACCAGTCGCCTCCACTACAAGTGCAGTTTGGACAGTCTACATCAGTAAACCCATAACTCAAGGCATTTTCTGCATTACTTTGAATACAGACCTTGTGCCCTCCGTGAGATCCTAGCGCTGTTGACAACGGTCCTCAGATGCCATGTTCCTTGACTTCAGGAAGGCATTAAACACCGTCCTACACTGCCATTTAGTGAAAAAAATAAGAGTTTACCGAGTATGGGACCAGATTTGCGACGGTATTGAAGACTTCCTTGCAGATAGAACTCAGCACGTCGCTAGATATAAAGATAATTTCTGGAGTACCACGAGGAAGTGTGACAGAACCTTTACTGTTCATAGTGTATGTAAATGATCTAGTACCAAGCGTCGGAAGCTCCTTAAGCCTGTTCTCAGATGATGCTGTTGTCTATAAGAATGTAGCAACGCCAGAAGACACTATCGATTTGCAGAATGACCTGCAGAGGATTGATGAATGGTGCAGGCTCTGGCAGTTGACCCTGAACATATGTAGCACATTGCGCATATATACGGAAAGAGCCGGCCGTTGTGGCCAAGCGGTTCTAGGCGCTTCAGTCCGGAACCGCGGGACTGCTACGGTCGCAGGTTCGAATCCTGCCTCGGGCATGGATGTGTGTGATGTCCTTAGGTTAGTTTGGTTTAATTAGTTCTAAGTTCTAGGGGACTGATGACCTCAGATGTTAAGTCCCATAGTGCTCAGAGCCATTTTATACGGAAAGAAATCCACTACTGTACAATTACGCTATTGATGACAAATTGCTGGAAACAGTGTTTACCATAATATTTCTAAGAGTAACTATCCTTAATTGGAATGATCACATAAAGCCAATAGTAGGCAAAGCGGATGCCAGACCGATACGTAGGAAGAATCTTAAGCAAATGTAACTCATCCACGAAGTGGCGTACAAGGCGCTTGTATGACCCATTATTGAGAATTGTTCATCAGTCTGGGGTCCTTACTGGATGGGGCAAAAAGATGAGACAGAGAAGATCCAACCAAGAGTGACACGTTTCGTCACCGTCTTGTTTCGTCGTGCGAGAGCGTTACAAAGATGATCAACAAACTTCAGTGGCAGATGTTACAAGAGAGGCGTTATGCATCACGGCGAAGTTTACTATTGAACTTTCGAGATAGCACCTTCTGGGAAGAGACGGACAACATATTACTTCTTGCCAGCACATCCTACGAAATGACCACGACGAGAAAATTCCAGAAATTAGAGCTAATACAAAGGTTTACCGACAGTCATTCTTCCTACGCACCATTAACAAGTGGAATAGTGAAGGCGGGATCTTTTACTGGTAGTAAAAGTACCCTTCGCCAAGCAGCGTTAGGTGGCTTGAGGAGTGTGATGTAGATGTGTGATGTAAAATGTTAGTTGCGGATACGACAGAAGAGACCTCTCATGGAAACACCGTCATATTTTCATTTTAAAAAGTGAATGCGGCCATATTATGACTACATTGTGGACGGAGCTTCGGCAGTGACAGCCAGAATTACTGCTTTAAATCTGTGATAGGCGCTTGGCATTCACCTCTCACGAGGAGGGTTCAGTCAGCGGTTCCAGTGAAATGCTATTCCCAGCTGGTTAGAAAATTTCACTACGCTGAATCTCTGCAAGACAGCGAAATGATACAAAGAACGGAGCAGCTATGCCTCGCAGCAGCGACCTCGGCGCACGTCCCAGAGAGGCGCGCGGTGGGATGTCTGGCGTTCCCTGGCGCACCCGTCGGCTCGCCCTCCCTAGCGACGCGGCAGACGGGTCGGCGCCGCAGCAGCAGTCGCCACGTGGGTGTCCTAAGCACGTGCGCGCACGCGCAGCTGGCGGGTTCCGCAAGCTGCTGGCTGCTCGTCGTAAATGCTGACGCCTGGGGTAACCCGCGCGCTGTGCACAGCCGTATCTACCGCCGTTTCTTCATCAGACGCTCTGACTGGCACAGGCTTCCTGTGAGAGGGAGGACATGAGATGAAATCAACGGTGGATTATTAGAGACGAGTAAGACAAGGATGAACGAAGTATCCTGGTATTCGCCTTAATTATAAACTTGCGTGACCGGACGCAGGTATGAATCCCCTCCTGAATGAAAGTCGAGTGCCCTTAACACAGCGTCGCATCCCTCGGGTATGTTCCAGTGAGACGATAACTAATTTGTAGGTAGATTCTGGGGAAATACTGTGCATTGTCGAGGGAACTGCATGAAATACGCTAGTGCGACCTGTTCTACAGGGTGTAATAAAATGGTACACCTACAGTCGTTCTTACCATGTTATTTATTACATGGCTACCAGTTTCTGTGCATCAGTGCACCATCTTTAGGCCTTAGCGTACGCTGAGGGGATTAACTCCAATCGTATACACGATTCATCAATGGCCAACATCTATGAATTGGTATTCGCAGACTAGTTCATAGATGCTGCCCATTTTCTTCTTAATCCAATAGGTCTAATAGCTAGAGGTCCTGCTTGATCTTAATAAGTTGTGTAACAGAATTGTTAAGTGAACTAACGTGGGAATTCTGCTGTACTCCAACTTTAGTATGAAGTTGGGACAATAAGAATAAGATAAGACGGGTTAAACTACTTACAATGTCCACTCCCATGGAATAATACACTGATCAGCCAGAGCATTATCACCACGTATCTAATAGCCGGAATGCCCACATTTGGCACGGATGACAGCGGCAAAGCGTCATCGCATGGAAGCAGTGCGCCGTTGGTAGGCCGTTGGAGGGATTTGGCACCACATCTGCACACATGTCACCTAATTCCCTTAAATTCCGGGGAGGAGGTCGATGAGCTCTGGCACCACGTTCAGTCACATCCCTGATGTGTTCGATCAGGTTCAGATCTGGCGAGTTTGGGGGGGGGGGGAGGGGCGGCGACAGGGGGGCAGCACGTCAACTAGAACTCTTCACTGTGTTCCTCGCACCACTCTACCCATCTCTGGCCTTGTGACATGGCGCATTATCTTGCTGAAAAATGTCACTGCCGTCGGGAAACATGATCGTCATGAAGGAGTCTACGTGGTCTGCAACCAGTGTACGATACTCCTTGGGCGTCATGGTGCTTTGCGCGAGATCCACTGGACGCATGGATGCACATGTGAATGTTTCCCAGTGCATAATGGGGTCGCCGCCAGCTTTCCTCCGCCGTAACTGTGTCAAGGAGCTTATCCCCTGGAAGACGATGGATTCACTCCCTCCCATCGGCATGATGAAGACTGTATTGAGATTCATCAGACTATGCAAAGCTCTGCCATTGCGCCAACGTCCAGTGCCGATGATCACGTGCCCATTTCAGTTGTAGGTGCCGATGTCGTGGTGATAGCATTGGCACTTGGCTGCAAATGCCCATTGTTAGGAGTGTTCGGTGCACTGTGTGTTCGGACACACTTGAATTCTGCGCAGCATTAAAGTCTGACGCTAGTTCCGCAACATTTCGCCACTTGTCCTGTTTTACCAGTCTGCCCAGCCGACGACGTCCGACATCTGTAATGAGACGTGGCCGCCCAACCCCACGACATCTGGACGTGGTTTCACCTTGGTTTCGCCGCGTGTTGAAGACACCTGACAAGTCGTGTAGTTTCCGTCATAATCTGCCGTTGATCAAACTCAGATAGACTGCACGCCTTCTCCGTTCTACAAACGGACAGCATGCTCACTGATACTACATGCACCGCGCATGTGTCTGATTAGCAGTCATTCCTCGCCAGGTGACGCTGCTATCACTTGGACGGGTTTATATTGATAGTAGGTCGGTGGTCGTAATGTTCTGGCTGATCAGTGTATAGTGATGTGTTTTCAGACCACTTACGAAATCATAAAATGGGGCAGTGAGGATGAGTTACTACTTTGCCTGGCATTCGTAGATTTTGAGAAAGATTTTACTGTATTTGGAACAAAACCTGTAGTAACAGTTCATTAAGAATCAAGGTGTTGATTTAGCTTAGGTAGTATAATGGAGAACATGCGCTCAATGCTACAGATTCCATTAGTGTTTATCACGATAGTGAGATCAGAATTGAAACATAAGGCGAGGAGATTCCATATCACCAGAACTAGTCTCAAGAGTCCTGAAGACAGTTTTCAAATTCGTAAAATAGATAAATTAAAATTAATGGAACACTTCTGAACCACTTTCGCTCTATCGATCGCAGTGTAGGACTATTGTCTGGCTTTCGTACAAATACACATCAGCGAATGGAAGAACGTAATATAGCAAGTTAGGAAGTAGGGTTCAAAACCAATTACACTGCAAATAAAATGATATGTAAGCAACTCATCGAAAAGAAAATTGTGCAAATTAACGTTGCACTTATAGAACCGGTCAATGAGTTTTTGTTTTAATGGCAGTTAGAGACAACCGTTGAATAGACAAGAAAAGAAATACACAGGATAGTAAAAAAGACGTGAACTGATACTGCTGTTGGTAAACTAAGTAGAGATATTTCAAAACCATGGTCTCTATAAGTCTCAAACGGAAATTTTACAACCAGTGTCTGTAAGACCAGTCTTGAGTCGCGGCAGTAGCACATGGACTTTCAATGGGAAAAAATATTCATAAACTCAGGTTTGCTCAGCAAGCAATGTTGATAATTTCAAGAAGAGACAGAAAAAAAAACGAGTCAGGGAACAGTCTGGAGAGGAATACGTATTTATGTCTGCAAGTCTGCAATGAAAACGAAATGGCGATGGGCAGGACATGCAGTCGGCCGAGACACAAGCAGCAACAGATCCAAGAAGCTGCTCCAGGTAGGTGTAAAATAAATGTGCGCAACGGAAAATAATAAACGCTAATATGAAGATTTGCCCCTGTCTGACTACCACCTGAAGCAGATCTTAGGGTCTCTTAATTCTATAAATTACAATCTAAGCATAAATGAATGAAGAAGGCAACTAATCCTACTAAATGATAAACGTTGTTCCTGCTTATATATTTATTTCAGATTTAAAAAACCTTTATATTACAAAATTTACATTTCCTAAGTAAAATTACTGATCAGTTGCCCAACTCTGCCCCTTATTATGTATGACTGCGCGATCTAATACCAATAACGCGAAATGACTGACATCATCTATGTACCAAACACTAGAAGACACTACTTTCAAAGATGATCTACGGTGGTGTGGAACGTCAGTGGAAATAAACTAACGTGATCACAGCTGTTCAGCTTTTATAGCCCTAATAAGCCGAATCAATTTGTGATAGCACCGTATGTACTGCGCCGGTGCATCGAAGTGATGGCTCTCGTACTCGCCTGCGACGATGGAAGAACTCCAGCCACAAATAAACTCTTTCAAACACTAGGACGGCAGAAGGCGGTCCTCTGACTAATATACTCTAATACTGTCTTCTCCTCTCTGTGTTCTACAGACGAGAAACGAGAATTCCCAGCCACGAGGACGGAGTTCAAATAACGTCTCACTGTAAGTATAGGCAGAAGAAGTGCTCTCAATCATTGAACGCTGCTTACTCAAAGACGACTTCCAACCCGGAGGCGAAGTCCAGAATCGTGTAAGTTCTAACTATAAACTCTCCTGAGAGCAAAGACAGCCAGTCTGCCTGTACCAACAAAGCTGATACTGAGCGACTGTCACACACGGGTGATCACAATGGAAGACTATGTCTCTCCACTGCTGGCCTTCCAGGTGGGCTCGGCTCCCCACCCTCGTAATTCCGAAAGTGAATCATATTCCCGAAACCACGGAATACTCTCCCACTCTACAAATTCTTCCGAACGCCGACCAACCATATTTTAGTCTTTTGTCGCCGAGCGCGAAAAGTTTGCGAGGACAAACCTATACTCGTACGATGGTAAGCTTCTGAGTAAACATTCTTGGAAATAACCCAGCCTGCGAGATTTCCGAGGTGCCGCTTCTTCGTTCCTCTCACCTGCGTTCAAATTTTGCAAAGTTCGGAAGTATTATCCGGTTATCCTTCCGGCCCTACTACAATAGCGGCCGGCCGTCACCCTATTGTGCTCCAGAGTTCAGGTGCCACGACGTTCGTCTAGCTACTTCCTGTGTTTAAGCACAACCAACATCTTTGCGGGCATTCCACCCAGAGCTTGAGTTCTGCCTGCCGTTTCATCTCCACTGGTGTTCCAACCTCTACTAGTATAGGCAAACATACATTACGCGGTTTTTATAATAAAGCAACTCCGTCACCTTTCATGCAATAAGCGTTAACAATTATTTACAAGGCGTACATGACAGTGTCAGTCTCCTTTAAATATTCATATAAACGATGTACAACCTATCAAATGATATCTGATTGTGGTTGTAGTCCACAGCAAAGTATGTGGATGAGTGCTTGTAAGGTGCGAAATTATAGCCACCTTCACAGGGAAGTAATCCATTTTGTGACATTTTACAAGTTCCTAACCGGGAGCGAATTATATAGTTTCATCTTTGTGCTTTGGTGATTTAGTTTCTTCAATTCCTGAGAGTTAATTTAATATTTGATAGACACAGTTCTCGAGTTTTCGTTTTTGTCGGAAAGTAAGCCGACTTTGTGACATATTACAAGTTCCTAATCAGGAGAGAATTATTTAGTCTCATCCCAGTGCATTGGTATTTTGGTTTCTGAGTATCTGCATGTCAGTCTAATTTATTAGACACAGTTCTTTCGATTCCGTCAGTATCTACAGCAGAGTTCCATAGCACGTGTCAATAGTCCTTTGTACGTCTGCATAGTGCAGTTTCCCACAGTCTTTAGTATGGACAGGAACTATGATTACTGCATGTGGATGCGAGTTGTTGACACTTCTCTGTCAGTCCCAGGCTGTGATGGCTTCTGTTACCCAGCTTGAGGCTACAGTGGATGGGCACCACTGTTGTGGGCCAGCCGTGGGGATCCAACAGACATCCAGCATGACGCCCGAGTCCGCCGATCGGTCTGCATCGATCGCCATCTCAGTTATAGCTTGCACCGAGGTGGACTCCTCACCAGTGGTCGAGTAGGAGTTTGCCCCATGGCGTGGCAGGCGGCGAAGTGCTTCCGAGGGGCCGAATGTAAGGCCTCCCCGATTAGTATGATAAACAGGTTCCAGTGCTGTCTGTGGCTGACAATGTCCCTCAGCCAGATGCAGTCGCTTGTCCTGTTTCAGAGGAAATCCCTTAGCCTGCAAGATGTGGGCAGTCACAGAGAGTGGGATTATTGGTAGTTGGGACTCCAATGTTAGGTGCGTTATAGGGCTCCTTAGGAACATGGTTGCCAAGGTAGGGAAGAAAACCAATGTGCACTCCGAGTGCATACTGGATGGAGTCATTCCAGCCTTGGAACGGGTCCTTCCAGATGTCATGAAGAGCACAGGGACCAGCCAGCTGCATTTGGTGGCTTACGCTGGTACCACTGATGTATGTCGACTCGGATCGTAAGAGTTTCTCTCTGGTTTAGAGTGGTCATCAGAAATGGTAAAGGTTGCCTGTCTTGCTTGCGAGATGAAAGCAGAACTCAACATTTGCAGCATAGTCGACAGGACTGATCTCTGATACAGAAACGAGTGGAGGGTCTCAGTCAGAGGCTCAGACAATTCTGCGACCGTGTAGGCTGCAGATTCCTCGACTTGAGCCATAGGTTGGTGGGGTTTCGGGCTCCGCTAAATAGGTAGGAGTCAACTATACGTAGGAGCCGGCTACACGGGTAGCAGGGGCTGTGTGGTATGGAATGGGCAGTTTTTTAGGTGAGAGGGTCTCGGGAAAACACAAAAAGGGCTGCAGTCTCAAAGGATGCAGGTCGAACATAGGAAGAACGTGGATCTAGGAGCCACTGCGGTATAACAGTTGTAAACTGTCGTAGCTTTGTTGGGAAAGTACCAGAGATCCAAGTGCTGATAGAAAGCACTGGTGCTCAAATCGTTATAGGCACTGAAAGCTGGCTAAAGCTGTAGATAATTTCAGCCCACATTTTTGCGGATTAACGGTGTTCAGGAAGGATAGGCTAAATATAGTTGGCGGTGGTGTGTTTGTTGCTGTTAGAAGTAGTTTTTCTTGTAGCAAAATTGAGTTTGATAGTTCCTGTGAGTTAGTATGGATAGAGGACATTCTTAGCAACCGAATTAAAATAATAATTGGAATCTTTTACCGACCTTCCAACTCAGATGATACAATTGCTAAAGGTTTTAAAGAAAACTTAAGTTTAATTTCAAACACATAACCGAGTCATACAATTATAGTTGGTGGTGACTTCAATTTACCGTTGATACGTTGGCGAAATACATATTTAAACCTGGAGGTAAGCACCAAACATCATCCGAAATTGTGCTAAACGCATTCTCTGAAAATTATTTCGAGGAGTTACTTCATGAACCCCCGCGATTAGTAAACCATTGTGAAAACGCACTTGACCTCCTAGCTACAAATAATCCTGAGCTAATAGCAAGCATCATAACGGATTAGTGAACACCGGGTTTTGCGAGACTGAAAACAGTAACTCTCAAATCATCCAAAAATAATCCAAAAAAGTACCTATTCAAAAAAGCAGACAAAAATTCGCTTGACCCCCTCCTTAGAGACAAGCTCCACTCCTTCGAAATTAACAATGTACGTGTAGACCAGATGTGGCTTGAATTCAAATACATAGTATCGACAGCAATTGAGAGATTTAAACCAATTAAATGAACTCCCCTTGGTATACAAAACGGGTCAGAACATTGTTGCAGAAACAACAAAAAAAAGCATGCCAAATTTAAACAAACAAAAAATGCCCAAATTTGACGATCTTTTACAGAAGATCGAAATTTAGCGCGTACTTCAGTGCGAGATGTTTATAATAGTTTTCACAACGAAACTTTATCTCGAAATCTGGAAGAATATTCAAAGTGATACGTCCGCTAAAACCGCTGGGCAGAACAGGTAATTAGGATTGTGGAAAGGGCCAAATAAGGTTGGGGTCAGTTTCACCTTCTAATTGTAATTTATTGTAATTTAATAACACATTTACAATTAAAGCGGCACATAGGCGAACCTTTACCAAATGCAACTCTTTCACGGCTGAAGGCCTCCAAACAAGAAATCTTAAAAATCAACAAGATACAAATGCAATTAAAATAGCAAATAAAATAATTTAAAAAACATATCATGGCTAAGTGGAAAGCATCAAGGCAAAGTAGAGAGAACAAACATATGCAAAGTGCAATACAAATGGCTGAAGGCAACAATTAAGTTCCAAAATTTTAAAATATATTACCATAATCTTTTAAAGGCAGAAGGCTGCGATGTTTAAGCTCGAAAGATAATTTTAAGGATAGGTTTGCAAGACTGAAAGCCCACAATTAATTTTGCAAAATTTTTAAGAAAAAAAGAAAAATAACCATAAGCCTTAAATTTTAAGTAACTGAAAACAGATAATTAAACACCGGTGGGAAAGACAATAAAGACAACGGCACTCAGACGCCTCCAGGGAGGTCGGTCTGCTCTCGTTCACTTACGCGAGGCAGGTGGTGAGCCCATGCAGAGTATCCATGTAGATGCAGATGTAGGTGTAGATGAACGGATAGTAGAAAACGATCTATAACCGGTGATCTTGTCAAAATTTAGTAACATGTTTAATGGCGACGGGGAAGTCAAAGGTATACGGACTTGCATTCTGGTAAAAAAGTATATCCTCACATCTGACGCTAGTCCGTGATTTAAAATTCGTTAAAGCGAAACTGTAACGTTGTGTAACTAGCTTTTTTTTTTCTAAACTGAGATTAATGTCAAAACCAAGCGTACAGAAGCCATCTGAAAATCTGAACCCAGATGCAGAGTTAAACGTAAATTTTTATTTTAAGCACTAGAATAACGAAAATTATAGTCTCACAAAGCAAATTTCCTAGCTTGATTATTAAAAGACCCTTTTTAAGTTTTTCGCATTTATCATATGGTTTGAATAGTACACCTATAATTTACGTTTGTTGATTCAGTTTGTTGCTATGAACTGTCCTCTGAAGTATATCATGTAAACTCCGGTTACTGATACAGCCATTCGTAATTATAACATAAAGGTATTGTACCCTTTGCTGTGATTTTTGAACAATAAGTCGTTGCTTGATATAAGATACATTTCATTGCTGCTTGCTCACCAACATGGTGAACACTCCTATTGCAGGCTTATGCTCTTATGTGATCCTCAGCAGTGTGTTGTGTGTTGAAGTGAAATACTTACGCGTATCTATGAATCGTTTCGCTAAAATGTTTGCAATTTTAACGACGTCCAGAGCGACGAACAGTTTAACAGCGATCTGTTTTGCACCCATAACGTGATTTAATTAATTTTTAGAACGACTCTTTTAACTGGTTTTTGTTCCTATCGGTCGCCTGTGAGAATATATGTCGATTTCTTTGAAGCTTTTCTCATCCCAAATAGAAATAAAAGGCCACTGGTGTATAGTTGACGGTAACAGTTGCAATTAATCGCGAATTTTTTCGATTATTATGTATTTGTTCATGGATTTACACGTTCCAGTCACGTTAAAGTGACTACTGCCTGTGTTCAACGTCAACATGCAACAACCACTCACAGGCGGCAGGTTACTGCATTGGCAGGGAGGGTATATAAAGCGTGTCTGGGGGACGCGGGAAACAGTGCAGCCTTTGTCGTAAAGTGGAAACCAAGCGATTTATCTGACATCCAAAAGGGAATGATAATTGCCTTCAGCGCCAACGGTGGAAGTATTTCCGGAACGGCTAAGTCTGTAAACTGTTCGTGTGCCGCCGTGGCTAAAGTATTCCATGCATGGCAAAATGGCGCTTCCCAACACAGCACGGAGGCAACTGCGGTGCACCATGGACCATAGATGACAGGGGTCAACGATGGCTGTGGAGATGTGCACGGGCGAACAGACGTGCAGCTGTTGAGCAACTGACCGCCCAAATGAACCAAGGGGTTACTAACCAACAGTGTGTTCTCAAGTACCGTTCGGCGAACGTTGCTGCGTTTGGGCCTCCGCTGCAGGCGCCTGGTTCATGTACCCATCCTGACTGCTGTTCATCGGCGACGAAGACTTGAACTTGCACTGCAGTACTGCAACTGGACGTCCACTAAGTGGCGCCTGTTGACCTTTTCAAACGAATCACATTTTATGCTCCATTGGACAGATGATCGTTGGCGTGTACGGCGTGGAACGTCTGAAAGCAATCACTTTGCAACAATTATGTCTGGGGATGTTTTGTGGCATTCCCTGGATGATCTAGTAATTCTGGAAGGCACACTGTATCAATGCAAGTTTCCATCTATACTTTCCGACCACATCCCCTCCTACATGCAGTTTGTTTTTCCTCGGCACGATGACATCTACGAGCAGGAAAATGCAATGTGTCACACAGCTCGCAGTGTACCGGGATGTGTTTACCGTACTCCACTGGCCACTACAATCGCTACGTTTAAACCCAGTCGAGAATCCTCTGGGCCACTTGACAGGGCTGTACGCCCCATGGATCCTCAACCGAGAAATCTAACGCAGCTGGCGGCGGCACTGGAGTCGGATGGCTCCACATCCCTGTTGGTACCTTGCAGAACCTCACTGACTCTTCCTGCACATCTCTCAGCGGTCCGAGATGAAAAATAAATAAATAAATAAATAAAATGGTATTTCAGGCATCCGACAGGTGGTAACATTAATATGGCTGGACAGTGTATTTTACCTTTCAAGCTAGTGCCTTCTGGACCTCTCTTATATTCAAACAGATGACCGCGCGAACCCGTGAGCTGTAGGCTACATAAAAAAAAATTATTTACACTTATGAATATGGATATGAAAATTGTGTGAAATCTGATAACATAACATTCCTGTCCATTAGAAATGAAGACTAAGAACATTATTGAGAGGTATGCATGGCAGCGGAACGGAAGGAGACATATATGGAGAAGAAGTTAGCTGGTCCGGGGAAGAGAGGGAAATGATTGGGTGAAAATAGCAGATTAGGTGGAAGAAACAAGGTAGGTGTAACGGAAGCTGTTCGCAATTTGACATAAAATAGCTCGTTCTTGTCCAGAAGGAAGACAGCTGGAATATGCCGAGAAGGAAGCTACGTCGATTATAACTGGTAAGGCTTCGATCTCCTTTTGAAAGGAGTGTGCTTTTGTATGAGTCACTGGAAAACACAAAAGAATGGCCTGCGCGCTCAACAGACTGTGCGGAAATTAAAACCAGACATCTACAAGGAAGCACTGAAGACTCTTGGACGCTGAAATGCCGTACAACACTTGCCTGTCCTGCGGTATGTCAATATCAAATTCAGCATACTGAATCGTTTTGTATCAGATGTCAGTTCTCAAGGTCAATATTTTGAGCACTTGACATGCAGTCATAATAATAAACGCATGAACCGTGCCTGAATTAGGCGTTCGTTTTATTTGGTACTTTAGGGCAGACATCTATGGGACCTGTTCTCCTGACAGCGAGAAATGTTTTGTGGCGCTGTTATCTTGTGACTATTTGATGAAATTCCGCACATGTTATGGCGACGCTGTCGTTCTTTTTGAAGCATTTACAATGCTGCAGGAAAAACTAAATAGTTAAATGAATGTCGTAATTCAGCAATTACAAACGTTAAAAGTAATATGCATACGTCAGAAAATTCACCTCATTGTCACCTATAATTCAGAGAAACCCACATTTCGATATATTTATTCGTTTGAATATACACCGCCCTCCAAAAAGTTCCGAGACTTATTTTATTCCGGCCGCAGTAACTACTGTGGCCGCTTGAAATACCGACTGTAATCAACATATGTGAATTCGAGCAGTCGCCAGTGGCAGCCAGTGTCAAGTACTGGACGTGCGATCGTAGTGTGTTAACGTGGTGTTACAAATCGCATTCGAGCAACATCTCTGAATCAAGTGTCTTAAGACATCCTCCAGAACGTTCTGAAGAAAAGAAAAATGTGTGCAAAGTTTGTCGCGTGTACGGACCCCCGAATAAAAACAACGACGCGTGGATGCCTGCCGCGACTTGATCTAATTACAAAACACGGACAATTATTGATCCCGAAAAAATCATCACAGGTGAAGAGACTTTGTGTTAGCAGTGCGAAACCACAAAACGAAAAAATACAAAAATTCAAATGAAGCGTCAACACTTTGACGACATAAACAACATTTAAGCTAATGTGACGCAAGCTGAGCAGCATCCCAAAGAATGACTTTTTTGGCAGTTTCACGTGGTTGTATGAAGGTTCCGTGGATTTTGCTTGACTGGGGGGAGACTATGTAGAACACCAGAAACATTAAAGTCGCCGTATTAACGTTTCTATATTTTTTAGTAATTCAATCTTTTGGTGGCCTTAGCTGTCTCATCATGTATGAATGTATCCCACTTTACAAAGTAATAGGTGTCACTTTTATCTTAAAGTAAATTGTATAGTGTTGGTGAGACAATAAAATGTTGTAGCCTCTAATGAGAAAGCGGAGTATCAGAGGTGTCATCTCACGCCCGAGCTAGTTTCATGAGTAAACGCATCAATTATGGCGATGCATTATTAATTCCTCACAGCTGCCTCCCAAAAAATAAAAAATAAAATATTGGAGGGAAACGGAATCTTAATACTCAGAGGCATCAATCAATGCTGTACATAACCCGTCAACCTCGGAGCCTCACGACGTTTACTGTGGAAAATAAACTTTTTCTCCCCTTACACTGAATGGAACACCAGAAGCTACGTACGACACAAACATTGACACAGCACACAGCCGCGTAAAACGGCTCTCTCATTCATTGTGTTGACAGAGCACAGCTTAATGGCGCTTCTGAGAATAATATACACAGACATCGCACAAACAATTATACAATACAGAGAAGCATAAACACGCTCATATCACCAACAGTTCAGATTAACTGGACAGAAGCAGCGTACTGAGAACTGAGTGGGCTATGAGACCAGGACTGGCATAAATAATGTTGTAATATCTTCGCCGCTATCTTTAAATGTACTAACTGAAGAGTTTCAACAGAGCAGGTTATAACTCCCACGATTTTTTGCCTTTAAAATAATTTTCAAGGAGGAAGCCATTGAAGTAGACCACTAGACGAGACTTAATGAATAACCATAAGACTGAATAGTCCACGTATGTAAACAGTTTCGTAAGTTAACAATGAACTAGTACACACGTGGTAGCAGGCCGCTGTGACCGAGCCGTTCTAGGCGCTTCAGTAAGGAACCGCACGACTACTACGGTCGCAGGTTCGAATCCTGCCTCGAGCTTGGATGTGTGTGATGTCCTTAGGTTCGTTAGGTTTAAGTAGTTCTAAGTCTAGGGGACTGATGACCTCAGATGTTAAGTCCCATAGTGCTTAGAGCCATTTGAACACACGTGGTACTTATTTATAATATCCTGTCGTTTTCTGCTGTTGGTAGTGGAAGCCAGTGTGATCTAATGCTCTTTTGGTAGAAGCCTTCAACGCTGTTGCGCTAGCAATTTCACTTTTACATGCGGTCAACATAATTTTTACAACAAAAAAATGGTTCAAATGGCTCTGAGCACTATGGGACTTAACATCTGAGGTCATCAGTCCCCTAGAACTTTGAACTACTTAAACCTAACAAACCTAAGTACATCACACACATCCATGCCCGAGGCAGGATTCAAACCTGCGACCGTAGCAATCGCGCAGTTCCGGACTGAAGCGCCTAGAACCGCTCGGCCACCGCGGCCGGCGCCAATGTGCTCATTAGCGTCTCCAGAGGGCCTTATGCTGGTGGAATGTATTTCTTAACCTTCAGTTCCAGTGGCGAGTAAGAAAATGCGCCGTTACCGATAGAACAGATGCACCGGGTTTGGCTATTTTCATTCATTACAACGAAAAAGGCAGAGGAAGAATACGCTTCAAATAAGAAAATCATACTTCATCAGTACGCAAGCGAAAACGTGCACTTCCTAATACACTATGTGATCAAAAGTATCCGGAAACCTATCTGGAAATGACTTACAAGTTTGTGACGCCCTCCATCGGTAATGCTGGAATTAAATATGGTGTCGGTCCACCCTTAGCTTTGACGACAGCTTCCACTCTCGCAGGCATATGTTCAATCAAGATTTCTTGGGGAATGGCAGCCCATCATTCACAGAGTGCTGCGCTGAGGAGAGGTATCGATGCCGTCGGTGAGGCCTGGCACGAAGTCGGCGTTCCAAAACATCCCAAAGGTATTCTATAGGATTCAGGTTAGTACCCTGTGCAGGCCAGTCCATTTCAGGGATGTTACTGTCGTGTAACCACTCCACCACAGACCTTGCATTACGAACAGGTTCTCGATCGTGTTGAAAGGTGCAATCGCCATTCCTGAATTTGCTCTTCAACAGTGGGAAGCAAGAAGGTGCTTAAAACATCAATGTGATCGTGCCACTCAAAACAAGTGGTGCAAGCCCCCTCCATGAAAAACATGACCACACCATAACACCACCGCCTCCGAATTTTAGTTGGCACTACACAAGCTGGCAGATGATGTTCACCGGGCATTCGTCATACCAACACCCTGCCATTGGATCGCCACATTGTGTTACGTGATTCGTCACTCCACACAACGTTTCCTTAAACCAAGCGGGGCACCGTTTGGCATTTACCAGAGTGATATGTGGCTTATGAGCAGCCGCTCGACCATTAAAATCCAAGCTTTCTCACCTCCCGCCTAACTGTCACGGTACTTCCAGTGGATCCTGATGGAGTTTGGAATTCCTGTGCGATGGCCTGGGCAGATGTCTGCCTATTACACCTTACGACCCTCTTCAACCGTCGGCGGTCTCTGTCGCTCAATAGACAAGGTCGGCTTGTACGATTTTATGCTGTACGTGTCCCTTCACGTTTCCACTTCACTATCACATCGGAAACAGTGGACCTAGGGATGTTTAGCAATTTGGAAATCTCGCGTATAGACGTATGACACAAGTGACACCCAATGACCTGACCACGTTCGAAGTCCGTGAGTTTTGCGAAGCGACCCATTCTGCTCTCACGATGTCTAATGATTACGGAGGTCGCTGGTATGTTGTACCTGGCAGTTGGTGGCAGCACAATGCACTTTATATGAAAAACGTATGTTTTTGGAGTTGTCCGGATACTTTTGATTACGTAATGTATGTTCCAAAACGCCTCGCATAAACTGGATTTTTCCGGGGCTCATTCCTCGAGTACTGTTGGTAAAAGAAAGGTAGGGTCAAGTGATTCGGATAGCCATTGGACTGGAGACAATTTGTATACCCAGCAGAAGGATCATTTTACTGCAACTGTCCTACAGTGGAAGGTCAAAGTATGAATATTACGCACTTCCTCCATCTTACGCAAATGGAGGAAATCATTTAGTTCAAATGGTTCAAATGGCTCTGAGCACTATGGGACTCAACTGCTGTGGTCATCAGTCCCCTAGAACTTAGAACTACTTAAACCTAACTAACCTAAGGACATCACACACATCAATGCCCGAGGCAGGATTCGAACCTGCGACCGTAGCAGTCGCACGGTTCCGGACTGCGCGCCTAGAACCGCGAGACCACCGCGGCCGGCAAATCATTTAGTTATTTTTGTATTAGATGTGATCTAAGTGCATCTTAAGGGGCTTATGGAGGCACCGTTTAGTTCAGGGGCGGTTCCTGAGAAAACCCGAAACACGTGGTTTTTGGGTACCAAAACCAGGCCACTGATTCCAAGACGGCTATGCACAGCAAATGGCTGTAATTGTTACGATGTCCAAAAACTTTGAAAATTTTCTTGATATCTTTATCCGTTTCTGAGATGCGGAGGTTCGAAGTTATGTAAGTAGGCTGTTTAGGTTTTTTTATTGGTAACGCCACCTCAGTATGAAAAACATCGGCTGTGCCGTGTGCAGTCTGTGGCTGCTTTGCATTGTTGTAATACTCAACCATTGTAGTGTTAGGCAGCTGGCTGTGAACAGCGCGTAACGTTGCGCAGTTGGAGGTGAGCCGCCAGCAGTGGTGGATGTGGGGAGAGAGATGGCGGAGTTTTGTAATTTGTCATGAACTGCTATATATATGATGATATCAAGGTAAATACATTGTTTGTTCTCTATTAATATCTTTCATTTGCTAACTATCCCTATCAGTAGTTAGTGCCTTCCATAGTTTGAATCTTTTATTTAGCTGGCAGTAGTGGCGCTCGCTGTATTGCAGTAGCTTGAGCAGCGAAGATTTTTGTGAGGTGAGTGATTTGCGAAAGGTATAGTTTAATGTTAGTCAGGGCCATTCTCTTGTAGAGATTATTGAAAGTCAGATTGCGTTGCGCTAACAAAATATTGTGTGTTGAAAGTCAGATCGCGTTGCGCTAAAAAAAATATTGTGTGTCAGGTTAAGCACAGTCGTGTAAAATTGTTCAAAGGGGACGTTTCATATGGCGACCCTGCCAGGATACCTCACTGGAATCTTCTGATTTTTTCCTTGTAGTTTGTGTAATTAGTGTAGATTTTGTTTATTGCTAGCGCGTAATTATAGAGAGAATTTCCTTTGTAGTTGTAGTTTTTCATTGTTGTATAGTAAAATAGTTGTGGCATGCATGTAGATTTGCACCAAGTATTTCGCAGCTGCAATTAACTAGATATTATTTTCAGTGTTATGTTAATGTGTTCTCTTATTTTTGCTCTTCAAATTGTGTTTTTCTGTGTTGTCATGTGAAATACTGTGACAATAATGGCGTGTGAAAAACGTAACACTAGGCTCCAAACTAAATTGAGAAATGACAGTGAAGACGAAAGCAGTATGTTAGCGCCGCAGAGTAGAGAATTAACTAATGTTAAAAGTAGTAATTTGGTAATTGCGCATAGGGAGATGGAGCGGGTTGCAAACAATGGCGTAGACAGTGAAACAATCAGTGAGCAGGGAAGCATTATCGATCGGTCGGTCGGCAACAGCTCGCCTCAGGAATCCGAAATGACAGGACACGATCTCGCAAATACTGTAGATTCAGGTTTTGGATCCTCACCGTTTTCTCAAATAAGTCAAGACACATTTTCTGCTTGTCAAAATGTGAATGTTTCCGGTGCAAATTCACTGCCGAAAACCACTGAGGAACATGTTTCAGACACCAATGCATTGTTATTACAATTAATACAACAAATGGGACAAACACAGCAAAAGCTTCAAAAATTAGACACAATTGAGCAAAATCAGAAACAAATGGAACAAAATCAGAGTCAAACACAGCAACAGTTAGACGCAATGGAACAAAATCTTCAAAAGTTAGACTCATTGGAGCAAACTCTTGAACAAACACGTGAGGATTTAACTACTGAGTTACATCACATTGAATCGAAATGTCAAAAAGTCTGTAATGACGTAAAAACACAAATTTGTGAGCATTTCCAACCTATTTTTTCGCGTCATGAAAATGCACTACAGAATCACGAAGCAGCCATAAAAGAACTGCAAACTACTGTTCATGAAAATCATGAGACCTTGCAAGCTAAATTTGACTCAGTTGCATCTACCGATTCGGTTATGCAACTTGCAAAAACTCAGGAAAACTTGAAGGACACAGTAGATTTGATTTCAACACAAATGGACACTCTGAAACTTGGTTCAGAAAAACACACTGAGGAAATGTGTTCACTATCGGAGAAAGTAGGCGAACTTTCGGATCAGGTCACTAACTTATCTACAAAGGTAGATGATGATCTGAATGACACAAGACCTGTAGCCTTCACTGACACAGAAGAGTATGAACAAATTAGAAAATTCAAACAAAATCAAAATCAAATTAATACGCAACACCAAAGAGAAATCCGCGAAGTACAAGATCAGCTGACACAAGTAATACAAGAATTACATATTTCAGAGGACACTCGCACTCCAGTACGGGAAGAGGGACATAGAAATACGGAACAACCACAAAATAATAACACAGGACACTTCGGAAATTATGAAAGAAATTGGCAAGGCACACCGAATTTTGAGATGGAACCGCCGACACGACGTAACAATGACCGATATGCGACTCGCCGACATGATGACTTTGACTATAAGCTGTTCATTACTACACGTAAATTCAAAACGTTTAAAAACTCTGCCAACGACATTCATCCACAAGCGTGGCTCCATCAATTCTCTCATTGTTTTCCCCCTAACTGGTCATTAGAACACAGATTAGAATTTATGTGTGGCTATTTAGAGATTGAACCAGCTGTAAGAATGCGTTCGGTCATTCACGATTGTCATAGTGAAGGAGAATTTTACCATGCCTTCCTCTCAGCATATTGGTCTCAAGCCACACAAGACCGAGTAAAACATGGCATCATAATGATGAAACATTTCGAACAATCTGAATTCTCCAGTCTTGTGAAATATTATGAAGACATGTTGCACAAGAATCAGTACCTGTCAAACCCATACAGCCCCTCAGAACTCATCCGAATTTGCTTAATCAAACTGCCTGAACATTTAAGACATATTATTTTAGCAGGACGTTGCAAAGACGACATGGAAGCATTTCAGGGACTCTTACAAGAATTAGAAATTGACACTGACAATCGCGGAACGCACGAGCACAACAATTACAGATCACATCCGTCGCAATTCCGCGATGAAAGAAATAATAACTGGACGCGACAAGGCTATTCTCACAACACAAATCGTGACCAAAACAGACACCACCCGTATGACAACCGTTGGCAGAGTAGTAATAATTACAGGGAAAGATCACCTTTCCGCGGTAATGACTATCACAGAGATTACCTTAGAAACAGACAATATGGTAACCAGAACTATTATTATCAAGGGAGACAGAATACTTTCAGACGCAACAGTTCAGCGCGCAGTTACGATTCCGGGAGAAATTCTCCACCACATGACCGACAAACAAGAAACTATGTAAACTACCGACATAACGACAGACCTGAATTTCATCAGAACTGGCGGGATTATAACAGAGCTGGGCCCTCTCGGCAAGGCGAATTTGTAGAAGTTAGGTCTCCGAATCCCATTAACGACGCGCGCCAACGGAGAAGCAGACAATGACCCGCACCGCAGGCAGACACCTGCGCCGGCTGGCTCCGAGAAAAATAACATAGCGCTAACCTTGAGAAAAATTCCAGTATTCTTTACCGACGTATACCGCACGATAATTGCGTTCAGGCTGAAACTCTGCGTACTATGAAGAGTAAAGGATTTCACCACACTTCACATATAAAACCGCTTATTGAAAGATAATCTGTTTTTTTTTTAATGCAACATTTTGGTTTACTTGCAAATACATTATGGATTCAAGGTGCTTTCTGAGAGATACCAGACGACACAGTGGTTAGTTTATGTGACAGCTACACGATTTTATCACGACGCTACTAATGAGTGACAATTTACAATGTTGCTTTTGCAGTGTTTCTGTTTTATATCTGCACAGTTTTTCTGAATTCTTCTGGAAAGTAAAACATGTTTTAGTAGTAACTTTTGTGGTATAGCAACAATGAGGCAGCCTTTTCCGTAGCACAACAATACGTTACAGCACAGTACTTTCTTCATCACAACAATAAGCGTAATAACTAAGATATCTATACGCAAAGCATTTCACTTTTGTGTATCATCAGGTAAGTACATTGACTTCTGCAGAACTTAGCTTTCGGAGGACGATAACTACAAGACTTCCACAGAGATTATCTTACAACATGACGCACAGTTTAGCGCTACAGGACACGTATTTCAGTGATTAATTTTGTACTTAAAACATTTATTTTTAAAGATTTTTGAATTACAAAGAAAGTTTTCCGAGATACATTTCATTCCATTGCTGTAATTTGTAACACCTGAGGGTATAATTACATTTATCCTCAGGGGGTACACGCTTACTTTGTGTACCATGTGTGTGGCAAGCACAAGGAGCCCTAGCTAATATGGTATTTGCTTATACAATTTTACACATCGGTACCATATTTCTCTAACACACAAATTACACAGCTATCTGATCATGTAACTGAGAGATAAACATTTTTTTTACTACATCAGTGACAGATGTTTACGTAATTACACAGTTGGATAACTTCACTCTTACGAAATTGTATTTTGTATGTACCTTGTGAACTCTTCATATTTTTTCAGAACCATTGTGATACTATGAGAGCTTTGAATGATGTATTTGGTAAGGGAGCATGATTTTTAAAGTACGTTTGAGGTAAATGACACTACTGACATGAGCAGAGAATTTTTTTAGGTTTTGAAATTATTGCAGAAAGCTACGACGTTTTTGAGATTTGACTGAGGTGTTATGATGTTATTTTGACGACGACGATGTGTTTTGTGCTGCTGAGGTATGTTTATGGTCAAGAAGCTGATGCTATATGAGGAATTTGATTATGCTACGTATTTCATGTAATGAAATATTAAAGAAGCGTCGACGAATATATATATGTATAATAAGGTAAGGAGTAATGAGTAACGGTTAGGAACTCTGCCTTGTGAAGACGTATGTTGGAAACCGAGAATCGTACTTTTAGCATTATGAAATGTGTGTAAATGCGTGAATGTATCACAATGCCGACGAAAATTTTTTGGACACTGTTATATTCATAGGATTTTGTTTTTACAGATTTGCAACGCTAATTCTTGACCTGTGAAATATTTAAGACTGCCATTGTAGTGGAAACTGCTGTCGTAAATATTTCCGTACGAAAGTTAAGTGACCACCTGCACGTAATGCGTCGCGGGCACCCACCTGGGCGACAGCCGCCCGAACAAAAAAAAAAAGGGGCCATTAGCCTTCCAGCGGCACAGGTAGAAGAAAAAGCCATTAGGGGAGGCCATTATAATCGCTATTGACGTTCCTTTATAGAAAGCATCGCAAAAACGACACGGTCGAACTTGAAAACGATGAGAAACATTTCACGGCTATTGTCGTGTTAATTGAGAGAAATGCCATATGGCTAGTAAATGACGTTTCACGCCTTGCTTTGCCCATTTTGTTTAATATCTAGTTTCTAGCTGCACTGCAGCACTGGTTAAAATAAAATTTTATAGATGTACTAATTTAAATATTTTCTGTCTACAGATCTATTAAATAATAATTTTGTAATCCACATTCTAAAAAAAAAAAAAAAAAAAAAAAGGAGCACTTGGAAAGGAAAGAACAATAAGAAGGGACTAGTAACAGTAACTGCACACATAATTTTCTTTTCAAGTATATGGTAATATTTTTTTACAATACATTGTTGTGGTGCACCACTTTAATTACTTAGACATTAAGATGTGATTATACATTTCCCTTATCTGCATTGTTATCTTTAGTGTACTATTTTTTCTGCTTGAGCTATGTCATGTTTAGGTATAAGTTGCTGCTGTTTGCCAGGCATAGTGTTATTGAATTTGACTTTGTATTATTCTGTTAAGCCAGTTTTACTAATGATTTCTTTTTATTGTTTGCTGCACATTGCCTTATATTAGTTGTAATATTGCAATTGCTTCGCTAATTTCTAAAATGCTGCTTCGCAAATCTGCGTTTTTTTTATTGCTGTTTATATTAATTGTTTTATGTGATGCTGCATTGCCTCGTCCCTTAGTTTAACATCTGAGCTCAGTAGATATAAGTTAGCTTAAGAGGGGGTAGCCTATAAGATAATGAGTAGCGATTAATTGCAAACAAAATGCATTGAGAAGCTATACGAGTAAAGTACAGAAAGCAGGTATAGGTAGGATTTTCTTGGGAATAAATAATGAGGTAAGAAATATGTGAAATAAATACAGAAAGCATGCTTGGATAGGATTTTTTTGGTAGAAGCAAAGGTTGAAATAAGACGAAAGATCTATGGAATGAAGTTTTGGGTTGGACTGCAGTACCAAATGTTACACTGAAAACAAACCCTGTCCTTTCCTTTTGTGTTATGCCACTATGTGTTTGTGTACCCTTGTGTATTTCTTTTCTTCCTGTCTCTGTGTAGTTTCATAGAATTTTTTCTTCTTCTAATACTAAGCTACATGAACTATGATGAGGAATACTGTTATCCTCAAATATAATTTGCATTGATAATATGTTATTTACTTTGTAAACATGTTTAAACAGTATTTGTTCTGTTTTGTTTTAATGCTCATGTGGAAGTTGATATTCCAAAAGTTATTCTGATCTTTATGTATGTACTTATGTCATTATTTTTGTAACACTGATGTATATGTTTATTTCTATTCTTTTGTAAAGCCCCTATTACTACGAATGTTATCTCTACTATTATGTTTTTAATGATGTATTTTGTACCTTTGTAATTGTATTCTTATGTTATAAAATTGTAATTGACACCAGGTCATCAAATTAAGTAACTTGTAAGTTACATTTCACTGCACACGTTTCTATTGGTCATAGTATATGGACAATATGTGAGGAGTAGGGACTGTTAGTGTTTGCACGTGTGTTAATAATTCAGCAAGGGACTGGATAACAGCATTGCTTGTTCTAAGGACAATTCCAACAACTTTGTGAGTGCACAAGTGGTGGTTATGGACTTGTTATATTATCCGCAAGACTCTTCAGTGGTGATTGTGTACCTGCACAGTCACAACAGATGGCTGCTGGCCATCTCTACAAGGACTACAGTGGGTCTGCGCCTCTGGTGGCCCACCAGTACCATTATCTCTACAAGGACTGCAGTGGGTCTGCACCTTTGATGACTCACCAATACCATTATTTCTACAAGGACTGCAGTGGGTCTGCACCTCTGGTGGCCCACCAATACCGTCATTTCTACCAGGACTACAGTGGGTCTGCTCTGTGATGACCTACCCACCAATACTCTTCAAAACTTCGATTGACTCCGCTGTGGGTTTGCTCTCTTGTGGCCCATTACCTGTCAGCATGTCGAGAGTCAGCACTGTCTTTCCGTTGGAAGGACAACGATACTTCTTCAAGACTGCATGGAAATCCACTACTTCCGTGTGCATTTTCTTTTACTGCTCAGACTTTGAGAAAAACACTGCAATGTGATGAATGATCAGGACTGTCTTTATGGACTGTGAGAAAATTTTAGCTTTTGACCAACATTGTATCAATAAGTGTGTGCATTTGATTTCTTTGTTATTGTAATTGTGAAAAAAAATTTTAACAAATATGTATTGGCCAGTGCCCAACAAAATTTGTAAAATTTTTTGTGGGGAGCATGGGGGCTATGTAAGTAGGCTGTTTAGGTTTTTTTATTGGTAACGCCACCTCAGTATGAAAAACACCGGCTGTGCCGTGTGCAGTCTGTGGCTGCTTTGCATTGTTGTAATACTCAACCATTGTAGTGTTAGGCAGCTGGCTGTGAACAGCGCGTAACGTTGCGCAGTTGGAGGTGAGCCGCCAGCAGTGGTGGATGTGGGGAGAGAGATGGCGGAGTTTTGTAATTTGTCATGAACTGCTATATATATGATGATATCAAGGTAAATACATTGTTTGTTCTCTATTAATATCTTTCATTTGCTAACTATCCCTATCAGTAGTTAGTGCCTTCCATAGTTTGAATCTTTTATTTAGCTGGCAGTAGTGGCGCTCGCTGTATTGCAGTAGCTTGAGCAGCGAAGATTTTTGTGAGGTGAGTGATTTGCGAAAGGTATAGTTTAATGTTAGTCAGGGCCATTCTCTTGTAGAGATTATTGAAAGTCAGATTGCGTTGCGCTAACAAAATATTGTGTGTTGAAAGTCAGATCGCGTTGCGCTAAAAAAAATATTGTGTGTCAGGTTAAGCACAGTCGTGTAAAATTGTTCAAAGGGGACGTTTCAGTTATCCTACTTGTACACGTAAAATACGCACGTAATATCCTGTGTGAGGAGCAAACGTAATCTATAAAACATCATAACACGGAGAAATATGCTGTAAAGTTTTTCCGTTACCATAAGAAGGGTCGTGGGAATCCCACATTATAGTACTGAAGCAAATACAAAATTTTTGTACCCATAAAACCCGATTTGAGGTGTAAAATTAGGTTTGATTTATTTAATTTTCATAAACTTGTCATATATTGACGACATAATGACTTGTACGTTGTTACGCTTAAGGATATTTGGAGCCATCAGTGGCACTCAAAGATATTAAGTCAGAGACACAATGCAGAGAGCAGGCAAAAGTGGCAGCATTTACGTTACCGGAGATAAATAGAAACACTAGAGCCGTGCAAATTGCAGACGCTCTGGTCAGTTGTCCCAGGAGAGAAGTTTCATCTCAGAGAGCTAACTGGTAACTCCATCCACCGCTGTCGTGAGGTGTCACTGTAGAAGGTGGCCAGGAAAAGGCACGTCTTAAAAAAATTGGCTCTAAGCACTATGGGACTCAACTTCTGAGGTCATCAGTCCCCTAGAACTTAGAACTACTTAAACCTAACTAACCTAAGGACATCCCACACATCCATGCCCGAGGCAGGATTCGAACCTGCGACCGTAGCGATCGCGCGGTTCCAGACTGTAGCGCCTAGAACCGCTCGGCCACTTCGGCCGGCGGCACGTCTTATAAGAGGCAGCAAGCTCGATACTTGCTCGTCAGAACAGCAACGTCATTGGGTTTACACAGGTTAGGTTTGTTTTGTTTTAGGGTACAAAAACAACTAGAGTCATAGCGCCCATGTCAGAACTGTAGAATTCTAAGACAAAGGGAGAAGTTTAAAAAGTCTACACGTTAATCCCAATCGACGGAAAAGAATAAAACAGGGTCGTGGAGAAATGTCTATAAAATACGCCATAGAGAAACGGAGATCCTGAACTAAAAATTAAATGTCCTTCGCCATATTGCTACATCGGATAAAAAGTAAGACGCGGTCGACAGCGCGCACGTCGTTCGCTAAAACGGCCGATAACTTAGGTGGCAAACACAAACGAGAACGCAAGTGGTTAAAATAAGGGCAATCCGTCAGGAAATGGTGGACCGTCAAAGGTTGAGAGCAATGAGCACAAAGTGGTGGGGAGCACCACTTAACAGATGGCGATGGCAAAAAGACAGTGCCCAATACACAATCTAGCTAAAATGATCTCATGGCGAGAGGGCCGAGAGGAGATCGTCCAGGCCGCTGGGAGAGGCTTAATAATCTGGAGCTTGTTCCCATGAAGGGAGGGTCAGTCGTGGTACCAAAGTGACAACACCTGCTGACAGACGGCAACACAGAGATCATCGGAGGGAATGTAAAATCGAGCAGGCTGAGGTACAAGGACTGCAGCCTCGGCAGCAGCGTCAGTGGCCTCGTTTCCTGTCAGGCCGACGTGGCCAGGAACCCACATAAACATCGCAGTGGCTCCATCAAGAGTGAGCAAATGACGGTTTTCCGGGACCCGTTGCACCAAGGGAGGAACGGTGTATAGCACACAGAGGCTTTGAAGGGCACTGAGAGAGTCGGAGCAGATGACGCAGTTGAAAAGCCTGTGTTGCTGGATGTACTGTGTGGCCTGATACAGGGCGAAGGGCTCTGCTGTAAATACTGAGCAGTGTTCCGGAAGCCCATACCGAAAACCGCCGGTGTCAATGACGAAGGCACACCCGGCTCCACAGTCAGACCGAGAGCCATCAGTGTACACAAAGCTACTATCGTGAAGTTCCGTGCGGAGGTCAGAAACTGAAGGCGATAGAGCGAGGCTGGAGTAGTGTCCTTAGGAAGTGAATGAAGGCCAAGATGAACATGTGTCGCTGCACGAAGGCAAGGTGGTGAAGGGTTCACACCCATCGGGAAAGTGGCAGGTAGCGTGAAGTTAAACTGCCATAACAAGAGCCGAAAGCGGACTCCAGGAGGTAACAGAGAAGAGGGATGCACCTCATAGTGGCGATCAAAGGAGTCATCGAAGACGGATGCATAGGCTGGATGGCCACGTATGGCAGACAAATGGCATTCATGTCTGCTGAGGAGAAAGTCACGATGGTAGGACAGCAGTAGTTCGGCAGCTTCTGTATAAAGACTCTCAAGCGAGCTAGTGTAAAAGGTGCCAGTGGCCAAACGGATGCCACGATGGTGGATAGTATTGAGACGGCGTAAGAGGGTGGACGTGCGGATGCATAAACGAAACATCCATCGCTCAATGAGACAAGTCTTTGGAGAACTGCAATAGATGGCAAAGTTGTCAACGAAGAGGGAGCCAGAGATCCCCGGCGGGAGACAGGCCATTATAGGGTTCATAGCGACAGCAAAGAGACGACGCTCAGGATGGAACCCTGAGGCATACCTTTTTCCTAGGTAAAGGTGTCAGACAAGGCAGAACCCACACGCACCTTGAAACCCTGGTCTTTTAAAAATTCCTGAAGGAAACATGATATGGGCCACGGAAGCCCCACATGTAAAGGTACAAAGGATGCCAGCCCTCCATAAGGTCTCATAGGGTTTCTTCAAATCGAAAAACACGGCCAGAGGCTGAGATTTCCGCAGAAAACCGTTTATGACATGAGATTTCCGCAGAAAACCGTTTATGACATGGGTGGATAAAGTGAAGAGATGGTCATCTACAGAACGGCGCGTTCAAAATCGACACTATGCAATAGTTAGTAAATTGCGAGACCTGAGCCACCATACCAGCCAGGCATGAATGATACGTTCTATCACCTTACAAACACAGCTGATGAGAGAAATGGGGCGGAGCTAGAAGGAAGGTGTTTGTCCTTACCAGGCTTAGGTATGGGTATGACAGTGACGCCACACCAGCCTAGATGCAGTTGTACACATGAAGCAGAAAGTGCTTGCCCACAAGAGAAAGGTGCTGCAACATTTGAATGTGAACATCGTTTGATCCTGGGACGGAGGAACGGGATGTGGTGGGAGCATGATCTATCTCTTCTTAGTGAAGGCAGCATTGTAACACTCGCGATTGTGAGAAGCGAAGGTTATCGTCTGAGCCTCCTCCACTTGTCTCTGATGGAGGAAGACGGGATGACAGTGGAGGGAGCTCGAAATCTCTGCAAAATGGCGGCCCAAGGTGTTGGAGATAGCAATAGGGTCTACTATGACAACGTCTGCTACTGTCAGGCCGGAAATAGGGGAATGCATTTTGATCCCAAGAGAGCCGTCGGAGGTTGGCCCACGAGATGGAAGAGGGCGTGGAACTGTTAAAAGAGCTAATAAATGAAATTGAGCTAGCTTTTTTGCCATCCCGAAGACGTGTTTCACAACGAACACCGCTTCCCCAAACCACATAAGAACTGAAAACTACCTTGCGAGAGGAGTGGGACAGTCATCATGAATAACAGGTGCAAAACCTGCATCGATGTCCGAGGAGGGGATAGTCCTTACTGAGAGCCCGATATCGGCCTGTATGCTGGAGTCTGAAATCATGTCAAACATGAACATTATTTATGTCTGTCATCCTCCTCCTGTGTCTGCTGTCCGCCTCCTTTCCCATGTGGTGAAATCTGTACCATTTTTCGTTGTAACACTCCACCTTTGTTACGCATGTACAGTGTTTCATATCGTCCACCATTGCCTGCGATTATTCCTGTCCAACAGTGTCTCTGTTCCTTAGCAATAGTCAAGCAGTTTATATAACACTGACTTTTATAATCACAAAAGACAGGACGCTGGTGGAATTATATACAAGTCATCCCTCTGCCGTCTTCATATCTCTTATGGTACGTGTTTCTACACATTCTCCAGTTTTGAATTCACGTGGCGTATTTTTGCTGTGAATTAGAGTTGTCACAAACGTTAATGTATTAGTGGATAGGCGCAACAGTCGTGGCACCATTCCTCCACGAACTACCGTATGTATCGGAATCAGCTGCGGCTACCGTAAGAGACTTGCAGCATCTCGCACTCCGTCCGCATGGCGCATGACGGCAGGGCGCGGCCCAGTCGGCGCGGCGCTGCGCGGCGGACAGCTGCGCCGGCGGCCGCCAATTAAAAGCCGTGTTTACGCGGCTCGCCTCGTGAAATTCCCTGGAAATAGCGGCGGCCGCGCGCGCAGCCTTGAACCGCTATTATCTTTACGACTCATCTTGTCTGGTGGCGCTGCGAGGGCCGGGGAAACTGTATTCCATTTCCTTGAAACTTTGTGCAGCGGCGACAAGTGGCTTAACTACTGACGCGCTCGCATAAGCAGCTCTACCGAGAAGGCGACTTTTGCAGCATTGGAGACTCCGCACCTCTTTGGAACTATTAACTTTTTTCTTTAATTTTTTCTTTCATTTCGGTTCCGTATCTTCTCAGTAACCCCATGAATCTATTCCTAACATAGGTCCTGTAGACCACAAATGGCATCACGTTCCTTCTGTTCTCCTTACGGAGCCGCGTACGAAATTCCACTACCGTGGCTCATGTGATGTTCGCAGTTTCTGTTTCTGTTCAAAGGGAAATATTTATCGGCGAATCGGGATTGTGCTCCTATATCGTTATACGCCTGCAATTGTGAATATAAAGGGCGTCATCTTGCATGCTTACGCACAACCTCTGGACTTTCGGTATGAGTTTCGCAGTCGCAGCTTTTGACTCAGAAAACGCCAGAATTCGAACATATATGGGAAGTAACACCCTCTGTACTAATTATATTCAACGTCGTCGGAGCCCCAGAAAAACTAGTCCTAGAAAAATAATTCAGAAGTATATGAGACTACCACTCATGCAAATCAAAGATTGTACTTACTCTGGAAACAACGTGGTTCATTTATGGTATACAGAACTTTGCCAAGTCTGATCTTTCCACCAAAGCTTTATCATATTGCTTTCACCCTCCTGTCTAACACAAGACTGACAAAAAAAAATTCAATTCAGTTAAATCGTAGCACTCAACTTCGAAAATCACTATTGCCACATACATGATCACCATAGGAGACCGCAACAAACAATCACGCACGCCGAGACTTGTTACACAGTCATCTTTCCGATTGTCACTGCCGCAGTAGGAGGTACGAGAATAGAAACTATAACAAACCTAGACAATAATTCGCCATATTCGACTGTACACTGATGCTTATTAATCGTATTCGCTGTGTGCGGGTCAGAGAATACATTTAAGCAGTAGTTAAGATGTTACGAGCCACCGTGCATAAGATAATCTCGGTGTAACTCTGTTGTATTCTTAACTTCATGCTAAAAGAGTGCAGTTATATCGTATCTGTTCTACTTTGCCCTCTGTCGAGTAGAGATGTAATTTCAAGGTCCTAAGACGGCCATTTTTTGTGACGAACAGATTGTAATTGTTCCGTATTAAACCTGGAACGTTTGCTAATGAGCCACCCATAAGCGAATCCGTTTTAGAGCAGTTGCAAATCAAGCCCTTAATAGAATTTCCAAGGGAAGGGGGAGAAACTGAAATCCGGAATCGAATTTTGGGTACAGTCATTCATCTCAAAACGGCGGCAAACGTTAAAAATTTATTAAGTCAGAACGGCTTATTCTTGATATTGGCGCAGAGGTACACTGGTGACCTTTTTCGACGCTTGGTCAGTTCCCTGTGGCACAGCAGGTAGTCCATGGCCTCTGTTCCTTTCTAAGTTGGCACGGCCCTATTTTGTAGCGTCAGAAGCTCATAGAAGTGCAGTGACTTCAAGGCCATAAAAAAACGAAGCTCAGGCACCTATTCCGTCCGCTTGCGTCCGCGAGACGACGCCACCGCGAATGCACTTTACTCTTGCTGTGTGCCGCATTGCAGTTAAATCACAGTATGCCTTTGCATTACGTTGAGCAGAACGTCAATTTTACAATTTTTACTCGACTTGTGCGACTACTTTGCGTCTCAGCTGAACACCAACAACGCCAGCCATATGGTACGAAATCATCGCAGCCACCTCCTTTGTCACCTCAATCGCGATCTCATCAGTTCGTTACTTTTTCTCTAGTATGGCACGATCTATTCATGCATTCTCTCCCAAGCACAGTGCTGGTGTTAGTCTGGTGTTTGGTCAATTTCTGATTGAGGTGTCTATTGCAACCGCGTACTGCTATGACCGCTGCACTGACACCAGCGTCAACGCCACTCCAATCTCGAAAGTGGCATGTGCGAGGAGCTGCAGGATGGGATCTCCAGTACTGTGGCGAGCGCAGAGTCAAGGATGCTTTCTCAACAACAACATTCTTTAGTACTTGAATCTTCCCTACTGGAGGTCAATGACTGTGCCGCAGGAGCTGGCCACAGCTTGTGGGCAGCGAATGAGTACGCCGAGGCATCGGTATGCTGTGATAGCATAACAGCAGCTGGTCGCAACAATGGATGTAGCTTCGCATTGCAACAAGCCTACGACTATACTGCACTCGCGGCGCAAGGCGGCTAGCAGCAGCGTGCAGACGTCCCGAATCTAACCCAAGGCTCTTAGAGACTGGCCGTAGTGACAGGTGATGGCACTCAATGGCTGATCTTGCCTTGGCGGATCCAGTTAGAAGCCCGGAACCATCAGGGCTAGCTGATGGCTTGCAGACCCGCTGCCTCATTGGGTTGATGATGATGCCTGATGAGGCTGTAGCTACTAGGTGACACATTTGACCGACGACTGGCGCAGTGACTGCACCCTCTGGACCAATGAGGATAAGGCACCCTCTTCTACCCCTCCCAATCGTCATCTTTTCTAACTGGGACGCTAGGGTGGGTGGAGTTTGCTCAGAAGCTGGGCGACATGCTGAAAAGTTGTAGGCTGTGTCTATTTGCTTGTAACAAATTATGTTAAGTCAAGTCGCTCGAGATCTGTTTGCCGATAACAATTGAGCATTTTGTATTTCGAGAAACCAAACGCTGGCAGATATGTAAGCAGTCTTATTATTCCATATGTTACGTATTTTTCCATATGTTTCGTATTTTCCCTAGTTTTACCTGTTTTTCACCCTTTTCGTAATTTTACCGGGTTTTCTACACTGTTACGTATTTTATCCAATTACGCAGATCCATTCCACTGTTTCCGACGTCGCGTCGACGTCATGATGCTCTCAGGCAATCAGAAGGCAGCATGTGCCCAAATTACTTATCATTGTTATTGAAGCACACTTTCCCGACTCCATCTTTTTTAACGGGGACACCTGAGTGGGTACCATAAAGGCTGAAGGTTGTCTCTGTTTGTTATAACAAATTATGTCACTCGAGGCCTGTTTGTTAATAACAAATTAATATTTTGTCGTTCGACGTAATAACAGACATTACATCCAGTCGGGAATGGAAGTACTCTCTTTTTTCATTTTTTTCCACAATTTACGCATTTTACCCAATTACGTGAGTTCCGTCTCAATGTCACTTCGACATAGCATCGCCATGATGCTCTCAACAAATCACAGTGCAGCATGGTCCCCATTTATGAATCACTGCAAGGTCACCACACCATTACTAAAGTATGTGTGACGTCATGGTACCAGAAACCAACACGTTTGTATAAATAATGACATCAGATCACATAAATAGTATCACAGCAAATTGTGTAACCACTATCGATTTCTAACCATAGTTATTACTTGCATTAGAAATACCACAGCGCAGTAGATAAATCTCCAATATATTACCACGTGTGACATTATAGAAAAATTCTGATGCTTCCATAGCACAGTACTACAAAATGCGTCTCTAGAGAGGTGAGCAGTATCTGCAACAGCCCCAACGAAAAGCATGTCGCCTGCAGGGTAACCTACCCCTCGGACACCAACATGTAGTGTGTAGCAGCGAGGACTGCCCCCACTGGGGTATTGCAACCTGCCCTTAAGACGAACGAGAGAGCTCTACATGCCTGCTCAACAATAGTCAGACATCTCCCCAGGCATAGTACAGAAATTTGCACAATGTATGTGTACTCATCTCTTGTCTGGAGACTGGCACTGAAGTCACATCATTCAAGACGAGAGCATACCACTTAGACAAAGCAATCATATCTCACAGACACCTACATACTCACCGAAGTAAATGTGTGGAGGCCTTTGCGGGTGAACGATGTTACAAATTAAGCGGAAAGTAATCTCCTTCCCTGCATCATTTCTCTCGGGACCATCAGATAAATGCTTTTTAGAACTAGCGGGGGCGACCCCACTTTTAGCCAGAATACATTCCTAGTTGGAATTATAGTTACGATAAATAAACCAAATAATCCCTGAAATATTATTAGTATATGCAACATTACTATAAGTCTCTTATATTAACTGCATGAAAATCTGAGTATGGCTATAGCTATTAACATAATTTCGACTAATCCATAGAATCTCAAAGGTACAGGATGGATTGCTAACACACTGTAGTATGTGGCGAAGCTGTAAGACTCGTAAATGTATGCGGAAGTAATCCTATGTATATACGTCCTCATTTCACACAAACGAGATTGAGCAATGGCCACGGCGCAGAAAAAATAAAATTTCCCTACATACAATGTCGCAGACTCCCTGAGGTTACGATACCCATCCCGCTATACGATAAGAAGTGCAACCTTCGAGGTGGAGCACCTTTTATTGATGAGCGTATTCTCCACAGGCCACCAACGTGATTCAAATTGCGAACAACACAAGCAAATTGACTGCTGCAAAACAGGGCTGCAAATACTTGATAACCGTAGAATCACCATCATATTTCTGAAGAGATGACCTCGGCCGTGCAATACTTCTCTCTCTACTCCCACGGGAGAGCCATTCCATTGGCTCCGAATAATCGCGGAGAAAACGGCCAGTGCAAACTGATAATGGTCCTTTCAATGGATAATAAATGTACGAATGCCATCACCTGATAACTCGTGCCACCTCTTAAGACAGTGTCATTGTCCAGCTTTCTTTCTCTTTGTGTCTGGATCCCGAATCCTGGATCTGGCCCGTTAATTTCTTCACACGTGATAACTACAAAACAACACACAAACACGAACACACACACACACACACACACACACACACACACACACACACACACACAGTGATGATGCTGACGATACACATGAGTTTCATACATAGCATTAACTGAACACTGCTGGATCCTTCCGCACTAGGTGCGATTCAGTGTCACATATACAGTTATCATAATCACAGAGATTGTGTTACATAGAAAAGTTTTGTACGGTGTTATGAAACCATATTTTTTAAAGCTGAGATTCATTCTTGCTACTGGAATATAAGAGTAATGTAACAAATTTATGCATCGTAGTGTTATATTGCAGTGGTTAGCGCAATAGCCTGTTGCGTAGAAGGTCCTCATGAAGCACAGCGAAATTTTTATTTTTGTAAATCTTATCAAAAAGCTTTCATTATTATTTTTATGCAGTTAATTGATTTAAATGTATCTTTTTTTAAATTTCCCGTACTTTGCCAAGTAATTTTCATAGTGTTATTGACTTTTATATTTTCCGTTATATTTCTTCCTATCATTTAATTTTCATTTGCAATCTGCTAGTATTGTCTATAATCTACAACCAAGTACCAAGCAAGACTGCCCATCAGTTGGTAAAGCGGAAGATCATGTTGCTAATGCGAGGATAGTTTCAGGTAACCAATGAATGATAGGGAGAAAATACAGTTTGTTTTTTAGCGCTGAAACTAAAAATTTGTTGTCTTGAGTTTGCTCATAGAGGGTAGCTTTAATCGTCATGAACAAAGCAATTGTAATTTTAGTTCTGCCGCTAATTGGCTTGGTTCAAATGGCTCTGAGCAAAAAAATGGTTCAAATGGCTCTGAGCACTATGGGACTTAACATCTGAGGTCATCAGTCACCTAGAACTTAGAATTACTTAAACCTAACTAACCTAAGGACATCACACACATCCATGCCCGAGGCAGGATTCGAACGTGCGACCGTAGCAGTCGCGCGGTTTCGGACTGAAGCGCCTAGAACCGCTCGGCCACCGCTAATTATCCATATCCGTTTTCTCGGATGCATTGCACACTACGAGGTGTGGTTGAGTAAGGATATAGGTCTAAATTCAGGGCTACAGAACGAATCATTTGCCGCAGTTCAGACGTTGGTCACTTAAAAGCAGCTGTCCACAGAGAATCTCACATTTCCATCATACCTCGCGGCGGTCGTTTCCAATAATGATCCACGTTACATGTTAACAGCATTTGTGAAGTGACGCGCCGTGTTTTATGTGTCACCTATGACCGAGCTGTAGCTGGCAGTCGATGTGGCAATGTTTTAGCAGGAAGAGACCGACGTTAATTATCAAGTATTTTAATTGTTCGTGTCTGCAATCTTTCTATTGAATTTCATTGGCGTCCCATTAGTTTGGGTTACTCTTCTGCTGGTGGCTCTCCCACCTGGTGACTTCCTCCCTCCTTCTACAACTCCAATGTGCAGCTACCCACAGCTATAGCAACTTACCAGTTTTAGGAACCACAATCAGAAAAGGCGCCATGCCCAACAGTCTGAGGCAGTATTACTTCCCCAATAGACAAATTGCAGGACGATCTTAGGGTTATATATACGATAATTTTCGTAGGTCTGCTCAACGATAATGCCTCTTTTATATACCAGGGTGATATATTGTCCTATATTTCTGCCAGCAAGAGAGATCGCCTAGAGGTTTCTGGTTGTTTTGTGGATTCTCATACTTATGATTACTAGAATTTACTGAAAAGTGAGCCACGCCGCTCCGCTTTATAGAGAGACAGTATTTGGCAAATTTGCAGTTCATAACAAGAGACGATTGCAGAATGTCACATGAATGTAAGCAGATATAGTTATCTCGACAACACAGACGATTCAGCTGCGAGATAGCCAGGACCTATCGTACAACACCATAGCGACGAGTAGACACGAAACAGCAACCAGGCTGACAGCATCTCAGGAGTCCCATCTCGTCTTTCCAGTGTACATTAATTCTACTCCAGAAGATTCCACTGTATATGTGTCGGAAGCAATAAATCTCCCACTACTAATACCACCAGAGAGAACAATCAAACAAAAAGGTTAATTTTGCGATAAATTAGTTTAAAAATTATACAAACGCCAAACAATAGTATTATGAGCTAATCTATGTCAGGTAGAAACCATGCTACCCATGTTGCTCACGGAGCCCCTTTTTACCCTCTATCAGCAAACTTCTCAAGATTTCATCTAGAGTAATATCAATCTGCAAAAAATGTGTTTCGCTTCTTTCACTTTTGAATTCGTACCACATACAGTACATCTATTTTTTTACGATTCCAAATACATACATACCACCAGGGGTAGCGAGACAATTTCTCCCTTGTATGTCTATTTGTTATAGCTCTTCTCGCCCGATGATCTCATGTGTATAATGATTATGTCTGATCCTTTCTACATAAATAACAAAATCTAGTTTCTTCCAAGAGGTCTATGACAATCTTTCTCTCTCAACCTTTAGCACAGATCTGCATCAATTTGGAGGCAGACGGTGCTGTCATTGTAATAGATCACTTACCCTTTCAGCTTTCTTGGAAAGTATCCATGAGATCTCTCCAAACACTGTGCTCTAAAGTTTATGTCTCATTTCGACTACACTATAGTTATACTTGCAAATATCCTGTGGGGCCATATTGCATCTGAATTCTTTATTGATTATTTAACGTTTTTCACATTTGGCGATATTTATCCATTTTTTCCACATACCTTAAGAAAATGCACATGTGTATATATGCTGCTCTTATTGCTTACATAAACATCTGTGGGTTGCTATTTTTCATATACCATCCAACTTTGATTCAGACTCTCCACCCAGCGAGGGCAAATACTGATTCTTCTAAATATCAACACTAAGTGGCGAGGCCAACGCTAAAATGCACACATGCATGTATGTGGAATGCTGTGGGAATAGAGAGATGATGTTATTCTGTTGTAAACTCAGACACATAGCACAGTAACGCTATTTTGTGTCTCACTACTAGGGACCCCATTCCTTTCACCATTGCTTGAGGCATCATTGAAGATGGCAGCGAGGGGTGGTGGCATTAATGGTGGCGATGGGGGCAGCAGTGTTGGAGCTAACATGGTACGATCCATCTTCCGGAAGCTACCCCAGATCATATGTGGGTGGCTCCATACTGAAAAGTATCCCAAATTTCTTTTTGTGTTGATGGAGCCACCCCAAGCACTACCGCAGCTGTTTGCAACTGGATCCAGCTCTAGCAATATTCCTGGACATGCCGCATGCTGGATCCAGCGCAAACAGTACTCCTGGACATAGTGCTGTGGATCCACGTTTCTGATGATACCTCAGATCGTACATTGGTGGATCCATACAGAATATAATCTCGGAACTTTATTTTTGTAGGTGGAGACACCCAATGGTTATTCTAGCTTTTTTCACAGGTGGATATTCCCTGAGCAATATTCATGGATGTAACTCATGCTGGATCCATACCTAATAATATTATCGGTCATATTGTGTTGTGAATCCACCATTAGCGGTTCCGCCACCTAGTGCAGGTGGATCCACTTTTCAGATGCAACTCCAAAGCCATACTAGGATTCTGCCGATGCTATCCCTGGCCCACTGCTGCTGGTACTCCTTCCACTGCCACCTCCAGCAATACCTCCAGCATTGTTGGAGGAGGAAGTGGAATCCACAGCGGGTAGTCAACACATGAAATAGTGTAACTGTGCTATGCGTTTGAGTTTACAACAGAATGATGTCAACACTCTACCCCCACAGCATATCAAGTACTTGTTTGTGTGGTCCGTTGGTCGTGACCGCGCAAATATCTCACGAAATAAGCGTCAAACGAAAAAACTACAAAGAACGAAACTTGTCTAGCTTGAAGGGGGAAACCAGATGGCGCTATGATTGGCCTGCTAGATGGCGCTGCCAAAGGTCAAACAGATATCAACTACGTTTTTTTAAGTAGGAACACCCATTTTTATTACATATTCATGAAGTACGTAAAGAAATATCAATTATTTAGTTGGACCACTTTTTTTGCTTTGTGATAGATGGCGCTGTAATAGTCACTAACATATGGCTCACAATTTTTTTTTTTTTTTGAGCGCTATGGGACTTAACTGCTGAGGTCATCAGTCCCCTAGAACTTAGAACTACTTAAACCTAACTAACCTAAGGACACCACACACATCCATGCCCGAGGCAGGATTCGAACCTGCGGCCGTAGCGATCGCGCGGCTCCAGACTGCAGCGCCTAGAACCGCTCGGCCACTCCGGCCGGCGCTCACAATTTTAGACGAACGGTTGGTAACAGGTAGGTTTTTTAAATTAAAATACAGAACGTAGGTACGTTTGAACATTTTATTTCGGTTGTTCCAATATGATACATGTACCTTTGTGAACGCATGCTTTTACAGCGTGATTACCTGTAAATACCACATTAATGCAATAAATGCTCAAAATGATGTCCGTCAACCTAAATACGTGTAACGACATTCCTCTCAACAGCGAGTAGTTCGCCTTCCGTAATGTTCGCACGCATTGACAATGCGCTTACGCATGTTGTCAGGCTTTGTCAGTGGATCACGATAGCAAATATTCCCCAACTTCCCTCACAGAAATAAATCCGGGAACGTCAGATCCGGTGAACGTTCGGGCCATGATATGGTGTATCGACGACCAATCCACCTGTCATGAAATATGCTATTCAAAACCACTTCAACCGCACGCGAGCTATGTGGCGGACATCCATCATGTTGGAAGTACATCGCCATTCTGTCTTGCAGTGAAACATCTTGTAGTACCATGGATAGAACATTACGTAGGAAATCAGCATACATTGCACCATTTGGATTGCCATCGATAAAATGGGGGCCAATTATCCTTCCTCCCATAATGACGCACCACACATTAACCCGCCAAGGTCGCTGATGTTCCACTTGTCCCAGCCATCGTGGATTTTCCGTTGCCCAATAGAGCATATTATGCCGGTTTGCGCTACCGCTTTTGGTGAATGACTCTTCGTCGCTAAATAGAAAACATGCAAAAAATATGTCATCGTCCCGTAATTTCTCTTGTGCTCAGTGGCAGACAGAGATTTAGCAACCAGATTTTAAATTGTAAGACATTTCCAGGGGCAGATGTGGACTCTGACCACAATCTATTGGTTATGAAATGTAGATTAAAACTGAAGAAACTGCAAAAAGGTGGGAATTAAAGGAGATGGGATCTGTTTAAACTGAAAGAACCAGAGGTTGTAGAGAGCTTCAGGGAGAGCATAAGGGAACAATTGACAGGAATGGGGGAAAGAAATACAGTAGAAGAAGAATGGGTAGCTTTCAGGAATGAAATAGCGAAGGCAGCAGAGCATCAAGTAGGTGAAAAGACAAGGGCTAGTGGAAATACTTGGGTAACAGAAGAATTACTGAATTTAATTGATGAAAGGAGAAAATACAAAAATGCAGGAAGTGAAGCCGGCAAAAAGGAATACAAACGTCTCAAAAATGAGATCGACAGGAAGTGCAAAATGACTAAGCAGGGATGGCTAGAGGACAAATGTAAGGATGTAGAGGCTTATCTCACTAGGGGTAAGATAGATACTGCCTACAGGAAAATTAAAGAGACCTTTGGAGAAAAGAGAACCACTTGTATGAATATCAAGAGCTCAGATGGAAACCCAGTTCTAAGCAAAGAAGGGAAAGCAGAAAGTTGGAAGAAGTATATAGAGGGTCTATACAGGGGCGATGTTCTTGAGGACAATATTATGGAAATGGAAGAGGAGGTAGATGAAGATGAAATGGGAGATATGATACTGCGTGAAGAGTTTGACAGAGCACTGAAAGACCTAAGTCGAAACAAGGCCCGGGAGTAGACAACATTCCATTAGAACTACTGACAGCCTTGGGAGAGCCAGTCCTGACAAAACTCTACCATCTGGTTAGCAAGATGTATGAAACAGGCGAATTTCCCTCAGACTTCAAGAAGAATATAATAATTCCAATCCCAAAGAAAGCAGGTGTTGACAGATGTGAAAATTACCGAACTATCAGTTTAATAAGTAACAGCTGCAAAATACTAACGCGAATTCTTTACAGACGAATGGAAAAAGTGATAGAAGCCGACCTCGGGAAAGATCAGTGTGGATTCCGTAGAAATGTTGGAACACGTGAGTCAATACTAACATTACGACTTATCTTAGAAGAAAGATTAAGGAAAGGCAAACCTACATTTCTAGCATTCGTAGACTTAGAGAAAGCTTTTGACAATGTTGATTGGAATACTCTCTTTCAAATTCTCAAGGTGGCAGGGGTAAACTACAGTGAGCGAAAGGCTATTTACAATTTGTACAGAAACTAGATGGCAGTTATAAGAGTCGAGGGACATGAAAGGGAAACAGTGGTTGGGAAGGGAGTGAGACAGGGTTGTAGCCTCTCCCCGATGCTATTCAATCTGTATATTGAGCAAGCAGTAAAGGAAACGAAAGAAATGTTCGGAGTAGGTATTAAAATCCATGGAGAAGAAATAAATCTTTGAGGTTCGCCGATGACATTGTAATTCTGTCAGAGACAGCAAAGGACTTGGAAGAGCAGCTGAACGGAATGGACAGTGTCTTGAAAGGAGGATATAAAATGAAGATCAACAAAAGCAAAACTAGGATAATGGAATGTAGTCGAATTAAGTCGGGTGATGCTGCGGGAATTAGATTGGGAAATGAGACACTTAAAGTAGTAAAGGAGTTTTGCTATTTGGGGAGCAAAATAACTGATGATGGTCGAAGTTGAGAGGATATAAAATGTAGGCTGGCAATGGCAAGGAAATCGTTTCTGAAGAAGAGAAATTTCTTAATATCGAGTATAGATTTAAGTGTCAGGGAGTCGTTTCTGAAAGTATTTGTATGGAGTGTAGCCATGTAGGGAAGTGAAACATACATGGACGATAAATAGTTTAGACAAGAAGAGAATAGAAGCTTTCGAAATGTGGTTTTACAGAAGAATGCTGAAGATTAGATGGGTAGATCACATAACTAATGAGGAGGTATTGAATAGAATTGGGGTGAAGAGGAGTTTGTGGCACAACTTGACTAGAAGAAGGGATCGGTTGGTAGGACATGTTCTGAGGCATCAAGGGATCACCAATTTAGTACTGGAGGGCAGCGTGGAGGGTAAAAATCGTAGAGGGAGGCCATGAGATAAATACACCAAGCAGATTCAGAAGGATGTAGGCTGCCGTAGGTACTGGGAGATGAAGAGGCTTGTACAGGATAGAGTAGCATGGAGAGCTGCATCAAACCAGTCTCAGGAATGAAGACCACAAACACAACAACCAGTGACAGAACAGTACACGACGTTCAAAGCCGTCGCCATGCAATTCCTGGTACATAGAAATATGGTACGGGTATGAGATTCCCGATTCTCGCGCAATTTGTCTGCTACTGATGTGCGGATTAGCCGCGACAGCAGCTAAACCACCTACTTGGGCATCATCATTTGTTGCAGGTCTGGGTTGACGTTTCACATGTGCCTGAACACTTCCTGTTTCCTTAAGTAACTAACGGTCCGGACACTTGGATGATGTCCAGGATACCGAGCAGCATTTTGATCACAATAGCCATACATCAACACGATATCGCCCTTTTCCGCAATTGGTAAACGGTCCATTTTAACACGAGTAATGTATCACGAAGCAAATACCGTCCGCACTGGCGGGATGTTACGTGATACCACTGTTACAACCCCATCTATCACTAAGCGAAAAAAGTGGTCCAGCTAAAACATTCATATTTCTTTACGTATTGCACGAACATGTAATAAAAAATGGGGGTTCCTATATAAAAAAACGCAGTTGATATCCGTTTGACCTATGGCAGCGCCATCTAGCGGGCCAACCACAGCGCCTTCTGGTTTCCCGCTTCAAGCTAGACGAGCTTCGTTCTTTGTAGTTTTTTGTTTGATGCTTATTTCGTGATATATTTGGCCCGGTCACTATCAATTGACCACCCTGTATATGTATGTGTGTATTTTAGCGCCAGATTTGGCACATGGTGTTGAGATTTTGACAAATAAGTTCTCACCCTTGCTGGGTTGGGAGTCTGTATCAAAGTTGGAGGGTATGAAAAAAATAGCAAAACACATTTGACTATGTAAGCAATAAGAGCATAGATATACACATATGTACATTTACATATAGAATATGGAAAAGGTGAGTAATCTATTACATTTATCGTTCCAGATTGATGGGGATCAGAATTACAGGTTGAGAGAGAGAGAACACATGATAGATCTCTTGAAAAAATACTGATTTTGTTATTTACACAGACATTCTTAGGAAAAACTAATTCGTTATACAGATGAGGTAACGGTTGAGAAGGAACTGTAACAAATTGATGTATAAGAGGAGTGTTACACTGTGTGTGTGTGTGTGTGTGTGTGTGTGTGAGCAAAAGGTAGTGTTATTTTATTCAGAATGCTATGGCATTTTAACCCAATATATTTTAGTTGCAAGGCATGTGTATCTTTTGTTGGGTCTTGCCCACTCGTCTCGTACAGGGTGCATAAGGGATGCTGCGTTCTCGGAATTCTATACAACAATTCAATCAAATAACATTAGTAGTTTTACTTCTATAAAGCAGATTGACAATACTTAATTTGGAGATTTACAAGTAGTAGTCGCAAAGGACAGGCGTCATGCAAACAGTTATATTCGAAACTTGCGGAGACCAGGAAGTTTCATATCAACGCGCACTCCGCTGCAGAGTGAAAATCTCATTCTGGAAACATCCCCCAGGCTGTGGCTAAGCCATGTCTCCGCAATATCCTTTCTTTCAGGTGTGCTAGTTCTGCAAGGTTCGCAGGGGAGCTTCTGTAAAGTTTGGAAGGTAGGAGACGAGGTACTGGCAGAAGTAAAGCTGTGAGGACCGGGGCGTGAATCGTCCTTGGGTAGCTCAGTTGGTAGAGCACTTGCCCGCGAAAGGCAAAGGTCCCGACTTCGAGTCACGGTCTGGCACACAGTTTTAATCTGTCAAGAAGTTTCATATCAGCGCACACTCCACTGCAGAGTGAAAATCTCATTCTGGAGTTATGTTCCTGGCTACACACAATGTTCCTGCAAGTTGACACAAATCACTAATACTGCTCTGCGAATGCTGTTCTCTTATTTCCGTATACTGAGTTGATCTGAGCGGCCGAGGCTGGCAGGAGCGGCGCTTATATTCATTTCTACCCTGGGCGCTCTGTTGTGGAGCGGTCCTATTCTGCGCACCATTGGCCGACATCGTTTCACCGCCTTCTCTGATCTTGCGTTCTTCGTCTTCATTTGGCGCGTGTGATTACGTCAGAACATCTTTAGCAGTAAGAAAATTTGCAGATATAGTGTAAAGGGAAAGAAGCTAAACACATTTATAGCACATTGAGGTTACTATATAGGAAATCATGAGAAGTTTGCTGATAGAGGATAAAAAGGGGCTCTGCGGACAACATGGATAGCATAATTTCTATCTATTTGACTTAGATTAGCTCCTAGTACTATTGCTTGCTGTTTGTCTAATTTTTTAACTAATTTATCTTACATTTAACATTTATATTTGATTGTTCTCTCTGGTGGTATCAGTTGTGGATGATTTACTGCTTCTGATACATATACAATGGAGTGTTCTGGAGAAGAATTAATGTACACTGGAGAGAGAGAGAGGGGACTGTGTACTCCTCGCTACGGTGCTGTACGGTAGGTCTTAGCTAACTCGCAGCTGAATCGTCAGTGTTGTCCAGATAAGTATCTCTTCCTACATACGTAGATGTTTATATGGATGTGTGTTGTTATGTACGTTACCTTCATATCTTATTATTTATTAAAAATGTAAGCAAGTACACTATTGATGGACAGTGGCCTCGAATGTCTTGTAAGGGAATTTCCTCCTTTAGTATGCATTTTGTGTAAGATGATTCATCATGACCTTGCGGTATTCACGTAACAGAGTGTAATTGCAACCATACTTAAATGTTATGACCGAAAGTGCTGTCATCTGGAGTCTATACTTATACGTTTTTGTTATCAGTATGAGAAATAGACTAACTGTGTTTGAGACGGGCAGAATATTTGCATCTGTCAGTAAGTTAATACCGATTGTGGAAATCGTTTTTATCTTCTGCTGTTGGTCTGTGCTTGAATGAGAAAATAATGTATTCTGAGCCGTTTACTAGTGCTACAGAGGGTGCATAAGAGCTGGACTAAGGATCTAAGGTTAGATTATATGCATTATTTTATCAATATACGCTACTTAAAACGATGTCAAAGTCATTCATACGTTGTGACGACCGTACATGTTAGGGATGCATTATCACAATCTTCCACATGGATGTCAGGCGTAGGAGGCCCATGTGCAGTTCCATCACATTTAGGAGATTGTGTGACTGGGAGTGTCGCCGTCATAGTCGATACATGTTGGATTTTTGCTACTACAGTGAATGATTATAATTATTTTTTAAAAAAAGCATTTGCTGTTAGTTGTCATATTGCCATGCTATGTCCCGTTTGTCCTACACGTTTACGGATTCTAAGGCTGATCGCCGTGAGATCTAAACCGTCATCTTTCAGAAAATTAAGGTAAATACTGTTGACTCTCTATAAATCAGAGTAGATAATTGGTTATAATGTTTGCTCTGTATGTCTATAGTTTTAAATATTTAACACAGAAATCGATTACATGAGCTACCAAACAGCAATGCTCACAGTTCTGCTGTGAGCCCTGTGTTGGTTGGATGACCATCTATTCATCGTAAGCAAACCAGTATGGGATACAATACCTTCCCAGTCTTTTTGGAAAATTATAGTGACTGTAAATATGAGAAAGCACAGAACAAGTATACATCTCTAGACGATCTGACTCTCTCACTGGCAGAAATGTAGAACAAGCTATACTTTCCTGACACATAAAGGAATCAATGAGCATTGAGCAAACCTACTAAAATTATCGTATATGTAACCCTAAGATTGTTCTGCAATTTGTCAACTTGGGAAATAATACTAACTCAGACAGTGTTGAGCATGCTGTCTTTCCTGATCATGGTTTCTAAAATTCGAATACATAAGTTGCTATATCTGGGGATAGCTACACATAGGTGCACACACTGGAGTTCCAGAAGAAGAGAGGAATGAAGGAAGCCATCAGGTGAGAGAGCCACTGCATGGAAAAGTACTGGCCGCCATATTCACGAGGCGAAATGGTGGCGTTCTCGCTGTGTAAGCACAGCCTAGTGCGACCGTGGTGCCCCCTAAGGGCTACATAAGTTTGTCTCTTCTGGCGGGCATTCAACCTCCACGCGCCCAACACCAGATACCCGTGTTACAGGTAGTTTTAATGCATTATTCGGTAATGGTAGATTGCAATACCTCGATACTCTACTTAAAAGAAAAAAGAAAATAGACAGTCATGACCTACAATGGTTTTCATATGGCGGAAGGATGAATCTGTCTATTCATCTAATCGTTTCGTCAGCCAAGTTAGTCGGAAACATGTTTGTTATTTACGTTTACTAAAGTTGTCAAACGCACAATCCTCTCCAGAGGACTTTCTTAGTGTGTTAAGAATATAGGAAAAAATCTAGAGACAGTAATTCCGAAAATGCAAAGGTAAGTCTTGGCTGTCTTACTGGTAACAATATATAACATATCATGCCTTCCTGATACGTAAAGCGGGAATTTTTAGTTGTGCAGACCTAGACCATTATCTATGAATGTTTTCATATAAGTATCCATGAAAATGGTTCTGCAACTTGTCTGCAGGGGAAGTAAGGCTAGATTAGATAGTGTTGATCATGACGTCTTTGTACTGTTTTGGCTCCAAACATTAGAATACGTAAGTGCTATGTTTTTAACTGGGTATGTAAATTTTGTGGAAGACTGTAGTTTTAATGGCTTATTCGGTACTGGCGGGACGTAATGTCTCGATACTGTACTTAAGAAACGACAATCAGGATCAATAATGGTCTATAAAACTATAAGCGATATGCATGTAATTTTAATGTGGAAATCGATTACAAGAAAAAAAAGATGTTTTGTGGCTAGTCTGATGGTGGTATTCCGAGTTACTCGACTGGATGACTCAAATCATCTAGTCTGCCCACGTTACTTGACTGGGTAACTAGCTACGAGGGCAGTTCAATAAGTAATGCAACACATTTTTTTTCTCGGCCAATTTTGGTTGAAAAAACCGGAAATTTCTTGTGGAATATTTTCAAACATTCCCGCTTCGTCTCGTATAGTTTCATTGACTTCCGACAGGTGGCAGCGCTGTACGGAGCTGTTAAAATGGCGTCTGTAACGGATGTGCGTTGCAAACAACGGGCAGTGATCGAGTTTCTTTTGGCGGAAAACCAGGGCATCTCAGATATTCATAGGCGCTTGCACAATGTCTACGGTGATCTGGCAGTGGACAAAAGCACGGTGAGTCGTTGGGCAAAGCGTGTGTCATCATCGCCGCAAGGTCAAGCAAGACTGTCTGATCTCCCGCGTACGGGCCGGCCGTGCACAGCTGTGACTCCTGCAATGGCGGAGCGTGCGAACACACTCGTTCGAGATGATCGACGGATCACCATCAAACAACTCAGTGCTCAACTTGACATCTATGTTGGTAGTGCTGTCACAATTGTTCACCAGTTGGGATATTCAAAGGTTTGTTCCCGCTGGGTTCCTCGTTGTCTAACCGAACACCATAAAGAGCAAAGGAGAACCATCTGTGCGGAATTGCTTGCTCGTCATGTGGCTGAGGGTGACAATTTCTTGTCAAAGATTGTTACAGGCGATGAAACATGGGTTCATCACTTCGAACCTGAAACAAAACGGCAATCAATGGAGTGGCGCCACACCCACTCCCCTACCAAGAAAAAGTTTAAAGCCATACCCTCAGCCGGTAAAGTCATGGTTACAGTCTTCTGGGACGCTGAAGGGGTTATTCTGTTCGATGTCCTTCCCCATGGTCAAACGATCAACTCTGAAGTGTATTGTGCTACTCTTCAGAAATTGAAGAAACGACTTCAGCGTGTTCGTAGGCACAAAAATCTGAACGAACTTCTCCTTCTTCATGACAACGCAAGACCTCACACAGGTCTTCGCACCCGAGAGGAGCTCACAAAACTTCAGTGGACTGTTCTTCCTCATGCACCCTACAGCCCCGATCTCGCACCGTCGGATTTCCATATGTTTGGCCCAATGAAGGACGCAATCCGTGGGAGGCACTACGCGGATGATGAAGAAGTTATTGATGCAGTACGACGTTGGCTCCGACATCGACCAGTGGAATGGTACCGTGCAGGCATACATGCCCTCATTTCAAGGTGGCGTAAGGCCGTAGCATTGAATGGAGATTACGTTGAAAAATAGTGTTGTGTAGCTAAAAGATTGGGGAATAACCTGGTGTATTTCAATGCTGAATAAACCAACCCCTGTTTCAGAAAAAAAATGTGTTGCATTACTTATTGAACTGCCCTCGTATCTTATTCTCTCACAACTGTGGGTAGTAGAAACATAGTCTTTCCAGATGCATTACGCTTCCACCATGCAGTGCTAACGTCAATATGGTGTTATAAATAAATACCTACTGTTATTTGGAATCTGTAACTATTTATCACATACATAAAATTTTTAGGATTGCATGTTCTGTTATGACAAACTACGGGATTTGTTCAACAGTCTGAGATACTTACCAGATTGGTTTAATAGATATGGATTATAATTACCGCAAGAAATACTTTCATAGTACCCTGTTTTACTGACAGTCCAATAATTGCCGGCCGGAGTGGCCGAGCGGTTCTAGGCGCTACAGTCGCAGGCTAGAATCCTGCCTCGGGCATGGATGTGTGTGATGTCCTTATGTTAGTTAGGTTTACGTAGTTCTAAGTTCTAGGGGACTGATGACCTCAGAAGATAAGTCCCATAGTGCTCAGAACCATTTGAACCATTTTTTTTAGTCCAGTAATTACATACATGTAATTCCAAACAAATATTACAAAAGATTCACTGCATTTTTTAAATGCTTATACGATCTCTAGGTCGCTTATTGTTCATAAGAGGTTTACGCGAACATAATATCTCTCTTCCCAAGCCACACACACTCTGTACAGTACCATGTGCCACTCACAAAAAACGTTGCTAGAGAGGATCACGTCTGTCGATCCGTAATTTTGCTTGCCTTACATGAAATGTACGCTGGCTACAAAGCCGCTTCTCAGTAGTGTTTTTCACGAAAAGAGAGTAGTCCAGTTTGAGTTCTCATAATAATAACATGTTGCTCCGTGCTGCTAGTGCTAAATCCATCGTTACAATATAGGTTTTTTGGGAAAAGGCTTCTAGTTAGTAAGTTGTGTGTTACAACAACAGAAGTTCGCTGCTATGAAGCGTGAACAGCAAGCTTATAAAACCACATTATGGGATTTGCTCAGCAATCTGAGACCCATACCAGGTTGGCTTAATAGGTCCAATATAATTATCGCACACCCTGTCTTTTACGTATGATCCCTAAACAAATTATCCAGCAGAGTCTTATAAGACTAATACATCAAATGTAGGGATTACGAGCTTTTTTTTTCCAGATGAGACGTCTTAGAAGATGACGATAGAAAGATTTAATAATATTATTTTTTCAGGCTTTTGCTCTTACAGAAGCATCAGATACTGAACGTGACTTCATTATTACCTGATCTGCTATTCGAATGTCGTGTACAGGTTGTTGTCAGAGCTCTAATGATGTATGGGAACCGTGGGACGGATGGATTTGTGGTAATGTTTAAACGTCCAACACTATGCACTTGATGATAGTATTGTACCTAGTACAAGCAGTGTGTGTTTTTGCTGCAAAATAATGCATGATACCGCAGTGGAAGCAGAGTCTGTGGCTACTCCGTATTCATCGGAATCCCAGGGGTGGGCTACCCTGCGTGCGACATGCTTCTCGCAGGGGTTGCTGCAGATATTTCTCCCCCTCTAGAAGCATATTTTCTAGCGCTGTACTTCACATATGGTACTCTTGCTGGAAGCATCAGAATTTTACTGTGCCATCACGAAATCTAGTAATGTAGGGATTTATCTACTGTGGTGTGGTATTTACTATACATGCAGTATCTTTCGTTATAAATAGGAAATGCTTGTAGAATTTACTATGACATCATTTATATGATGTGATGTCATTATTTCTACCAATTTGTTCGTTTCTAACATCGCGACATCACACTCACAATAGTAATAGAGTTGTGACTTAGTAATGATATCTAAATCTAGATCAGGCAGCAATGGGATTGGCTGAGAGCATCATGACATCGAAGCGACATGTTGTGACATTGATGCGACATCATGATGCAATGTGACTCTGTGACATGATGTTAGTTGAAGTGACATTGAGACGGAACTCACGTAATTGGGTAAAATGCGTAAAATTGAGGAAAATATGGAAAAATGAGAATATTTACATATCTGATTGGGTGTGGTCTCGACTGGTTCCGCGAATGATGATGTAGTAAATTCATATTAACAAATATGTCGTGAGTGACCTAATTTGTTGTTAAAAATAGTCATAGCCTAAATCTCTCCATATGCTGAACAGTTCCTGGGCGAACTCCACCCATCCTCGTATCCGGTTAGAAAAGTTGCTGGTGTGTTGGGGGAGGACAGGATGCGTATCCTCATTGGTCCAGCGGAGAGGGGAGAGGTGGAGGAGGGAAGGGGCTAGGTGACTCCCCTGGTTGACATTGGTCAATTCTTGGTGGTTCCCTAGGGGAGAGATGTGTAGCCTGACACTGAATGTTTTAAGATCGTTATCTTGGCCCGAAATGGGACTGATAAAGTACTTACATACTCGCTTCAGATAGAGGTGTTATGACAGGAACTCGATTCCTGTCAAGTAGTTCACTGAGGAAATGGTTCTTAGTGCCACAGCATCTAGCAAATCTGTCGATTGGTGACATTGGAAACAACATTGCAGAATGTTATGCCAACATTATTACAGCATCCAACTGCAGAATTACGTTGGTAGCTGATCTCCATACCCATCAGCTGATTGCTGAGACTAACACTGCAACATTATCACCCCCCTTTGGAAGACTTCAGCCCTCCAAATTCTATGCTTCTGCTGAACCTGTGAACTACTAAAACAACTAAATATTATCTCCCACTGTGGAAGGCTTTGGTTCTCCAAATTCTACGCTGCTGCTGAACCAGAGAACTGCTGAAACAACAAGGTACGTCTGTGACTACAGCTTTGCTCCTGCACCTATTGTGCATTCTCTTTCACACCACTCTTTATACTTTACGTGTTGCCTGTTCTTTTCCCCACACACTCCATCGCGTGGTGTATGGCAACTGATACACCTACAACGTTCTGTCACTTTGGTTAAACAATGTGGTTGATCCATTGGGTTGGTAGGTCATGGATTCGATGACTGAGTGGGTGGATGGCACTTTTGTGCAGATAGGCGCCGGCCGGAGTGGCCGAGCGGTTCTAGGCGTTGCAGTCTGGAACCGCGCGACCGCTACGGTCGCAGGTTCGAATCCTGCCTCGGGCATGGATGTGTGTGATGTCCTTAGGTTAGTTAGGTTTAAGTAGTTCTCTAGGGGACTGATGACCGCAGAAGTTAAGTCCCATAGTGCTCAGAGCCATTTTTTTGCAGATAGACCACATGAGCGACAACTGAGACTAAGTAAGTTCCTGAGGCAAAATTCTCATTACCATGACTTGGCTGTGGTGCTCACTGTGGCATTCTTGAAAATGTTGGGACAACTGTTCTGAACTAATGCTGCCATTCTATACTGCTAACAGCTTTTCGAAGAAATGTAGTATGTTGGAATAAAGGATAGTATTTAAGTAAGTAAGGTTCTTTGCCGACAGTATTTTGAAAGGATTATCAGGTAGATACAGCAGAGGATAATGTTCTGGCGTAACCACAAGCGCCGGAACGAAGATGAAGAGAAGGCGGTGAAACGATGTCGGCCAATGGTGCGCTGATAAGGACTGCACCGCGACAGGAGCGGCCTCTACAAGAGGAGAATATAAGCGCCGCTCCTGCCAACCTCGGGCGCTCAGTATCGGCTCAATACCGGGACAGTATATGGACGGGGCTAGCAGAGAACGCTACGATAACAGTTATTAGTGATCCACAAATAGTGTGCCAAACTTGCACGAAAATTATATATAGCAAAGGACTCGGATTTATGTTGCATGTCGCCAATCGCTTGCGACACCATTGTTATTTCAAAATGAAGTATTGTCAGTCTGCTTTGTTGAAATAAAACTACTAATGTTATTTGCTTCAATTATTGTAAAGAATTCCGAGAACGCAGCATCCTTTAGGCACCCTACACGAGATGAGTCGGGAAGACCCCACAAATAGTCCCTGTTATTATCCCTGGAAGTTGAAAAGTCGGTCCAAAGATGTCACATTGAGCCTCCATTATCAGCATCCGTCTGTTCCCTAATGCCAATTGTTCTGTTTCCCTCAATCGTCCCTGCTTGTAGTAGGTGGTGATAACTTTGAGTCGGGCACTGAGTGACGTCATACTTTCTGAAAATGTGGGTGTGTTGTGAGGATGTCCTGTGGGCATCCTCTCACGTCTGTTCTCTAAGAAATAGTTCTACAGTATTTTGTATGTCCGAGCAAATGTTTGCATCATGGAGAGGCATACTATAACCTACTCCTTCTGGCATCGACACAGCTTTTTTGCTGCCATCAATGCATGAGTCTTCCTATCCGGTGTAAGTAACGGAATCTCCTGTGTTGTGATATGTACAAATTTCTCTAACCACGTAAGTTGTAGAATTCACGATCACCAATTTGATCTACAGCCATCTTCAAATCTGTTACAAATGTTTATTTTGTCGGCAAGGAGTTTTCTGTCATTATCCTCTGCGCATTTCATGTGGATTTTAAGTATGGATTTCATTTCAACATATAGTTTGTCGATTTATGTTTTATTGTCAGACGCACATTTTTCTATATGAAATAAATTTAATTAACAATGTTGCATATTGCATTTTAACTATTGGATGTACTTCTGATTACTCATGTACCTGTAACATTATGCACATACAGATGAGGTAATCAGCTACCCAGTATTGGTATGAGGTAAACTGAAATTATTGTATGGCTGAATGGTAGTGGACCTAGAGCTCAGGTGGCACTGCAGCAGTTCCTGCTAGGTGACCGGTTTGGGCGAGACCAGGTACAAAGACGGGCAGCAGCGCCGGAAATGGGTAAATCCCAAAGCTGGGAATTTAGATGGCTGTTGCCAGCATGGTTTTTGTCCAAGAGACAATGCTCCAAAAATAGCGGAGTGTCAGACAATCTGAAAGATTGCTTCTTACAGCTCGTTGAGAGTATATAATAATTTACAATCGAATATTAGAGCAAATCTGAGTAAACTACTGTCGCAGAAAAATGAGGTGCATCCAATGACACAATAATATTATCAGAAGTTAATATTTCAAAGAAAATAAACATTTTCACAATGAGCCTCTGACTTAACAACTGTTAAACACTTCATGCGATTTTAGCATACTGTATCTCAGCTGAGAGCATTGCACTATAGCTATCATCTCTGAAAGTTGCGTATCTGTATGTATTTTATGTGTTGACGGTGGATGTTTTGAATAAATTTTTTATTACGCAAATATTTGTCAGAAAATCGTATTCTCCAAAGTTAGTCAACAAATGATAACATTATGAATACCTCATATTTGGTCATACTTATGTTTTTATTTAGTGTACACTGTACTATTTTGGCAGCAACTTTATTTAAATGTTGATTGCATGTACTATTAATAAAAGGTGCTCATTTAAAAGTGATGAATCGCATGTGTTGGTAGACACCACATTTAAAAAGAGAACCAAATCCTGCTTCTCGAAAATAGGCCTAAATAATTGTTTAAACGATATTTAACTATAATCTGTGGTCATTTACTGAGACCGCACTTGCGCAAGAACACTATCTTTTTTATTTATGGACAGATCTTTTTTATATTTATTGTGAATGTTCTGAATGTGAACAATTGCTTATAACATTTCCTTATTTAAATATTCTTGTAATATATTAGCTTTGTCCGGGAAGTGATCATATTGAGTCAAATCATGTCTGCACAGCGTAAGAACGATGTATTTTTGGTGGGGATGTCCTTCAGCCAATGAAGAAGCCGATAATAGTGGAACACTACAGGTGTCAAGCGAAGACAGGGATTTTCGAGTGAACAGCTGAATGGAGCGATTCTGGACTTTGTGTAGAGTGCTGGAAGAAGGCAGTCCTACCCATGGTAACGTGTATGATTCAGTCATTTAGGTGACTGGTTCTGGGCGGTGAACGGCCGCTGCTGGTTCTGGGCGGTGAACGGTCGCTACTACACTCTAACTTTTGAAGCGACTATAACTCACGAGAGATCTGAATATGGTCTAGAGTAGGACATTAACTTTCTCCACTTGCATTACGGGAACTAAGTTGTGTGAAAACACAGCTAGGTTCGAAAACTGAAAATGTAGAGACAAGGGTAACAGAAGTGTAAAATCTGAGGTGGGAAAAATTACGTTTGATACAGAATGGATGACTGATCAAAACTTGTGTTTCATGTTGAATTTTTGAGCTGACTAATATTTCGAATATTGTGATCACGAAATGGACTTAGCTTTTGTGTACCTTTGGTAACTGTTTATTTTGGAGATTTTGCTACCATTCCAGTAACGCTCTCTACGTAACTTTACCGCATTTGATAAGGGTATTTTCTCTTTGTATTTTAGATGAATATCATAGGCCCATTCCTGTCTGAGATGTCCTTCATTGAAAAAAGATTATTCAACATAATTGTCGGATGCTTACATCAATTACAGGTATTAGAATAGAACCCCTGTTATTAAATTATTCATTGAACTTTTATTTTATATTTCTGTATATTTTATTAACTCGAAATTCTAGCCAGTGCATTGATTATTTGACTGCAGGGTAACAGGTAACAGCTACAGGTTATTATTCACAGTGAATTAGCTGTGGGTCATGAATGCAAACATGCGCGACTCGACCCCGTGATTACATCGAGCTGTTATTTTTAAAAAAGAGCCGTGCATAGCCGAAGCACCTAAAGTACTAGTTAACACAGGTGAAGAAGCAACTGGTTTGCTCATATGGGATACTGTTTGGAACAGCAGTAACTGGTATCAGAATTTTTTATAACATTTACGGCTGGTATGCTTGGTTATTAGTCATGATACAATTTTTTATAATAATTTGTTATATATTCCTAGACCTTTCGTAAATACAGCTTTGCCTAATTGAACTTAGTTTATCACACCATTGTTTTTCTGTTTATAGGAGATGTGAAGGTGGGCGTAGCCAAAGCAAAGTAATTGTTAATTGTACAAATTATGTGATGAAGATGGACCTTTACACATAAAGTACCACAACATGATTGTGGACTCATTTATGGACTTTATGTATTCAATTGATAAATTTTCCAGAAGTCCCCCATTTCACTGAATACGGATGCATTAGTGCCCGCTACTCAAATTACTCTCCCCTCTTCTCTGTGTTAGCCTGACTTTTGGTCTTAGCGCATGTGGCAAGGTACTCACATACTGTGCGTGAATGGTTTGCCGACTTTGTTGTGCCACTTTTCTTTTTTTATCCCCTCCCCCCCCACCCCTTTTCTCTGGCCGACGCCAGTAATGATGTTAAAGCATTCGGTGCACACAGAAAGTGATGAATACGCCCAAATTGGATGACTATCGTTTGAGTAGGTAGCTGTCACTTTACATTTACAAGTGAAGTCAACTTAGCCACTTGATATGGACTGTGATAATGAGCAAATAATTTTTTAGTTTTCCCCTTCTAGGTTTAATGGCTCGTCAATGTCATTCATTGCATTACGTAAGTGTTCTTCAGTCGAATCAAATGTTCGTGCAGTCCGCAGTTATCAGCTGTATTTTATAATGATATGCATCTAGCACCCAATAGCCGAATCCAGAAATGTCAATTACTGTTAAGACCTACTTCATATTGTAGTTTTCCTGCTCAGTAACAAACAAGAATACTTACAGCAACAGTAATTATTAAGATGTGCTTAATTATAATTGATGTTGACCACTTACCTTAGAGGCAGAGGGGTAAGTAGCACGGCCTCTTTGGGGTTAGAGGGCGTGAGAGTGGGAATGTTGAATTGTGTACATACTGACAACTCACGGGCATATGTGACTTGTAGTGATAGGCTGCTATGGTATAAATTTCAAATGGAAGTAACACAGATTTATGAATGCAGTTTTTAGAGACAATTATCTTCAAATGTGGTACATACTTGTAGCGAAGAATACGAAATTAAGGCTGTTGCAATACAGGGCAAAAAGTAGAAGAAAAATGACATTCAAAATATGTTAAACATTTGTGACTGGACCTCACACTGCATAATACATTTGAATATAAGTACAGTTACTGTAACTATCCAATTAAACATCCACTCATGCAGACAACAGAACAACAACAACAGCAACAACAAGGCAACTGGCATTGACGGTGTGACAGCTTTCAGGTCACTGAGGCTTGCAATAATCTCAAATGGAGAAAAGTCGACACGAAGCATTCTGAATGGAACCAACTTTTAACGGTCAGTATTTAGGGAATGGGAGCAAATTTATTGCGTGCATACTATAGCTGGTCTATTGGAGGCTCGTAGCAATACAATCCTGTCCATAAGGTCTTCACAAAATTCCTCACTGTGCGTTAATTTTCCTCCAATCTGTTTGTCACTTTCTCCAGTGGTTATGATATCTTCCTCTCATACATTACCTTGTACAGTGATATACCCATATACCCGTGAATTTTCAGATTGTAAGCTGCAACAATGTAAGGTAACAATGTATCCCATGCAGTACAATGACAGTTGACATAATGACTCAATGTCTTCCCTGTCGTCCAATGAACCCATTCCATTTTGACATGTGCTTGCAGGTATAATGCACTTATTCTTCATTTTTGAACTCAAAATAAGCGACAAGTTTGCTTTATCCATTCTGACATAAAGTTATTATCTAGGTCTGTATCAACGTCTCTGGAGTATCAAATTTTAAAACGGATTATTAATCGTAGCTTGCAGTGCAGTATCGGTTTGTTGATTTGGAAAAACTATCGTTTCTACATAGCGCGAAAAGTGAACTCTTATCATTAAAACATAACGATTACATTCCGGTGTCTAACTAAAAAGAGCTAAGATGTCCAGATTGATCATTTCAAACGGTTTTCTGGCCTCCCTCTGTAGCGGAATACACTGGTGCCATTTTCAGCTTGTTGTGCATTTGGTGCACAGTTCTTTACACACTGCTCTACATCCTACCTACATGTTTGCCAGCAATATTGTGTAGCTACAGATCAGTTTGTTGCTCTGCAGTCTGTTATGCTGACTATGAAATTTAGACTCTCCGACACAGAGTAGTTCTTTTACACTGTACTCAACTGCTGTGGGGTATAGGTAACCAAAGCTTTGCCGCAGCCACTTCCTGGTTTAATATGCGTCCGAGCACTTGACTGCTAGGGCCTCATGAGAACAAAAATTCCATTTCATAATTTGGGAAAACCAACATTGCTATGACCAATTCTTTTAACTAACTGAATGCATCTTCCCACTCCACTGACCAGTAGTATATCAGGCCTTTCTTCAATACTTCCAATAATAATTAGCTAGATCTAAGAAAGACTGCAACTCTTTTTCTGTATATGGTGCTACAAAATTATGTACCATATTTATTATCCTGGGATCTGTCTGGATTCCCTCGCAACTAACTTAGTGCCCTAAATTCTCCACTTCCTCCAGCAGGAAGTGACCTCTCATAAACAGACAACAAGACTATTAGGTCTGTTAATCATGGATGATGGTAAGTCTCAGTTACATTATAAAGGGACCTGTCCTGTGTACCTGGATAGTAGCTTTTCCTGCGATATCCTCTAGTTTTCGAGAAACTATATCTGTAACGTTTGTCATGTTTCCGTCTAGTGAGTGTAGTACAAGTGGCGAAGGATCAGGGCTGACATTGTGGTAGTGCAGGTTTGAATTATACCAAATCCGTCATCATACGAGTATCATTAAATAGTACAGTATATGTGATGCAAAGTTCACCAACCTAGATGTGATGTTTATTTTTATAGGGAGGTTAAAATTTTCACGAAAAAATTCGTTCCCTGTCTATGTCACCGTCTGGTTATAATCACCATCTGGCTAGCAGCAACACACTCACACTTCCTATAGAATTGGAACTGGACCAGGTTAGTCGCACAGCAACGTTATTCCTCTCAATGATTGCAGGCGTATTTAGAGAGTGGATCTCATGTGCCTGCACAGATAATTTTAGTGCAGGGCATATAGACCCTGGACTTTTGCTTAATGTGCATGTACTTGTTTTGTTAAGGGAGATCCTTAAAATCGTAAGAGAACCACGGTAACTCCTCATTAAATGCAGTGCTGTACTATGCTGCGAACTAACATATCCCCACAGACAAGAAGGTGGTGTGGAGGAGAAAGTTACAATCTGTATTTTTTTTTTTGGGGGGGGGGGGGGAATTGGTGTGATATCGTGGGGCGACTTAGTCGTTGAGATGTTCGATGATTTCATCTTGAATGTCATACTGGCTAGTTTCCTGAAATGCAGGAAAGGGGCTGTGGTAAGGCACTCAGCAGTATACGTTACTTGGATGTCCACACCCTTGTTTTAGCCAAGCGAAGCACATGAGAGCATGTATTAACGTTCAAAATCCTAAAGACGAATTCTGCTTTGCCTTGTCAGTATTGGTTATGAAAGAAATTATATGAAATATTGTGAGTGTTTGATCACATACGAAACGGGTTATTTTTGTGCGCTTCGGCAGCATGCCATACCAGATTAAAAATCAGGACATACCTGTATTAGAGAGGAAGAACCTACATTATTCAGTTCATGTTTATAGCCTGAAGAAAGAGGAAAGCGATGCCAAAAGTACAATATGAAAGAAAAGTAAGAAGTGAAACATAAAGTTGTCGGACCCCTTACCTTTCCAAAGCATCTGGTCAGTGTGTGAAACATGTTGATTTGCTGTTATTTTCCAAGAGTGAGAAACAGTAGTACTACGTATGGGTCAAGACCATTCCAGCTTACTTTACTTGCAAAAGAGTAAACATCTTGGTGCACACTATTATTGCTCTAGACACTTCTCCTCTTTTAGTACTAGTAACGATCTGTAGAAGTTTCCGATTGATATCTCTACCCAGGAACGAGTATGTGTGGTGGTAACTGATGTAACATATCCCGTAAGTGGAATAAATTATTTTGGCATGATAGAGTGTTATTTGCTTACTGATGGGATATATCACAAGAACTGCAGTGGGAGAAGAAATGAGTTTAATGATTTTTTGCATTTGTGTACATGCTTAATTGATTTATTTGTTTTAGAGTCTGCAGTTTGATTGCCAATCTGAGGTACGATTTTTTTTTGCTAGGTACTGTGATATATTTCGTCACATTGTTCTGTTATTTCACACATTCAAACATCACGACACTTGTTGCTTTGTTGCTATCCAACAGCAAATTCTGCATCTGCTTTCATTTCGCAACATTAAATGGAACGGTAATACATGCAGAATCAGCTAGAGTACAAATCAGATAGAGTGGGATTTTATATGCTAAAAGTCCAACTGTAGCTGATTATAGGCGTGTTACTGTTAGCAAGAGGGCAACAAGGACGTCAGCGCAATTTGTTAGTGCGGGTTGCCTACATCAGGGGCGGGTATGCACTCAGGGACAAACCTACTGTTCTCCTTTGATTGACAAGCCATTATCCTCTTGTTCTCCTTTGACTGACAGGTCCTTATGCTATTGTTCTCCCTCCCCCCAAACCCTCATGAAACCTCCAACCCGAATGACATTCGATAATAAGCGGATTATGGGAAATACCTCCTGCTGACGGCTGTGGCTCTGGAAATAGAAATATCTGTACCATTCTCATGACCTGGCACACTTTTCCAAGTAAAAAAAAATCTTTCATTCCCTTTGCGGCTATCGCAGTATTCCACGTCAAAACTTTACCTTCCTTATGACTGAATGTAGTCATTTTCTTTGCACATGTCCGAACACACACACATACTTTATAAACATGATGCTTAAATGGAGCTGGAGGTGCCTGTGCTGCCCATGTTAAAATCACTAAGTTTGAGGAACATTTATGAATAGACTACCACATAGAAAAATTTGAATTTCATTTTGCATATGGAGTGGTTTAGTATTGCAGTTATGACAGAGGGATTTTGGAGTATCTTTTCTAGTTTCCTTCCAATTATTTTTTTTATTAATGACCCAAATTTTTTTTACAAATAATTGCTTTATAGTTAAACTGAAATGAAACTACTGAACATATTGCCAAATGGCTGTGTTACAATGTAAGTGTGACCACTAGGAGTGCTGTATACAAATTTCATCTCTCTAGCTTGAGTGGATTTTGAGAAAATGTTCCTTATATTCGAAAAATTCTAATTTACAGGAAATGGCTATCAAAGTTTCTCAATACATTCCTGCACTATAGGATGGATTATCAGGGTCTTCTTCTTCATCCTCCAAAAGCTTCCTCTTCTGTCTTCTTTTCTGGCCTGTTGTTCCATCATATTTCATATGCCTTTCTCTTCTTTCTGCTCCTCTTATCCTTTCTCTGTCAATATTTCTTAGTGCTCGTACAGTGTTCACCCCAGCTGTAAATCCTAATGCCTTCAGAACTTCACACTTCACACTGTTCCCTTGGTTGTAGGTTGCTATTGCATCATAAATGCCAAAGTGCAGTGTTTTTATGCTTACAAACACCCTTTTAGGAATCACTTTCCAAATCAAATTGTTTACGCTCTCATTAGGATTCTGCATCTTTCCGTGTAGACATTTGTGTTTGGTTTTATTGCAATTATCACAGCTGCTGGCAAACCATGTTTGTGATCATAGTCCTTTTTTGCATTATATTTGCACCAGGAATCTTTTGGGCACAGGCTGTGTTGAGGGTATTCATTGGAAGAGGCAGTATGAAGGAACAATGCCCACACAGCTACATCTACATCTACATTTATACTCCGCAAGCCACCCAACGGTGTGTGGCGGAGGGCACTTTACGTGCCACTGTCGTTACCTCCCTTTCCTGTTCCAGTCGCGTATGGTTCGCGGGAAGAACGACTGTCTGAAAGCCTCCGTGCGCGCTCTAATCTCTCTAATTTTACATTCGTGATCTCCTCGGGAGGTATAAGTAGGGGGAAGCAATATATTCGATACCTCATCCAGAAACGCACCCTCTCGAAACCTGGCGAGCAAGCTACACCGCGATGCAGAGCGCCTCTCTTGCAGAGTCTGCCACTTGAGTTTATTAAACATCTCCGTAACGCTATCACGGTTACCAAATAACCCTGTGATGAAACGCGCCGCTCTTCTTTGGATCTTCTCTATCTCCTCCGTCAACCCTATCTGGTACGGATCTCACACTGATGAGCAATACTCAAGTATAGGTCGAACGAGTGTTTTGTAAGCCACTTCCTTTGTTGATGGACTACATTTTCTAAGCACTCTCCCAATGAATCTCAACCTGTTACCCGCCTTACCAACAATTAATTTTATATGATCATTCCACTTCAAAGCGTTCCGCCCGCATACTCCCAGATATTTTACAGAAGTAACTGCTACCAGTGTTTGTTCCGCTATCATATAATCATACAATAAAGGATCCTGCTTTCTATGTATTCGCAATACATTACATTTGTCTATGTTAAGGGACAGTTGCCACTCCCTGCACCAAGTGCCTATCCGCTGCAGATCTTCCTGCATTTCGCTACAATTTTCTAATGCTGCAACTTCTCTGTATACTACAGCATCATCCGCGAAAAGCCGCATGGAACTTCCGACACTATCTACTAGGTCATTTATATATATTGTGAAAAGCAATGGTCCCATAACACTCCCCTGTGGCACGCCAGAAGTTACTTTAACGTCTGTAGACGTCTCTCCATTGATAACAACATGCTGTGTTCTGTTTGCTAAAAACTCTTCAATCCAGCCACACAGCTGGTGTGATATTCCGTAGGCTCTTACTTTGTTTATCAGGCGACAGTGCGGAACTGTATCGAACGCCTTCCGGAAGTCAAGAAAAATAGCATCTACCTGGGAGCCTGTATCTAATATTTTCTGGGTCTCATGAACAAATAACGCGAGTTGGGTCTCACACGATCGCTGTTTCCGGAATCCATGTTGATTCCTACATAGTAGATTCTGGGTTTCCAAAAACGACATGATACTCGAGCAAAAAACATGTTCTAAAATTCTACAACAGATCGACGTCAGAGATATAGGTCTATAGTTTTGCGCATCTGCTCGACGACCCTTCTTGAAGACTGAGACTACCTGTGCTCTTTTCCAATCATTTGGAACCCTCCGTTCCTCTAGAGACTTGCGGTACACGGCTGTTAGAAGGGGGGCAAGTTCTTTCGCGTACTCTGTGTAGAATCGAATTGGTATCCCGTCAGGTCCAGTGGACTTTCCTCTGTTGAGTGATTCCAGTTGCTTTTCTATTCCTTGGACACTTATTTCGATGTCAGCCATTTTTTCGTTTGTGCGAGGATTTAGAGAAGGAACTGCAGTGCGGTCTTCCTCTGTGAAACAGCTTTGGAAAAAGGTGTTTAGTATTTCAGCTTTACGCGTGTCATCCTCTGTTTCAATGCCATCATCATCCCGGAGTGTCTGGATATGCTGTTTCGAGCCACTTACTGATTTAACGTAAGACCAGAACTTCCTAGGATTTTCTGTCAAGTCGGTACATAGAATTTTACTTTCGAATTCACTGAACGCTTCTCGCATAGCCCTCCTTACGCTAACTTTGACATCGCTTAGCTTCTGTTTGTCTGAGAGGTTTTGGCTGCGTTTAAACTTGGAGTGAAGCTCTCTTTGCTTTCGCAGTAGTTTCCTAACTTCGTTGTTGTACCACGGTGGGTTTTTCCCGTCCCTCACAGTTTTACTCGGCACGTGCCTGTCTAAAACGCATTTTACGATTGCCTTGAACTTTTTCCGTAAACACTCAACATTGTCAGTGTCGGAACAGAAATTTTCGTTTTGATCTGTTAGGTAGTCTGAAATCTGCCTTCTATTACTCTTGCTAAACAGATAAACCTTCCTCCCTTTTTTTACATTCCTATTAACTTCCATATTCAGGGATGCTGCAACGGCCTTATGATCACTAATTCCCTGTTCTGCACTTACAGAGTCGAAAAGTTCGGGTCTGTTTGTTATCAGTAGGTCCAAGATGTTATCTCCACGAGTCGGTTCTCTGTTTAATTGCTCGAGGTAATTTTCGGATAGTGCACTCAGTATAATGTCACTCGATGTTCTGTCCCTACCACCCGTCCTAAACATCTGAGTGTCCCAGTCTATATCTGGTAAATTGAAATCTCCACCTAAGGCTATAACATGCTGAGGAAATTTATGTGAAATGTATTCCAAATTTTCTCTCAGTTGTTCTGCCACTAACGCTGCTGAGTCGGGAGGTCGGTAAAAGGAGCCAATTATTAACCTAGGTCGGTTGTTGAGTGTAACCTCCACCCATAATAATTCACAGGAACTATCCACTTCTACTTCACTACAGGATAAACTACTACTAACAGCGACGAACACTCCACCACCGGTTGCATGCAATCTATCCTTCCTAAACACCGTCTGTACCTTTGTAAAAATTTCGGCAGAATTTATCTCTGGCTTAAGCCAGCTTTCTGTACCTATAACGATTTCAGCTTCGGTGCTTTCTATCAGCGCTTGAAGTTCCGGTACTTTACCAACGCAGCTTCGACAGTTGACAATTACAATACCGATTGCTGCTTGGTCCCCGCATGTCCTGACTTTGCCCCGCACCCGTTGAGGCTGTTGCCCTTTCTGTACTTGCCCAAGGCCATCTAACCTAAAAAACCGCCCAGCCCACGCCACACAACCCCTGCTACCCGTGTAGCCGCTTGTTGCGTCTAGTGGACTCCTGACCTATCCAGCGGAACCCGAAACCCCACCACCCTATGGCGCAAGTCGAGGAATCTGCAGCCCACATGGTCGCAGAACCGTCTCAGCCTCTGATTCAGACCCTCCACTCGGCTCTGTACCAAAGGTCCGCAGTCAGTCCTGTCGACGATGCTGCAGATGGTGAGCTCTGCTTTCATCCCGCTAGCGAGACTGGCAGTCTTCACCAAATCAGATAGCCGCCGGAAGCCAGAGAGGATTTCCTCCGATCCATAGCGACACACATCATTGGTGCCGACATGAGCGACCACCTGCAGATGGGTGCACCCTGTACCCTTCATGGCATCTGGAAGGACCCTTTCCACATCTGGAATGACTCCCCCCGGTATGCACACGGAGTGCACATTGGTTTTCTTCCCCTCTCTTGCTGCCATTTCCCTAAGGGGCCCATTACGCGCCTGACGTTGGAGCTCCCAACTACCAGTAAGCCCACCCTCTGCGACCGCCCGGATCTTGCAGACTGAGGGGCAACCTCTGGAACAGGACAAGCAGCCATGTCAGGCCGAAGATCAGTATCAGCCTGAGACAGAGCCTGAAACCGATTCGTCAGACAAACTGGAGAGGCCTTCCGTTCAGCCCTCCGGAATGTCTTTCGCCCCCTGCCACACCTTGAGGCGACCTCCCACTCTACCACAGGTGAGGGATCAGCCTCAATGCGGGCAGTATCCCGGGCAACCACAGTCGTAGTCCGATCGGGGGATGCGTGGGACGAGCTGGCCGTCCCCGACAAACCCCCATCCGGACCCCCACAGTGATGCCCATTGGCAACAGCTTCAAGCTGTGTGACCGAAGCCAACACTGCCTGAAGCTGGGAGCGAAGGGATGCCAACTCAGCCTGCATCCGAACACAGCAGTTGCAGTCCCTATCCATGCTAAAAACTGTTTTGCAAAGAATGTCTGAACTAATCTACAGAGAGCGCAAACAAATCGACAAAATTTAAACGGTTATTAAAATACAAGATTGCCTAGTAAATGCAGTAATGCTGCTACTTGCGAACTGCTGACACACTGCTCGACAGCAGAAGGAGACTACGCGATTTTACACTATTCAGGTACTAAAACGCGATGCTACAACTCTCAAATACTATAATACGCCCGAAATTTATGAATTAAACAATGCAAGCACCAAAAACACGCAAAGAAATTAAGAATTAAACTATGTAAGAAATGAGTGAGCTAGGAGTATACGACTTGCTGCTGCAGCTGCTTATCCAACGGCGGCAGGGAGCACACTGACTGTGACCAACCGACACTGGCCGTTCAAAACAAAAACAGAAGACAAACGACTACGCGAATTTACACTATTCTGGTACTAAAACGTG